>NW_026907682.1:1206962-1810443 GCF_028389875.1 Rhea pennata | reverse complement strand
TCGGGCAGTGCTAGGGTGTTGGCTGCTGGTGGTGGTGGTTGTGAGGTGACTTGTGAAGCAGTGCGTGCTAGGCCAGTGCTGGTTGCCTGGCTGCTCTTGGCAGCTGTGAGGTGAGTGCTGCGTGAGGCCGTCGCAGGCATGTGTGAGTGTGGGAAGGTGCTGTTTGTCCTTGGGAGGTGCCTTTTGGTGTGTGCATTGGTGCTGTGGCTGGTGCCTTGTGGCCCACGGTGTGCGAGGCCAGAGCTGGAGGCAGCATTGTGAGGTCACTTGTGCCTCTGTGCCTTGGTGGGCAGTGCTAGGGTGTTGGCTGCTGGTGGTGGTGGTGGTGAGGTCACTTGTGAGGCAGTGCGTGCTAGGCCAGTGCTGGTTGCCTGGCTGCTCTTGGCAGCTGTGAGGTGAGTGCTGCGTGAGGCCCTCGCAGGCATGTGTCAGTGTGGGAAGGTGCTGTTTGTCCTTGGGAGGTGCCTTTTGGTGTGGCCATTGGTGCTGTGGCTGGTGCCTTGTGGCCCAGGGTGTGAGAGGGCGGAGCTGGAGGCAGCATTGTGAGGTCACTTGTGCCCCTGTGCCTTGTCGGGCAGTGCTAGGGTGTTTGCTGCTGGTGGTGGTGATTTTGAGGTGACTTGTGAAGCAGTGCGTGCTAGGCCAGTGCTGGTTGCCTGGCTGCTCTTGGCAGCTGTGAGGTGAGTGCTGCGTGAGGCCGTCACATGCATGTGTGAGTGTGGGAAGGTGCTGTTTGTCCTTGGGAGGTGCCTTTTGGTGTGTGCATTGGTGCTGTGGCTGGTGCCTTGTGTCCCACGGTGTGCGAGGCCAGAGCTGGAGGCAGCATTTTGAGGTCACTTGTGCCTCTGTGCATTGGTGGGCAGTGCTAGGGTGTTGGCTGCTGGTGGTGGTGGTGGTGAGGTCACTTGTGAGGCAGTGCGTGCTAGGCCAGTGCTGGTTGCCTGGCTGCTCTTGGCAGCTGTGAGGTGAGTGCTGCGTGAGGCCCTCGCAGGCATGTGTCAGTGTGGGAAGGTGCTGTTTGTCCTTGGGAGGTGCCTTTTGGTGTGGCCATTGGTGCTGTGGCTGGTGCCTTGTGGCCCAGGGTGTGAGAGGGCGGAGCTGGAGGCAGCATTGTGAGGTCACTTGTGCCCCTGTGCCTTGTCGGGCAGTGCTAGGGTGTTTGCTGCTGGTGGTGGTGATTTTGAGGTGACTTGTGAAGCAGTGCGTGCTAGGCCAGTGCTGGTTGCCTGGCTGCTCTTGGCAGCTGTGAGGTGAGTGCTGCGTGAGGCCGTCACATGCATGTGTGAGTGTGGGAAGGTGCTGTTTGTCCTTGGGAGGTGCCTTTTGGTGTGGCCATTGGTGCTGTGGCTGGTGCCTTGTGTCCCACGGTGTGCGAGGCCAGAGCTGGAGGCAGCATTTTGAGGTCACTTGTGCCTCTGTGCATTGGTGGGCAGTGCTAGGGTGTTGGCTGCTGGTGGTGGTGGTTGTGAGGTGACTTGTGAAGCAGTGCGTGCTAGGCCAGTGCTGGTTGCCTGGCTGCTCTTGGCAGCTGTGAGGTGAGTGCTGCGTGAGGCCGTCGCAGGCATGTGTCAGTGTGGGAAGGTGCTGTTTGTCCTTGGGAGGTGCCTTTTGGTGTGGGCATTGGTGCAGTGGCTGGTGCCTTGTGTCCCAGGGTGTGAGAGTCCAGAGCTGGAGGCAGCATTGTGAGGTCACTTGTGCCTCTGTGCCTTGGTGGGCAGTGCTAGGGTGTTGGCTGCTGGTGGTGGTGGTTGTGAGGTCAATTGTGAGGCAGTGCGTGCTAGGCCAGTGCTGGTTGCCTGGCTGCTCTTGGCAGCTGTGAGGTGAGTGCTGCGTGAGGCCGTCGCAGGCATGTGTGAGTGTGGGAAGGTGCTGTTTGTCCTTGGGAGGTGCCTTTTGGTGTGGCCATTGGTGCTGTGGCTGGTGCCTTGTGTCCCAGGGTGTGAGAGGCCAGAGCTGGAGGCAGCATTGTGAGGTCACTTGTGCCCCTGTGCCTTGTCGGGCAGTGCTAGGGTGTTGGCTGCTGGTGGTGGTGGTTGTGAGGTGACTTGTGAAGCAGTGCGTGCTAGGCCAGTGCTGGTTGCCTGGCTGCTCTTGGCAGCTGTGAGGTGAGTCCTGCGTGAGGCCGTCGCAGGCATGTGTGAGTGTGGGAAGGTGCTGTTTGTCCTTGGGAGGTGCCTTTTGGTGTGGCCATTGGTGCTGTGGGTGGTGCCTTGTGGCCCAGGGTGTGCGAGGCCAGAGCTGGAGGCAGCATTGTGAGGTCACTTGTGCCTCTGTGCCTTGTCGGGCAGTGCTAGGGTGTTGGCTGCTGGTGGTGGTGGTGGTTAGGTGACTTGTGAGGCAGTGCGTGCTAGGCCAGTGCTGGTTGCCTGGCTGCTCTTGGCAGCTGTGAGGTGAGTGCTGCGTGAGGCCGTCGCAGGCATGTGTCAGTGTGGGAAGGTGCTGTTTGTCCTTGGGAGGTGCCTTTTGGTGTGGCCATTGGTGCTGTGGCTGGTGCCTTGTGGCCCAGGGTGTGCGAAGCCAGAGCTGGAGGCAGCATTGTGAGGTCACTTGTGCCTCTGTGTCTTGGTGGGCAGTGCTAGGGTGTTTGCTGCTGGTGGTGGTGATTGTGAGGTGACTTGTGAGGCAGTGCGTGCTAGGCCAGTGCTGGTTGCCTGGCTGCTCTTGGCAGCTGTGAGGTGAGTGCTGCGTGAGGCCATCGCAGGCATGTGTCAGTGTGGGAAGGTGCTTTTTGTCCTTGGGAGGTGCCTTTTGGTGTGGCCATTGGTGCTGTGGCTGGTATCTTGTGTCCCAGGGTGTGCGAGGCCAGAGCCGGAGGCAGCATTGTGAGGTCACTTGTGCCTCTGTGCCTTGTCGGGCAGTGCTAGGGTGTTGGCTGCTGGTGGTGGTGGTTGTGAGGTGACTTGTGAAGCAGTGCGTGCTAGGCCAGTGCTGGTTGCCTGGCTGCTCTTGGCGGCTGTGAGGTGAGTGCTGCGTGAGGCCGTCGCAGGCATGTGTGAGTGTGGGAAGGTGCTGTTTGTCCTTGGGAGGTGCCTTTTGGTGTGGCCATTGGTGCTGTGGCTGGTGCCTTGTGTCCCAGGGTGTGCGAGGGCAGAGCTGGAGGCAGCATTGTGAGGTCACTTGTGGCTCTGTGTCTTGGTGGGCAGTGCTAGGGTGTTTGCTGGTGGTGGTGGTGATTGTGAGGTGACTTGTGAGGCAGTGCGTGCTAGGCCAGTGCTGGTTGCCTGGCTGCTCTTGGCAGCTGTGAGGTGAGTCCTGCGTGAGGCCGTCGCAGGCATGTGTGAGTGTGGGAAGGTGCTGTTTGTCCTTGGGAGGTGCCTTTTGGTGTGGCCATTGGTGCTGTGGGTGGTGCCTTGTGGCCCAGGGTGTGCGAGGCCAGAGCTGGAGGCAGCATTGTGAGGTCACTTGTGCCTCTGTGCCTTGTCGGGCAGTGCTAGGGTGTTGGCTGCTGGTGGTGGTGGTGGTTAGGTGACTTGTGAGGCAGTGCGTGCTAGGCCAGTGCTGGTTGCCTGGCTGCTCTTGGCAGCTGTGAGGTGAGTGCTGCGTGAGGCCGTCGCAGGCATGTGTGAGTGTGGGAAGGTGCTGTTTGTCCTTGGGAGGTGCCTTTTGGTGTGGGCATTGGTGCTGTGGCTGGTGCCTTGTGGCCCAGGGTGTGAGAGGGCGGAGCTGGAGGCAGCATTGTGAGGTCACTTGTGCCTCTGTGCCTTGGTGGGCAGTGCTAGGGTGTTTGCTGCTGGTGGTGGTGATTTTGAGGTGACTTGTGAGGCAGTGCGTGCTAGGCCAGTGCTGGTTGCCTGTCTGCTCTTGGCAGCTGTGAGGTGAGTGCTGCGTGAGGCCGTCGCAGGCATGTGTGAGTGTGGGAAGGTGCTGTTTGTCCTTGGGAGGTGCCTTTTGGTGTGGGCATTGGTGCTGTGGCTGGTATCTTGTGTCCTAGGGTGTGCGAAGCCAGAGCTGGAGGCAGCATTGTGAGGTCACTTGTGCCTCTGTGTCTTGGTGGGCAGTGCTAGGGTGTTTGCTGCTGGTGGTGGTGATTGTGAGGTGACTTGTGAGGCAGTGCGTGCTAGGCCAGTGCTGGTTGCCTGGCTGCTCTTGGCAGCTGTGAGGTGAGTGCTGCGTGAGGCCATCGCAGGCATGTGTGAGTGTGGGAAGGTGCTTTTTGTCCTTGGGAGGTGCCTTTTGGTGTGGCCATTGGTGCTGTGGCTGGTATCTTGTGTCCCAGGGTGTGCGAGGCCAGAGCCGGAGGCAGCATTGTGAGGTCACTTGTGCCTCTGTGCCTTGTCGGGCAGTGCTAGGGTGTTGGCTGCTGGTGGTGGTGGTTGTGAGGTGACTTGTGAAGCAGTGCGTGCTAGGCCAGTGCTGGTTGCCTGGCTGCTCTTGGCGGCTGTGAGGTGAGTGCTGCGTGAGGCCGTCGCAGGCATGTGTGAGTGTGGGAAGGTGCTGTTTGTCCTTGGGAGGTGCCTTTTGGTGTGGCCATTGGTGCTGTGGCTGGTGCCTTGTGTCCCAGGGTGTGCGAGGGCAGAGCTGGAGGCAGCATTGTGAGGTCACTTGTGGCTCTGTGTCTTGGTGGGCAGTGCTAGGGTGTTTGCTGGTGGTGGTGGTGATTGTGAGGTGACTTGTGAGGCAGTGCGTGCTAGGCCAGTGCTGGTTGCCTGGCTGCTCTTGGCAGCTGTGAGGTGAGTGCTGCGTGAGGTCATCGCAGGCATGTGTCATTGTGGGAAGGTGCTGTTTGTCCTTGGGAGGTGCCTTTTGGTGTGGCCATTGGTGCTGTGGCTGGTGCCTTGTGGCCCAGGGTGTGCGAGGGCGGATCTGGAGGCAGCATTGTGAGGTCACTTGTGCCTCTGTGCCTTGTCGGGCAGTGCTAGGGTGTTGGCTGCTGGTGGTGGTGGTTGTGAGGTGACTTGTGAAGCAGTGCGTGCTAGGCCAGTGCTGGTTGCCTGGCTGCTCTTGGCAGCTGTGAGGTGAGTGCTGTGTGAGGCCGTCGCAGGCATGTGTGAGTGTGGGAAGGTGCTTTTTGTCCTTGGGAGGTGCCTTTTGGTGTGGCCATTGGTGCTTTGGCTGGTGCCTTGTGTCCCAGGGTGTGCGAGGCCAGAGCTGGAGGCAGCATTGTGAGGTCACTTGTGCCCCTGTGCCTTGGCGGGCAGTGCTAGGGTGTTGGCTGCTGGTGGTGGTGGTGGTGAGGTCACTTGTGAGGCAGTGCGTGCTAGGCCAGTGCTGGTTGCCTGGCTGCTCTTGGCAGCTGTGAGGTGAGTGCTGCGTGAGGCCGTCGCAGGCATGTGTCAGTGTGGGAAGGTGCTGTTTGTCCTTGGGAGGTGCCTTTTGGTGTGGCCATTGGTGCTGTGGCTGGTGCCTTGTGGCCCAGGGTGTGCGAGGCCAGAGCTGGAGGCAGCATTGTGAGGTCACTTGTGCCTCTGTGCCTTGTTGGGCAGTGCTAGGGTGTTGGCTGCTGGTGGTTGTGATTGTAAGGTGACTTGTGAGGCAGTGCGTGCTAGGCCAGTGCTGGTTGCCTGGCTGCTCTTGGCAGCTGTGAGGTGAGTGCTGCGTGAGGTCATCGCAGGCATGTGTCAGTGTGGGAAGGTGCTGTTTGTCCTTGGGAGGTGCCTTTTGGTGTGGCCATTGGTGGTGTGGCTGGTGCCTTGTGTCCCAGGGTGTGCAAGGGCGGAGCTGGAGGCAGCATTGTGAGGTTACTTGTGCCTCTGTGCCTTGTCGGGCAGTGCTAGGGTGTTGGCTGCTGGTGGTGGTGGTTGTGAGGTCACTTGTGAAGCAGTGCGTGCTAGGCCAGTGCTGGTTGCCTGGCTGCTCTTGGCAGCTGTGAGGTGAGTGCTGCGTGAGGCCGTCGCAGGCATGTGTCAGTGTGGGAAGGTGCTGTTTGTCCTTGGGAGGTGCCTTTTGGTGTGGCCATTGGTGCTGTGGCTGGTGCCTTGTGGCCCAGGGTGTGAGAGGGCGGAGCTGGAGGCAGCATTGTGAGGTCACTTGTGCCTCTGTGCCTTGGTGGGCAGTGCTAGGGTGTTTGCTGCTGGTGGTGGTGATTTTGAGGTGACTTGTGAGGCAGTGCGTGCTAGGCCAGTGCTGGTTGCCTGGCTGCTCTTGGCAGCTGTGAGGTGAGTGCTGCGTGAGGCCGTCGCAGGCATGTGTCAGTGTGGGAAGGTGCTGTTTGTCCTTGGGAGGTGCCTTTTGGTGTGGGCATTGGTGCTGTGGCTGGTATCTTGTGTCCTAGGGTGTGCGAGGCCAGAGCTGGAGGCAGCATTGTGAGGTCACTTGTGGCTCTGTGTCTTGGTGGGCAGTGCTAGGGTGTTTGCTGCTGGTGGTGGTGGTTGTGAGGTCACTTGTGAGGCAGTGCGTGCTAGGCCAGTGCTGGTTGCCTGGCTGCTCTTGGCAGCTGTGAGGTGAGTGCTGCATGAGGCCCTCGCAGGCAAGTGTTAGTGTGGGAAGGTGCTGTTTGTCCTTGGGAGGTGCCTTTTGGTGTGGGCATTGGTGCTGTGGCTGGTGCCTTGTGGCCCAGGGCGCGCGAAGGCAGAGCTGGAGGAAGCATTGTAAGGTCACTTGTGCCTCTGTGCCTTGTCGGGCAGTGCTAGGGTGTTGGCTGCTGGTGGTGGTGGTTGTGAGGTCACTTGTGAAGCAGTGCGTGCTAGGCCAGTGCTGGTTGCCTGGCTGCTCTTGGCAGCTGTGTGGTGAGTGCTGTGTGAGGCCGTCGCAGGCATGTGTGAGTGTGGGAAGGTGCTGTTTGTCCTTGGGAGGTGCCTTTTGGTGTGGGCATTGGTGCTGTGGCTGGTGCCTTGTGTCCCAGGGTGTGAGAGGCCAGAGCTGGAGGCAGCATTGTGAGGTCACTTGTGCCCCTGTGCCTTGTCGGGCAGTGCTAGGGTGTTGGCTGCTGGTGGTGGTGGTTGTGAGGTGACTTGTGAAGCAGTGCGTGCTAGGCCAGTGCTGGTTGCCTGGCTGCTCTTGGCAGCTGTGAGGTGAGTGCTGCGTGAGGCCGTCGCAGGCATGTGTGAGTGTGGGAAGGTGCTGTTTGTCCTTGGGAGGTGCCTTTTGGTGTGGCCATTGGTGCTGTGGATGGTGCCTTGTGGCCCAGGGTGTGCGAGGCCAGAGCTGGAGGCAGCATTGTGAGGTCACTTGTGCCTCTGTGCCTTGTCGGGCAGTGCTAGGGTGTTGGCTGCTGGTGGTGGTGGTGGTGAGGTGACTTGTGAGGCAGTGCGTGCTAGGCCAGTGCTGGTTGCCTGGCTGCTCTTGGCAGCTGTGAGGTGAGTGCTGCGTGAGGCCGTCGCAGGCATGTGTCAGTGTGGGAAGGTGCTGTTTGTCCTTGGGAGGTGCCTTTTGGTGTGGCCATTGGTGCTGTGGCTGGTGCCTTGTGGCCCAGGGTGTGAGAGGGCGGAGCTGGAGGCAGCATTGTGAGGTCACTTGTGCCTCTGTGCCTTGGTGGGCAGTGCTAGGGTGTTTGCTGCTGGTGGTGGTGATTTTGAGGTGACTTGTGAGGCAGTGCGTGCTAGGCCAGTGCTGGTTGCCTGGCTGCTCTTGGCAGCTGTGAGGTGAGTGCTGCGTGAGGCCGTCGCAGGCATGTGTCAGTGTGGGAAGGTGCTGTTTGTCCTTGGGAGGTGCCTTTTGGTGTGGGCATTGGTGCTGTGGCTGGTATCTTGTGTCCTAGGGTGTGCGAGGCCAGAGCTGGAGGCAGCATTGTGAGGTCACTTGTGGCTCTGTGTCTTGGTGGGCAGTGCTAGGGTGTTTGCTGCTGGTGGTGGTGGTTGTGAGGTCACTTGTGAGGCAGTGCGTGCTAGGCCAGTGCTGGTTGCCTGGCTGCTCTTGGCAGCTGTGAGGTGAGTGCTGCATGAGGCCCTCGCAGGCAAGTGTTAGTGTGGGAAGGTGCTGTTTGTCCTTGGGAGGTGCCTTTTGGTGTGGGCATTGGTGCTGTGGCTGGTGCCTTGTGGCCCAGGGCGCGCGAAGGCAGAGCTGGAGGAAGCATTGTAAGGTCACTTGTGCCTCTGTGCCTTGTCGGGCAGTGCTAGGGTGTTGGCTGCTGGTGGTGGTGGTTGTGAGGTCACTTGTGAAGCAGTGCGTGCTAGGCCAGTGCTGGTTGCCTGGCTGCTCTTGGCAGCTGTGAGGTGAGTGCTGCGTGAGGCCGTCACAGACATGTGTCAGTGTGAGAAGGTGCTGTTTGTCCTTGGGAGGTGCCTTTTGGTGTGGCCATTGGTGCTGTGGCTGGTGCCTTGTGGCCCAGGGTGTGCGAGGGCAGAGCTGGAGGCAGCATTGTGAGGTCACTTGTGCCTCTGTGCCTTGGCGGGCAGTGCTAGGGTGTTGGCTGCTGGTGGTGGTGGTTGTGAGGTGACTTGTGAAGCAGTGCGTGTTAGGCCAGTGCTGGTTGCCTGGCTGCTCTTGGCAGGTGTGAGGTGAGTGCTGCCTGAGGCCGTCGCAGGCATGTGTGAGTGTGGGAAGGTGCTGTTTGTCCTTGGGAGGTGCCTTTTGGTGTGTGCATTGGTGCTGTGGCTGGTGCCTTGTGGCCCAGGGTGTGCGAGGCCAGAGCTGGAGGCAGCATTGTGAGGTCACTTGTGCCTCTGTGCCTTGTCGGGCAGTGCTAGGGTGTTGGCTGCTGGTGGTGGTGGTTGTGAGGTCACTTGTGAGGCAGTGCGTGCTAGGCCAGTGCTGGTTGCCTGGCAGCTCTTGGCAGCTGTGAGTTGAGTGCTGCGTGAGGCCATCGTAGGCATGTGTCAGTGTGGGAAGGTGCTGTTTGTCCTTGGGAGGTGCCTTTTGGTGTGGCCATTGGTGCTGTGGCTGGTGCCTTGTGGCCCGGGGTGTGAGAGGCCGGAGCTGGAGGCAGCATTGTGAGGTCACTTGTGCCTCTGTGCCTTGGCGGGCAGTGCTAGGGTGTTGGCTGTGGTGGTGGTGGTGGTGAGGTGACTTGTGAAGCAGTGCGTGCTAGGCCAGTGCTGGTTGCCTGGCTGCTCTTGGCAGCTGTGAGGTGAGTGCTGCGTGAGGCCGTTGCAGGCATGTGTGAGTGTGGGAAGGTGCTTTTTGTCCTTGGGAGGTGCCTTTTGGTGTGGCCATTGGTGCTGTGGCTGGTGCCTTGTGGCCCAGGGTGTGATAGGGCAGAGCTGGAGGCAGCATTGTGAGGTCACTTGTGCCTCTGTGCCTTGTTGGGCAGTGCTAGGGTGTTGGCTGCTGGTGGTGGTGGTTGTGAGGTCACTTGTGAGGCAGTGCGTGCTAGGCCAGTGCTGGTTGCCTGGCTGCTCTTGGCAGCTGTGAGGTGAGTGCTGCGTGAGGCCGTCGCAGGCATGTGTCAGTGTGGGAAGGTGCTGTTTGTCCTTGGGAGGTGCCTTTTGGTGTGGGCATTGGTGCTGTGGCTGGTGCCTTGTGGCCCAGGGTGTGAGAGGCCAGAGCTGGGGGCAGCATTGTGAGGTCACTTGTGCCTCTGTGCCTTGGTGGGCAGTGCTAGGGTGTTGGCTGCTGGTGGTGGTGGTTGTGAGGTCACTTGTGAAGCAGTGCGTGCTAGGCCAGTGCTGGTTGCCTGGCTGCTCTTTGCAGCTGTGAGGTGAGTGCTGCGTGAGGCCGTCGCAGGCATGTGTGAGTGTGGGAAAGTGCTTTTTGTCCTTGGGAGGTGCCTTTTGGTGTGGCCTTTGGTGCTGTGGCTGGTGCCTTGTGGCCCAGGGTGTGCGAGGGCGGAGCTGGAGGCAGCATTGTGAGGTTACTTGTGCCTCTGTGCCTTGTCGGGCAGTGCTAGGGTGTTGGCTGTGGTGGTGGTGGTGGTGAGGTGACTTGTGAAGCAGTGCGTGCTAGGCCAGTGCTGGTTGTCTGGCTGCTCTTGGCAGCTGTGAGGTGAGTGCTGCCTGAGGCCCTCGCAGGCATGTGTGAGTGTGGGAAGGTGCTGTTTGTCCTTGGGAGGTGCCTTTTGGTGTGGCCATTGGTGCTGTGGCTGGTGCCTTGTGGCCCAGGGTGTGCGAGGGCAGAGCTGGAGGCAGCATTGTGAGGTCACTTGTGCCTCTGTGCCTTGTTGGGCAGTGCTAGGGTGTTGGCTGCTGGTGGTGGTGGTTGTGAGGTAACTTGTGAGGCAGTGCGTGCTAGGCCAGTGCTGGTTGCCTGTCTGCTCTTGGCAGCTGTGAGGTGAGTGCTGCGTGAGGCCGTTGCAGGCATGTGTGAGTGTGGGAAGGTGCTTTTTGTCCTTGGGAGGTGCCTTTTGGTGTGGCCATTGGTGCTGTGGCTGGTGCCTTGTGGCCCAGGGTGTGCGAAGCCAGAGCTGGAGGCAGCATTGTGAGGTCACTTGTGCCTCTGTGCCTTGTTGGGCAGTGCTAGGGTGTTGGCTGCTGGTGGTGGTGGTTGTGAGGTCACTTGTGAGGCAGTGCGTGCTAGGCCAGTGCTGGTTGCCTGGCTGCTCTTGGCAGCTGTGAGGTGAGTGCTGCGTGAGGCCGTCGCAGGCATGTGTCAGTGTGGGAAGGTGCTGTTTGTCCTTGGGAGGTGCCTTTTGGTGTGGGCATTGGTGCTGTGGCTGGTGCCTTGTGGCCCAGGGTGTGAGAGGCCAGAGCTGGGGGCAGCATTGTGAGGTCACTTGTGCCTCTGTGCCTTGGTGGGCAGTGCTAGGGTGTTGGCTGCTGGTGGTGGTGGTTGTGAGGTCACTTGTGAAGCAGTGCGTGCTAGGCCAGTGCTGGTTGCCTGGCTGCTCTTGGCAGCTGTGAGGTGAGTGCTGCGTGAGGCCGTCGCAGGCATGTGTCAGTGTGGGAAGGTGCTGTTTGTCCTTGGGAGGTGCCTTTTGGTGTGGGCATTGGTGCTGTGGCTGGTGCCTTGTGGCCCAGGGTGTGAGAGGCCAGAGCTGGGGGCAGCATTGTGAGGTCACTTGTGCCTCTGTGCCTTGGTGGGCAGTGCTAGGGTGTTGGCTGCTGGTGGTGGTGGTTGTGAGGTCACTTGTGAGGCAGTGCGTGCTAGGCCAGTGCTGGTTGCCTGGCTGCTCTTGGCAGCTGTGAGGTGAGTGCTGCGTGAGGCCGTCGCAGGCATGTGTCAGTGTGGGAAGGTGCTGTTTGTCCTTGGGAGGTGCCTTTTGGTGTGGGCATTGGTGCTGTGGCTGGTGCCTTGTGGCCCAGGGTGTGAGAGGCCAGAGCTGGGGGCAGCATTGTGAGGTCACTTGTGCCTCTGTGCCTTGGTGGGCAGTGCTAGGGTGTTGGCTGCTGGTGGTGGTGGTTGTGAGGTCACTTGTGAAGCAGTGCGTGCTAGGCCAGTGCTGGTTGCCTGGCTGCTCTTTGCAGCTGTGAGGTGAGTGCTGCGTGAGGCCGTCGCAGGCATGTGTGAGTGTGGGAAAGTGCTTTTTGTCCTTGGGAGGTGCCTTTTGGTGTGGCCTTTGGTGCTGTGGCTGGTGCCTTGTGGCCCAGGGTGTGCGAGGGCGGAGCTGGAGGCAGCATTGTGAGGTTACTTGTGCCTCTGTGCCTTGTCGGGCAGTGCTAGGGTGTTGGCTGTGGTGGTGGTGGTGGTGAGGTGACTTGTGAAGCAGTGCGTGCTAGGCCAGTGCTGGTTGTCTGGCTGCTCTTGGCAGCTGTGAGGTGAGTGCTGCCTGAGGCCCTCGCAGGCATGTGTGAGTGTGGGAAGGTGCTGTTTGTCCTTGGGAGGTGCCTTTTGGTGTGGCCATTGGTGCTGTGGCTGGTGCCTTGTGGCCCAGGGTGTGCGAGGGCAGAGCTGGAGGCAGCATTGTGAGGTCACTTGTGCCTCTGTGCCTTGTTGGGCAGTGCTAGGGTGTTGGCTGCTGGTGGTGGTGGTTGTGAGGTAACTTGTGAGGCAGTGCGTGCTAGGCCAGTGCTGGTTGCCTGTCTGCTCTTGGCAGCTGTGAGGTGAGTGCTGCGTGAGGCCGTTGCAGGCATGTGTGAGTGTGGGAAGGTGCTTTTTGTCCTTGGGAGGTGCCTTTTGGTGTGGCCATTGGTGCTGTGGCTGGTGCCTTGTGGCCCAGGGTGTGCGAGGCCAGAGCTGGAGGCAGCATTGTGAGGTTACTTGTGCCTCTGTGCCTTGTCGGGCAGTGCTAGGGTGTTCGCTGTGGTGGTGGTGGTGGTGAGGTGACTTGTGAAGCAGTGCGTGCTAGGCCAGTGCTGGTTGCCTGGCTGCTCTTGGCAGCTGTGAGGTGAGTGCTGCGTGAGGCCCTCGCAGGCATGTGTTAGTGTGGGAAGGTGCTGTTTGTCCTTGGGAGGTGCCTTTTGGTGTGGGCATTGGTGCTGTGGCTGGTGCCTTGTGGCCCAGGGTGTGCGAGGGCAGAGCTGGAGGCAGCATTGTGAGGTCACTTGTGCCTCTGTGCATTGGTGGGCAGTGCTAGGGTGTTGGCTGCTGGTGGTGGTGGTTGTGAGGTGACTTGTGAAGCAGTGCGTGTTAGGCCAGTGCTGGTTGCCTGGCTGCTCTTGGCAGGTGTGAGGTGAGTGCTGCCTGAGGCCGTCGCAGGCATGTGTGAGTGTGGGAAGGTGCTGTTTGTCCTTGGGAGGTGCCTTTTGGTGTGTGCATTGGTGCTGTGGCTGGTGCCTTGTGGCCCAGGGTGTGCGAGGCCAGAGCTGGAGGCAGCATTGTGAGGTCACTTGTGCCTCTGTGCCTTGTCGGGCAGTGCTAGGGTGTTGGCTGCTGGTGGTGGTGGTTGTGAGGTCACTTGTGAGGCAGTGCGTGCTAGGCCAGTGCTGGTTGCCTGGCAGCTCTTGGCAGCTGTGAGTTGAGTGCTGCGTGAGGCCATCGTAGGCATGTGTCAGTGTGGGAAGGTGCTGTTTGTCCTTGGGAGGTGCCTTTTGGTGTGGGCATTGGTGCTGTGGCTGGTGCCTTGTGGCCCGGGGTGTGAGAGGCCGGAGCTGGAGGCAGCATTGTGAGGTCACTTGTGCCTCTGTGCCTTGGCGGGCAGTGCTAGGGTGTTGGCTGTGGTGGTGGTGGTGGTGAGGTGACTTGTGAAGCAGTGCGTGCTAGGCCAGTGCTGGTTGCCTGGCTGCTCTTGGCAGCTGTGAGGTGAGTGCTGCGTGAGGCCGTTGCAGGCATGTGTGAGTGTGGGAAGGTGCTTTTTGTCCTTGGGAGGTGCCTTTTGGTGTGGCCATTGGTGCTGTGGCTGGTGCCTTGTGGCCCAGGGTGTGATAGGGCAGAGCTGGAGGCAGCATTGTGAGGTCACTTGTGCCTCTGTGCCTTGTTGGGCAGTGCTAGGGTGTTGGCTGCTGGTGGTGGTGGTTGTGAGGTCACTTGTGAGGCAGTGCGTGCTAGGCCAGTGCTGGTTGCCTGGCTGCTCTTGGCAGCTGTGAGGTGAGTGCTGCGTGAGGCCGTCGCAGGCATGTGTCAGTGTGGGAAGGTGCTGTTTGTCCTTGGGAGGTGCCTTTTGGTGTGGGCATTGGTGCTGTGGCTGGTGCCTTGTGGCCCAGGGTGTGAGAGGCCAGAGCTGGGGGCAGCATTGTGAGGTCACTTGTGCCTCTGTGCCTTGGTGGGCAGTGCTAGGGTGTTGGCTGCTGGTGGTGGTGGTTGTGAGGTCACTTGTGAAGCAGTGCGTGCTAGGCCAGTGCTGGTTGCCTGGCTGCTCTTTGCAGCTGTGAGGTGAGTGCTGCGTGAGGCCGTCGCAGGCATGTGTGAGTGTGGGAAAGTGCTTTTTGTCCTTGGGAGGTGCCTTTTGGTGTGGCCTTTGGTGCTGTGGCTGGTGCCTTGTGGCCCAGGGTGTGCGAGGGCGGAGCTGGAGGCAGCATTGTGAGGTTACTTGTGCCTCTGTGCCTTGTCGGGCAGTGCTAGGGTGTTGGCTGTGGTGGTGGTGGTGAGGTGACTTGTGAAGCAGTGCGTGCTAGGCCAGTGCTGGTTGTCTGGCTGCTCTTGGCAGCTGTGAGGTGAGTGCTGCCTGAGGCCCTCGCAGGCATGTGTGAGTGTGGGAAGGTGCTGTTTGTCCTTGGGAGGTGCCTTTTGGTGTGGCCATTGGTGCTGTGGCTGGTGCCTTGTGGCCCAGGGTGTGCGAGGGCAGAGCTGGAGGCAGCATTGTGAGGTCACTTGTGCCTCTGTGCCTTGTTGGGCAGTGCTAGGGTGTTGGCTGCTGGTGGTGGTGGTTGTGAGGTAACTTGTGAGGCAGTGCGTGCTAGGCCAGTGCTGGTTGCCTGTCTGCTCTTGGCAGCTGTGAGGTGAGTGCTGCGTGAGGCCGTTGCAGGCATGTGTGAGTGTGGGAAGGTGCTTTTTGTCCTTGGGAGGTGCCTTTTGGTGTGGCCATTGGTGCTGTGGCTGGTGCCTTGTGGCCCAGGGTGTGCGAGGCCAGAGCTGGAGGCAGCATTGTGAGGTTACTTGTGCCTCTGTGCCTTGTCGGGCAGTGCTAGGGTGTTCGCTGTGGTGGTGGTGGTGGTGAGGTGACTTGTGAAGCAGTGCGTGCTAGGCCAGTGCTGGTTGCCTGGCTGCTCTTGGCAGCTGTGAGGTGAGTGCTGCGTGAGGCCCTCGCAGGCATATGTTAGTGTGGGAAGGTGCTGTTTGTCCTTGGGAGGTGCCTTTTGGTGTGGGCATTGGTGCTGTGGCTGGTGCCTTGTGGCCCAGGGTGTGCGAGGGCAGAGCTGGAGGCAGCATTGTGAGGTCACTTGTGCCTCTGTGCATTGGTGGGCAGTGCTAGGGTGTTGGCTGCTGGTGGTGGTGGTTGTGAGGTGACTTGTGAAGCAGTGCGTGCTAGGCCAGTGCTGGTTGCCTGGCTGCTCTTGGCAGCTGTGAGGTGAGTGCTGCGTGAGGCCGTCGCAGGCATGTGTGAGTGTGGGAAGGTGCTGTTTGTCCTTGGGAGGTGCCTTTTGGTGTGGCCATTGGTGCTGTGGCTGGTGCCTTGTGGCCCAGGGTGTGCGAGGCCAGAGCTGGAGGCAGCATTGTGAGGTCACTTGTGCCTCTGTGCCTTGGTGGGCAGTGCTAGGGTGTTGGCTGCTGGTGGTGGTGGTTGTGAGGTCACTTGTGAGGCAGTGCGTGCTAGGCCAGTGCTGGTTGCCTGTCTGCTCTTGGCAGCTGTGAGGTGAGTGCTGCGTGAGGCCGTTGCAGGCATGTGTGAGTGTGGGAAGGTGCTTTTTGTCCTTGGGAGGTGCCTTTTGGTGTGGCCATTGGTGCTGTGGCTGGTGCCTTGTGGCCCAGGGTGTGCGAGGCCAGAGCTGGAGGCAGCATTGTGAGGTTACTTGTGCCTCTGTGCCTTGTCGGGCAGTGCTAGGGTGTTCGCTGTGGTGGTGGTGGTGGTGAGGTGACTTGTGAAGCAGTGCGTGCTAGGCCAGTGCTGGTTGCCTGGCTGCTCTTGGCAGCTGTGAGGTGAGTGCTGCGTGAGGCCCTCGCAGGCATGTGTTAGTGTGGGAAGGTGCTGTTTGTCCTTGGGAGGTGCCTTTTGGTGTGGGCATTGGTGCTGTGGCTGGTGCCTTGTGGCCCAGGGTGTGCGAGGGCAGAGCTGGAGGCAGCATTGTGAGGTCACTTGTGCCTCTGTGCATTGGTGGGCAGTGCTAGGGTGTTGGCTGCTGGTGGTGGTGGTTGTGAGGTGACTTGTGAAGCAGTGCGTGCTAGGCCAGTGCTGGTTGCCTGGCTGCTCTTGGCAGCTGTGAGGTGAGTGCTGCGTGAGGCCGTCGCAGGCATGTGTGAGTGTGGGAAGGTGCTGTTTGTCCTTGGGAGGTGCCTTTTGGTGTGGCCATTGGTGCTGTGGCTGGTGCCTTGTGGCCCAGGGTGTGCGAGGCCAGAGCTGGAGGCAGCATTGTGAGGTCACTTGTGCCTCTGTGCCTTGGTGGGCAGTGCTAGGGTGTTGGCTGCTGGTGGTGGTGGTTGTGAGGTCACTTGTGAGGCAGTGCGTGCTAGGCCAGTGCTGGTTGCCTGGCTGCTCTTGGCAGCTGTGAGGTGAGTGCTGCGTGAGGCCGTCGCAGGCATGTGTCAGTGTGGGAAGGTGCTGTTTGTCCTTGGGAGGTGCCTTTTGGTGTGGGCATTGGTGCTGTGGCTGGTGCCTTGTGGCCCAGGGTGTGCGAGACCAGAGCTGAGGGCAGCATTGTGAGGTCACTTGTGCCTCTGTGCCTTCGCAGGCAGTGCTAGGGTGTTGGCTGCTGGTGGTGGTGGTTGTGAGGTGACTTGTGAAGCAGTGCGTGCTAGGCCAGTGCTGGTTGCCTGTCTGCTCTTGGCAGCTGTGAGGTGAGTGCTGCGTGAGGCCGTCGCAGGCATGTGTGAGTGTGGGAAGGTGCTGTTTGTCCTTGGGAGGTGCCTTTTGGTGTGGCCATTGGTGCTGTGGCTGGTGCCTTGTGTCCCAGGGTGTGAGAGGCCAGAGCTGGAGGCAGCATTGTGAGGTCACTTGTGCCTCTGTGCCTTGGTGGGCAGTGCTAGGGTGTTGGCTGCTGGTGGTGGTGGTGGTGAGGTGACTTGTGAAGCAGTGCGTGCTAGGCCAGTGCTGGTTGCCTGGCTGCTCTTGGCAGCTGTGAGGTGAGTGCTGCGTGAGGCCGTCGCAGGCATGTGTGAGTGTGGGAAGGTGCTGTTTGTCCTTGGGAGGTGCCTTTTGGTGTGGGCATTGGTGCTGTGGCTGGTGCCTTGTGTCCCAGGGTGTGCGAGGCCAGAGCTGGAGGCAGCATTGTGAGGTCACTTGTGCCTCTGTGCCTTGTCGGGCAGTGCTAGGGTGTTGGCTGCTGGTGGTGGTGGTTGTGAGGTGACTTGTGAGGCAGTGTGTGCTAGGCCAGTGCTGGTTGCCTGGCTGCTCTTGGCAGCTGTGAGGTGAGTGCTGCGTGAGGCCGTCGCAGGCATGTGTCAGTGTGCGAAGGTGCTGTTTGTCCTTGGGAGGTGCCTTTTGGTGTGGGCATTGGTGCTGTGGCTGGTGCCTTGTGTCCCAGGGTGTGCGAGGCCAGAGCAGGAGGCAGCATTGTGAGGTCACTTGTGCCTCTGTGCCTTGGTGGGCAGTGCTAGGGTGTTTGCTGCTGGTGGTGGTGATTTTGAGGTGACTTGTGAGGCAGTGCGTGCTAGGCCAGTGCTGGTTGCCTGTCTGCTCTTGGCAGCTGTGAGGTGAGTGCTGCGTGAGGCCGTCGCAGGCATGTGTGAGTGTGGGAAGGTGCTGTTTGTCCTTGGGAGGTGCCTTTTGGTGTGGCCATTGGTGCTGTGGCTGGTGCCTTGTGGCCCAGGGTGTGCGAGGGCAGAGCTGGAGGCAGCATTGTGAGGTCACTTGTGCCTCTGTGTCTTGGTGGGCAGTGCTAGGGTGTTTGCTGCTGGTGGTGGTGATTTTGAGGTGACTTGTGAGGCAGTGCGTGCTAGGCCAGTGCTGGTTGCCTGGCGGCTCTTGGCAGCTGTGAGGTGAGTGCTGCGTGAGGCCGTCGCAGGCATGTATCAGTGTTGGAAGGTGCTGTTTGTCCTTGGGAGGTGCCTTTTGGTGTGGCCATTGGTGCTGTGGCTGGTGCCTTGTGGCCCAGGGTGTGCGAGGCCAGAGCTGGAGGCAGCATTGTGAGGTCACTTGTGCCTCTGTGCCTTGGTGGGCATTGCTAGGGTGTTGGCTGCTGGTGGTTGTGATTGTAAGGTGACTTGTGAGGCAGTGCGTGCTAGGCCAGTGCTGGTTGCCTGGCTGCTCTTGGCAGCTGTGAGGTGAGTGCTGCGTGAGGTCATCACAGGCATGTGTGAGTGTGGGAAGGTGCTGTTTGTCCTTGGGAGGTGCCTTTTGGTGTGGCCATTGGTGGTGTGGCTGGTGCCTTGTGGCCCAGGGTGTGCAAGGGCAGAGCTGGAGGCAGCATTGTGAGGTCACTTGTGCCTCTTTGCCTTGTCGGGCAGTGCTAGGGTGTTGGCTGCTGGTGGTGGTGATTTTGAGGTCACTTGTGAGGCAGTGCGTGCTAGGCCAGTGCTGGTTGCCTGGCTGCTCTTGGCAGCTGTGAGGTGAGTGCTGCGTGAGGCCGTCGCAGGCATGTGTCAGTGTGGGAAGGTGCTGTTTGTCCTTGAAGGTGCCTTTTGGTGTGGCCATTGGTGCTGTGGCTGGTGCCTTGTGTCCCAGGGTGTGCGAGGGCAGAGCTGGAGGCAGCATTGTGAGGTCACTTGTGCCTCTTTGCCTTGGCGGGCAGTGCTAGGGTGTTGGCTGCTGGTGGTGGTGGTTGTGAGGTCACTTGTGAGGCAGTGCGTGCTAGGCCAGTGCTGGTTGCCTGGCTGCTCTTGGCAGCTGTGAGGTGAGTGCTGCATGAGGCCCTCGCAGGCATGTGTTAGTGTGGGAAGGTGCTGTTTGTCCTTGGGAGGTGCCTTTTGGTGTGGGCATTGGTGCTGTGGCTGGTGCCTTGTGGCCCAGGGCGCGCGAAGGCAGAGCTGGAGGAAGCATTGTAAGGTCACTTGTGCCTCTGTGCCTTGTCGGGCAGTGCTAGGGTGTTGGCTGCTGGTGGTGGTGGTTGTGAGGTCACTTGTGAAGCAGTGCGTGCTAGGCCAGTGCTGGTTGCCTGGCTGCTCTTGGCAGCTGTGAGGTGAGTGCTGCGTGAGGCCGTCACAGACATGTGTCAGTGTGAGAAGGTGCTGTTTGTCCTTGGGAGGTGCCTTTTGGTGTGGCCATTGGTGCTGTGGCTGGTGCCTTGTGTCCCAGGGTGTGCAAGGGCAGAGCTGGAGGCAGCATTGTGAGGTCACTTGTGCCTGTGTGCCTTGGCGGGCAGTGCTAGGGTGTTGGCTGCTGGTGGTGGTGGTTGTGAGGTGACTTGTGAAGCAGTGCGTGCTAGGCCAGTGCTGGTTGCCTGGCTGCTCTTGGCAGCTGTGAGGTGAGTGCTGCGTGAGGCCGTCGCAGGCATGTGTGAGTGTGGGAAGGTGCTGTTTGTCCTTGGGAGGTGCCTTTTGGTGTGGGCATTGGTGCTGTGGCTGGTGCCTTGTGTCCCAGGGTGTGCGAGGCCAGAGCTGGAGGCAGCATTGTGAGGTCACTTGTGCCTCTGTGCCTTGGTGGGCAGTGCTAGGGTGTTGGCTGCTGGTGGTGGTGATTTTGAGGTGACTTGTGAGGCAGTGCGTGCTAGGCCAGTGCTGGTTGCCTGGCTGCTCTTGGCAGCTGTGAGGTGAGTGCTGCGTGAGGCCGTCGCAGGCATGTATCAGTGTTGGAAGGTGCTGTTTGTCCTTGGGAGGTGCCTTTTGGTGTGGCCATTGGTGCTGTGGCTGGTGCCTTGTGGCCCAGGGTGTGCGAGGCCAGAGCTGGAGGCAGCATTGTGAGGTCACTTGTGCCTCTGTGCCTTGGTGGGCATTGCTAGGGTGTTGGCTGCTGGTGGTTGTGATTGTAAGGTGACTTGTGAGGCAGTGCTTGCTAGGCCAGTGCTGGTTGCCTGGCTGCTCTTGGCAGCTGTGAGGTGAGTGCTGCGTGAGGTCATCACAGGCATGTGTCAGTGTGGGAAGGTGCTGTTTGTCCTTGGGAGGTGCCTTTTGGTGTGGCCATTGGTGGTGTGGCTGGTGCCTTGTGTCCCAGGGTGTGCAAGGGCGGAGCTGGAGGCAGCATTGTGAGGTCACTTGTGCCTGTTTGCCTTGTCGGGCAGTGCTAGGGTGTTGGCTGCTGGTGGTGGTGATTTTGAGGTCACTTGTGAGGCAGTGCGTGCTAGGCCAGTGCTGGTTGCCTGGCTGCTCTTGGCAGCTGTGAGGTGAGTGCTGCGTGAGGCCGTCGCAGGCATGTGTGAGTGTGGGAAGGTGCTGTTTGTCCTTGGGAGGTGCCTTTTGGTGTGGCCATTGGTGCTGTGGCTGGTGCCTTGTGTCCCAGGGTGTGCGAGGCCAGAGCTGGAGGAAGCATTGTGAGGTCACTTGTGCCTCTGTGCCTTGTTGGGCAGTGCTAGGGTGTTGGCTGCTGGTGGTGGTGGTTGTGAGGTCACTTGTGAAGCAGTGCGTGCTAGGCCAGTGCTGGTTGCCTGGCTGCTCTTGGCAGCTGTGAGGTGAGTGCTGCGTGAGGCCGTCACAGACATGTGTCAGTGTGAGAAGGTGCTGTTTGTCCTTGGGAGGTGCCTTTTGGTGTGGCCATTGGTGCTGTGGCTGGTGCCTTGTGTCCCAGGGTGTGCGAGGGCAGAGCTGGAGGCAGCATTGTGAGGTCACTTGTGCCTCTGTGCCTTGGCGGGCAGTGCTAGGGTGTTGGCTGCTGGTGGTGGTGGTTGTGAGGTGACTTGTGAAGCAGTGCGTGCTAGGCCAGTGCTGGTTGCCTGGCTGCTCTTGGCAGCTGTGAGGTGAGTGCTGCCTGAGGCCGTCGCAGGCATGTGTGAGTGTGGGAAGGTGCTGTTTGTCCTTGGGAGGTGCCTTTTGGTGTGGCCATTGGTGCTGTGGCTGGTGCCTTGTGTCCCAGGGTGTGAGAGGCCAGAGCTGGAGGCAGCATTGTGAGGTCACTTGTGCCTCTGTGCCTTGTCGGGCAGTGCTAGGGTGTTGGCTGCTGGTGGTGGTGGTTGTGAGGTGACTTGTGAAGCAGTGCGTGCTAGGCCAGTGCTGGTTGCCTGGCTGCTCTTGGCAGCTGTGAGGTGAGTGCTGCGTGAGGCCCTCGCAGGCATGTGTCAGTGTGGGAAGGTGCTGTTTGTCCTTGGGAGTTGCCTTTTGGTGTGGCCATTGGTGCTGTGGCTGGTGCCTTCTGGCCCGGGGTGTGAGAGGCCAGAGCTGGAGGCAGCATTGTGAGGTCACTTGTGCCTGTGTGCCTTGGCGGGCAGTGCTAGGGTGTTGGCTGCTGGTGGTGGTGGTTGTGAGGTGACTTGTGAAGCAGTGCGTGCTAGGCCAGTGCTGGTTGCCTGGCTGCTCTTGGCAGCTGTGAGGTGAGTGCTGCGTGAGGCCGTCGCAGGCATGTGTCAGTGTGCGAAGGTGCTGTTTGTCCTTGGGAGGTGCCTTTTGGTGTGGCCATTGGTGCTGTGGCTGGTGCCTTGTGGCCCAGGGTGTGAGAGGCCAGAGCTGGAGGCAGCATTGTGAGGTCACTTGTGCCTCTGTGCCTTGGTGGGCAGTGCTAGGGTGTTTGCTGCTGGTGGTGGTGATTTTGAGGTGACTTGTGAGGCAGTGCGTGCTAGGCCAGTGCTGGTTGCCTGGCTGCTCTTGGCAGCTGTGAGGTGAGTGCTGCGTGAGGCCGTCGCAGGCATGTGTGAGTGTGGGAAGGTGCTGTTTGTCCTTGGTAGGTGCCTTTTGGTGTGGGCATTGCTGCTGTGGGTGGTGCCTTGTGTCCCAGGGTGTGCGAGGCCAGAGCTGGAGGCAGCATTGTGAGGTCACTTGTGCCTCTGTGCCTTGGTGGGCAGTGCTAGGGTGTTTGCTGCTGGTGGTGGTGATTTTGAGGTGACTTGTGAGGCAGTGCGTGCTAGGCCAGTGCTGGTTGCCTGGCTGCTCTTGGCAGCTGTGAGGTGAGTGCTGCGTGAGGCCGTCGCAGGCATGTATCAGTGTGGGAAGGTGCTGTTTGTCCTTGGGAGGTGCCTTTTGGTGTGGCCATTGGTGCTGTGGCTGGTGCCTTGTGGCCCAGGGTGTGCGAGGCCAGAGCTGGAGGCAGCATTGTGAGGTCACTTGTGCCTCTGTGCCTTGTTGGGCAGTGCTAGGGTGTTGGCTGCTGGTGGTGGTGGTTGTGAGGTCACTTGTGAGGCAGTGCGTGCTAGGCCAGTGCTGGTTGCCTGGCTGCTCTTGGCAGCTGTGAGGTGAGTGCTGCGTGAGGCCGTCGCAGGCATGTGTGAGTGTGGGAAGGTGCTGTTTGTCCTTGGGAGGTGCCTTTTGGTGTGGGCATTGGTGCTGTGGCTGGTGCCTTGTGTCCCAGGGTGTGCGAGGCCAGAGCTGGAGGCAGCATTGTGAGGTCACTTGTGCCTCTGTGCCTTGTTGGGCAGTGCTAGGGTGTTGGCTGCTGGTGGTGGTGGTTGTGAGGTCACTTGTGAAGCAGTGCGTGCTAGGCCAGTGCTGGTTGCCTGGCTGCTCTTGGCAGCTGTGAGGTGAGTGCTGCGTGAGGCCGTCACAGACATGTGTCAGTGTGAGAAGGTGCCTTTTGTCCTTGGGAGGTGCCTTTTGGTGTGGCCATTGGTGCTGTGGCTGGTGCCTTGTGTCCCAGGGTGTGCGAGGGCAGAGCTGGAGGCAGCATTGTGAGGTCACTTGTGCCTCTGTGCCTTGGCGGGCAGTGCTAGGGTGTTGGCTGCTGGTGGTGGTGGTTGTGAGGTGACTTGTGAAGCAGTGCGTGCTAGGCCAGTGCTGGTTGCCTGGCTGCTCTTGGCAGCTGTGAGGTGAGTGCTGCCTGAGGCCGTCGCAGGCATGTGTGAGTGTGGGAAGGTGCTGTTTGTCCTTGGGAGGTGCCTTTTGGTGTGGCCATTGGTGCTGTGGCTGGTGCCTTGTGTCCCAGGGTGTGAGAGGCCAGAGCTGGAGGCAGCATTGTGAGGTCACTTGTGCCTCTGTGCCTTGTCGGGCAGTGCTAGGGTGTTGGCTGCTGGTGGTGGTGGTTGTGAGGTGACTTGTGAAGCAGTGCGTGCTAGGCCAGTGCTGGTTGCCTGGCTGCTCTTGGCAGCTGTGAGGTGAGTGCTGCGTGAGGCCCTCGCAGGCATGTGTCAGTGTGGGAAGGTGCTGTTTGTCCTTGGGAGTTGCCTTTTGGTGTGGCCATTGGTGCTGTGGCTGGTGCCTTCTGGCCCGGGGTGTGAGAGGCCAGAGCTGGAGGCAGCATTGTGAGGTCACTTGTGCCTGTGTGCCTTGGCGGGCAGTGCTAGGGTGTTGGCTGCTGGTGGTGGTGGTTGTGAGGTGACTTGTGAAGCAGTGCGTGCTAGGCCAGTGCTGGTTGCCTGGCTGCTCTTGGCAGCTGTGAGGTGAGTGCTGCGTGAGGCCGTCGCAGGCATGTGTCAGTGTGCGAAGGTGCTGTTTGTCCTTGGGAGGTGCCTTTTGGTGTGGCCATTGGTGCTGTGGCTGGTGCCTTGTGGCCCAGGGTGTGAGAGGCCAGAGCTGGAGGCAGCATTGTGAGGTCACTTGTGCCTCTGTGCCTTGGTGGGCAGTGCTAGGGTGTTTGCTGCTGGTGGTGGTGATTTTGAGGTGACTTGTGAGGCAGTGCGTGCTAGGCCAGTGCTGGTTGCCTGGCTGCTCTTGGCAGCTGTGAGGTGAGTGCTGCGTGAGGCCGTCGCAGGCATGTGTGAGTGTGGGAAGGTGCTGTTTGTCCTTGGTAGGTGCCTTTTGGTGTGGGCATTGCTGCTGTGGGTGGTGCCTTGTGTCCCAGGGTGTGCGAGGCCAGAGCTGGAGGCAGCATTGTGAGGTCACTTGTGCCTCTGTGCCTTGGTGGGCAGTGCTAGGGTGTTTGCTGCTGGTGGTGGTGATTTTGAGGTGACTTGTGAGGCAGTGCGTGCTAGGCCAGTGCTGGTTGCCTGGCTGCTCTTGGCAGCTGTGAGGTGAGTGCTGCGTGAGGCCGTCGCAGGCATGTATCAGTGTGGGAAGGTGCTGTTTGTCCTTGGGAGGTGCCTTTTGGTGTGGCCATTGGTGCTGTGGCTGGTGCCTTGTGGCCCAGGGTGTGCGAGGCCAGAGCTGGAGGCAGCATTGTGAGGTCACTTGTGCCTCTGTGCCTTGTTGGGCAGTGCTAGGGTGTTGGCTGCTGGTGGTGGTGGTTGTGAGGTCACTTGTGAGGCAGTGCGTGCTAGGCCAGTGCTGGTTGCCTGGCTGCTCTTGGCAGCTGTGAGGTGAGTGCTGCGTGAGGCCGTCGCAGGCATGTGTGAGTGTGGGAAGGTGCTGTTTGTCCTTGGGAGGTGCCTTTTGGTGTGGGCATTGGTGCTGTGGCTGGTGCCTTGTGTCCCAGGGTGTGCGAGGCCAGAGCTGGAGGCAGCATTGTGAGGTCACTTGTGCCTCTGTGCCTTGTCGGGCAGTGCTAGGGTGTTGGCTGCTGGTGGTGGTGGTGGTGAGGTGACTTGTGAGGCAGTGCGTGCTAGGCCAGTGCTGGTTGCCTGGCTGCTCTTGGCAGCTGTGAGGTGAGTGCTGCGTGAGGCCGTCGCAGGCATGTGTGAGTGTGGGAAGGTGCTGTTTGTCCTTGGGAGGTGCCTTTTGGTGTGGCCATTGGTGCTGTGGCTGGTGCCTTGTGGCCCAGGGTGTGAGAGGCCAGAGCTGGAGGCAGCATTGTGAGGTCACTTGTGCCTCTGTGCCTTGGTGGGCATTGCTAGGGTGTTGGCTGCTGGTTGTTGTGATTGTAAGGTGACTTGTGAGGCAGTGCGTGCTAGGCCAGTGCTGGTTGCCTGGCTGCTCTTGGCAGCTGTGAGGTGAGTGCTGCGTGAGGTCATCACAGGCATGTGTGAGTGTGGGAAGGTGCTGTTTGTCCTTGGGAGGTGCCTTTTGTTGTGGCCATTGGTGGTGTGGCTGGTGCCTTGTGGCCCAGGGTGTGCAAGGGCGGAGCTGGAGGCAGCATTGTGAGGTCACTTGTGCCTCTTTGCCTTGTCGGGCAGTGCTAGGGTGTTGGCTGCTGGTGGTGGTGATTTTGAGGTCACTTGTGAGGCAGTGCGTGCTAGGCCAGTGCTGGTTGCCTGGCTGCTCTTGGCAGCTGTGAGGTGAGTGCTGCGTGAGGCCGTCGCAGGCATGTGTCAGTGTGGGAAGGTGCTGTTTGTCCTTGAAGGTGCCTTTTGGTGTGGCCATTGGTGCTGTGGCTGGTGCCTTGTGTCCCAGGGTGTGCGAGGCCAGAGCTGGAGGCAGCATTGTGAGGTCACTTGTGCCTCTGTGCCTTGTCGGGCAGTGCTAGGGTGTTGGCTGCTGGTGGTGGTGGTTGTGAGGTGACTTGTGAAGCAGTGCGTGCTAGGCCAGTGCTGGTTGCCTGGCTGCTCTTGGCAGCTGTGAGGTGAGTGCTGCGTGAGGCCGTCACAGACATGTGTCAGTGTGAGAAGGTGCTGTTTGTCCTTGGGAGGTGCCTTTTGGTGTGGCCATTGGTGCTGTGGCTGGTGCCTTGTGTCCCAGGGTGTGCGAGGGCAGAGCTGGAGGCAGCATTGTGAGGTCACTTGTGCCTCTGTGCCTTGGCGGGCAGTGCTAGGGTGTTGGCTGCTGGTGGTGGTGGTGGTGAGGTGACTTGTGAAGCAGTGCGTGCTAGGCCAGTGCTGGTTGCCTGGCTGCTCTTGGCAGCTGTGAGGTGAGTGCTGCGTGAGGCCGTCGCAGGCATGTGTCAGTGTGGGAAGGTGCTGTTTGTCCTTGGGAGGTGCCTTTTGGTGTGGCCATTGGTGCTGTGGCTGGTGCCTTGTGTCCCAGGGTGTGCGAGGCCAGAGCTGGAGGCAGCATTGTGAGGTTACTTGTGCCTCTGTGCCTTGTCGGGCAGTGCTAGGGTGTTGGCTGCTGGTGGTGGTGGTTGTGAGGTGACTTGTGAAGCAGTGCGTGCTAGGCCAGTGCTGGTTGCCTGGCTGCTCTTGGCAGCTGTGAGGTGAGTGCTGCGTGAGGCCGTCGCAGGCATGTGTCAGTGTGGGAAGGTGCTGTTTGTCCTTGGGAGGTGCCTTTTGGTGTGGGCATTGGTGCTGTGGCTGGTGCCTTCTGGCCCGGGGTGTGAGAGGCCGGAGCTGGAGGCAGCATTGTGAGGTCACTTGTGCCTCTGTGCCTTGGCGGGCAGTGCTAGGGTGTTGGCTGTGGTGGTGGTGGTGGTGAGGTGACTTGTGAAGCAGTGCGTGCTAGGCCAGTGCTGGTTGCCTGGCTGCTCTTGGCAGCTGTGAGGTGAGTGCTGCGTGAGGCCGTTGCAGGCATGTGTGAGTGTGGGAAGGTGCTTTTTGTCCTTGGGAGGTGCCTTTTGGTGTGGCCATTGGTGCTGTGGCTGGTGCCTTGTGGCCCAGGGTGTGATAGGCCAGAGCTGGGGGCAGCATTGTGAGGTCACTTGTGCCTCTGTGCCTTGTCGGGCAGTGCTAGGGTGTTGGCTGCTGGTGGTGGTGGTTGTGAGGTCACTTGTGAGGCAGTGCGTGCTAGGCCAGTGCTGGTTGCCTGTCTGCTCTTGGCAGCTGTGAGGTGAGTGCTGCGTGAGGCCATCGTAGGCATGTGTCAGTGTGGGAAGGTGCTGTTTGTCCTTGGGAGGTGCCTTTTGGTGTGGCCATTGGTGCTGTGGCTGGTGCCTTCTGGCCCGGGGTGTGAGAGGCCGGAGCTGGAGGCAGCATTGCGAGGTCTCTTGTGCCTCTGTGCCTTGGCGGGCAGTGGTAGGGTGTTGGCTGTGGTGGTGGTGGTTGTGAGGTGACTTGTGAAGCAGTGCGTGCTAGGCCAGTGCTGTTTGCCTGGCTGCTCTTGGCAGCTGTGAGGTGAGTGCTGCGTGAGGCCGTTGCAGGCATGTGTGAGTGTGGGAAGGTGCTTTTTGTCCTTGGGAGGTGCCTTTTGGTGTGGCCATTGGTGCTGTGGCTGGTGCCTTGTGGCCCAGGGTGTGAGAGGCCAGAGCTGGGGGCAGCATTGTGAGGTCACTTGTGCCTCTGTGCCTTGGTGGGCAGTGCTAGGGTGTTGGCTGCTGGTGGTGGTGGTTGTGAGGTCACTTGTGAAGCAGTGCGTGCTAGGCCAGTGCTGGTTGCCTGGCTGCTCTTGGCAGCTGTGAGGTGAGTGCTGCGTGAGTCCGTTGCAGGCATGTGTGAGTGTGGGAAGGTGCTTTTTGTCCTTGGGAGGTGCCTTTTGGTGTGGCCATTGGTGCTGTGGCTGGTGCCTTGTGGCCCAGGGTGTGCGAGGCCAGAGCTAGAGGCAGCATTGTGAGGTTACTTGTGCCTCTGTGCCTTGTCGGGCAGTGCTAGGATGTTGGCTGTGGTGGTGGTGGTGGTGACGTGACTTGTGAAACAGTGCGTGCTAGGCCAGTGCTGGTTGCCTGGCTGCTCTTGGCAGCTGTGAGGTGAGTGCTGCGTGAGGCCGTCGCAGGCATGTGTGAGTGTGGGAAGGTGCTGTTTGTCCTTGGGAGGTGCCTTTTGGTGTGGCCATTGGTGCTGTGTCTGGTGCCTTGTGGCCCAGGGTGTGCGAGGCCAGAGCTGGAGGCAGCATTGTGAGGTCACTTGTGCCTCTTTGCCTTGTCGGGCAGTGCTAGGGTGTTGGCTGCTGGTGGTGGTGGTTGTGAGGTCACTTGTGAAGCAGTGCGTGCTAGGCCAGTGCTGGTTGCCTGGCTGCTCTTGGCAGCTGTGAGGTGAGTGCTGCGTGAGGCCGTCGCAGGCATGTGTCAGTGTGGGAAGGTGCTGTTTGTCCTTGGGAGGTGCCTTTTGGTGTGGGCATTGGTGCTGTGGCTGGTGCCTTGTGGCCCGGGGTGTGAGAGGCCGGAGCTGGAGGCAGCATTGTGAGGTCACTTGTGCCTCTGTGCCTTGGCGGGCAGTGCTAGGGTGTTGGCTGTGGTGGTGGTGGTGGTGAGGTGACTTGTGAAGCAGTGCGTGCTAGGCCAGTGCTGGTTGCCTGGCTGCTCTTGGCAGCTGTGAGGTGAGTGCTGCGTGAGGCCGTTGCAGGCATGTGTGAGTGTGGGAAGGTGCTTTTTGTCCTTGGGAGGTGCCTTTTGGTGTGGCCATTGGTGCTGTGGCTGGTGCCTTGTGGCCCAGGGTGTGATAGGCCAGAGCTGGGGGCAGCATTGTGAGGTCACTTGTGCCTCTGTGCCTTGTCGGGCAGTGCTAGGGTGTTGGCTGCTGGTGGTGGTGGTTGTGAGGTCACTTGTGAGGCAGTGCGTGCTAGGCCAGTGCTGGTTGCCTGGCTGCTCTTGGCAGCTGTGAGGTGAGTGCTGCGTGAGGCCATCGTAGGCATGTGTCAGTGTGGGAAGGTGCTGTTTGTCCTTGGGAGGTGCCTTTTGGTGTGGCCATTGGTGCTGTGGCTGGTGCCTTCTGGCCCGGGGTGTGAGAGGCCGGAGCTGGAGGCAGCATTGTGAGGTTACTTGTGCCTCTGTGCCTTGTCGGGCAGTGCTAGGGTGTTGGCTGTGGTGGTGGTGGTGGTGATGTGACTTGTGAAGCAGTGCGTGCTAGGCCAGTGCTGGTTGCCTGTCTGCTCTTGGCAGCTGTGAGGTGAGTGCTGCGTGAGTCCGTCGCAGGCATGTGTTAGTGTGGGAAGGTGCTGTTTGTCCTTGGGAGGTGCCTTTTGGTGTGGCCATTGGTGCTGTGGCTGGTGCCTTGTGGCCCAGGGTGTGCGAGGGCAGAGCTGGAGGCAGCATTGTGAGGTCACTTGTGCCTCTGTGCCTTGTTGGGCAGTGCTAGGGTGTTGGCTGCTGGTGGTGGTGGTTGTGAGGTGACTTGTGAAACAGTGCGTGCTAGGCCAGTGCTGGTTGCCTGGCTGCTCTTGGCAGCTGTGAGGTGAGTGCTGCGTGAGGCCGTCGCAGGCATGTGTCAGTGTGGGAAGGTGCTGTTTGTCCTTGGGAGGTGCCTTTTGGTGTGGCCATTGGTGCTGTGGCTGGTGCCTTGTGGCCCAGGGTGTGCGAGGCCAGAGCTGGAGGCAGCATTGTGAGGTCACTTGTGCCTCTGTGCCTTGGTGGGCAGTGCTAGGGTGTTGGCTGCTGGTGGTGGTGGTTGTGAGGTCACTTGTGAGGCAGTGCGTGCTAGGCCAGTGCTGGTTGCCTGGCTGCTCTTGGCAGCTGTGAGGTGAGTGCTGCGTGAGGCCGTCGCAGGCATGTGTCAGTGTGGGAAGGTGCTGTTTGTCCTTGGGAGGTGCCTTTTGGTGTGTGCATTGGTGCTGTGGCTGGTGCCTTGTGGCCCAGGGTGTGCGAGACCAGAGGTGAGGGCAGCATTGTGAGGTCACTTGTGCCTCTGTGCCTTGGCAGGCAGTGCTAGGGTGTTGGCTGCTGGTGGTGGTGGTTGTGAGGTCACTTGTGAAGCAGTGCTTGCTAGGCCAGTGCTGGTTGCCTGGCTGCTCTTGGCAGCTGTGAGGTGAGTGCTGCGTGAGGCCGTCGCAGGCATGTGTGAGTGTGGGAAGGTGCTGTTTGTCCTTGGGAGGTGCCTTTTGGTGTGTGCATTGGTGCTGTGGCTGGTGCCTTGTGTCCCAGGGTGTGCGAGGCCAGAGCTGGAGGCAGCATTGTGAGGTCACTTGTGCCTCTGTGCCTTGTTGGGCAGTGCTAGGGTGTTGGCTGCTGGTGGTGGTGGTTGTGAGGTGACTTGTGAAGCAGTGCGTGCTAGGCCAGTGCTGGTTGCCTGGCTGCTCTTGGCAGCTGTGAGGTGAGTGCTGCGTGAGGCCGTCGCAGGCATGTATCAGTGTGGGAAGGTGCTGTTTGTCCTTGGGAGGTGCCTTTTGGTGTGGCCATTGGTGCTGTGGCTGGTGCCTTGTGGCCCAGGGTGTGCGAGGCCAGAGCTGGAGGCAGCATTGTGAGGTCACTTGTGCCTCTGTGCCTTGTTGGGCAGTGCTAGGGTGTTGGCTGCTATTGGTGGTGGTTGTGAGGTCACTTGTGAGGCAGTGCGTGCTAGGCCAGTGCTGGTTGCCTGGCTGCTCTTGGCAGCTGTGAGGTGAGTGCTGCGTGAGGCCGTTGCAGGCATGTGTGAGTGTGGGAAGGTGCTTTTTGTCCTTGGGAGGTGCCTTTTGGTGTGGCCATTGGTGCTGTGGCTGGTGCCTTGTGGCCCAGGGTGTGCGAGGCCAGAGCTGGAGGCAGCATTGTGAGGTCACTTGTGCCTCTGTGCCTTGTTGGGCAGTGCTAGGGTGTTGGCTGCTATTGGTGGTGGTTGTGAGGTCACTTGTGAGGCAGTGCGTGCTAGGCCAGTGCTGGTTGCCTGGCTGCTCTTGGCAGCTGTGAGGTGAGTGCTGCGTGAGGCCGTTGCAGGCATGTGTGAGTGTGGGAAGGTGCTTTTTGTCCTTGGGAGGTGCCTTTTGGTGTGGCCATTGGTGCTGTGGCTGGTGCCTTGTGGCCCAGGGTGTGAGAGGCCAGAGCTGGGGGCAGCATTGTGAGGTCACTTGTGCCTCTGTGCCTTGGCAGGCAGTGCTAGGGTGTTGGCTGCTGGTGGTGGTGGTTGTGAGGTCACTTGTGAAGCAGTGCGTGCTAGGCCAGTGCTGGTTGCCTGGCTGCTCTTGGCAGCTGTGAGGTGAGTGCTGCGTGAGGCCGTTGCAGGCATGTGTGAGTGTGGGAAGGTGCTGTTTGTCCTTGGGAGGTGCCTTTTGGTGTGGGCATTGGTGCTGTGGCTGGTGCCTTGTGTCCCAGGGTGTGCGAGGCCAGAGCTGGAGGCAGCATTGTGAGGTTACTTGTGCCTCTGTGCCTTGTCGGGCAGTGCTAGGGTGTTGGCTGTGGTGGTGGTGGTGGTGATGTGACTTGTGAAGCAGTGCGTGCTAGGCCAGTGCTGGTTGCCTGGCTGCTCTTGGCAGCTGTGAGGTGAGTGCTGCGTGAGGCCCTCGCAGGCATGTGTTAGTGTGGGAAGGTGCTGTTTGTCCTTGGGAGGTGCCTTTTGGTGTGGCCATTGGTGCTGTGGCTGGTGCCTTGTGGCCCAGGGTGTGCGAGGGCAGAGCTGGAGGCAGCATTGTGAGGTCACTTGTGCCTCTGTGCCTTGTTGGGCAGTGCTAGGGTGTTGGCTGCTGGTGGTGGTGGTTGTGAGGTGACTTGTGAAACAGTGCGTGCTAGGCCAGTGCTGGTTGCCTGGCTGCTCTTGGCAGCTGTGAGGTGAGTGCTGCGTGAGGCCGTCGCAGGCATGTGTCAGTGTGGGAAGGTGCTGTTTGTCCTTGGGAGGTGCCTTTTGGTGTGGCCATTGGTGCTGTGGCTGGTGCCTTGTGGCCCAGGGTGTGCGAGGCCAGAGCAGGAGGCAGCATTGTGAGGTCACTTGTGCCTCTGTGCCTTGGTGGGCAGTGCTAGGGTGTTGGCTGCTGGTGGTGGTGGTTGTGAGGTCACTTGTGAGGCAGTGCGTGCTAGGCCAGTGCTGGTTGCCTGGCTGCTCTTGGCAGCTGTGAGGTGAGTGCTGCGTGAGGCCGTCGCAGGCATGTGTCAGTGTGGGAAGGTGCTGTTTGTCCTTGGGAGGTGCCTTTTGGTGTGTGCATTGGTGCTGTGGCTGGTGCCTTGTGGCCCAGGGTGTGCGAGACCAGAGGTGAGGGCAGCATTGTGAGGTCACTTGTGCCTCTGTGCCTTCGCAGGCAGTGCTAGGGTGTTGGCTGCTGGTGGTGGTGGTTGTGAGGTCACTTGTGAAGCAGTGCGTGCTAGGCCAGTGCTGGTTGCCTGGCTGCTCTTGGCAGCTGTGAGGTGAGTGCTGCGTGAGGCCGTCGCAGGCATGTGTGAGTGTGGGAAGGTGCTGTTTGTCCTTGGGAGGTGCCTTTTGGTGTGTGCATTGGTGCTGTGGCTGGTGCCTTGTGTCCCAGGGTGTGCGAGGCCAGAGCTGGAGGCAGCATTGTGAGGTCACTTGTGCCTCTGTGCCTTGTTGGGCAGTGCTAGGGTGTTGGCTGCTGGTGGTGGTGGTTGTGAGGTGACTTGTGAAGCAGTGCGTGCTAGGCCAGTGCTGGTTGCCTGGCTGCTCTTGGCAGCTGTGAGGTGAGTGCTGCATGAGGCCGTCGCAGGCATGTATCAGTGTGGGAAGGTGCTGTTTGTCCTTGGGAGGTGCCTTTTGGTGTGGCCATTGGTGGTGTGGCTGGTGCCCTGTGTCCCAGGGTGTGCGAGGGCGGAGCTGGAGGCAGCATTGTGAGGTCACTTGTGCCTCTGTGCCTTGGTGGGCATTGCTAGGGTGTTGGCTGCTGGTGGTTGTGAATGTAAGGTGACTTGTGAGGCAGTGCGTGCTAGGCCAGTGCTGGTTGCCTGGCTGCTCTTGGCAGCTGTGAGGTGAGTGCTGCGTGAGGTCATCACAGGCATGTGTCAGTGTGGGAAGGTGCTGTTTGTCCTTGGGAGGTGCCTTTTGGTGTGGCCATTGGTGGTGTGGCTGGTGCCTTGTGTCCCAGGGTGTGCAAGGGCGGAGCTGGAGGCAGCATTGTGAGGTCACTTGTGCCTCTTTGCCTTGTCGGGCAGTGCTAGGGTGTTGGCTGCTGGTGGTGGTGGTGGTGAGGTGACTTGTGAAGCAGTGCGTGCTAGACCAGTGCTGGTTGCCTGGCTGCTCTTGGCAGCTGTGAGGTGAGTGCTGCGTGAGGCCGTCGCAGGCATGTGTCAGTGTGGGAAGGTGCTGTTTGTCCTTGGGAGGTGCCTTTTGGTGTGGCCATTGGTGCTGTTGCTGGTGCCTTGTGTCCCAGGGTGTGCGAGGCCAGAGCTGGAGGCAGCATTGTGAGGTCACTTGTGCCTCTGTGCCTTGGCAGGCAGTGCTAGGGTGTTGGCTGCTGGTGGTGGTGGTTGTGAGGTGACTTGTGAAGCAGTGCGTGCTAGGCCAGTGCTGGTTGCCTGTCTGCTCTTGGCAGCTGTGAGGTGAGTGCTGCGTGAGGCCGTCGCAGGCATGTGTGAGTGTGGGAAGGTGCTGTTTGTCCTTGGGAGGTGCCTTTTGGTGTGGCCATTGGTGCTGTGGCTGGTGCCTTGTGTCCCAGGGTGTGCGAGGCCAGAGCTGGAGGCAGCATTGTGAGGTCACTTGTGCCTCTGTGCCTTGGTGGGCAGTGCTAGGGTGTTGGCTGCTGGTGGTGGTGGTTGTGAGGTCACTTGTGAGGCAGTGCGTGCTGGACATGTCCTGGTTGCCTGGCTGCTCTTGGCAGCTGTGAGGTGAGTGCTGCCTGAGGCCCTCGCAGGCATGTGTCAGTGTGGGAAGGTGCTGTTTGTCCTTGGGAGGTGCCTTTTGGTGTGGCCATTGGTGCTGTGGCTGGTGCCTTGTGTCCCATGGTGTGTGAGGCCAGAGCTGGAGGCAGCATTGTGAGGTCACTTGTGCCCCTGTGCCTTGGCGGGCAGTGCTAGGGTGTTGGCTGCTGGTGGTGGTGATTTTGAGGTGACTTGTGAGGCAGTGCGTGCTAGGCCAGTGCTGGTTGCCTGTCTGCTCTTGGCAGCTGTGAGGTGAGTGCTGCGTGAGGCCGTCGCAGGCATGTGTGAGTGTGGGAAGGTGCTGTTTGTCCTTGTTAGGTGCCTTTTGGTGTGGCCATTGGTGCTGTGGCTGGTGCCTTGTGGCCCAGGGTGTGCGAGGCCAGAGCTGGAGGCAGCATTGTGAGGTCACTTGTGCCTCTGTGCCTTGTTGGGCAGTGCTAGGGTGTTGGCTGCTATTGGTGGTGGTTGTGAGGTCACTTGTGAGGCAGTGCGTGCTAGGCCAGTGCTGGTTGCCTGGCTGCTCTTGGCAGCTGTGAGGTGAGTGCTGCGTGAGGCCGTTGCAGGCATGTGTGAGTGTGGGAAGGTGCTTTTTGTCCTTGGGAGGTGCCTTTTGGTGTGGCCATTGGTGCTGTGGCTGGTGCCTTGTGGCCCAGGGTGTGAGAGGCCAGAGCTGGGGGCAGCATTGTGAGGTCACTTGTTCCTCTGTGCCTTGGTGGGCAGTGCTAGGGTGTTGGCTGCTGGTGGTGGTGGTTGTGAGGTCACTTGTGAAGCAGTGCGTGCTAGGCCAGTGCTGGTTGCCTGGCTGCTCTTGGCAGCTGTGAGGTGAGTGCTGCGTGAGGCCGTTGCAGGCATGTGTGAGTGTGGGAAGGTGCTGTTTGTCCTTGGGAGGTGCCTTTTGGTGTGGCCATTGGTGCTGTGGCTGGTGCCTTGTGGCCCAGGGTGTGCGAGGCCAGAGCTGGAGGCAGCATTGTGAGGTTACTTGTGCCTCTGTGCCTTTTCGGGCAGTGCTAGGGTGTTGGCTGTGGTGGTGGTGGTGGTGATGTGACTTGTGAAGCAGTGCGTGCTAGGCCAGTGCTGGTTGCCTGGCTGCTCTTGGCAGCTGTGAGGTGAGTGCTGCGTGAGGCCGTTGCAGGCATGTGTTAGTGTGGGAAGGTGCTGTTTGTCCTTGGGAGGTGCCTTTTGGTGTGGCCATTGGTGCTGTGGCTGGTGCCTTGTGGCCCAGGGTGTGCGAGGGCAGAGCTGGAGGCAGCATTGTGAGGTCACTTGTGCCTCTGTGCCTTGTTGGGCAGTGCTAGGGTGTTGGCTGCTGGTGGTGGTGGTTGTGAGGTGACTTGTGAAACAGTGCGTGCTAGGCCAGTGCTGGTTGCCTGGCTGCTCTTGGCAGCTGTGAGGTGAGTGCTGCGTGAGGCCGTCGCAGGCATGTGTCAGTGTGGGAAGGTGCTGTTTGTCCTTGGGAGGTGCCTTTTGGTGTGGCCATTGGTGCTGTGGCTGGTGCCTTGTGGCCCAGGGTGTGCGAGGCCAGAGCAGGAGGCAGCATTGTGAGGTCACTTGTGCCTCTGTGCCTTGGTGGGCAGTGCTAGGGTGTTGGCTGCTGGTGGTGGTGGTTGTGAGGTCACTTGTGAGGCAGTGCGTGCTAGGCCAGTGCTGGTTGCCTGGCTGCTCTTGGCAGCTGTGAGGTGAGTGCTGCGTGAGGCCGTCGCAGGCATGTGTCAGTGTGGGAAGGTGCTGTTTGTCCTTGGGAGGTGCCTTTTGGTGTGTGCATTGGTGCTGTGGCTGGTGCCTTGTGGCCCAGGGTGTGCGAGACCAGAGGTGAGGGCAGCATTGTGAGGTCACTTGTGCCTCTGTGCCTTCGCAGGCAGTGCTAGGGTGTTGGCTGCTGGTGGTGGTGGTTGTGAGGTCACTTGTGAAGCAGTGCGTGCTAGGCCAGTGCTGGTTGCCTGGCTGCTCTTGGCAGCTGTGAGGTGAGTGCTGCGTGAGGCCGTCGCAGGCATGTGTGAGTGTGGGAAGGTGCTGTTTGTCCTTGGGAGGTGCCTTTTGGTGTGTGCATTGGTGCTGTGGCTGGTGCCTTGTGTCCCAGGGTGTGCGAGGCCAGAGCTGGAGGCAGCATTGTGAGGTCACTTGTGCCTCTGTGCCTTGGCAGGCAGTGCTAGGGTGTTGGCTGCTGGTGGTGGTGGTTGTGAGGTGACTTGTGAAGCAGTGCGTGCTAGGCCAGTGCTGGTTGCCTGGCTGCTCTTGGCAGCTGTGAGGTGAGTGCTGCGTGAGGCCGTCGCAGGCATGTATCAGTGTGGGAAGGTGCTGTTTGTCCTTGGGAGGTGCCTTTTGGTGTGGCCATTGGTGCTGTGGCTGGTGCCTTGTGGCCCAGGGTGTGCGAGGCCAGAGCTGGAGGCAGCATTGTGAGGTCACTTGTGCCTCTGTGCCTTGTTGGGCAGTGCTAGGGTGTTGGCTGCTATTGGTGGTGGTTGTGAGGTCACTTGTGAGGCAGTGCGTGCTAGGCCAGTGCTGGTTGCCTGGCTGCTCTTGGCAGCTGTGAGGTGAGTGCTGCGTGAGGCCGTTGCAGGCATGTGTGAGTGTGGGAAGGTGCTTTTTGTCCTTGGGAGGTGCCTTTTGGTGTGGCCATTGGTGCTGTGGCTGGTGCCTTGTGGCCCAGGGTGTGAGAGGCCAGAGCTGGGGGCAGCATTGTGAGGTCACTTGTTCCTCTGTGCCTTGGTGGGCAGTGCTAGGGTGTTGGCTGCTGGTGGTGGTGGTTGTGAGGTGACTTGTGAAGCAGTGCGTGCTAGGCCAGTGCTGGTTGCCTGGCTGCTCTTGGCAGCTGTGAGGTGAGTGCTGCGTGAGGCCCTCGCAGGCATGTGTTAGTGTGGGAAGGTGCTGTTTGTCCTTGGGAGGTGCCTTTTGGTGTGGCCATTGGTGCTGTGGCTGGTGCCTTGTGGCCCAGGGTGTGCGAGGGCAGAGCTTGAGGCAGCATTGTGAGGTCACTTGTGCCTCTGTGCCTTGTTGGGCAGTGCTAGGGTGTTGGCTGCTGGTGGTGGTGGTTGTGAGGTGACTTGTGAAACAGTGCGTGCTAGGCCAGTGCTGGTTGCCTGGCTGCTCTTGGCAGCTGTGAGGTGAGTGCTGCGTGAGGCCGTCGCAGGCATGTGTCAGTGTGGGAAGGTGCTGTTTGTCCTTGGGAGGTGCCTTTTGGTGTGGCCATTGGTGCTGTGGCTGGTGCCTTGTGGCCCAGGGTGTGCGAGGCCAGAGCAGGAGGCAGCATTGTGAGGTCACTTGTGCCTCTGTGCCTTGGTGCGCAGTGCTAGGCTGTTGGCTGCTGGTGGTGGTGGTTGTGAGGTCACTTGTGAGGCAGTGCGTGCTAGGCCAGTGCTGGTTGCCTGGCTGCTCTTGGCAGCTGTGAGGTGAGTGCTGCGTGAGGCTGTCGCAGGCATGTGTCAGTGTGGGAAGGTGCTGTTTGTCCTTGGGAGGTGCCTTTTGGTGTGTGCATTGGTGCTGTGGCTGGTGCCTTGTGGCCCAGGGTGTGCGAGACCAGAGGTGAGGGCAGCATTGTGAGGTCACTTGTGCCTCTGTGCCTTCGCAGGCAGTGCTAGGGTGTTGGCTGCTGGTGGTGGTGGTTGTGAGGTCACTTGTGAAGCAGTGCGTGCTAGGCCAGTGCTGGTTGCCTGGCTGCTCTTGGCAGCTGTGAGGTGAGTGCTGCGTGAGGCCGTCGCAGGCATGTGTGAGTGTGGGAAGGTGCTGTTTGTCCTTGGGAGGTGCCTTTTGGTGTGTGCATTGGTGCTGTGGCTGGTGCCTTGTGTCCCAGGGTGTGCGAGGCCAGAGCTGGAGGCAGCATTGTGAGGTCACTTGTGCCTCTGTGCCTTGGCAGGCAGTGCTAGGGTGTTGGCTGCTGGTGGTGGTGGTTGTGAGGTGACTTGTGAAGCAGTGCGTGCTAGGCCAGTGCTGGTTGCCTGTCTGCTCTTGGCAGCTGTGAGGTGAGTGCTGCGTGAGGCCGTCGCAGGCATGTATCAGTGTGGGAAGGTGCTGTTTGTCCTTGGGAGGTGCCTTTTGGTGTGGCCATTGGTGCTGTGGCTGGTGCCTTGTGTCCCAGAGTGTGCGAGGGCGGAGCTGGAGGCAGCATTGTGAGGTCACTTGTGCCTCTGTGCCTTGGTGGGCATTGCTAGGGTGTTGGCTGCTGGTGGTTGTGATTGTAAGGTGACTTGTGAGGCAGTGCGTTCTAGGCCAGTGCTGGTTGCCTGGCTGCTCTTGGCAGCTGTGAGGTGAGTGCTGCGTGAGGTCATCACAGGCATGTGTCAGTGTGGGAAGGTGCTGTTTGTCCTTGGGAGGTGCCTTTTGGTGTGGCCATTGGTGCTGTGGCTGGTGCCTTGTGTCCCGGGGGTGTGCAAGGGCGGAGCTGGAGGCAGCATTGTGAGGTCACTTGTGCCTCTTTGCCTTGTCGGGCAGTGCTAGGGTGTTGGCTGCTGGTGGTGGTGGTTGTGAGGTGACTTGTGAAGCAGTGCGTGCTAGGCCAGTGCTGGTTGCCTGGCTGCTCTTGGCAGCTGTGAGGTGAGTGCTGCGTGAGGCCGTCGCAGGCATGTGTCAGTGTGGGAAGGTGCTGTTTGTCCTTGGGAGGTGCCTTTTGGTGTGGCCATTGGTGCTGTGGCTGGTGCCTTGTGTCCCAGGGTGTGCGAGGCCAGAGCTGGAGGCAGCATTGTGAGGTCACTTGTGCCTCTGTGCCTTGTCGGGCAGTGCTAGGGTGTTGGCTGCTGGTGGTGGTGGTTGTGAGGTCACTTGTGAAGCAGTGCGTGCTAGGCCAGTGCTGGTTGCCTGGCTGCTCTTGGCAGCTGTGAGGTGAGTGCTGCGTGAGGCCGTCGCAGGCATGTGTCAGTGTGGGAAGGTGCTGTTTGTCCTTGGGAGGTGCCTTTTGGTGTGGCCATTGGTGCTGTGGCTGGTGCCTTCTGGCCCGGGGTGTGAGAGGCCAGAGCTGGAGGCAGCATTGTGAGGTCACTTGTGCCTCTGTGCCTTGGCGGGCAGTGCTAGGGTGTTGGCTGTGGTGGTGGTGGTGGTGATGTGACTTGTGAAGCAGTGCGTGCTAGGCCAGTGCTGGTTGCCTGGCTGCTCTTGGCAGCTGTGAGGTGAGTGCTGCGTGAGGCCATCGTAGGCATGTGTCAGTGTGGGAAGGTGCTGTTTGTCCTTGGGAGGTGCCTTTTGGTGTGGCCATTGGTGCTGTGGCTGGTGCCTTCTGGCCCGGGGTGTGAGAGGCCGGAGCTGGAGGCAGCATTGCGAGGTCTCTTGTGCCTCTGTGCCTTGGCGGGCAGTGGTAGGGTGTTGGCTGTGGTGGTGGTGGTTGTGAGGTGACTTGTGAAGCAGTGCGTGCTAGGCCAGTGCTGGTTGCCTGGCTGCTCTTGGCAGCTGTGAGGTGAGTGCTGCGTGAGGCCGTCGCAGGCATGTGTGAGTGTGGGAAGGTGCTTTTTGTCCTTGGGAGGTGCCTTTTGGTGTGGCCATTGGTGCTGTGGCTGGTGCCTTGTGGCCCAGGGTGTGATAGGCCAGAGCTGGGGGCAGCATTGTGAGGTCACTTGTGCCTCTGTGCCTTGGTGGGCAGTGCTAGGGTGTTGGCTGCTGGTGGTGGTGGTTGTGAGGTCACTTGTGAAGCAGTGCGTGCTAGGCCAGTGCTGGTTGCCTGGCTGCTCTTGGCAGCTGTGAGGTGAGTGCTGCGTGAGTCCGTTGCAGGCATGTGTGAGTGTGGGAAGGTGCTTTTTGTCCTTGGGAGGTGCCTTTTGGTGTGGCCATTGGTGCTGTGGCTGGTGCCTTGTGGCCCAGGGTGTGCGAGGCCAGAGCTGGAGGCAGCATTGTGAGGTCACTTGTGCCTCTGTGCCTTGTCGGGCAGTGCTAGGGTGTTGGCTGTGGTGGTGGTGGTTGTGAGGTGACTTGTGAAGCAGTGCGTGCTAGGCCAGTGCTGGTTGCCTGGCTGCTCTTGGCAGCTGTGAGGTGAGTGCTGCCTGAGGCCCTCGCAGGCATGTGTGAGTGTGGGAAGGTGCTGTTTGTCCTTGGGAGGTGCCTTTTGGTGTGGCCATTGGTGCTGTGGCTGGTGCCTTGTGGCCCAGGGTGTGAGAGGGCGGAGCTGGAGGCAGCATTGTGAGGTCACTTGTGCCTCTGTGCCTTGGTGGGCAGTGCTAGGGTGTTGGCTGCTGGTGGTGGTGGTTGTGAGGTCACTTGTGAGGCAGTGCGTGCTAGGCCAGTGCTGGTTGCCTGTCTGCTCTTGGCAGCTGTGAGGTGAGTGCTGCGTGAGGCCGTCGCAGGCATGTGTCAGTGTGGGAAGGTGCTGTTTGTCCTTGGGAGGTGCCTTTTGGTGTGGGCATTGGTGCTGTGGCTGGTGCCTTGTGTCCCAGGGTGTGCGAGGGCAGAGCTGGAGGCAGCATTGTGAGGTCACTTGTGCCTCTGTGCCTTGTTGGGCAGTGCTAGGGTGTTGGCTGCTGGTGGTGGTGGTTGTGAGGTGACTTGTGAGGCAGTGCGTGCTAGGCCAGTGCTGGTTGCCTGTCTGCTCTTGGCAGCTGTGAGGTGAGTGCTGCGTGAGGCCGTTGCAGGCATGTGTGAGTGTGGGAAGGTGCTTTTTGTCCTTGGGAGGTGCCTTTTGGTGTGGCCATTGGTGCTGTGGCTGGTGCCTTGTGGCCCAGGGTGTGCGAGGCCAGAGCAGGAGGCAGCATTGTGAGGTCACTTGTGCCTCTGTGCCTTGGTGGGCAGTGCTAGGGTGTTGGCTGCTGGTGGTGGTGGTTGTGAGGTCACTTGTGAGGCAGTGCGTGCTAGGCCAGTGCTGGTTGCCTGGCTGCTCTTGGCAGCTGTGAGGTGAGTGCTGCGTGAGGCCGTCGCAGGCATGTGTGAGTGTGGGAAGGTGCTGTTTGTCCTTGGGAGGTGCCTTTTGGTGTGGCCATTGGTGGTGTGGCTGGTGCCTTGTGGCCCAGGGTGTGCGAGACCAGAGCTGAGGGCAGCATTGTGAGGTCACTTGTGCCTCTGTGCCTTCGCAGGCAGTGCTAGGGTGTTGGCTGCTGGTGGTGGTGGTTGTGAGGTGACTTGTGAAACAGTGCGTGCTAGGCCAGTGCTGGTTGCCTGGCTGCTCTTGGCAGCTGTGAGGTGAGTGCTGCGTGAGGCCGTCGCAGGCATGTGTGAGTGTGGGAAGGTGCTGTTTGTCCTTGGGAGGTGCCTTTTGGTGTGGCCATTGGTGCTGTGGCTGGTGCCTTGTGGCCCAGGGTGTGCGAGGCCAGAGCTGGAGGCAGCATTGTGAGGTCACTTGTGCCTCTGTGCCTTGTTGGGCAGTGCTAGGGTGTTGGCTGTGGTGGTGGTGGTTGTGAGGTCACTTGTGAGGCAGTGCATGCTAGGCCAGTGCTGGTTGCCTGGCTGCTCTTGGCAGCTGTGAGGTGAGTGCTGCGTGAGGACGTCGCAGGCTTGTGTCAGTGTGGGAAGGTGCTGTTTGTCCTTGGGAGGTGCCTTTTGGTGTGGCCATTGGTGCTGTGGCTGGTGCCTTGTGGCCCAGGGTGTGAGAGGCCAGAGCTGGGGGCAGCATTGTGAGGTCACTTGTGCCTCTGTGCCTTGGTGGGCAGTGCTAGGGTGTTGGCTGGTGGTGGTGGTGGTTGTGAGGTCACTTGTGAAGCAGTGCGTGCTAGGCCAGTGCTGGTTGCCTGGCTGCTCTTGGCAGCTGTGAGGTGAGTGCTGCGTGAGGCCGTTGCAGGCATGTGTGAGTGTGGGAAGGTGCTTTTTGTCCTTGGGAGGTGCCTTTTGGTGTGGCCATTGGTGCTGTGGCTGGTGCCTTGTGGCCCAGGGTGTGCGAGGCCAGAGCTGGAGGCAGCATTGTGAGGTTACTTGTGCCTCTGTGCCTTGTCGGGCAGTGCTAGGGTGTTGGCTGTGGTGGTGGTGGTGGTGATGTGACTTGTGAAGCAGTGCGTGCTAGGCCAGTGCTGGTTGCCTGGCTGCTCTTGGCAGCTGTGAGGTGAGTGCTGCGTGAGGCCGTCGCAGGCATGTGTGAGTGTGGGAAGGTGCTGTTTGTCCTTGGGAGGTGCCTTTTGGTGTGGCCATTGGTGCTGTGGCTGGTGCCTTGTGGCCCAGGGTGTGCGAGGCCAGAGCTGGAGGCAGCATTGTGAGGTCACTTGTGCCTCTGTGCCTTGTCGGGCAGTGCTAGGGTGTTGGCTGCTGCTGGTGGTGGTGGTTGTGAGGTGACTTGTGAAGCAGTGTGTGCTAGGCCAGTGCTGGTTGCCTGGCTGCTCTTGGCAGCTGTGAGGTGAGTGCTGCGTGAGGCCGTTGCAGGCATGTGTGAGTGTGGGAAGGTGCTTTTTGTCCTTGGGAGGTGCCTTTTGGTGTGGCCATTGGTGCTGTGGCTGGTGCCTTGTGGCCCAGGGTGTGCGAGGCCAGAGCAGGAGGCAGCATTGTGAGGTCACTTGTGGCTCTGTGCCTTGGTGGGCAGTGCTAGGGTGTTGGCTGCTGGTGGTGGTGGTTGTGAGGTCACTTGTGAGGCAGTGCGTGCTAGGCCAGTGCTGGTTGCCTGGCTGCTCTTGGCAGCTGTGAGGTGAGTGCTGCGTGAGGCCGTTGCAGGCATGTGTGAGTGTGGGAAGGTGCTTTTTGTCCTTGGGAGGTGCCTTTTGGTGTGTGCATTGGTGCTGTGGCTGGTGCCTTGTGTCCCAGGGTGTGCGAGACCAGAGCTGAGGGCAGCATTGTGAGGTCACTTGTGCCTCTGTGCCTTCGCAGGCAGTGCTAGGGTTTTGGCTGCTGGTGGTGGTGGTTGTGAGGTGACTTGTGAAGCAGTGCGTGCTAGGCCAGTGCTGGTTGCCTGGCTGCTCTTGGCAGCTGTGAGGTGAGTGCTGCGTGAGGCCGTCGCAGGCATGTGTGAGTGTGGGAAGGTGCTGTTTGTCCTTGGGAGGTGCCTTTTGGTGTGTGCATTGGTGCTGTGGCTGGTGCCTTGTGTCCCAGGGTGTGCGAGGCCAGAGCTGGAGGCAGCATTGTGAGGTCACTTGTGCCTCTGTGCCTTGGCAGGCAGTGCTAGGGTGTTGGCTGCTGGTGGTGGTGATTTTGAGGTGACTTGTGAGGCAGTGCGTGCTAGGCCAGTGCTGGTTGCCTGGCTGCTCTTGGCAGCTGTGAGGTGAGTGCTGCGTGAGGCCGTCGCAGGCATGTGTGAGTGTGGGAAGGTGCTGTTTGTCCTTGGGAGGTGCCTTTTGGTGTGGCCATTGGTGCTGTGGGTGGTGCCTTGTGGCCCAGGGTGTGCGAGGCCAGAGCAGGAGGCAGCATTGTGAGGTCACTTGTGCCTCTGTGCCTTGGTGGGCAGTGCTAGGGTGTTGGCTGCTGGTGGTGGTGGTTGTGAGGTCACTTGTGAGGCAGTGCGTGCTAGGCCAGTGCTGGTTGCCTGGCTGCTCTTGGCAGCTGTGAGGTGAGTGCTGCGTGAGGCCGTCGCAGGCATGTGTCAGTGTGGGAAGGTGCTGTTTGTCCTTGGGAGGTGCCTTTTGGTGTGGCCATTGGTGCTGTGGCTGGTGCCTTGTGGCCCAGGGTGTGCGAGACCAGAGCTGAGGGCAGCATTGTGAGGTCACTTGTGCCTCTGTGCCTTGGCAGGCAGTGCTAGGGTGTTGGCTGCTGGTGGTGGTGGTTGTGAGGTGACTTGTGAAGCAGTGCGTGCTAGGCCAGTGCTGGTTGCCTGGCTACTCTTGGCAGCTGTGAGGTGAGTGCTGCGTGAGGCCGTCGCAGGCATGTGTGAGTGTGGGAAGGTGCTGTTTGTCCTTGGGAGGTGCCTTTTGGTGTGGCCATTGGTGCTGTGGGTGGTGCCTTGTGTCCCAGGGTGTGCGAGGCCGGAGCTGGAGGCATCATTGTCAGGTCACTTGTGCCTCTTTGCCTTGGCGGGCAGTGCTAGGGTATTGGCTGCTGGTGGTGGTGGTTGTGAGGTGACTTGTGAGGCAGTGCGTGCTAGGCCAGTGCTGGTTGCCTGGCTGCTCTTGGCAGCTGTGAGGTGAGTGCTGCGTGAGGCCGTCGCAGGCATGTGTCAGTGTGGGAAGGTGCTGTTTGTCCTTGGGAGGTGCCTTTTGGTGTGGCCATTGGTGCTGTGGCTGGTGCCTTGTGTCCCAGGGTGTGCGAGGGCGGAGCTGGAGGCAGCATTGTGAGGTCACTTGTGCCTCTGTGCCTTGTTGGGCAGTGCTAGGGTGTTGGCTGCTGGTGGTGGTGGTTGTGAGGTCACTTGTGAGGCAGTGCGTGCTAGGCCAGTGCTGGTTGCCTGGCTGCTCTTGGCAGCTGTGAGGTGAGTGCTGCGTGAGGCCGTTGCAGGCATGTGTGAGTGTGGGAAGGTGCTTTTTGTCCTTGGGAGGTGCCTTTTGGTGTGGCCATTGGTGCTGTGGCTGGTGCCTTGTGGCCCAGTGTGTGAGAGGCCAGAGCTGGAGGCAGCATTGTGAGGTTACTTGTGCCTCTGTGCCTTGTCGGGCAGTGCTAGGGTGTTGGCTGTGGTGGTGGTGGTGGTGAGGTGACTTGTGAAGCAGTGCGTGCTAGGCCAGTGCTGGTTGCCTGGCTGCTCTTGGCAGCTGTGAGGTGAGTGCTGCGTGAGGCCCTCGCAGGCATGTGTTAGTGTGGGAAGGTGCTGTTTGTCCTTGGGAGGTGGCTTTTGGTGTGGCCATTGGTGCTGTGGCTGGTGCCTTGTGGCCCAGGGTGTGCGAGGGCAGAGCTGGAGGCAGCATTGTGAGGTCACTTGTGCCTCTGTGCCTTCGCAGGCAGTGCTACGGTGTTGGCTGCTGGTGGTGGTGGTTGTGAGGTGACTTGTGAAGCAGTGCGTGCTAGGCCAGTGCTGGTTGCCTGGCTGCTCTTGGCAGCTGTGAGGTGAGTGCTGCGTGAGGCCGTCGCAGGCATGTGTGAGTGTGGGAAGGTGCTGTTTGTCCTTGGGAGGTGCCTTTTGGTGTGTGCATTGGTGCTGTGGCTGGTGCCTTGTGTCCCAGGGTGTGCGAGGGCGGAGCTGGAGGCAGCATTGTGAGGTCACTTGTGCCTCTGTGCCTTGGCAGGCAGTGCTAGGGTGTTGGCTGCTGGTGGTGGTGGTTGTGAGGTCACTTGTGAAGCAGTGCGTGCTAGGCCAGTGCTGGTTGCCTGGCTGCTCTTGGCAGCTGTGAGGTGAGTGCTGCGTGAGGCCGTCGCAGGCATGTGTGAGTGTGGGAAGGTGCTGTTTGTCCTTGGGAGGTGCCTTTTGGTGTGTGCATTGGTGCTGTGGCTGGTGCCTTGTGGCCCAGGGTGTGAGAGGGCGGAGCTGGAGGCAGCATTGTGAGGTCACTTGTGCCCCTGTGCCTTGGCGGGCAGTGCTAGGGTGTTGCCTGCTGGTGGTGGTGGTGGTGTGGTCACTTGTGAGGCAGTGCGTGCTAGGCCAGTGCTGGTTGCCTGGCTGCTCTTGGCAGCTGTGAGGTGAGTGCTGCGTGAGGCCCTCGCAGGCATGTGTCAGTGTGGGAATGTGCTGTTTGTCCTTGGGAGGTGCCTTTTGGTGTGGCCATTGGTGCTGTGGCTGGTGCCTTGTGGCCCAGGGTGTGCGAGGCCAGAGCTGGAGGCAGCATTGTGAGGTCACTTGCGCCCCTGTGCCTTGGCGGGCAGTGCTAGGGTGTTGGCTGCTGGTGGTGGTGGTTGTGAGGTCACTTGTGAGGCAGTGCGTGCTAGGCCAGTGCTGGTTGCCTGGCTGCTCTTGGCAGCTGTGAGGTGAGTGCTGCGTGAGGCCGTCGCAGGCATGTGTGAGTGTGGGAAGGTGCTGTTTGTCCTTGGGAGGTGCCTTTTGGTGTGTGCATTGGTGCTGTGGCTGGTGCCTTGTGTCCCAGGGTGTGCGAGGGCGGAGCTGGAGGCAGCATTGTGAGGTCACTTGTGCCTCTGTGCCTTGGTGGGCAGTGCTAGGGTGTTTGCTGCTGGTGGTGGTGATTTTGAGGTGACTTGTGAGGCAGTGCGTGCTAGGCCAGTGCTGGTTGCCTGTCTGCTCTTGGCAGCTGTGAGGTGAGTGCTGCGTGAGGCCGTCGCAGGCATGTGTGAGTGTGGGAAGGTGCTGTTTGTCCTTGGGAGGTGCCTTTTGGTGTGGCCATTGGTGCTGTGGCTGGTGCCTTGTGTCCCAGGGTGTGCGAGGCCAGAGCAGGAGGCAGCATTGTGAGGTCACTTGTGCCTCTGTGCCTTGTTGGGCAGTGCTAGGGTGTTGGCTGCTGGTGGTGGTGGTTGTGAGGTCACTTGTGAGGCAGTGCGTGCTAGGCCAGTGCTGGTTGCCTGGCTGCTCTTGGCAGCTGTGAGGTGAGTGCTGCGTGAGGCCGTTGCAGGCATGTGTGAGTGTGGGAAGGTGCTTTTTGTCCTTGGGAGGTGCCTTTTGGTGTGGCCATTGGTGCTGTGGCTGGTGCCTTGTGGCCCAGTGTGTGAGAGGCCAGAGCTGGAGGCAGCATTGTGAGGTTACTTGTGCCTCTGTGCCTTGTCGGGCAGTGCTAGGGTGTTGGCTGTGGTGGTGGTGGTGGTGAGGTGACTTGTGAAGCAGTGCGTGCTAGGCCAGTGCTGGTTGCCTGGCTGCTCTTGGCAGCTGTGAGGTGAGTGCTGCGTGAGGCCCTCGCAGGCATGTGTTAGTGTGGGAAGGTGCTGTTTGTCCTTGGGAGGTGGCTTTTGGTGTGGCCATTGGTGCTGTGGCTGGTGCCTTGTGGCCCAGGGTGTGCGAGGGCAGAGCTGGAGGCAGCATTGTGAGGTCACTTGTGCCTCTGTGCCTTCGCAGGCAGTGCTACGGTGTTGGCTGCTGGTGGTGGTGGTTGTGAGGTGACTTGTGAAGCAGTGCGTGCTAGGCCAGTGCTGGTTGCCTGGCTGCTCTTGGCAGCTGTGAGGTGAGTGCTGCGTGAGGCCGTCGCAGGCATGTGTGAGTGTGGGAAGGTGCTGTTTGTCCTTGGGAGGTGCCTTTTGGTGTGTGCATTGGTGCTGTGGCTGGTGCCTTGTGTCCCAGGGTGTGCGAGGGCGGAGCTGGAGGCAGCATTGTGAGGTCACTTGTGCCTCTGTGCCTTGGCAGGCAGTGCTAGGGTGTTGGCTGCTGGTGGTGGTGGTGGTGAGGTGACTTGTGAAGCAGTGCGTGCTAGGCCAGTGCTGGTTGCCTGGCTGCTCTTGGCAGCTGTGAGGTGAGTGCTGCGTGAGGCCGTCGCAGGCATGTGTGAGTGTGGGAAGGTGCTGTTTGTCCTTGGGAGGTGCCTTTTGGTGTGTGCATTGGTGCTGTGGCTGGTGCCTTGTGGCCCAGGGTGTGAGAGGGCGGAGCTGGAGGCAGCATTGTGAGGTCACTTGTGCCCCTGTGCCTTGGCGGGCAGTGCTAGGGTGTTGCCTGCTGGTGGTGGTGGTGGTGTGGTCACTTGTGAGGCAGTGCGTGCTAGGCCAGTGCTGGTTGCCTGGCTGCTCTTGGCAGCTGTGAGGTGAGTGCTGCGTGAGGCCCTCGCAGGCATGTGTCAGTGTGGGAATGTGCTGTTTGTCCTTGGGAGGTGCCTTTTGGTGTGGCCATTGGTGCTGTGGCTGGTGCCTTGTGGCCCAGGGTGTGCGAGGCCAGAGCTGGAGGCAGCATTGTGAGGTCACTTGCGCCCCTGTGCCTTGGCGGGCAGTGCTAGGGTGTTGGCTGCTGGTGGTGGTGGTTGTGAGGTCACTTGTGAGGCAGTGCGTGCTAGGCCAGTGCTGGTTGCCTGGCTGCTCTTGGCAGCTGTGAGGTGAGTGCTGCGTGAGGCCGTCGCAGGCATGTGTGAGTGTGGGAAGGTGCTGTTTGTCCTTGGGAGGTGCCTTTTGGTGTGTGCATTGGTGCTGTGGCTGGTGCCTTGTGGCCCAGGGTGTGCGAGACCAGAGCTGAGGGCAGCATTGTGAGGTCACTTGTGCCTCTGTGCCTTCGCAGGCAGTGCTAGGGTGTTGGCTGCTGGTGGTGGTGGTTGTGAGGTGACTTGTGAAACAGTGCGTGCTAGGCCAGTGCTGGTTGCCTGGCTGCTCTTGGCAGCTGTGAGGTGAGTGCTGCGTGAGGCCGTCGCAGGCATGTGTGAGTGTGGGAAGGTGCTGTTTGTCCTTGGGAGGTGCCTTTTGGTGTGGCCATTGGTGCTGTGGCTGGTGCCTTGTGGCCCAGGGTGTGCGAGGCCAGAGCTGGAGGCAGCATTGTGAGGTCACTTGTGCCTCTGTGCCTTGTTGGGCAGTGCTAGGGTGTTGGCTGCTGGCGGTGGTGGTTGTGAGGTCACTTGTGAGGCAGTGCGTGCTAGGCCAGTGCTGGTTGCCTGGCTGCTCTTGGCAGCTGTGAGGTGAGTGCTGCGTGAGGCCGTCGCAGGCTTGTGTCAGTGTGGGAAGGTGCTGTTTGTCCTTGGGAGGTGCCTTTTGGTGTGGCCATTGGTGCTGTGGCTGGTGCCTTGTGGCCCAGGGTGTGAGAGGCCAGAGCTGGGGGCAGCATTGTGAGGTCACTTGTGCCTCTGTGCCTTGGTGGGCAGTGCTAGGGTGTTGGCTGGTGGTGGTGGTGGTTGTGAGGTCACTTGTGAAGCAGTGCGTGCTAGGCCAGTGCTGGTTGCCTGGCTGCTCTTGGCAGCTGTGAGGTGAGTGCTGCGTGAGGCCGTTGCAGGCATGTGTGAGTGTGGGAAGGTGCTTTTTGTCCTTGGGAGGTGCCTTTTGGTGTGGCCATTGGTGCTGTGGCTGGTGCCTTGTGTCCCAGGGTGTGCGAGGCCAGAGCTGGAGGCAGCATTGTGAGGTCACTTGTGCCTCTGTGCCTTGTTGGACAGTGCTAGGGTGTTGGCTGCTGGTGGTGGTGGTTGTGAGGTGACTTGTGAAACAGTGCGTGCTAGGCCAGTGCTGGTTGCCTGGCTGCTCTTGGCAGCTGTGAGGTGAGTGCTGCGTGAGGCCGTCGCAGGCATGTGTCAGTGTGGGAAGGTGCTGTTTGTCCTTGGGAGGTGCCTTTTGGTGTGGCCATTGGTGCTGTGGCTGGTGCCTTGTGGCCCAGGGTGTGCGAGGCCAGAGCAGGAGGCAGCATTGTGAGGTCACTTGTGCCTCTGTGCCTTGGTGGGCAGTGCTAGGGTGTTGGCTGCTGGTGGTGGTGGTTGTGAGGTCACTTGTGAGGCAGTGCGTGCTAGGCCAGTGCTGGTTGCCTGGCTGCTCTTGGCAGCTGTGAGGTGAGTGCTGCGTGAGGCCGTCGCAGGCATGTGTCAGTGTGGGAAGGTGCTTTTTGTCCTTGGGAGGTGCCTTTTGGTGTGGCCATTGGTGCTGTGGCTGGTGCCTTGTGGCCAGGGTGTGCGAGACCAGAGCTGAGGGCAGCATTGTGAGGTCACTTGTGCCTCTGTGCCTTCGCAGGCAGTGCTAGGGTTTTGGCTGCTGGTGGTGGTGGTTGTGAGGTGACTTGTGAAGCAGTGCGTGCTAGGCCAGTGCTGGTTGCCTGGCTGCTCTTGGCAGCTGTGAGGTGAGTGCTGCGTGAGGCCGTCGCAGGCATGTGTGAGTGTGGGAAGGTGCTGTTTGTCCTTGGGAGGTGCCTTTTGGTGTGTGCATTGGTGCTGTGGCTGGTGCCTTGTGTCCCAGGGTGTGCGAGGCCAGAGCTGGAGGCAGCATTGTGAGGTCACTTGTGCCTCTGTGCCTTGGCAGGCAGTGCTAGGGTGTTGGCTGCTGGTGGTGGTGATTTTGAGGTGACTTGTGAGGCAGTGCGTGCTAGGCCAGTGCTGGTTGCCTGGCTGCTCTTGGCAGCTGTGAGGTGAGTGCTGCGTGAGGCCGTCGCAGGCATGTGTGAGTGTGGGAAGGTGCTGTTTGTCCTTGGGAGGTGCCTTTTGGTGTGGCCATTGGTGCTGTGGGTGGTGCCTTGTGGCCCAGGGTGTGCGAGGCCAGAGCAGGAGGCAGCATTGTGAGGTCACTTGTGCCTCTGTGCCTTGGTGGGCAGTGCTAGGGTGTTGGCTGCTGGTGGTGGTGGTTGTGAGGTCACTTGTGAGGCAGTGCGTGCTAGGCCAGTGCTGGTTGCCTGGCTGCTCTTGGCAGCTGTGAGGTGAGTGCTGCGTGAGGCCGTCGCAGGCATGTGTCAGTGTGGGAAGGTGCTGTTTGTCCTTGGGAGGTGCCTTTTGGTGTGGCCATTGGTGCTGTGGCTGGTGCCTTGTGGCCCAGGGTGTGCGAGACCAGAGCTGAGGGCAGCATTGTGAGGTCACTTGTGCCTCTGTGCCTTGGCAGGCAGTGCTAGGGTGTTGGCTGCTGGTGGTGGTGGTTGTGAGGTGACTTGTGAAGCAGTGCGTGCTAGGCCAGTGCTGGTTGCCTGGCTACTCTTGGCAGCTGTGAGGTGAGTGCTGCGTGAGGCCGTCGCAGGCATGTGTGAGTGTGGGAAGGTGCTGTTTGTCCTTGGGAGGTGCCTTTTGGTGTGGCCATTGGTGCTGTGGGTGGTGCCTTGTGTCCCAGGGTGTGCGAGGCCGGAGCTGGAGGCATCATTGTCAGGTCACTTGTGCCTCTTTGCCTTGGCGGGCAGTGCTAGGGTATTGGCTGCTGGTGGTGGTGGTTGTGAGGTGACTTGTGAGGCAGTGCGTGCTAGGCCAGTGCTGGTTGCCTGGCTGCTCTTGGCAGCTGTGAGGTGAGTGCTGCGTGAGGCCGTCGCAGGCATGTGTCAGTGTGGGAAGGTGCTGTTTGTCCTTGGGAGGTGCCTTTTGGTGTGGCCATTGGTGCTGTGGCTGGTGCCTTGTGTCCCAGGGTGTGCGAGGGCGGAGCTGGAGGCAGCATTGTGAGGTCACTTGTGCCTCTGTGCCTTGGTGGGCAGTGCTAGGGTGTTGGCTGCTGGTGGTGGTGATTTTGAGGTGACTTGTGAGGCAGTGCGTGCTAGGCCAGTGCTGGTTGCCTGTCTGCTCTTGGCAGCTGTGAGGTGAGTGCTGCGTGAGGCCGTCGCAGGCATGTGTGAGTGTGGGAAGGTGCTGTTTGTCCTTGGGAGGTGCCTTTTGGTGTGGCCATTGGTGCTGTGGCTGGTGCCTTGTGTCCCAGGGTGTGCGAGGCCAGAGCAGGAGGCAGCATTGTGAGGTCACTTGTGCCTCTGTGCCTTGTTGGGCAGTGCTAGGGTGTTGGCTGCTGGTGGTGGTGGTTGTGAGGTCACTTGTGAGGCAGTGCGTGCTAGGCCAGTGCTGGTTGCCTGGCTGCTCTTGGCAGCTGTGAGGTGAGTGCTGCGTGAGGCCGTTGCAGGCATGTGTGAGTGTGGGAAGGTGCTTTTTGTCCTTGGGAGGTGCCTTTTGGTGTGGCCATTGGTGCTGTGGCTGGTGCCTTGTGGCCCAGTGTGTGAGAGGCCAGAGCTGGAGGCAGCATTGTGAGGTTACTTGTGCCTCTGTGCCTTGTCGGGCAGTGCTAGGGTGTTGGCTGTGGTGGTGGTGGTGGTGAGGTGACTTGTGAAGCAGTGCGTGCTAGGCCAGTGCTGGTTGCCTGGCTGCTCTTGGCAGCTGTGAGGTGAGTGCTGCGTGAGGCCCTCGCAGGCATGTGTTAGTGTGGGAAGGTGCTGTTTGTCCTTGGGAGGTGGCTTTTGGTGTGGCCATTGGTGCTGTGGCTGGTGCCTTGTGGCCCAGGGTGTGCGAGGGCAGAGCTGGAGGCAGCATTGTGAGGTCACTTGTGCCTCTGTGCCTTCGCAGGCAGTGCTACGGTGTTGGCTGCTGGTGGTGGTGGTTGTGAGGTGACTTGTGAAGCAGTGCGTGCTAGGCCAGTGCTGGTTGCCTGGCTGCTCTTGGCAGCTGTGAGGTGAGTGCTGCGTGAGGCCGTCGCAGGCATGTGTGAGTGTGGGAAGGTGCTGTTTGTCCTTGGGAGGTGCCTTTTGGTGTGTGCATTGGTGCTGTGGCTGGTGCCTTGTGTCCCAGGGTGTGCGAGGGCGGAGCTGGAGGCAGCATTGTGAGGTCACTTGTGCCTCTGTGCCTTGGCAGGCAGTGCTAGGGTGTTGGCTGCTGGTGGTGGTGGTTGTGAGGTCACTTGTGAAGCAGTGCGTGCTAGGCCAGTGCTGGTTGCCTGGCTGCTCTTGGCAGCTGTGAGGTGAGTGCTGCGTGAGGCCCTCGCAGGCATGTGTCAGTGTGGGAATGTGCTGTTTGTCCTTGGGAGGTGCCTTTTGGTGTGGCCATTGGTGCTGTGGCTGGTGCCTTGTGGCCCAGGGTGTGCGAGGCCAGAGCTGGAGGCAGCATTGTGAGGTCACTTGCGCCCCTGTGCCTTGGCGGGCAGTGCTAGGGTGTTGGCTGCTGGTGGTGGTGGTTGTGAGGTCACTTGTGAGGCAGTGCGTGCTAGGCCAGTGCTGGTTGCCTGGCTGCTCTTGGCAGCTGTGAGGTGAGTGCTGCGTGAGGCCATCGCAGGCATGTGTGAGTGTGGGAAGGTGCTGTTTGTCCTTGGGAGGTGCCTTTTGTTGTGGCCATTGGTGCTTTGGCTGGTGCCTTGTGGCCCAGGGTGTGAGAGGCCAGAGCTGTGGGCAGCATTGTGAGGTCACTTGTGCCTCTGTGCCTTGTCGGGCAGTGCTAGGGTGTTGGCTGCTGGTGGTGGTGGTTGTGAGGTCACTTGTGAAGCAGTGCGTGCTAGGCCAGTGCTGGTTGCCTGGCTGCTCTTGGCAGCTGTGAGGTGAGTGCTGCGTGAGGCCGTCGCAGGTATGTGTCAGTGTGGGAAGGTGCTGTTTGTCCTTGGGAGGTGCCTTTTGGTGTGGCCATTGGTGCTGTGGCCTGTGCCTTGTGACCCAGGGTGTGCGAGGCCAGAGCTGGAGGCAGCATTGTGAGGTCACTTGTGCCTCTGTGCCTTGTCGGGCAGTGCTAGGGTGTTGGCTGCTGGTGGTGGTGGTTGTGAGGTCACTTGTGAGGCAGTGCGTGCTAGGCCAGTGCTGGTTGCCTGTCTGCTCTTGGCAGCTGTGAGGTGAGTGCTGCGTGAGGCCATCGTAGGCATGTGTCAGTGTGGGAAGGTGCTGTTTGTCCTTGGGAGGTGCCTTTTGGTGTGGCCATTGGTGCTGTGGCTGGTGCCTTCTGGCCCGGGGTGTGCGAGGCCGGAGCTGGAGGCAGCATTGTGAGGTCACTTGTGCCTCTGTGCCTTGGCGGGCAGTGCTCGGGTGTTGGCTGTGGTGGTGGTGGTGGTGAGGTGACTTGTGAAGCAGTGCGTGCTAGGCCAGTGCTGGTTGCCTGGCTGCTCTTGGCAGCTGTGAGGTGAGTGCTGCGTGAGGCCGTCGCAGGCATGTGTGAGTGTGGGAAGGTGCTTTTTGTCCTTGGGAGGTGCCTTTTGGTGTGGCCATTGGTGCTGTGGCTGGTGCCTTGTGGCCCAGGGTGTGAGAGGCCAGAGCTGTGGGCAGCATTGTGAGGTCACTTGTGCCTCTGTGCCTTGTCGGGCAGTGCTAGGGTGTTGGCTGCTGGTGGTGGTGGTTGTGAGGTCACTTGTGAAGCAGTGCGTGCTAGGCCAGTGCTGGTTGCCTGGCTGCTCTTGGCAGCTGTGAGGTGAGTGCTGCGTGAGGCCGTCGCAGGCATGTGTGAGTGTGGGAAGGTGCTGTTTGTCCTTGGGAGGTGCCTTTTGGTGTGGCCATTGGTGCTGTGGCTGGTGCCTTGTGTCCCAGGGTGTGCGAGGCCAGAGCAGGAGGCAGCATTGTGAGGTCACTTGTGCCTCTGTGCCTTGTTGGGCAGTGCTAGGGTGTTGGCTGCTGGTGGTGGTGGTTGTGAGGTCACTTGTGAGGCAGTGCGTGCTAGGCCAGTGCTGGTTGCCTGGCTGCTCTTGGCAGCTGTGAGGTGAGTGCTGCGTGAGGCCGTTGCAGGCATGTGTGAGTGTGGGAAGGTGCTTTTTGTCCTTGGGAGGTGCCTTTTGGTGTGGCCATTGGTGCTGTGGCTGGTGCCTTGTGGCCCAGTGTGTGAGAGGCCAGAGCTGGAGGCAGCATTGTGAGGTTACTTGTGCCTCTGTGCCTTGTCGGGCAGTGCTAGGGTGTTGGCTGTGGTGGTGGTGGTGGTGAGGTGACTTGTGAAGCAGTGCGTGCTAGGCCAGTGCTGGTTGCCTGGCTGCTCTTGGCAGCTGTGAGGTGAGTGCTGCGTGAGGCCCTCGCAGGCATGTGTTAGTGTGGGAAGGTGCTGTTTGTCCTTGGGAGGTGGCTTTTGGTGTGGCCATTGGTGCTGTGGCTGGTGCCTTGTGGCCCAGGGTGTGCGAGGGCAGAGCTGGAGGCAGCATTGTGAGGTCACTTGTGCCTCTGTGCCTTCGCAGGCAGTGCTACGGTGTTGGCTGCTGGTGGTGGTGGTTGTGAGGTGACTTGTGAAGCAGTGCGTGCTAGGCCAGTGCTGGTTGCCTGGCTGCTCTTGGCAGCTGTGAGGTGAGTGCTGCGTGAGGCCGTCGCAGGCATGTGTGAGTGTGGGAAGGTGCTGTTTGTCCTTGGGAGGTGCCTTTTGGTGTGTGCATTGGTGCTGTGGCTGGTGCCTTGTGTCCCAGGGTGTGCGAGGGCGGAGCTGGAGGCAGCATTGTGAGGTCACTTGTGCCTCTGTGCCTTGGCAGGCAGTGCTAGGGTGTTGGCTGCTGGTGGTGGTGGTTGTGAGGTCACTTGTGAAGCAGTGCGTGCTAGGCCAGTGCTGGTTGCCTGGCTGCTCTTGGCAGCTGTGAGGTGAGTGCTGCGTGAGGCCCTCGCAGGCATGTGTCAGTGTGGGAATGTGCTGTTTGTCCTTGGGAGGTGCCTTTTGGTGTGGCCATTGGTGCTGTGGCTGGTGCCTTGTGGCCCAGGGTGTGCGAGGCCAGAGCTGGAGGCAGCATTGTGAGGTCACTTGCGCCCCTGTGCCTTGGCGGGCAGTGCTAGGGTGTTGGCTGCTGGTGGTGGTGGTTGTGAGGTCACTTGTGAGGCAGTGCGTGCTAGGCCAGTGCTGGTTGCCTGGCTGCTCTTGGCAGCTGTGAGGTGAGTGCTGCGTGAGGCCATCGCAGGCATGTGTGAGTGTGGGAAGGTGCTGTTTGTCCTTGGGAGGTGCCTTTTGTTGTGGCCATTGGTGCTTTGGCTGGTGCCTTGTGGCCCAGGGTGTGAGAGGCCAGAGCTGTGGGCAGCATTGTGAGGTCACTTGTGCCTCTGTGCCTTGTCGGGCAGTGCTAGGGTGTTGGCTGCTGGTGGTGGTGGTTGTGAGGTCACTTGTGAAGCAGTGCGTGCTAGGCCAGTGCTGGTTGCCTGGCTGCTCTTGGCAGCTGTGAGGTGAGTGCTGCGTGAGGCCGTCGCAGGTATGTGTCAGTGTGGGAAGGTGCTGTTTGTCCTTGGGAGGTGCCTTTTGGTGTGGCCATTGGTGCTGTGGCCTGTGCCTTGTGACCCAGGGTGTGCGAGGCCAGAGCTGGAGGCAGCATTGTGAGGTCACTTGTGCCTCTGTGCCTTGTCGGGCAGTGCTAGGGTGTTGGCTGCTGGTGGTGGTGGTTGTGAGGTCACTTGTGAGGCAGTGCGTGCTAGGCCAGTGCTGGTTGCCTGTCTGCTCTTGGCAGCTGTGAGGTGAGTGCTGCGTGAGGCCATCGTAGGCATGTGTCAGTGTGGGAAGGTGCTGTTTGTCCTTGGGAGGTGCCTTTTGGTGTGGCCATTGGTGCTGTGGCTGGTGCCTTCTGGCCCGGGGTGTGCGAGGCCGGAGCTGGAGGCAGCATTGTGAGGTCACTTGTGCCTCTGTGCCTTGGCGGGCAGTGCTCGGGTGTTGGCTGTGGTGGTGGTGGTGGTGAGGTGACTTGTGAAGCAGTGCGTGCTAGGCCAGTGCTGGTTGCCTGGCTGCTCTTGGCAGCTGTGAGGTGAGTGCTGCGTGAGGCCGTCGCAGGCATGTGTGAGTGTGGGAAGGTGCTTTTTGTCCTTGGGAGGTGCCTTTTGGTGTGGCCATTGGTGCTGTGGCTGGTGCCTTGTGGCCCAGGGTGTGAGAGGCCAGAGCTGTGGGCAGCATTGTGAGGTCACTTGTGCCTCTGTGCCTTGTCGGGCAGTGCTAGGGTGTTGGCTGCTGGTGGTGGTGGTTGTGAGGTCACTTGTGAAGCAGTGCGTGCTAGGCCAGTGCTGGTTGCCTGGCTGCTCTTGGCAGCTGTGAGGTGAGTGCTGCGTGAGGCCGTCGCAGGCATGTGTGAGTGTGGGAAGGTGCTGTTTGTCCTTGGGAGGTGCCTTTTGGTGTGGCCATTGGTGCTGTGGCTGGTGCCTTGTGGCCCAGGGTGTGCGAGGCCAGAGCTGAGGGCAGCATTGTGAGGTCACTTGTGCCTCTGTGCCTTGTCGGGCAGTGCTAGGGTGTTGGCTGCTGGTGGTGGTGGTTGTGAGGTCACTTGTGAAGCAGTGCGTGCTAGGCCAGTGCTGGTTGCCTGGCTGCTCTTGGCAGCTGTGAGGTGAGTGCTGCGTGAGGCCGTCGCAGGCATGTGTGAGTGTGGGAAGGTGCTGTTTGTCCTTGGGAGGTGCCTTTTGGTGTGTGCATTGGTGCTGTGGCTGGTGCCTTGTGTCCCAGGGTGTGCGAGGGCGGAGCTGGAGGCAGCATTGTGAGGTCACTTGTGCCTCTGTGCCTTGGCGGGCAGTGCTAGGGTGTTGGCTGCTGGTGGTGGTGGTTGTGAGGTCACTTGTGAGGCAGTGCGTGCTAGGCCAGTGCTGGTTGCCTGGCTGCTCTTGGCAGCTGTGAGGTGAGTGCTGCGTGAGGCCGTCGCAGGCATGTGTCAGTGTGGGAAGGTGCTGTTTGTCCTTGGGAGGTGCCTTTTGGTGTGGCCATTGGTGCTGTGGCTGGTGCCTTGTGTCCCAGGGTGTGAGAGGGCGGAGCTGGAGGCAGCATTGTGAGGTCACTTGTGCCCCTGTGCCTTGGCGGGCAGTGCTAGGGTGTTGCCTGCTGGTGGTGGTGGTGGTGTGGTCACTTGTGAGGCAGTGCGTGCTAGGCCAGTGCTGGTTGCCTGGCTGCTCTTGGCAGCTGTGAGGTGAGTGCTGCGTGAGGCCGTCGCAGGCATGTGTCAGTGTGGGAAGGTGCTGTTTGTCCTTGGGAGGTGCCTTTTGGTGTGGCCATTGGTGCTGTGGCTGGTGCCTTGTGGCCCAGGGTGTGCGAGGCCAGAGCTGGAGGCAGCATTGTGAGGTCACTTGTGCCTCTGTGCCTTGGCGGGCAGTGCTAGGGTGTTGGCTGCTGGTGGTGGTGGTTGTGAGGTCACTTGTGAGGCAGTGCGTGCTAGGCCAGTGCTGGTTGCCTGGCTGCTCTTGGCAGCTGTGAGGTGAGTGCTGCGTGAGGCCCTCGCAGGCATGTGTCAGTGTGGGAAGGTGCTGTTTGTCCTTGGGAGGTGCCTTTTGTTGTGGCCATTGGTGCTTTGGCTGGTGCCTTCTTTCCCGGGGTGTGAGAGGCCGGCGCTAGAGGCAGCATTGTGAGGTCACTTGTGCCTCTGTGCCTTGGCGGGCAGTGCTAGGGTGTTGGCTGTTTTGGTGGTGAGGTGACTTGTGAAGCAGTGCGTGCTAGGCCAGTGCTGGTTGCCTGGCTGCTCTTGGCAGCTGTGAGGTGAGTGCTGCGTGAGGCCGTCGCAGGCATGTGTGAGTGTGGGAAGGTGCTTTTTGTCCTTGGGAGGTGCCTTTTGGTGTGGCCATTGGTGCTGTGGCTGGTGCCTTGTGTCCCAGGGTGTGTGAGGCCGGAGCTGGAGGCAGCATTGTGAGGTCACTTGTGCCTCTGTGCCTTGTCGGGCAGTGCTAGGGTGTTGGCTGCTGGTGGTGGTGGTTGTGAGGTCACTTGTGAAGCAGTGCGTGCTAGGCCAGTGCTGGTTGCCTGGCTGCTCTTGGCAGCTGTAAGGTGAGTGCTGCGTGAGGCCGTCGCAGGCATGTGTCAGTGTGGGAAGGTGCTGTTTGTCCTTGGGAGGTGCCTTTTGGTGTGGCCATTGGTGCTGTGGCCTGTGCCTTGTGGCCCAGGGTGTGCGAGGCCAGAGCTGGAGGCAGCATTGTGAGGTCACTTGTGCCTCTGTGCCTTGGCGGGCAGTGCTAGGGTGTTGGCTGTGGTGGTGGTGGTTGTGAGGTGACTTGTGAAGCAGTGCGTGCTAGGCCAGTGCTGGTTGCCTGGCTGCTCTTGGCAGCTGTGAGGTGAGTGCTGCGTGAGGCCATCGTAGGCATGTGTCAGTGTGGGAAGGTGCTGTTTGTCCTTAGGAGGTGCCTTTTGGTGTGGCCATTGGTGCTGTGGCTGGTGCCTTCTGGCCCGGGGTGTGCGAGGCCGGAGCTGGAGGCAGCATTGTGAGGTCACTTGTGCCTCTGTGCCTTGGCGGGCAGTGCTTGGGTGTTGGCTGTGGTGGTGGTGGTGGTGAGGTGACTTGTGAAGCAGTGCGTGCTAGGCCAGTGCTGGTTGCCTGGCTGCTCTTGGCAGCTGTGAGGTGAGTGCTGCGTGAGGCCGTCGCAGGCATGTGTCAGTGTGGGAAGGTGCTGTTTGTCCTTGGGAGGTGCCTTTTGGTGTGGCCATTGGTGCTGTGGCTGGTGCCTTGTGGCCCAGGGTGTGAGAGGGCGGAGCTGGAGGCAACATTGTGAGGTCACTTGTGCCCCTGTGCCTTGGCGGGCAGTGCTAGGGTGTTGCCTGCTGGTGGTGGTGGTGGTGTGGTCACTTGTGAGGCAGTGCGTGCTAGGCCAGTGCTGGTTGCCTGGCTGCTCTTGGCAGCTGTGAGGTGAGTGCTGCGTGAGGCCGTCGCAGGCATGTGTGAGTGTGGGAAGGTGCTGTTTGTCCTTGGGAGGTGCCTTTTGGTGTGGCCATTGGTGCTGTGGCTGGTGCCTTGTGGCCCAGGGTGTGCGAGGCCAGAGCTGGAGGCAGCATTGTGAGGTCACTTGTGCCTCTGTGCCTTGGCGGGCAGTGCTAGGGTGTTGGCTGCTGGTGGTGGTGGTTGTGAGGTCACTTGTGAGGCAGTGCGTGCTAGGCCAGTGCTGGTTGCCTGGCTGCTCTTGGCAGCTGTGAGGTGAGTGCTGCGTGAGGCCCTCGCAGGCATGTGTCAGTGTGGGAAGGTGCTGTTTGTCCTTGGGAGGTGCCTTTTGTTGTGGCCATTGGTGCTTTGGCTGGTGCCTTCTGGCCCGGGGTGTGAGAGGCCGGCGCTAGAGGCAGCATTGTGAGGTCACTTGTGCCTCTGTGCCTTGGCGGGCAGTTCTAGGGTGTTGGCTGTTTTGGTGGTGAGGTGACTTGTGAAGCAGTGCGTGCTAGGCCAGTGCTGGTTGCCTGGCTGCTCTTGGCAGCTGTGAGGTGAGTGCTGCGTGAGGCCGTCGCAGGCATGTGTGAGTGTGGGAAGGTGCTTTTTGTCCTTGGGAGGTGCCTTTTGGTGTGGCCATTGGTGCTGTGGCTGGTGCCTTGTGGCCCAGGGTGTGTGAGGCCAGAGCTGGAGGCAGCATTGTGAGGTCACTTGTGCCTCTGTGCCTTGTCGGGCAGTGCTAGGGTGTTGGCTGCTGGTGGTGGTGGTTGTGAGGTCACTTGTGAAGCAGTGCGTGCTAGGCCAGTGCTGGTTGCCTGGCTGCTCTTGGCAGCTGTAAGGTGAGTGCTGCGTGAGGCCGTCGCAGGCATGTGTCAGTGTGGGAAGGTGCTGTTTGTCCTTGGGAGGTGCCTTTTGGTGTGGCCATTGGTGCTGTGGCCTGTGCCTTGTGGCCCAGGGTGTGCGAGGCCAGAGCTGGAGGCAGCATTGTGAGGTCACTTGCGCCTCTGTGCCTTGTCGGGCAGTGCTAGGGTGTTGGCTGTGGTGGTGGTGGTTGTGAGGTCACTTGTGAGGCAGTGCGTGCTAGGCCAGTGCTGGTTGCCTGGCTGCTCTTGGCAGCTGTGAGGTGAGTGCTGCGTGAGGCCATCGTAGGCATGTGTCAGTGTGGGAAGGTGCTGTTTGTCCTTAGGAGGTGCCTTTTGGTGTGGCCATTGGTGCTGTGGCTGGTGCCTTCTGGCCCGGGGTGTGCGAGGCCGGAGCTGGAGGCAGCATTTTGAGGTCACTTGTGCCTCTGTGCCTTGGCGGGCAGTGCTCGGGTGTTGGCTGTGGTGGTGGTGGTGGTGAGGTGACTTGTGAAGCAGTGCGTGCTAGGCCAGTGCTGGTTGCCTGGCTGCTCTTGGCAGCTGTGAGGTGAGTGCTGCGTGAGGCCGTCGCAGGCATGTGTGAGTGTGGGAAGGTGCTGTTTGTCCTTGGGAGGTGCCTTTTGGTGTGGCCATTGGTGCTGTGGCTGGTGCCTTGTGGCCCAGGGTGTGCGAGGCCAGAGCTGGAGGCAGCATTGTGAGGTCACTTGTGCCTCTGTGCCTTGGCGGGCAGTGCTAGGGTGTTGGCTGCTGGTGGTGGTGGTTGTGAGGTCACTTGTGAGGCAGTGCGTGCTAGGCCAGTGCTGGTTGCCTGGCTGCTCTTGGCAGCTGTGAGGTGAGTGCTGCGTGAGGCCCTCGCAGGCATGTGTCAGTGTGGGAAGGTGCTGTTTGTCCTTGGGAGGTGCCTTTTGTTGTGGCCATTGGTGCTTTGGCTGGTGCCTTCTGGCCCGGGGTGTGAGAGGCCGGCGCTAGAGGCAGCATTGTGAGGTCACTTGTGCCTCTGTGCCTTGGCGGGCAGTTCTAGGGTGTTGGCTGTTTTGGTGGTGAGGTGACTTGTGAAGCAGTGCGTGCTAGGCCAGTGCTGGTTGCCTGGCTGCTCTTGGCAGCTGTGAGGTGAGTGCTGCGTGAGGCCGTCGCAGGCATGTGTGAGTGTGGGAAGGTGCTTTTTGTCCTTGGGAGGTGCCTTTTGGTGTGGCCATTGGTGCTGTGGCTGGTGCCTTGTGGCCCAGGGTGTGTGAGGCCAGAGCTGGAGGCAGCATTGTGAGGTCACTTGTGCCTCTGTGCCTTGTCGGGCAGTGCTAGGGTGTTGGCTGCTGGTGGTGGTGGTTGTGAGGTCACTTGTGAAGCAGTGCGTGCTAGGCCAGTGCTGGTTGCCTGGCTGCTCTTGGCAGCTGTAAGGTGAGTGCTGCGTGAGGCCGTCGCAGGCATGTGTCAGTGTGGGAAGGTGCTGTTTGTCCTTGGGAGGTGCCTTTTGGTGTGGCCATTGGTGCTGTGGCCTGTGCCTTGTGGCCCAGGGTGTGCGAGGCCAGAGCTGGAGGCAGCATTGTGAGGTCACTTGCGCCTCTGTGCCTTGTCGGGCAGTGCTAGGGTGTTGGCTGTGGTGGTGGTGGTTGTGAGGTCACTTGTGAGGCAGTGCGTGCTAGGCCAGTGCTGGTTGCCTGGCTGCTCTTGGCAGCTGTGAGGTGAGTGCTGCGTGAGGCCATCGTAGGCATGTGTCAGTGTGGGAAGGTGCTGTTTGTCCTTAGGAGGTGCCTTTTGGTGTGGCCATTGGTGCTGTGGCTGGTGCCTTCTGGCCCGGGGTGTGCGAGGCCGGAGCTGGAGGCAGCATTTTGAGGTCACTTGTGCCTCTGTGCCTTGGCGGGCAGTGCTCGGGTGTTGGCTGTGGTGGTGGTGGTGGTGAGGTGACTTGTGAAGCAGTGCGTGCTAGGCCAGTGCTGGTTGCCTGGCTGCTCTTGGCAGCTGTGAGGTGAGTGCTGCGTGAGGCCGTTGCAGGCATGTGTGAGTGTGGGAAGGTGCTTTTTGTCCTTGGGAGGTGCCTTTTGGTGTGGCCATTGGTGCTGTGGCTGGTGCCTTGTGGCCCATGGTGTGAGAGGCCAGAGCTGGGGGCAGCATTGTGAGGTCACTTGTGCCTCTGTGCCTTGTTGGGCAGTGCTAGGGTGTTGGCTGCTGGTGGTGGTGGTTGTGAGGTCACTTGTGAAGCAGTGCGTGCTAGGCCAGTGCTGGTTGCCTGGCTGCTCTTGGCAGCTGTGAGGTGAGTGCTGCGTGAGTCCGTTGCAGGCATGTGTGAGTGTGGGAAGGTGCTTTTTGTCCTTGGGAGGTGCCTTTTGGTGTGGCCATTGGTGCTGTGGCTGGTGCCTTGTGGCCCAGAGTGTGCGAGGCCGGAGCTGGAGGCAGCATTGTGAGGTTACTTGTGCCTCTGTGCCTTGTCGGACAGTGCTAGGGTGTTGGCTGTGGTGGTGGTGGTGGTGAGGTGACTTGTGAAGCAGTGCGTGCTAGGCCAGTGCTGGTTGCCTGGCTGCTCTTGGCAGCTGTGAGGTGAGTGCTGCGTGAGGCCGTCGCAGGCATGTGTGAGTGTGGGAAGGTGCTTTTTGTCCTTGGGAGGTGCCTTTTGGTGTGGCCATTGGTGCTGTGGCTGGTGCCTTGTGGCCCAGGGTGTGCGAGGCCAGAGCTGGAGGCAGCACTGTGAGGTCACTTGTGCCCCTGTGCCTTGGCGGGCAGTGCTAGGGTGTTGGCTGCTGGTGGTGGTGGTGGTGAGGTCACTTGTGAGGCAGTGCGTGCTAGGCCAGTGCTGGTTGCCTGGCTGCTCTTGGCAGCTGTGAGGTGAGTGCTGCGTGAGGCCGTCGCAGGCATGTGTGAGTGTGGGAAGGTGCTGTTTGTCCTTGGGAGGTGCCTTTTGGTGTGGCCATTGGTGCTGTGGCTGGTGCCTTGTGGCCCAGGGTGTGCGAGGCCAGAGCTGGAGGCAGCATTGTGAGGTCACTTGTGCCCCTGTGCCTTGGCGGGCAGTGCTAGGGTGTTGGCTGCTGCTGGTGGTGGTTGTGAGGTGACTTGTGAAGCAGTGCGTGCTAGGCCAGTGCTGGTTGCCTGGCTGCTCTTGGCAGCTGTGAGGTGAGTGCTGCGTGAGGCCATCATAGGCATGTGTCAGTGTGGGAAGGTGCTGTTTGTCCTTGGGAGGTGCCTTTTGGTGTGGCCATTGGTGCTGTGGCTGGTGCCTTGTGGCCCGGGGTGTGCGAGGCCGGACCTGGAGGCAGCATTGTGAGGTCACTTGTGCCTCTGTGCCTTGGTGGGCAGTGCTAGGGTGTTGGCTGTGGTGGTGGTGGTGGTGAGGTGACTTGTGAAGCAGTGCGTGCTAGGCCAGTGCTGGTTGCCTGGCTGCTCTTGGCAGCTGTGAGGTGAGTGCTGCGTGAGGCCGTTGCAGGCATGTGTGAGTGTGGGAAGGTGCTTTTTGTCCTTGGGAGGTGCCTTTTGGTGTGGCCATTGGTGCTGTGGCTGGTGCCTTGTGGCCCACGGTGTGAGAGGCCAGAGCTGGGGGCAGCATTGTGAGGTCACTTGTGCCTCTGTGCCTTGGTGGGCAGTGCTAGGGTGTTGGCTGCTGGTGGTGGTGGTTGTGAGGTCACTTGTGAAGCAGTGCGTGCTAGGCCAGTGCTGGTTGCCTGGCTGCTCTTGTCAGCTGTGAGGTGAGTGCTGCGTGAGTCCGTCGCAGGCATGTGTGAGTGTGGGAAGGTGCTTTTTGTCCTTGGGAGGTGCCTTTTGGTGTGGCCATTGGTGCTGTGGCTGGTGCCTTGTGGCCCAGGGTGTGCGAGGCCGGAGCTGGAGGCAGCATTGTGAGGTTACTTGTGCCTCTGTGCCTTGTCGGGCAGTGCTAGGGTGTTGGCTGTGGTGGTGGTGGTGGTGAGGTGACTTGTGAAGCAGTGCGTGCTAGGCCAGTGCTGGTTGCCTGGCTGCTCTTGGCAGCTGTGAGGTGAGTGCTGCGTGAGGCCGTCGCAGGCATGTGTGAGTGTGGGAAGGTGCCTTTTGTCCTTGGGAGGTGCCTTTTGGTGTGGCCATTGGTGCTGTGGCTGGTGCCTTGTGGCCCAGGGTGTGCGAGGCCAGAGCTGGAGGCAGCATTGTGAGGTCACTTTTGCCCCTGTGCCTTGGCGGGCAGTGCTAGGGTGTTGGCTGCTGCTGGTGGTGGTTGTGAGGTGACTTGTGAAGCAGTGCGTGCTAGGCCAGTGCTGGTTGCCTGGCTGCTCTTGGCAGCTGTGAGGTGAGTGCTGCGTGAGGCCATCGTAGGCATGTGTGAGTGTGGGAAGGTGCTGTTTGTCCTTGGGAGTTGCCTTTTGGTGTGGCCATTGGTGCTGTGGCTGGTGCCTTGTGGCCCGGGGTGTGCGAGGCCGGAGCTGGAGGCAGCATTGTGAGGTCACTTGTGCCTCTGTGCCTTGGCGGGCAGTGCTCGGGTGTTGGCTGTGGTGGTGGTGGTGGTGAGGTGACTTGTGAAGCAGTGCGTGCTAGGCCAGTGCTGGTTGCCTGTCTGCTCTTGGCAGCTGTGAGGTGAGTGCTGCGTGAGGCCGTTGCAGGCATGTGTGAGTGTGGGAAGGTGCTTTTTGTCCTTGGGAGGTGCCTTTTGGTGTGGCCATTGGTGCTGTGGCTGGTGCCTTGTGGCCCACGGTGTGAGAGGCCAGAGCTGGGGGCAGCATTGTGAGGTCACTTGTGCCTCTGTGCCTTGGTGGGCAGTGCTAGGGTGTTGGCTGCTGGTGGTGGTGGTTGTGAGGTCACTTGTGAAGCAGTGCGTGCTAGGCCAGTGCTGGTTGCCTGGCTGCTCTTGGCAGCTGTGAGGTGAATGCTGCCTGAGGCCGTCGCAGGCATGTGTGAGTGTGGGAAGGTGCTGTTTGTCCTTGGGAGGTGCCTTTTGGTGTGGCCATTGGTGCTGTGGCTGGTGCCTTGTGGCCCTTGGTGTGCGAGGCCAGAGCTGGAGGCAGCATTGTGAGGTCACTTGTGCCTCTGTGCCTTGGCGGGCAGTGCTAGGGTGTTGCCTGCTGGTGGTGGTGGTGGTGTGGTCACTTGTGAGGCAGTGCGTGCTAGGCCAGTGCTGGTTGCCTGGCTGCTCTTGGCAGCTGTGAGGTGAGTGCTGCGTGAGGCCCTCGCAGGCATGTGTGAGTGTGGGAAGGTGCTTTTTGTCCTTGGGAGGTGCCTTTTGGTGTGGCCATTGGTGCTGTGGCTGGTGCCTTGTGTCCCAGGGTGTGCGAGGCCAGAGCTGGAGGCAGCATTGTGAGGTCACTTGTGCCCCTGTGCCTTGGCGGGCAGTGCTAGGGTGTTGGCTGCTGCTGGTGGTGGTTGTGAGGTCACTTGTGAGGCAGTGCGTGCTAGGCCAGTGCTGGTTGCCTGGCTGCTCTTGGCAGCTGTGAGGTGAGTGCTGCGTGAGGCCATCGTAGGCATGTGTCAGTGTGGGAAGGTGCTGTTTGTGCTTGGGAGGTGCCTTTTGGTGTGGCCATTGGTGCTGTGGCTGGTGCCTTCTGGCCCGGGGTGTGAGAGGCCGGAGCTGGAGGCAGCATTGTGAGGTCACTTGTGCCTCTGTGCCTTGTCGGGCAGTGCTAGGGTGTTGGCTGTGGTGGTGGTGGTGGTGAGGTGACTTGTGAGGCAGTGCGTGCTAGGCCAGTGCTGTTTGCCTGGCTGCTCTTGGCAGCTGTGAGGTGAGTGCTGCGTGAGGCCGTCGCAGGCATGTGTGAGTGTGGGAAGGTGCTTTTTGTCCTTGGGAGGTGCCTTTTGGTGTGGCCATTGGTGCTGTGGCTGGTGCCTTGTGGCCCAGGGTGTGAGAGGCCAGAGCTGTGGGCAGCATTGTGAGGTCACTTGTGCCTCTGTGCCTTGGCGGGCAGTGCTAGGGTGTTGGCTGCTGGTGGTGGTGGTTGTGAGGTGACTTGTGAAGCAGTGCGTGCTAGGCCAGTGCTGGTTGCCTGGCTGCTCTTGGCAGGTGTGAGGTGAGTGCTGCGTGAGGCCGTCGCAGGCATGTGTGAGTGTGGGAAGGTGCTGTTTGTCCTTGGGAGGTGCCTTTTGGTGTGGCCATTGGTGCTGTGGCTGGTGCCTTGTGGCCCTTGGTGTGAGAGGCCAGAGCTGGAGGCAGCATTGTGAGGTCACTTGTGCCTCTGTGCCTTGTCGGGCAGTGCTAGGGTGTTGGCTGCTGGTGGTGGTGGTGGTGAGGTGACTTGTGAGGCAGTGCGTGCTAGGCCAGTGCTGGTTGCCTGGCTGCTCTTGGCAGGTGTGAGGTGAGTGCTGCCTGAGGCCGTTGCAGGCATGTGTCAGTGTGGGAAGGTGCTGTTTGTCCTTGGGAGGTGCCTTTTGGTGTGGCCATTGGTGCTGTGGCTGGTGCCTTGTGGCCCAGGGTGTGCGAGGCCAGAGCTGAGGGCAGCATTGTGAGGTCACTTGTGCCTCTGTGCCTTCGCAGGCAGTGCTAGGGTGTTGGCTGCTGGTGGTGGTGGTTGTGAGGTCACTTGTGAGGCAGTGCGTGCTAGGCCAGTGCTGGTTACCTGGCTGCTCTTGGCAGCTGTGAGGTGAGTGCTGCGTGAGGCCGTCGCAGGCATGTGTGAGTGTGGGAAGGTGCTTTTTGTCCTTGGGAGGTGCCTTTTGGTGTGGCCATTGGTGCTTTGCGTGGTGCCTTGTGTCCCAGGGTTTTAGAGGCCAGAGCTGGAGGCAGCATTGTGAGGTCACTTGTGCCTCTGTGCCTTGGTGGGCAGTGCTAGGGTGTTGGCTGTGGTGGTGGTTAGGTGACTTGTGAAGCAGTGCGTGCTAGGCCAGTGCTGGTTGCCTGGCTGCTCTTGGCAGCTGTGAGGTGAGTGCTGCGTGAGGCCGTCGCAGGCATGTGTGAGTGTGGGAAGGTGCTGTTCGTCCTTGGGAGGTCCCTTTGGTGTGGCCATTGGTGCTGTGGCTGGTGCCTTGTGTCCCAGGGTGTGAGAAGCCAGAGCTGGAGGCATCATTGTGAGGTCACTTGTGCCTCTGTGCCTTGTCGGGCAGTGCTAGGGTGTTGGCTGCTGGTGGTGGTGGTTGTGAGGTCACTTGTGAGGCAGTGCGTGCTAGGCCAGTGCTGGTTGCCTGGCTGCTCTTGGCAGCTGTGAGGTGAGTGCTGCGTGAGGTCGTCGCAGACATGTGTTAGTGTGAGAAGGTGCTGTTTGTCCTTGGGAGGTGCCTTTTGGTGTGGCCATTGGTGCTGTGGCTGGTGCCTTGTGGCCCACGGTGTGAGAGGCCAGAGCTGGAGGCAGCATTGTGAGGTCACTTGTGCCTCTGTGCCTTGGCGGAAAGTGCTAGGGTGTTGGCTGCTGGTGGTGGTGGTGGTGAGGTGGCTTGTGAGGCAGTGCGTGCTAGGCCAGTGCTGGTTGCCTCGTTGCTCTTGGCAGGTGTGAGGTGAGTGCTGCGTGAGGCCGTCGCAGGCATGTGTCAGTGTGGGAAGGTGCTGTTTGTCCTTGGGAGGTGCCTTTTGGTGTGGCCATTGGTGCTGTGGCTGGTGCCTTGTGGCCCAGGGTGTGCGAGGCCAGAGCTGAGGGCAGCATTGTGAGGTCACTTGTGCCTCTGTGCCTTGGCGGGCAGTGCTAGGGTGTTGGCTGTGGTGGTGGTGAGGTGACTTGTGAAGCAGTGCGTGCTAGGCCAGTGCTGGTTGCCTGGCTGCTCTTGGCAGCTGTGAGGTGAGTGCTGCGTGAGGCCGTCGCAGGCATGTGTGAGTGTGGGAAGGTGCTGTTTGTCCTTGGGAGGTGCCTTTTGGTGTGTGCATTGGTGCTGTGGCTGGTGCCTTGTGGCCCAGGGTGTGAGAGGCCAGAGCTGGAGGCAGCATTGTGAGGTCACTTGTGCCTCTGTGCCTTGGCAGGCAGTGCTAGGGTGTTTGCTGCTGGTGGTGGTGGTTGTGAGGTGACTTGTGAAGCAGTGCGTGCTAGGCCAGTGCTGGTTGCCTGGCTGCTCTTGGCAGCTGTGAGGTGAGTGCTGCGTGAGGCCGTCGCAGGCATGTGTGAGTGTGGGAAGGTGCTGTTTGTCCTTGGGAGGTGCGTTTTGGTGTGGCCATTGGTGCTGTGGCTGGTGCCTTGTGGCCCAGGGTGTGAGAGGGCGGAGCTGGAGGCAGCATTGTGAGGTCACTTGTGCCTCTGTGCCTTGGCGGGCAGTGCTAGGGTGTTGCCTGCTGGTGGTGGTGGTGGTGTGGTCACTTGTGAGGCAGTGCGTGCTAGGCCAGTGCTGGTTGCCTGGCTGCTCTTGGCAGCTGTGAGGTGAGTGCTGCGTGAGGCCCTCGCAGGCATGTGTCAGTGTGGGAATGTGCTGTTTGTCCTTGGGAGGTGCCTTTTGGTGTGGCCATTGGTGCTGTGGCTGGTGCCTTGTGGCCCAGGGTGTGCGAGGCCAGAGCTGGAGGCAGCATTGTGAGGTCACTTGTGCCCCTGTGCCTTGTTGGGCAGTGCTAGGGTGTTGGCTGCTGGTGGTGGTGGTTGTGAGGTCACTTGTGAGGCAGTGCGTGCTAGGCCAGTGCTGGTTGCCTGGCTGCTCTTGGCAGCTGTGAGGTGAGTGCTGCGTGAGGCCATCGCAGGCATGTGTGAGTGTGGGAAGGTGCTGTTTGTCCTTGGGAGGTGCCTTTTGGTGTGGCCATTGGTGCTTTGGCTGGTGCCTTCTGGCCCGGGGTGTGAGAGGCCCGCGCTAGAGGCAGCATTGTGAGGTCACTTGTGCCTCTGTGCCTTGGCGGGCAGTGCTAGGGTGTTGGCTGTTTTGGTGGTGAGGTGACTTGTGAAGCAGTGCGTGCTAGGCCAGTGCTGGTTGCCTGGCTGCTCTTGGCAGCTGTGAGGTGAGTGCTGCGTGAGGCCATCGCAGGCATGTGTGAGTGTGGGAAGGTGCTTTTTGTCCTTGGGAGGTGCCTTTTGGTGTGGCCATTGGTGCTGTGGCTGGTGCCTTGTGGCCCAGGGTGTGTGAGGCCAGAGCTGGAGGCAGCATTGTGAGGTCACTTGTGCCTCTGTGCCTTGGCGGGCAGTGCTAGGCTGTTGGCTGCTGGTGGTGGTGGTTGTGAGGTGACTTGTGAAGCAGTGCGTGCTAGGCCAGTGCTGGTTGCCTGTCTGCTCTTGGCAGCTGTGAGGTGAGTGCTGCGTGAGGCCGTCGCAGGCATGTGTGAGTGTGGGAAGGTGCTTTTTGTCCTTGGGAGGTGCCTTTTGGTGTGGCCATTGGTGCTGTGGCTGGTGCCTTGTGGCCCAGGGTGTGAGAGGCCAGAGCTGTGGGGAGCATTGTGAGGTCACTTTTGCCTCTGTGTCTTGGCGGGCAGTGCTAGGGTGTTGGCTGCTGGTGGTGGTGGTGGTGAGGTGACTTGTGAAGCAGTGCGTGCTAGGCCAGTGCTGGTTGCCTGGCTGCTCTTGGCAGCTGTGAGGTGAGTGCTGCGTGAGGCCGTCGCAGGCATGTGTCAGTGTGGGAAGGTGCTGTTTGTCCTTGGGAGGTGCCTTTTGGTGTGGCCATTGGTGCTGTGGCTGGTGCCTTGTGGCCCAGGGTGTGCGAGGCCAGAGCTGGAGGCAGCATTGTGAGGTCACTTGTGCCTCTGTGCCTTGGCGGGCAGTGCTAGGGTGTTGGCTGCTGGTGGTGGTGGTTGTGAGGTCACTTGTGAGGCAGTGCGTGCTAGGCCAGTGCTGGTTGCCTGGCTGCTCTTGGCAGCTGTGAGGTGAGTGCTGCGTGAGGCCCTCGCAGGCATGTGTCAGTGTGGGAAGGTGCTGTTTGTCCTTGGGAGGTGCCTTTTGTTGTGGCCATTGGTGCTTTGGCTGGTGCCTTCTGGCCCGGGGTGTGAGAGGCCGGCGCTAGAGGCAGCATTGTGAGGTCACTTGTGCCTCTGTGCCTTGGCGGGCAGTGCTAGGGTGTTGGCTGTTTTGGTGGTGAGGTGACTTGTGAAGCAGTGCGTGCTAGGCCAGTGCTGGTTGCCTGGCTGCTCTTGGCAGCTGTGAGGTGAGTGCTGCGTGAGGCCGTCGCAGGCATGTGTGAGTGTGGGAAGGTGCTTTTTGTCCTTGGGAGGTGCCTTTTGGTGTGGCCATTGGTGCTGTGGCTGGTGCCTTGTGGCCCAGGGTGTGTGAGGCCAGAGCTGGAGGCAGCATTGTGAGGTCACTTGTGCCTCTGTGCCTTGTCGGGCAGTGCTAGGGTGTTGGCTGCTGGTGGTGGTGGTTGTGAGGTCACTTGTGAAGCAGTGCGTGCTAGGCCAGTGCTGGTTGCCTGGCTGCTCTTGGCAGCTGTAAGGTGAGTGCTGCGTGAGGCCGTCGCAGGCATGTGTCAGTGTGGGAAGGTGCTGTTTGTCCTTGGGAGGTGCCTTTTGGTGTGGCCATTGGTGCTGTGGCCTGTGCCTTGTGGCCCAGGGTGTGCGAGGCCAGAGCTGGAGGCAGCATTGTGAGGTCACTTGCGCCTCTGTGCCTTGTCGGGCAGTGCTAGGGTGTTGGCTGTGGTGGTGGTGGTTGTGAGGTCACTTGTGAGGCAGTGCGTGCTAGGCCAGTGCTGGTTGCCTGGCTGCTCTTGGCAGCTGTGAGGTGAGTGCTGCGTGAGGCCATCGTAGGCATGTGTCAGTGTGGGAAGGTGCTGTTTGTCCTTGGGAGGTGCCTTTTGGTGTGGCCATTGGTGCTGTGGCTGGTGCCTTCTGGCCCGGGGTGTGCGAGGCCGGAGCTGGAGGCAGCATTTTGAGGTCACTTGTGCCTCTGTGCCTTGGCGGGCAGTGCTCGGGTGTTGGCTGTGGTGGTGGTGGTGGTGAGGTGACTTGTGAAGCAGTGCGTGCTAGGCCAGTGCTGGTTGCCTGGCTGCTCTTGGCAGCTGTGAGGTGAGTGCTGCGTGAGGCCGTTGCAGGCATGTGTGAGTGTGGGAAGGTGCTTTTTGTCCTTGGGAGGTGCCTTTTGGTGTGGCCATTGGTGCTGTGGCTGGTGCCTTGTGGCCCATGGTGTGAGAGGCCAGAGCTGGGGGCAGCATTGTGAGGTCACTTGTGCCTCTGTGCCTTGTTGGGCAGTGCTAGGGTGTTGGCTGCTGGTGGTGGTGGTTGTGAGGTCACTTGTGAAGCAGTGCGTGCTAGGCCAGTGCTGGTTGCCTGGCTGCTCTTGGCAGCTGTGAGGTGAGTGCTGCGTGAGTCCGTTGCAGGCATGTGTGAGTGTGGGAAGGTGCTTTTTGTCCTTGGGAGGTGCCTTTTGGTGTGGCCATTGGTGCTGTGGCTGGTGCCTTGTGGCCCAGAGTGTGCGAGGCCGGAGCTGGAGGCAGCATTGTGAGGTTACTTGTGCCTCTGTGCCTTGTCGGACAGTGCTAGGGTGTTGGCTGTGGTGGTGGTGGTGGTGAGGTGACTTGTGAAGCAGTGCGTGCTAGGCCAGTGCTGGTTGCCTGGCTGCTCTTGGCAGCTGTGAGGTGAGTGCTGCGTGAGGCCGTCGCAGGCATGTGTGAGTGTGGGAAGGTGCTTTTTGTCCTTGGGAGGTGCCTTTTGGTGTGGCCATTGGTGCTGTGGCTGGTGCCTTGTGGCCCAGGGTGTGCGAGGCCAGAGCTGGAGGCAGCACTGTGAGGTCACTTGTGCCCCTGTGCCTTGGCGGGCAGTGCTAGGGTGTTGGCTGCTGGTGGTGGTGGTGGTGAGGTCACTTGTGAGGCAGTGCGTGCTAGGCCAGTGCTGGTTGCCTGGCTGCTCTTGGCAGCTGTGAGGTGAGTGCTGCGTGAGGCCGTCGCAGGCATGTGTGAGTGTGGGAAGGTGCTGTTTGTCCTTGGGAGGTGCCTTTTGGTGTGGCCATTGGTGCTGTGGCTGGTGCCTTGTGGCCCAGGGTGTGCGAGGCCAGAGCTGGAGGCAGCATTGTGAGGTCACTTGTGCCCCTGTGCCTTGGCGGGCAGTGCTAGGGTGTTGGCTGCTGCTGGTGGTGGTTGTGAGGTGACTTGTGAAGCAGTGCGTGCTAGGCCAGTGCTGGTTGCCTGGCTGCTCTTGGCAGCTGTGAGGTGAGTGCTGCGTGAGGCCATCGTAGGCATGTGTCAGTGTGGGAAGGTGCTGTTTGTCCTTGGGAGGTGCCTTTTGGTGTGGCCATTGGTGCTGTGGCTGGTGCCTTGTGGCCCGGGGTGTGCGAGGCCGGACCTGGAGGCAGCATTTTGAGGTCACTTGTGCCTCTGTGCCTTGGTGGGCAGTGCTCGGGTGTTGGCTGTGGTGGTGGTGGTGGTGAGGTGACTTGTGAAGCAGTGCGTGCTAGGCCAGTGCTGGTTGCCTGGCTGCTCTTGGCAGCTGTGAGGTGAGTGCTGCGTGAGGCCGTCGCAGGCATGTGTGAGTGTGGGAAGGTGCTTTTTGTCCTTGGGAGGTGCCTTTTGGTGTGGCCATTGGTGCTGTGGCTGGTGCCTTGTGGCCCACGGTGTGAGAGGCCAGAGCTGGGGGCAGCATTGTGAGGTCACTTGTGCCTCTGTGCCTTGGTGGGCAGTGCTAGGGTGTTGGCTGCTGGTGGTGGTGGTTGTGAGGTCACTTGTGAGGCAGTGCGTGCTAGGCCAGTGCTGGTTGCCTGGCTGCTCTTGGCAGCTGTGAGGTGAGTGCTGCGTGAGGCCCTCGCAGGCATGTGTCAGTGTGGGAAGGTGCTGTTTGTCCTTGGGAGGTGCCTTTTGTTGTGGCCATTGGTGCTTTGGCTGGTGCCTTCTGGCCCGGGGTGTGAGAGGCCGGCGCTAGAGGCAGCATTGTGAGGTCACTTGTGCCTCTGTGCCTTGGCGGGCAGTGCTAGGGTGTTGGCTGTTTTGGTGGTGAGGTGACTTGTGAAGCAGTGCGTGCTAGGCCAGTGCTGGTTGCCTGGCTGCTCTTGGCAGCTGTGAGGTGAGTGCTGCGTGAGGCCGTCGCAGGCATGTGTGAGTGTGGGAAGGTGCTTTTTGTCCTTGGGAGGTGCCTTTTGGTGTGGCCATTGGTGCTGTGGCTGGTGCCTTGTGGCCCAGGGTGTGGGAGGCCAGAGCTGGAGGCAGCATTGTGAGGTCACTTGTGCCTCTGTGCCTTGTCGGGCAGTGCTAGGGTGTTGGCTGCTGGTGGTGGTGGTGGTGAGGTCACTTGTGAGGCAGTGCGTGCTAGGCCAGTGCTGGTTGCCTGGCTGCTCTTGGCAGCTGTAAGGTGAGTGCTGCGTGAGGCCGTCGCAGGCATGTGTCAGTGTGGGAAGGTGCTGTTTGTCCTTGGGAGGTGCCTTTTGGTGTGGCCATTGGTGCTGTGGCCTGTGCCTTGTGGCCCAGGGTGTGCGAGGCCAGAGCTGGAGGCAGCATTGTGAGGTCACTTGCGCCTCTGTGCCTTGTCGGGCAGTGCTAGGGTGTTGGCTGTGGTGGTGGTGGTTGTGAGGTCACTTGTGAGGCAGTGCGTGCTAGGCCAGTGCTGGTTGCCTGGCTGCTCTTGGCAGCTGTGAGGTGAGTGCTGCGTGAGGCCATCGTAGGCATGTGTCAGTGTGGGAAGGTGCTGTTTGTCCTTAGGAGGTGCCTTTTGGTGTGGCCATTGGTGCTGTGGCTGGTGCCTTCTGGCCCGGGGTGTGCGAGGCCGGAGCTGGAGGCAGCATTTTGAGGTCACTTGTGCCTCTGTGCCTTGGCGGGCAGTGCTCGGGTGTTGGCTGTGGTGGTGGTGGTGGTGAGGTGACTTGTGAAGCAGTGCGTGCTAGGCCAGTGCTGGTTGCCTGGCTGCTCTTGGCAGCTGTGAGGTGAGTGCTGCGTGAGGCCGTTGCAGGCATGTGTGAGTGTGGGAAGGTGCTTTTTGTCCTTGGGAGGTGCCTTTTGGTGTGGCCATTGGTGCTGTGGCTGGTGCCTTGTGGCCCATGGTGTTAGAGGCCAGAGCTGGGGGCAGCATTGTGAGGTCACTTGTGCCTCTGTGCCTTGTTGGGCAGTGCTAGGGTGTTGGCTGCTGGTGGTGGTGGTTGTGAGGTCACTTGTGAAGCAGTGCGTGCTAGGCCAGTGCTGGTTGCCTGGCTGCTCTTGGCAGCTGTGAGGTGAGTGCTGCGTGAGTCCGTTGCAGGCATGTGTGAGTGTGGGAAGGTGCTTTTTGTCCTTGGGAGGTGCCTTTTGGTGTGGCCATTGGTGCTGTGGCTGGTGCCTTGTGGCCCAGAGTGTGCGAGGCCGGAGCTGGAGGCAGCATTGTGAGGTTACTTGTGCCTCTGTGCCTTGTCGGACAGTGCTAGGGTGTTGGCTGTGGTGGTGGTGGTGGTGAGGTGACTTGTGAAGCAGTGCGTGCTAGGCCAGTGCTGGTTGCCTGGCTGCTCTTGGCAGCTGTGAGGTGAGTGCTGCGTGAGGCCGTCGCAGGCATGTGTGAGTGTGGGAAGGTGCTTTTTGTCCTTGGGAGGTGCCTTTTGGTGTGGCCATTGGTGCTGTGGCTGGTGCCTTGTGGCCCAGGGTGTGCGAGGCCAGAGCTGGAGGCAGCACTGTGAGGTCACTTGTGCCCCTGTGCCTTGTCGGGCAGTGCTAGGGTGTTGGCTGCTGGTGGTGGTGGTTGTGAGGTCACTTGTGAGGCAGTGCGTGCTAGGCCAGTGCTGGTTGCCTGGCTGCTCTTGGCAGCTGTGAGGTGAGTGCTGCGTGAGGCCGTCGCAGGCATGTGTGAGTGTGGGAAGGTGCTGTTTGTCCTTGGGAGGTGCCTTTTGGTGTGGCCATTGGTGCTGTGGCTGGTGCCTTGTGGCCCAGGGTGTGCGAGGCCAGAGCTGGAGGCAGCATTGTGAGGTCACTTGTGCCCCTGTGCCTTGGCGGGCAGTGCTAGGGTGTTGGCTGCTGCTGGTGGTGGTTGTGAGGTGACTTGTGAAGCAGTGCGTGCTAGGCCAGTGCTGGTTGCCTGGCTGCTCTTGGCAGCTGTGAGGTGAGTGCTGCGTGAGGCCATCGTAGGCATGTGTCAGTGTGGGAAGGTGCTGTTTGTCCTTGGGAGGTGCCTTTTGGTGTGGCCATTGGTGCTGTGGCTGGTGCCTTGTGGCCCGGGGTGTGCGAGGCCGGACCTGGAGGCAGCATTGTGAGGTCACTTGTGCCTCTGTGCCTTGGTGGGCAGTGCTCGGGTGTTGGCTGTGGTGGTGGTGGTGGTGAGGTGACTTGTGAAGCAGTGCGTGCTAGGCCAGTGCTGGTTGCCTGGCTGCTCTTGGCAGCTGTGAGGTGAGTGCTGCGTGAGGCCGTTGCAGGCATGTGTGAGTGTGGGAAGGTGCTTTTTGTCCTTGGGAGGTGCCTTTTGGTGTGGCCATTGGTGCTGTGGCTGGTGCCTTGTGGCCCACGGTGTGAGAGGCCAGAGCTGGGGGCAGCATTGTGAGGTCACTTGTGCCTCTGTGCCTTGGTGGGCAGTGCTAGGGTGTTGGCTGCTGGTGGTGGTGGTTGTGAGGTCACTTGTGAAGCAGTGCGTGCTAGGCCAGTGCTGGTTGCCTGGCTGCTCTTGTCAGCTGTGAGGTGAGTGCTGCGTGAGTCCGTCGCAGGCATGTGTGAGTGTGGGAAGGTGCTTTTTGTCCTTGGGAGGTGCCTTTTGGTGTGGCCATTGGTGCTGTGGCTGGTGCCTTGTGGCCCAGGGTGTGCGAGGCCGGAGCTGGAGGCAGCATTGTGAGGTTACTTGTGCCTCTGTGCCTTGTCGGGCAGTGCTAGGGTGTTGGCTGTGGTGGTGGTGGTGGTGAGGTGACTTGTGAAGCAGTGCGTGCTAGGCCAGTGCTGGTTGCCTGGCTGCTCTTGGCAGCTGTGAGGTGAGTGCTGCGTGAGGCCGTCGCAGGCATGTGTGAGTGTGGGAAGGTGCCTTTTGTCCTTGGGAGGTGCCTTTTGGTGTGGCCATTGGTGCTGTGGCTGGTGCCTTCTGGCCCAGGGTGTGCGAGGCCAGAGCTGGAGGCAGCATTGTGAGGTCACTTGTGCCCCTGTGCCTTGGCGGGCAGTGCTAGGGTGTTGGCTGCTGCTGGTGGTGGTTGTGAGGTGACTTGTGAAGCAGTGCGTGCTAGGCCAGTGCTGGTTGCCTGGCTGCTCTTGGCAGCTGTGAGGTGAGTGCTGCGTGAGGCCATCGTAGGCATGTGTGAGTGTGGGAAGGTGCTGTTTGTCCTTGGGAGTTGCCTTTTGGTGTGGCCATTGGTGCTGTGGCTGGTGCCTTGTGGCCCGGGGTGTGCGAGGCCGGAGCTGGAGGCAGCATTGTGAGGTCACTTGTGCCTCTGTGCCTTGGCGGGCAGTGCTCGGGTGTTGGCTGTGGTGGTGGTGGTGGTGAGGTGACTTGTGAAGCAGTGCGTGCTAGGCCAGTGCTGGTTGCCTGGCTGCTCTTGGCAGCTGTGAGGTGAGTGCTGCGTGAGGCCGTTGCAGGCATGTGTGAGTGTGGGAAGGTGCTTTTTGTCCTTGGGAGGTGCCTTTTGGTGTGGCCATTGGTGCTGTGGCTGGTGCCTTGTGGCCCACGGTGTGAGAGGCCAGAGCTGGGGGCAGCATTGTGAGGTCACTTGTGCCTCTGTGCCTTGGTGGGCAGTGCTAGGGTGTTGGCTGCTGGTGGTGGTGGTTGTGAGGTCACTTGTGAAGCAGTGCGTGCTAGGCCAGTGCTGGTTGCCTGGCTGCTCTTGGCAGCTGTGAGGTGAGTGCTGCGTGAGGCCGTCGCAGGCATGTGTGAGTGTGGGAAGGTGCTGTTTGTCCTTGGGAGGTGCCTTTTGGTGTGGGCATTGGTGCTGTGGCTGGTGCCTTGTGGCCCTTGGTGTGCGAGGCCAGAGCTGGAGGCAGCATTGTGAGGTCACTTGTGCCTCTGTGCCTTGTCGGGCAGTGCTAGGGTGTTGGCTGCTGCTGGTGGTGGTGGTGAGGTGGCTTGTGAGGCAGTGCGTGCTAGGCCAGTGCTGGTTGCCTGGCTGCTCTTGGCAGCTGTGAGGTGAGTGCTGCGTGAGGCCCTCGCAGGCATGTGTGAGTGTGGGAAGGTGCTTTTTGTCCTTGGGAGGTGCCTTTTGGTGTGGCCATTGGTGCTGTGGCTGGTGCCTTGTGGCCCAGGGTGTGCGAGGCCAGAGCTGGAGGCAGCATTGTGAGGTCACTTGTGCCCCTGTGCCTTGGCGGGCAGTGCTAGGGTGTTGGCTGCTGCTGGTGGTGGTTGTGAGGTCACTTGTGAGGCAGTGCGTGCTAGGCCAGTGCTGGTTGCCTGGCTGCTCTTGGCAGCTGTGAGGTGAGTGCTGCGTGAGGCCATCGTAGGCATGTGTCAGTGTGGGAAGGTGCTGTTTGTGCTTGGGAGGTGCCTTTTGGTGTGGCCATTGGTGCTGTGGCTGGTGCCTTCTGGCCCGGGGTGTGAGAGGCCGGAGCTGGAGGCAGCATTGTGAGGTCACTTGTGCCTCTGTGCCTTGTCGGGCAGTGCTAGGGTGTTGGCTGTGGTGGTGGTGGTGGTGAGGTGACTTGTGAGGCAGTGCGTGCTAGGCCAGTGCTGTTTGCCTGGCTGCTCTTGGCAGCTGTGAGGTGAGTGCTGCGTGAGGCCGTCGCAGGCATGTGTGAGTGTGGGAAGGTGCTTTTTGTCCTTGGGAGGTGCCTTTTGGTGTGGCCATTGGTGCTGTGGCTGGTGCCTTGTGGCCCAGGGTGTGAGAGGCCAGAGCTGTGGGCAGCATTGTGAGGTCACTTGTGCCTCTGTGCCTTGGCGGGCAGTGCTAGGGTGTTGGCTGCTGGTGGTGGTGGTTGTGAGGTGACTTGTGAAGCAGTGCGTGCTAGGCCAGTGCTGGTTGCCTGGCTGCTCTTGGCAGGTGTGAGGTGAGTGCTGCGTGAGGCCGTCGCAGGCATGTGTGAGTGTGGGAAGGTGCTGTTTGTCCTTGGGAGGTGCCTTTTGGTGTGGCCATTGGTGCTGTGGCTGGTGCCTTGTGGCCCAGGGTGTGCGAGGCCGGAGCTGGAGGCAGCATTGTGAGGTTACTTGTGCCTCTGTGCCTTGTCGGGCAGTGCTAGGGTGTTGGCTGTGGTGGTGGTGGTGGTGAGGTGACTTGTGAAGCAGTGCGTGCTAGGCCAGTGCTGGTTGCCTGGCTGCTCTTGGCAGCTGTGAGGTGAGTGCTGCGTGAGGCCGTCGCAGGCATGTGTGAGTGTGGGAAGGTGCCTTTTGTCCTTGGGAGGTGCCTTTTGGTGTGGCCATTGGTGCTGTGGCTGGTGCCTTCTGGCCCAGGGTGTGCGAGGCCAGAGCTGGAGGCAGCATTGTGAGGTCACTTGTGCCCCTGTGCCTTGGCGGGCAGTGCTAGGGTGTTGGCTGCTGCTGGTGGTGGTTGTGAGGTGACTTGTGAAGCAGTGCGTGCTAGGCCAGTGCTGGTTGCCTGGCTGCTCTTGGCAGCTGTGAGGTGAGTGCTGCGTGAGGCCATCGTAGGCATGTGTGAGTGTGGGAAGGTGCTGTTTGTCCTTGGGAGTTGCCTTTTGGTGTGGCCATTGGTGCTGTGGCTGGTGCCTTGTGGCCCGGGGTGTGCGAGGCCGGAGCTGGAGGCAGCATTGTGAGGTCACTTGTGCCTCTGTGCCTTGGCGGGCAGTGCTCGGGTGTTGGCTGTGGTGGTGGTGGTGGTGAGGTGACTTGTGAAGCAGTGCGTGCTAGGCCAGTGCTGGTTGCCTGGCTGCTCTTGGCAGCTGTGAGGTGAGTGCTGCGTGAGGCCGTTGCAGGCATGTGTGAGTGTGGGAAGGTGCTTTTTGTCCTTGGGAGGTGCCTTTTGGTGTGGCCATTGGTGCTGTGGCTGGTGCCTTGTGGCCCACGGTGTGAGAGGCCAGAGCTGGGGGCAGCATTGTGAGGTCACTTGTGCCTCTGTGCCTTGGTGGGCAGTGCTAGGGTGTTGGCTGCTGGTGGTGGTGGTTGTGAGGTCACTTGTGAAGCAGTGCGTGCTAGGCCAGTGCTGGTTGCCTGGCTGCTCTTGGCAGCTGTGAGGTGAGTGCTGCGTGAGGCCGTCGCAGGCATGTGTGAGTGTGGGAAGGTGCTGTTTGTCCTTGGGAGGTGCCTTTTGGTGTGGCCATTGGTGCTGTGGCTGGTGCCTTGTGGCCCTTGGTGTGCGAGGCCAGAGCTGGAGGCAGCATTGTGAGGTCACTTGTGCCTCTGTGCCTTGTCGGGCAGTGCTAGGGTGTTGGCTGCTGCTGGTGGTGGTGGTGAGGTGGCTTGTGAGGCAGTGCGTGCTAGGCCAGTGCTGGTTGCCTGGCTGCTCTTGGCAGCTGTGAGGTGAGTGCTGCGTGAGGCCCTCGCAGGCATGTGTGAGTGTGGGAAGGTGCTTTTTGTCCTTGGGAGGTGCCTTTTGGTGTGGCCATTGGTGCTGTGGCTGGTGCCTTGTGGCCCAGGGTGTGCGAGGCCAGAGCTGGAGGCAGCATTGTGAGGTCACTTGTGCCCCTGTGCCTTGGCGGGCAGTGCTAGGGTGTTGGCTGCTGCTGGTGGTGGTTGTGAGGTCACTTGTGAGGCAGTGCGTGCTAGGCCAGTGCTGGTTGCCTGGCTGCTCTTGGCAGCTGTGAGGTGAGTGCTGCGTGAGGCCATCGTAGGCATGTGTCAGTGTGGGAAGGTGCTGTTTGTGCTTGGGAGGTGCCTTTTGGTGTGGCCATTGGTGCTGTGGCTGGTGCCTTCTGGCCCGGGGTGTGAGAGGCCGGAGCTGGAGGCAGCATTGTGAGGTCACTTGTGCCTCTGTGCCTTGTCGGGCAGTGCTAGGGTGTTGGCTGTGGTGGTGGTGGTGGTGAGGTGACTTGTGAGGCAGTGCGTGCTAGGCCAGTGCTGTTTGCCTGGCTGCTCTTGGCAGCTGTGAGGTGAGTGCTGCGTGAGGCCGTCGCAGGCATGTGTGAGTGTGGGAAGGTGCTTTTTGTCCTTGGGAGGTGCCTTTTGGTGTGGCCATTGGTGCTGTGGCTGGTGCCTTGTGGCCCAGGGTGTGAGAGGCCAGAGCTGTGGGCAGCATTGTGAGGTCACTTGTGCCTCTGTGCCTTGGCGGGCAGTGCTAGGGTGTTGGCTGCTGGTGGTGGTGGTTGTGAGGTGACTTGTGAAGCAGTGCGTGCTAGGCCAGTGCTGGTTGCCTGGCTGCTCTTGGCAGGTGTGAGGTGAGTGCTGCGTGAGGCCGTCGCAGGCATGTGTGAGTGTGGGAAGGTGCTGTTTGTCCTTGGGAGGTGCCTTTTGGTGTGGCCATTGGTGCTGTGGCTGGTGCCTTGTGGCCCTTGGTGTGAGAGGCCAGAGCTGGAGGCAGCATTGTGAGGTCACTTGTGCCTCTGTGCCTTGTCGGGCAGTGCTAGGGTGTTGGCTGCTGGTGGTGGTGGTGGTGAGGTGACTTGTGAGGCAGTGCGTGCTAGGCCAGTGCTGGTTGCCTGGCTGCTCTTGGCAGGTGTGAGGTGAGTGCTGCCTGAGGCCGTTGCAGGCATGTGTCAGTGTGGGAAGGTGCTGTTTGTCCTTGGGAGGTGCCTTTTGGTGTGGCCATTGGTGCTGTGGCTGGTGCCTTGTGGCCCAGGGTGTGCGAGGCCAGAGCTGAGGGCAGCATTGTGAGGTCACTTGTGCCTCTGTGCCTTCGCAGGCAGTGCTAGGGTGTTGGCTGCTGGTGGTGGTGGTTGTGAGGTCACTTGTGAGGCAGTGCGTGCTAGGCCAGTGCTGGTTACCTGGCTGCTCTTGGCAGCTGTGAGGTGAGTGCTGCGTGAGGCCGTCGCAGGCATGTGTGAGTGTGGGAAGGTGCTTTTTGTCCTTGGGAGGTGCCTTTTGGTGTGGCCATTGGTGCTTTGCGTGGTGCCTTGTGTCCCAGGGTTTTAGAGGCCAGAGCTGGAGGCAGCATTGTGAGGTCACTTGTGCCTCTGTGCCTTGGTGGGCAGTGCTAGGGTGTTGGCTGTGGTGGTGGTTAGGTGACTTGTGAAGCAGTGCGTGCTAGGCCAGTGCTGGTTGCCTGGCTGCTCTTGGCAGCTGTGAGGTGAGTGCTGCGTGAGGCCGTCGCAGGCATGTGTGAGTGTGGGAAGGTGCTGTTCGTCCTTGGGAGGTCCCTTTGGTGTGGCCATTGGTGCTGTGGCTGGTGCCTTGTGTCCCAGGGTGTGAGAAGCCAGAGCTGGAGGCATCATTGTGAGGTCACTTGTGCCTCTGTGCCTTGTCGGGCAGTGCTAGGGTGTTGGCTGCTGGTGGTGGTGGTTGTGAGGTCACTTGTGAGGCAGTGCGTGCTAGGCCAGTGCTGGTTGCCTGGCTGCTCTTGGCAGCTGTGAGGTGAGTGCTGCGTGAGGTCGTCGCAGACATGTGTTAGTGTGAGAAGGTGCTGTTTGTCCTTGGGAGGTGCCTTTTGGTGTGGCCATTGGTGCTGTGGCTGGTGCCTTGTGGCCCACGGTGTGAGAGGCCAGAGCTGGAGGCAGCATTGTGAGGTCACTTGTGCCTCTGTGCCTTGGCGGAAAGTGCTAGGGTGTTGGCTGCTGGTGGTGGTGGTGGTGAGGTGGCTTGTGAGGCAGTGCGTGCTAGGCCAGTGCTGGTTGCCTCGCTGCTCTTGGCAGGTGTGAGGTGAGTGCTGCGTGAGGCCGTCGCAGGCATGTGTCAGTGTGGGAAGGTGCTGTTTGTCCTTGGGAGGTGCCTTTTGGTGTGGCCATTGGTGCTGTGGCTGGTGCCTTGTGGCCCAGGGTGTGCGAGGCCAGAGCTGAGGGCAGCATTGTGAGGTCACTTGTGCCTCTGTGCCTTGGCGGGCAGTGCTAGGGTGTTGGCTGTGGTGGTGGTGAGGTGACTTGTGAAGCAGTGCGTGCTAGGCCAGTGGTGGTTGCCTGGCTGCTCTTGGCAGCTGTGAGGTGAGTGCTGCGTGAGGCCGTCGCAGTCATGTGTGAGTGTGGGAAGGTGCTGTTTGTCCTTGGGAGGTGCCTTTTGGTGTGTGCATTGGTGCTGTGGCTGGTGCCTTGTGGCCCAGGGTGTGAGAGGCCAGAGCTGGAGGCAGCTTTGTGAGGTCACTTGTGCCTCTGTGCCTTGGCAGGCAGTGCTAGGGTGTTTGCTGCTGGTGGTGGTGGTTGTGAGGTGACTTGTGAAGCAGTGCGTGCTAGGCCAGTGCTGGTTGCCTGGCTGCTCTTGGCAGCTGTGAGGTGAGTGCTGCGTGAGGCCGTCGCAGGCATGTGTGAGTGTGGGAAGGTGCTGTTTGTCCTTGGGAGGTGCGTTTTGGTGTGGCCATTGGTGCTGTGGCTGGTGCCTTGTGGCCCAGGGTGTGAGAGGGCGGAGCTGGAGGCAGCATTGTGAGGTCACTTGTGCCTCTGTGCCTTGGCGGGCAGTGCTAGGGTGTTGCCTGCTGGTGGTGGTGGTGGTGTGGTCACTTGTGAGGCAGTGCGTGCTAGGCCAGTGCTGGTTGCCTGGCTGCTCTTGGCAGCTGTGAGGTGAGTGCTGCGTGAGGCCCTCGCAGGCATGTGTCAGTGTGGGAATGTGCTGTTTGTCCTTGGGAGGTGCCTTTTGGTGTGGCCATTGGTGCTGTGGCTGGTGCCTTGTGGCCCAGGGTGTGCGAGGCCAGAGCTGGAGGCAGCATTGTGAGGTCACTTGTGCCCCTGTGCCTTGTTGGGCAGTGCTAGGGTGTTGGCTGCTGGTGGTGGTGGTTGTGAGGTCACTTGTGAGGCAGTGCGTGCTAGGCCAGTGCTGGTTGCCTGGCTGCTCTTGGCAGCTGTGAGGTGAGTGCTGCGTGAGGCCATCGCAGGCATGTGTGAGTGTGGGAAGGTGCTGTTTGTCCTTGGGAGGTGCCTTTTGGTGTGGCCATTGGTGCTTTGGCTGGTGCCTTCTGGCCCGGGGTGTGAGAGGCCCGCGCTAGAGGCAGCATTGTGAGGTCACTTGTGCCTCTGTGCCTTGGCGGGCAGTGCTAGGGTGTTGGCTGTTTTGGTGGTGAGGTCACTTGTGAAGCAGTGCGTGCTAGGCCAGTGCTGGTTGCCTGGCTGCTCTTGGCAGCTGTGAGGTGAGTGCTGCGTGAGGCCATCGCAGGCATGTGTGAGTGTGGGAAGGTGCTTTTTGTCCTTGGGAGGTGCCTTTTGGTGTGGCCATTGGTGCTGTGGCTGGTGCCTTGTGGCCCAGGGTGTGTGAGGCCAGAGCTGGAGGCAGCATTGTGAGGTCACTTGTGCCTCTGTGCCTTGGCGGGCAGTGCTAGGCTGTTGGCTGCTGGTGGTGGTGGTTGTGAGGTGACTTGTGAAGCAGTGCGTGCTAGGCCAGTGCTGGTTGCCTGTCTGCTCTTGGCAGCTGTGAGGTGAGTGCTGCGTGAGGCCGTCGCAGGCATGTGTGAGTGTGGGAAGGTGCTTTTTGTCCTTGGGAGGTGCCTTTTGGTGTGGCCATTGGTGCTGTGGCTGGTGCCTTGTGGCCCAGGGTGTGAGAGGCCAGAGCTGTGGGGAGCATTGTGAGGTCACTTTTGCCTCTGTGTCTTGGCGGGCAGTGCTAGGGTGTTGGCTGCTGGTGGTGGTGGTGGTGAGGTGACTTGTGAAGCAGTGCGTGCTAGGCCAGTGCTGGTTGCCTGGCTGCTCTTGGCAGCTGTGAGGTGAGTGCTGCGTGAGGCCGTCGCAGGCATGTGTGAGTGTGGGAAGGTGCTGTTTGTCCTTGGGAGGTGCCTTTTGGTGTGGCCATTGGTGCTGTGGCTGGTGCCTTGTGGCCCAGGGTGTGCGAGGCCAGAGCTGGAGGCAGCATTGTGAGGTCACTTGTGCCTCTTTGCCTTGTCGGGCAGTGCTAGGGTGTTGGCTGTGGTGGTGGTGGTTGTGAGGTGACTTGTGAAGCAGTGCGTGCTAGGCCAGTGCTGGTTGCCTGGCTGCTCTTGGCAGCTGTGAGGTGAGTGCTGCCTGAGGCCCTTGCAGGCATGTGTCAGTGTGGGAAGGTGCTGTTTGTCCTTGGGAGGTGCCTTTTGGTGTGGCCATTGGTGCTGTGGCTGGTGCCTTGTGTCCCAGGGTGTGCGAGGCCAGAGCTGGAGGCAGCATTGTGAGGTCACTTGTGCCCCTGTGCCTTGGCGGGCAGTGCTAGGGTGTTGGCTGCTGGTGGTGGTGGTGGTGAGGTCACTTGTGAGGCAGTGCGTGCTAGGCCAGTGCTGGTTGCCTGGCTGCTCTTGGCAGCTGTGAGGTGAGTGCTGCGTGAGGCCGTCGCAGGCATGTGTGAGTGTGGGAAGGTGCTTTTTGTCCTTGGGAGGTGCCTTTTGGTGTGGCCATTGGTGCTGTGGCTGGTGCCTTGTGGCCCAGGGTGTGCGAGGCCAGAGCTGGAGGCAGCATTGTGAGGTCACTTGTGCCCCTGTGCCTTGGCGGGCAGTGCTAGGGTGTTGGCTGCTGGTGGTGGTTGTGAGGTCACTTGTGAGGCAGTGCGTGCTAGGCCAGTGCTGGTTGCCTGGCTGCTCTTGGCAGCTGTGAGGTGAGTGCTGCGTGAGGCCGTCGCAGGCATGTGTCAGTGTGGGAATGTGCTGTTTGTCCTTGGGAGGTGCCTTTTGTTGTGGCCATTGGTGCTTTGGCTGGTGCCTTCTGGCCCGGGGTGTGAGAGGCCGGCGCTGGAGGCAGCATTGTGAGGTCACTTGTGCCTCTGTGCCTTGGCGGGCAGTGCTAGGGTGTTGGCTGTTTTGGTGGTGAGGTCACTTGTGAAGCAGTGCGTGCTAGGCCAGTGCTGGTTGCCTGGCTGCTCTTGGCAGCTGTGAGGTGAGTGCTGCGTGAGGCCGTCACAGACATGTGTCAGTGTGAGAAGGTGCTGTTTGTCCTTGGGAGGTGCCTTTTGGTGTGGCCATTGGTGCTGTGGCTGGTGCCTTGTGTCCCAGGGTGTGCGAGGGCAGAGCTGGAGGCAGCATTGTGAGGTCACTTGTGCCTCTGTGCCTTGGCGGGCAGTGCTAGGGTGTTGGCTGCTGGTGGTGGTGGTTGTGAGGTCACTTGTGAAGCAGTGCGTGCTAGGCCAGTGCTGGTTGCCTGGCTGCTCTTGGCAGGTGTGAGGTGAGTGCTGCCTGAGGCCGTCGCAGGCATGTGTCAGTGTGGGAAGGTGCTGTTTGTCCTTGGGAGGTGCGTTTTGGTGTGGCCATTGGTGCTGTGGCTGGTGCCTTGTGGCCCAGGGTGTGCGAGGCCAGAGCTGGAGGCAGCATTGTGAGGTCACTTGTGCCTCTGTGCCTTGTCGGGCAGTGCTAGGGTGTTGGCTGCTGGTGGTGGTGGTTGTGAGGTCACTTGTGAGGCAGTGCGTGCTAGGCCAGTGCTGGTTGCCTGGCTGCTCTTGGCAGCTGTGAGGTGAGTGCTGCGTGAGGCCATCGTAGGCATGTGTCAGTGTGGGAAGGTGCTGTTTGTCCTTGGGAGGTGCCTTTTGGTGTGGCCATTGGTGCTGTGGCTGGTGCCTTCTGGCCCGGGGTGTGAGAGACCGGAGCTGGAGGCAGCATTGTGAGGTCACTTGTGCCTCTGTGCCTTGTCGGGCAGTGCTAGGGTGTTGGCTGTGGTGGTGGTGGTGGTGAGGTGACTTGTGAAGCAGTGCGTGCTAGGCCAGTGCTGGTTGCCTGGCTGCTCTTGGCAGCTGTGAGGTGAGTGCTGCGTGAGGCCGTCACAGGCACGTGTGAGTGTGGGAAGGTGCTTTTTGTCCTTGGGAGGTGCCTTTTGGTGTGGCCATTGGTGCTGTGGCTGGTGCCTTGTGTCCCAGGGTGTGATAGGCCAGAGCTGGGGGCAGCATTGTGAGGTCACTTGTGCCTCTGTGCCTTGGTGGGCAGTGCTAGGGTGTTGGCTACTGGTGGTGGTGGTTGTGAGGTGACTTGTGAAGCAGTGCGTGCTAGGCCAGTGCTGGTTGCCTGGCTGCTCTTGGCAGCTGTGAGGTGAGTGCTGCGTGAGGCCGTCGCAGGCATGTGTCAGTGTGGGAAGGTGCTGTTTGTCCTTGGGAGGTGCCTTTTGGTGTGGCCATTGGTGCTGTGGCTGGTGCCTTGTGGCCCAGGGTGTGCGAGGCCAGAGCTGGAGGCAGCATTGTGAGGTCACTTGTGCCTCTGTGCCTTGTCGGGCAGTGCTAGGGTGTTGGCTGCTGGTGGTGGTGGTGGTGTGGTCACTTGTGAAGCAGTGCGTGCTAGGCCAGTGCTGGTTGCCTGGCTGCTCTTGGCAGCTGTGAGGTGAGTGCTGCGTGAGGCCCTCGCAGGCATGTGTGAGTGTGGGAATGTGCTGTTTGTCCTTGGGAGGTGCCTTTTGGTGTGGCCATTGGTGCTGTGGCTGGTGCCTTGTGGCCCAGGGTGTGCGAGCGCAGAGCTGGAGGCAGCATTGTGAGGTCACTTGTGCCCCTGTGCCTTGGTGGGCAGTGCTAGGGTGTTGGCTGCTGGTGGTGGTGGTTGTGAGGTCACTTGTGAGGCAGTGCGTGCTAGGCCAGTGCTGGTTGCCTGGCTGCTCTTGGCAGCTGTGAGGTGAGTGCAGCGTGAGGCCCTCGCAGGCATGTGTCAGTGTGGGAATGTGCTGTTTGTCCTTGGGAGGTGCCTTTTGTTGTGGCCATTGGTGCTTTGACTGGTGCCTTCTGGCCCGGGGTGTGAGAGGCCGGCGCTGGAGGCAGCATTGTGAGGTCACTTGTGCCTCTGTGCCTTGGCGGGCAGTGCTAGGGTGTTGGCTGTGGTGGTGGTGAGGTGACTTGTGAAGCAGTGCGTGCTAGGCCAGTGGTTGTTGCCTGGCTGCTCTTGGCAGCTGTGAGGTGAGTGCTGCGTGAGGCCGTCGCAGGCATGTGTGAGTGTGGGAAGGTGCTGTTTGTCCTTGGGAGGTGCCTTTTGGTGTGGGCATTGGTGCTGTGGCTGGTGCCTTGTGGCCCAGGGTGTGTGAGGCCAGAGCTGGAGGCAGCATTGTGAGGTCACTTGTGCCTCTGTGCCTTGGCGGGCAGTGCTAGGGTGTTGGCTGCTGGTGGTGGTGGTTGTGAGGTCACTTGTGAGGCAGTGCGTGCTAGGCCAGTGCTGTTTGCCTGGCTGCTCTTGGCAGCTGTGAGGTGAGTGCAGCGTGAGGCCATCGCAGGCATGTGTGAGTGTGGGAAGGTGCTGTTTGTCCTTGGGAGGTGCCTTTTGGTGTGGCCATTGGTGCTGTGGCTGGTGCCTTCTGGCCCGGTGTGTGAGAGGCCGGCGCTGGAGGCAGCATTGTGAGGTCACTTGTGCCTCTGTGCCTTGGCGGGCAGTGCTAGGGTGTTGGCTGTTTTGGTGGTGAGGTGACTTGTGAGGCAGTGCGTGCTAGGCCAGTGCTGGTTGCCTGGCTGCTCTTGGCAGCTGTGAGGTGAGTGCTGCGTGAGGCCGTCGCAGGCATGTGTGAGTGTGGGAAGGTGCTGTTTGTCCTTGGGAGGTGCCTTTTGGTGTGGGCATTGGTGCTGTGGCTGGTGCCTTGTGGCCCAGGGTGTGTGAGGCCAGAGCTGGAGGCAGCATTGTGAGGTCACTTGTGCCTCTGTGCCTTGGCGGGCAGTGCTAGGGTTTTGGCTGCTGGTGGTGGTGGTTGTGAGGTCACTTGTGAAGCAGTGTGTGCTAGGCCAGTGCTGGTTGCCTGGCTGCTCTTGGCAGGTGTGAGGTGAGTGCTGCGTGAGGCCATCGCAGGCATGTGTTAGTGTGGGAAGGTGCTGTTTGTCCTTGGGAGGTGCCTTTTGGTGTGGCCATTGGTGCTGTGGTTGGTGCCTTGTGGCCCAGGGTGTGCGAGGCCAGAGCTGAGGGCAGCATTGTGAGGTCACTTGTGCCTCTGTGCCTTGGCGGGCAGTGCTAGGGTGTTGGCTGCTGGTGGTGGTGGTTGTGAGGTCACTTGTGAGGCAGTGCGTGCTAGGCCAGTGCTGGTTACCTGGCTACTCTTGGCAGCTGTGAGGTGAGTGCTGCGTGAGGCCGTCGCAGGCATGTGTGAGTGTGGGAAGGTGCTTTTTGTCCTTGGGAGGTGCCTTTTGGTGTGGCCATTGGTGCTTTGCGTGGTGCCTTGTGTCCCAGGGTTTTAGAGGCCAGAGCTGGAGGCAGCATTGTGAGGTCACTTGTGCCTCTGTGCCTTGGCGGGCAGTGCTAGGGTGTTGGCTGTGGTGGTGGTTAGGTGACTTGTGAAGCAGTGCGTGCTAGGCCAGTGCTGGTTGCCTGGCTGCTCTTGGCAGGTGTGAGGTGAGTGCTGCGTGAGGCCGTCGCAGGCATGTGTGAGTGTGGGAAGGTGCTGTTCGTCCTTGGGAGGTCCCTTTGGTGTGGCCATTGGTGCTGTGGCTGGTGCCTTGTGTCCCAGGGTGTGAGAAGCCAGAGCTGGAGGCATCATTGTGAGGTCACTTGTGCCTCTGTGCCTTGTTGGGCAGTGCTAGGGTGTTGGCTGCTGGTGGTGGTGGTTGTGAGGTCACTTGTGAGGCAGTGCGTGCTAGGCCAGTGCTGGTTGCCTGGCTGCTCTTGGCAGCTGTGAGGTGAGTGCTGCGTGAGGTCGTCGCAGACATGTGTTAGTGTGAGAAGGTGCTGTTTGTCCTTGGGAGGTGCCTTTTGGTGTGGCCATTGGTGCTGTGGCTGGTGCCTTGTGAACCACGGTGTGAGAGGCCAGAGCTGGAGGCAGCATTGTGAGGTCACTTGTGCCTCTGTGCCTTGGCGGAAAGTGCTAGGGTGTTGGCTGCTGGTGGTGGTGGTGGTGAGGTGGCTTGTGAGGCAGTGCGTGCTAGGCCAGTGCTGGTTGCCTGGCTGCTCTTGGCAGGTGTGAGGTGAGTGCTGCGTGAGGCCGTCGCAGGCATGTGTCAGTGTGGGAAGGTGCTGTTTGTCCTTGGGAGGTGCCTTTTGGTGTGGCCATTGGTGCTGTGGCTGGTGCCTTGTGGCCCAGGGTGTGCGAGGCCAGAGCTGAGGGCAGCATTGTGAGGTCACTTGTGCCTCTGTGCCTTCGCAGGCAGTGCTAGGGTGTTGGCTGCTGGTGGTGGTGGTTGTGAGGTGACTTGTGAAGCAGTGCGTGCTAGGCCAGTGCTGGTTGCCTGGCTGCTCTTGGCAGCTGTGAGGTGAGTGCTGCGTGAGGCCGTCGCAGGCATGTGTCAGTGTGGGAAGGTGCTGTTTGTCCTTGGGAGGTGCCTTTTGGTGTGGGCATTGGTGCTGTGGCTGGTGCCTTGTGGCCCAGGGTGTGAGAGGCCAGAGCTGGAGGCAGCATTGTGAGGTCACTTGTGCCTCTGTGCCTTGGCAGGCAGTGCTAGGGTGTTTGCTGCTGGTGGTGGTGGTTGTGAGGTGACTTGTGAAGCAGTGCGTGCTAGGCCAGTGCTGGTTGCCTGGCTGCTCTTGGCAGCTGTGAGGTGAGTGCTGCGTCAGTCCGTCGCAGGCATGTGTGAGTGTGGGAAGGTGCTGTTTGTCCTTGGGAGGTGCGTTTTGGTGTGGCCATTGGTGCTGTGGCTGGTGCCTTGTGGCCCAGGGTGTGAGAGGGCGGAGCTGGAGGCAGCATTGTGAGGTCACTTGTGCCTCTGTGCCTTGGCGGGCAGTGCTAGGGTGTTGCCTGCTGGTGGTGGTGGTGGTGTGGTCACTTGTGAGGCAGTGCGTGCTAGGCCAGTGCTGGTTGCCTGGCTGCTCTTGGCAGCTGTGAGGTGAGTGCTGCGTGAGGCCCTCGCAGGCATGTGTCAGTGTGGGAATGTGCTGTTTGTCCTTGGGAGGTGCCTTTTGGTGTGGCCATTGGTGCTGTGGCTGGTGCCTTGTGTCCCAGGGTGTGCGAGGCCAGAGCTGGAGGCAGCATTGTGAGGTCACTTGTGCCCCTGTGCCTTGTTGGGCAGTGCTAGGGTGTTGGCTGCTGGTGGTGGTGGTTGTGAGGTCACTTGTGAGGCAGTGCGTGCTAGGCCAGTGCTGGTTGCCTGGCTGCTCTTGGCAGCTGTGAGGTGAGTGCTGCGTGAGGCCATCGCAGGCATGTGTGAGTGTGGGAAGGTGCTGTTTGTCCTTGGGAGGTGCCTTTTGGTGTGGCCATTGGTGCTTTGGCTGGTGCCTTCTGGCCCGGGGTGTGAGAGGCCCGCGCTAGAGGCAGCATTGTGAGGTCACTTGTGCCTCTGTGCCTTGGCGGGCAGTGCTAGGGTGTTGGCTGTTTTGGTGGTGAGGTGACTTGTGAAGCAGTGCGTGCTAGGCCAGTGCTGGTTGCCTGGCTGCTCTTGGCAGCTGTGAGGTGAGTGCTGCGTGAGGCCGTCACAGACATGTGTCAGTGTGAGAAGGTGCTGTTTGTCCTTGGGAGGTGCCTTTTGGTGTGGCCATTGGTGCTGTGGCTGGTGCCTTGTGTCCCAGGGTGTGATAGGCCAGAGCTGGGGGCAGCATTGTGAGGTCACTTGTGCCTCTGTGCCTTGGTGGGCAGTGCTAGGGTGTTGGCTACTGGTGGTGGTGGTTGTGAGCTGACTTGTGAAGCAGTGCGTGCTAGGCCAGTGCTGGTTGCCTGGCTGCTCTTGGCAGCTGTGAGGTGAGTGCTGCGTGAGGCCGTCGCAGGCATGTGTCAGTGTGGGAAGGTGCTGTTTGTCCTTGGGAGGTGCCTTTTGGTGTGGCCATTGGTGCTGTGGCTGGTGCCTTGTGGCCCAGGGTGTGCGAGCGCAGAGCTGGAGGCAGCATTGTGAGGTCACTTGTGCCCCTGTGCCTTGGTGGGCAGTGCTAGGGTGTTGGCTGCTGGTGCTGGTGGTTGTGAGGTCACTTGTGAGGCAGTGCGTGCTAGGCCAGTGCTGGTTGCCTGGCTGCTCTTGGCAGCTGTGAGGTGAGTGCAGCGTGAGGTCCTCGCAGGCATGTGTCAGTGTGGGAATGTGCTGTTTGTCCTTGGGAGGTGCCTTTTGTTGTGGCCATTCGTGCTTTGACTGGTGCCTTCTGGCCCGGGGTGTGAGAGGCTGGCGCTGGAGGCAGCATTGTGAGGTCACTTGTGCCTCTGTGCCTTGGCGGGCAGTGCTAGGGTGTTGGCTGTGGTGGTGGTGGTTGTGAGGTGACTTGTGAGGCAGTGCGTGCTAGGCCAGTGGTGGTTGCCTGGCTGCTCTTGGCAGCTGTGAGGTGAGTGCTGCGTGAGGCCGTCGCAGGCATGTGTGAGTGTGGGAAGGTGCTGTTTGTCCTTGGGAGGTGCCTTTTGGTGTGGGCATTGGTGCTGTGGCTGGTGCCTTGTGGCCCAGGGTGTGTGAGGCCAGAGCTGGAGGCAGCATTGTGAGGTCACTTGTGCCTCTGTGCCTTGGCGGGCAGTGCTAGGGTGTTGGCTGCTGGTGGTGGTGGTGGTGAGGTCACTTGTGAGGTAGTGCGTGCTAGGCCAGTGCTGTTTGCCTGGCTGCTCTTGGCAGCTGTGAGGTGAGTGCTGCGTGAGGCCCTGGCAGGCATGTGTGAGTGTGGGAAAGTGCTGTTTGTCCTTGGGAGGTGCCTTTTGGTGTGGGCATTGGTGCTGTGGCTGGTGCCTTGTGGCCCTGGGTGTGAGAGGCTGGAGCTGGAGGCAGCATTGTGAGGTCACTTGTGCCTCTGTGCCTTGGCGGGCAGTGCTAGGGTGTTGACTGCTGGTGGTGGTGGTTGTGAGGTCACTTGTGAGGCAGTGCGTGCTAGGCCAGTGCTGTTTGCCTGGCTGCTCTTGGCAGCTGTGAGGTGAGTGCTGCGTGAGGTCGTCGCAGACATGTGTTAGTGTGAGAAGGTGCTGTTTGTCCTTGGGAGGTGCCTTTTGGTGTGGCCATTGGTGCTGTGGCTGGTGCCTTGTGGCCCTTGGTGTGAGAGGCCAGAGCTGGAGGCAGCATTGTGAGGTCACTTGTGCCTCTGTGCTTTGGCGGAAAGTGCTAGGGTGTTGGCTGCTGGTGGTGGTGGTGGTGAGGTGGCTTGTGAGGCAGTGCGTGCTAGGCCAGTGCTGTTTGCCTGGCTGCTCTTGGCAGCTGTGAGGTGAGTGCTGCGTGAGGCTGTCGCAGGCATGTGTGAGTGTGGGAAGGTGCTGTTTGTCCTTAGGAGGTGCCTTTTGGTGTGGCCATTGGTGCTGTGGCTGGTGCCTTGTGGCCCACGGTGTGAGAGTCCGGAGCTGGAGGCAGCATTGTGAGGTCACCTGTGCCCCTGTGCCTTGTTGGGCAGTGCTAGGGTGTTGGCTGCTGGTGGTGGTGGTTGTGAGGTCACTTGTGAGGCAGTGCGTGCTAGGCCAGTGCTGGTTGCCTGGCTGCTCTTGGCAGCTGTGAGGTGAGTGCTGCGTGAGGTCGTCGCAGGCATGTGTGAGTGTGGGAAGGTGCTGTTTGTCCTTGGGAGGTGCCTTTTGGTGTGGGCATTGGTGCTGTGGCTGGTGCCTTGTGGCCCAGGGTGTGCGAGGGCGGAGATGGAGGCAGCATTGTGATGTCACTTGTGCCTCTGTGCCTTGGTGTGCAGTGCTAGGGTGTTTGCTGCTGGTGGTGGTGGTTGTGAGGTGACTTGTGAAGCAGTGCGTGCTAGGCCAGTGCTGGTTGCCTGGCTGCTCTTGGCAGCTGTGAGGTGAGTGCTGCGTGAGGCCGTCGCAGGCATGTGTGAGTGTGGGAAGGTGCTTTTTGTCCTTGGGAGGTGCATTTTTGTGTGGGCATTGGTGCTGTGGCTGGTGCCTTGTGTCCCAGGGTGTGAGAGGGCGGAGCTGGGGGCAGCATTGTGTGGTCACTTGTGCCTCTGTGCCTTGGCGGGCAGTGCTAGGGTTTTGGCTGCTGGTGGTGGTGGTTGTGAGGTGACTTGTGAGGCAGTGCGTGCTAGGCCAGTGCTGGTTGCCTGTCTGCTCTTGGCAGCTGTGACGTGAGTGCTGCGTGAGGCCGTCGCAGGCATGTGTGAGTGTGGGAAGGTGCTTTTTGTCCTTGGGAGGTGCCTTTTGGTGTGGGCATTGGTGCTGTGGCTGGTGCCTTGTGGCCCAGGGTGTGCGAGGGCAGAGCTGGAGGCAGCATTGTGAGGTCACTTGTGCCCCTGTGCCTTGTCGGGCAGTGCTAGGGTGTTGGCTGCTGGTGGTGGTGGTTGTGAGGTGACTTGTGAGGCAGTGCGTGCTAGGCCAGTGCTGTTTGCCTGGCTGCTCTTGGCAGCTGTGAGGTGAGTGCAGCGTGAGGCTGTCGCAGGCATGTGTGAGTGTGGGAAGGTGCTGTTTGTCCTTAGGAGGTGCCTTTTGGTGTGGCCATTGGTGCTGTGGCTGGTGCCTTGTGGCCCACGGTGTGAGAGGCCGGAGCTGGAGGCAGCATTGTGAGGTCACTTGTGCCCCTGTGCCTTGTTGGGCAGTGCTAGGGTGTTGGCTGCTGGTGGTGGTGGTTGTGAGGTCACTTGTGAGGCAGTGCGTGCTAGGCCAGTGCTGGTTGCCTGGCTGCTCTTGGCAGCTGTGAGGTGAGTGCTGCGTGAGGTCGTCGCAGGCATGTGTGAGTGTGGGAAGGTGCTGTTTGTCCTTGGGAGGTGCCTTTTGGTGTGGGCATTGGTGCTGTGGGTGGTGCCTTGTGGCCCAGGGTGTGCGAGGGCGGAGATGGAGGCAGCATTGTGATGTCACTTGTGCCTCTGTGCCTTGGTGTGCAGTGCTAGGGTGTTTGCTGCTGGTGGTGGTGGTTGTGAGGTGACTTGTGAAGCAGTGCGTGCTAGGCCAGTGCTGGTTGCCTGGCTGCTCTTGGCAGCTGTGAGGTGAGTGCTGCGTGAGGCTGTCACAGACATGTGTGAGTGTGGGAAGGTGCTGTTTGTCCTTGGGAGGTGCCTTTTGGTGTGGGCATTGGTGCTGTGGCTGGTGCCTTGTGTCCCAGGGTGTGCGAGGCCAGAGCTGGAGGCAGCATTGTGAGGTCACTTGTGCCTCTGTGCCTTGGTGGGCAGTGCTAGGGTTTTGGCTGGTGGTGGTGGTGGTGGTGAGGTCACTTGTGAGGCAGTGCGTGCTAGGCCAGTGCTGGTTGCCTGGCTGCTCTTGGCAGCTGTGAGGTGAGTGCTGCGTGAGGCCGTCGCAGGCATGTGTGAGTGTGGGAAGGTGCTGTTTGTCCTTGGGAGGTGCCTTTTGGTGTGGGCATTGGTGCTGTGGCTGGTGCCTTGTGGCCCAGGGTGTGCGAGGGCGGAGCTGGAGGCAGCATTGTGAGGTCACTTGTGCCTCTGTGCCTTGGCGGGCAGTGCTAGGGTGTTGGCTGGTGATGGTGGTGGTTGTGAGGTCACTTGTGAGGCAGTGCGTGCTAGGCCAGTGCTGGTTGCCTGGCTGCTCTTGGCAGCTGTGAGGTGAGTGCTGCATGAGGCCGTCGCAGGCATGTGTGAGTGTGGGAAGGTGCTTTTTGTCCTTGGGAGGTGCCTTTTGGTGTGGCCATTGGTGCTGTGGCTGGTGCCTTGTGGCCCACGGTGTGAGGGGCCGGAGCTGGGGGCAGCATTGTGAGGTCACTTGTGCCTCTGTGCCTTGGTGGGCAGTACTAGGGTGTTGGCTGCTGGTGGTGGTGGTTGTGAGGTGACTTGTGAGGCAGTGCGTGCTAGGCCAGTGCTGGTTGCCTGGCTGCTCTTGGCAGGTGTGAGGTGAGTGCAGCGTGAGGCCGTCACAGACATGTGTGAGTGTGGGAAGGTGCTGTTTGTCCTTGGGAGGTGCCTTTTGGTGTGGGCATTGGTGTTGTGGCTGGTGCCTTGTGTCCCATGGTGTGTGAGGCCAGAGCTGGAGGCAGCATTGTGAGGTCATTTGTGCCCCTGTTCCTTGGCGGGCAGTGCTAAGGTGTTGGCTGCTGGTGGTGGTGGTTGTGAGGTCACTTGTGAGGCAGTGCGTGCTAGGCCAGTGCTGGTTGCCTGTCTGCTCTTGGCAGGTGTGAGGTGAGTGCTGCGTGAGGCCGTCGCAGGCATGTGTCAGTGTGGGAAGCTGCTGTTTGTCCTTAGGAGGTGCCTTTTGGTGTGGCCATTGGTGCTGTGGCTGGTGCCTTGTGGCCCACGGTGTGAGGGACCGGAGCTGAGGGCAGCATTGTGAGGTCACTTGTGCCTCTGTGCCTTGGTGGGCAGTACTAGGGTGTTGGCTGCTGGTGGTGGTGGTTGTGAGGTCACTTGTGTGTCAGTGCGTGCTAGGCCAGTGCTGGTTGCCTCGCTGCTCTTGGCAGGTGTGAGGTGAGTGCTGCGTGAGGCCGTCACAGACATGTGTCAGTGTGGGAAGGTGCTTTTTGTCCTTGGGAGGTGCCTTTTTGTGTGGGCATTGGTGCTGTGGCTGGTGCCTTGTGTCCCAGGGTGTGCGAGGCCAGAGCTGGAGGCAGCATTGTGTGGTCACTTGTGCCTCTGTGCCTTGGCGGGCAGTGCTAGGGTGTTGGCTGCTGGTGGTGGTGGTTGTGAGGTCACTTGTGAGGCAGTGCGTGCTAGGCCAGTGCTGGTTGCCTGGCTGCTCTTGGCAGCTGTGAGGTGAGTGCTGCGTGAGGCCATCGCAGGCATGTGTGAGTGTGGGAAGGTGCTGTTTGTCCTTGGGAGGTGCCTTTTGGTGTGGGCATTGGTGTTGTGGCTGGTGCCTTGTGTCCCAGGGTGTGCGAGGCCAAAGCTGGAGGCAGCATTGTGAGGTCAATTGTGCCTCTGTGCCTTGTCGGGCAGTGCTAGGGTGTTGGCTGGTGGTGGTGGTGATGGTGAGGTCACTTGTGAAGCAGTGCGTGCTAGGCCAGTGCTGGTTGCCTGGCTGCTCTTGGCAGCTGTGAGGTGAGTGCTGCGTGAGGCCGTCGCAGGCATGTGTGAGTGTGGGAAGGTGCTGTTTGTCCTTGGGAGGTGCCTTTTGGTGTGGGCATTGGTGCTGTGGCTGGTGCCTTGTGGCCCAGGGTGTGCGAGGGCGGAGCTGGGGGCAGCATTGTGTGGTCACTTGTGCCTCTGTGCCTTGGCGGGCAGTGCTAGGGTTTTGGCTGCTGGTGGTGGAGGTTGTGAGGTCACTTGTGAGGAAGTGCGTGCTAGGCCAGTGCTGGTTGCCTGGCTGCTCTTGGCAGCTGTGAGGTGAGTGCTGCGTGAGGCCGTCGCAGGCATGTGTGAGTGTGGGAAGGTGCTGTTTGTCCTTGGGAGGTGCCTTTTGGTGTGGGCATTGGTGCTGTGGCTGGTGCCTTGTGTCCCAGGGTGTGAGAGGGCGGAGCTGGGGGCAGCATTGTGTGGTCACTTGTGCCTCTGTGCCTTGGCGGGCAGTGCTAGGGTGTTGGCTGCTGGTGGTGGTGGTTGTGAGGTCACTTGTGAGGCAGTGCGTTCTAGGCTAGTGCTGGTTGCCTGGCTGCTCTTGGCAGCTGTGAGGTGAGTGCTGCGTGAGGCCATCGCAGGCATGTGTCAGTGTGAGTAGGTGCTGTTTGTCCTTGGGAGGTGCCTTTTGGTGTGGGCATTGGTGTTGTGGCTGGTGCCTTGTGTCCCAGGGTGTGCGAGGCCAAAGCTGGAGGCAGCATTGTGAGGTCAATTGTGCCTCTGTGCCTTGGCGGGCAGTGCTAGGGTGTTGGCTGGTGGTGGTGGTGGTGGTGAGGTCACTTGTGAAGCAGTGCGTGCTAGGCCAGTGCTGGTTGCCTGGCTGCTCTTGGCAGCTGTGAGGTGAGTGCTGCGTGAGGCCGTCGCAGGCATGTGTGAGTGTGGGAAGGTGCTGTTTGTCCTTGGGAGGTGCCTTTTGGTGTGGCCATTGGTGCTGTGGCTGGTGCCTTGTGGCCCACGGTGTGAGGGGCCGGAGCTGGGGGCAGCATTGTGAGGTCACTTGTGCCTCTGTGCCTTGGTGGGCAGTGCTAGGGTTTTGGCTGTGGTGGTGGTGGTTGTGAGGTGACTTGTGAAGCAGTGCGTGCTAGGCCAGTGCTGGTTGCCTGGCTGCTCTTGGCAGCTGTGAGGTGAGTGCTGCGTGAGGCCGTCGCAGGCATGTGTGAGTGTGGGAAGGTGCTGTTTGTCCTTGGGAGGTGCCTTTTGGTGTGGGCATTGGTGCTGTGGCTGGTGCCTTGTGTCCCAGGGTGTGCGAGGCCAGAGCTGGAGGCAGCATTGTGAGGTCACTTGTGCCTCTGTGCCTTGGCGGGCAGTGCTAGGGTGTTGGCTGCTGGTGGTGGTGGTTGTGAGGTCACTTGTGAGGCAGTGCGTGCTAGGCCAGTGCTGGTTGCCTGGCTGCTCTTGGCAGGTGTGAGGTGAGTGCAGCGTGAGGCCGTCACAGACATGTGTGAGTGTGGGAAGGTGCTGTTTGTCCTTGGGAGGTGCCTTTTGGTGTGGGCATTGGTGTTGTGGCTGGTGCCTTGTGTCCCATGGTGTGTGAGGCCAGAGCTGGAGGCAGCATTGTGAGGTCATTTGTGCCCCTGTTCCTTGGCGGGCAGTGCTAGGGTTTTGGCTGCTGGTGGTGGTGGTGGTGAGGTCACTTGTGAAGCAGTGCGTGCTAGGCCAGTGCTGGTTGCCTGGCTGCTCTTGGCAGCTGTGAGGTGAGTGCTGCGTGAGGCCGTCGCAGGCATGTGTGAGTGTGGGAAGGTGCTGTTTGTCCTTGGGAGGTGCCTTTTGGTGTGGGCATTGGTGCTGTGGCTGGTGCCTTGTGTCCCAGGGTGTGAGAGGGCGGAGCTGGGGGCAGCATTGTGTGGTCACTTGTGCCTCTGTGCCTTGGCGGGCAGTGCTAGGGTGTTGGCTGCTGGTGGTGGTGGTTGTGAGGTCACTTGTGAGGCAGTGCGTGCTAGGCCAGTGCTGGTTGCCTGGCTGCTCTTGGCAGCTGTGAGGTGAGTGCTGCGTGAGGCCATCGCAGGCATGTGTCAGTGTGAGTAGGTGCTGTTTGTCCTTGGGAGGTGCCTTTTGGTGTGGGCATTGGTGTTGTGGCTGGTGCCTTGTGTCCCAGGGTGTGCGAGGCCAAAGCTGGAGGCAGCATTGTGAGGTCAATTGTGCTTCTGTGCCTTGGCGGGCAGTGCTAGGGTGTTGGCTGGTGGTGGTGGTGATGGTGAGGTCACTTGTGAAGCAGTGCGTGCTAGGCCAGTGCTGGTTGCCTGGCTGCTCTTGGCAGCTGTGAGGTGAGTGCTGCGTGAGGCCGTCGCAGGCATGTGTGAGTGTGGGAAGGTGCTGTTTGTCCTTGGGAGGTGCCTTTTGGTGTGGCCATTGGTGCTGTGGCTGGTGCCTTGTGGCCCACGGTGTGAGGGACCGGAGCTGGAGGCAGCATTGTGAGGTCACTTGTGCCTCTGTGCCTTGGTAGGCTGTGCTAGGGTGTTGGCTGCTGGTGGTGGTGGTTGTGAGGTCACTTGTGAGGCAGTGCGTGCTAGGCCAGTGGTGGTTGCCTGTCTGCTCTTGGCAGGTGTGAGGTGAGTGCTGCGTTAGGTCGTCACAGACATGTGTGAGTGTGGGAAGGTGCTGTTTGTCCTTGGGAGGTGCCTTTTGGTGTGGGCATTGGTGTTGTGGCTGGTGCCTTGTGGCCCAGGGTGTGCGAGGCCAAAGCTGGAGGCAGCATTGTGAGGTCAATTGTGCCTCTGTGCCTTGTCGGGCAGTGCTAGGGTGTTGGCTGTTGGTGGTGGTGATGGTGAGGTCACTTGTGAAGCAGTGCGTGCTAGGCCAGTGCTGGTTGCCTGGCTGCTCTTGGCAGCTGTGAGGTGAGTGCTGCGTGAGGCCGTCGCAGGCATGTGTGAGTGTGGGAAGGTGCTGTTTGTCCTTGGGAGGTGCCTTTTGGTGTGGGCATTGGTGCTGTGGCTGGTGCCTTGTGTCCCAGGGTGTGAGAGGGCGGAGCTGGGGGCAGCATTGTGTGGTCACTTGTGCCTCTGTGCCTTGGCGGGCAGTGCTAGGGTTTTGGCTGCTGGTGGTGGTGGTTGTGAGGTCACTTGTGAGGAAGTGCGTGCTAGGCCAGTGCTGGTTGCCTGGCTGCTCTTGGCAGCTGTGAGGTGAGTGCAGCGTGAGGCCGTCACAGACATGTGTGAGTGTGGGAAGGTGCTGTTTGTCCTTGGGAGGTGCCTTTTGGTGTGGGCATTGGTGTTGTGGCTGGTGCCTTGTGTCCCATGGTGTGTGAGGCCAGAGCTGGAGGCAGCATTGTGAGGTCATTTGTGCCTCTGTGCCTTGGCGGGCAGTGCTAGGGTTTTGGCTGCTGGTGGTGGTGGTTGTGAGGTCACTTGTGAAGCAGTGCGTGCTAGGCCAGTGCTGGTTGCCTGGCTGCTCTTGGCAGCTGTGAGGTGAGTGCTGCGTGAGGCCGTCGCAGGCATGTGTGAGTGTGGGAAGGTGCTGTTTGTCCTTGGGAGGTGCCTTTTGGTGTGGGCATTGGTGCTGTGACTGGTGCCTTGTGTCCCAGGGTGTGAGAGGGCGGAGCTGGGGGCAGCATTGTGTGGTCACTTGTGCCTCTGTGCCTTGGCGGGCAGTGCTAGGGTGTTGGCTGCTGGTGGTGGTGGTTGTGAGGTCACTTGTGAGGCAGTGCGTGCTAGGCTAGTGCTGGTTGCCTGGCTGCTCTTGGCAGCTGTGAGGTGAGTGCTGCGTGAGGCCATCGCAGGCATGTGTCAGTGTGAGTAGGTGCTGTTTGTCCTTGGGAGGTGCCTTTTGGTGTGGGCATTGGTGTTGTGGCTGGTGCCTTGTGTCCCAGGGTGTGCGAGGCCAAAGCTGGAGGCAGCATTGTGAGGTCAATTGTGCCTCTGTGCCTTGGCGGGCAGTGCTAGGGTGTTGGCTGGTGGTGGTGGTGGTGGTGAGGTCACTTGTGAAGCAGTGCGTGCTAGGCCAGTGCTGGTTGCCTGGCTGCTCTTGGCAGCTGTGAGGTGAGTGCTGCGTGAGGCCGTCGCAGACAGGTGTGAGTGTGGGAAGGTGCTGTTTGTCCTTGGGAGGTGCCTTTTGGTGTGGCCATTGGTGCTGTGGCTGGTGCCTTGTGGCCCACGGTGTGAGGGGCCGGAGCTGGGGGCAGCATTGTGAGGTCACTTGTGCCTCTGTGCCTTGGTAGGCTGTACTAGGGTGTTGGCTGCTGGTGGTGGTGGTTGTGAGGTCACTTGTGAGGCAGTGCATGCTAGGTCAGTGCTGGCTGCCTGTCTGCTCTTCGCAGGTGTGAGGTGAGTGCTGCGTGAGTCCGTCACAGACATGTGTCAGTGTGAGAAGGTGCTGTTTGTCCTTGGGAGGTGCCTTTTGGTGTGGCCATTGGTGCTGTGGCTGGTGCCTTGTGGCCCAGGGTGTGCGAGGCCAGAGCTGGAGGCAGCATTGTGAGGTCACTTGTGCCTCTGTGCCTTGGCGGGCAGTGCTAGGGTGTTGGCTGCTGGTGGTGGTGGTGGTGAGGTGACTTGTGAAGCAGTGCGTGCTAGGCCAGTGCTGGTTGCCTGTCTGCTCTTGGCAGGTGTGAGGTGAGTGCTGCGTGAGTCCGTCACAGACATGTGTCAGTGTGAGAAGGTGCTGTTTGTCCTTGGGAGGTGCCTTTTGGTGTGGCCATTGGTGCTGTGGCTGGTGCCTTGTGTCCCAGGGGGTGCGAGGCCAGAGCTGGAGGCAGCTTTGTGAGGTCACTTGTGCCTCTGTGCCTTGGCGGGCAGTGCTAGGGTGTTGGCTGCTGGTGGTGGTGGTGGTGAGGTCACTTGTGAGGCAGTGCATGCTAGGTCAGTGCTGGTTGCCTGTCTGCTCTTGGCAGCTGTGAGGTGAGTGCTGCATGAGGCCGTCGCAGACATGTGTCAGTGTGGGAAGGTGCTGTTTGTCCTTGGGAGGTGCCTTTTGGTGTGGCCATTGGTGCTGTGGCTGGTGCCTTGTGGCCCACGGTGTGTGAGGCCAGAGCTGGAGGCAGCATTGTGAGGTCACTTGTGCCCCTGTTCCTTGGGGGGCAGTGCTAGGGTGTTTGCTGCTGGTGGTGGTGGTGGTGAGGTGACTTGTGAGGCAGTGCGTGCTAGGCCAGTGCTGGTTGCCTGGCTGCTCTTGGCAGCTGTGAGGTGAGTGCTGCGTGAGGCCGTCGCAGGCATGTGTCAGTGTGGGAAGCTGCTTTTTGTCCTTGGGAGGTGCCTTTTGGTGTGGCCATTGGTGCTGTGGCTGGTGCCTTGTGGCCCAGGGTGTGCGAGGGCGGAGATGGAGGCAGCATTGTGAGGTCACTTGTGCCTCTGTGCCTTGGTGGGCAGTGCTAGGGTGTTGGCTGCTGGTTGTGGTGGTTGTGAGGTCACTTGTGAGGCAGTGCATGCTAGGTCAGTGCTGGTTGCCTGTCTGCTCTTGGCAGGTGTGAGGTGAGTGCTGCGTGAGTCCGTCACAGACATGTGTCAGTGTGAGAAGGTGCTGTTTGTCCTTGGGAGGTGCCTTTTGGTGTGGCCATTGGTGCTGTGGCTGGTGCCTTGTGGCCCAGGGTGTGCGAGGCCAGAGCTGGAGGCAGCATTGTGAGGTCACTTGTGCCTCTGTGCCTTGGCGGGCAGTGCTAGGGTGTTGGCTGCTGGTGGTGGTGGTGGTGAGGTGACTTGTGAAGCAGTGCGTGCTAGGCCAGTGCTGGTTGCCTGTCTGCTCTTGGCAGGTGTGAGGTGAGTGCTGCGTGAGTCCGTCACAGACATGTGTCAGTGTGAGAAGGTGCTGTTTGTCCTTGGGAGGTGCCTTTTGGTGTGGGCATTGGTGCTGTGGCTGGTGCCTTGTGTCCCAGGGGGTGCGAGGCCAGAGCTGGAGGCAGCTTTGTGAGGTCACTTGTGCCTCTGTGCCTTGGCGGGCAGTGCTAGGGTGTTGGCTGCTGGTGGTGGTGGTGGTGAGGTCACTTGTGAGGCAGTGCATGCTAGGTCAGTGCTGGTTGCCTGTCTGCTCTTGGCAGCTGTGAGGTGAGTGCTGCGTGAGGCCGTCGCAGGCATGTGTCAGTGTGGGAAGCTGCTTTTTGTCCTTGGGAGGTGCCTTTTTGTGTGGGCATTGGTGCTGTGGCTGGTGCCTTGTGGCCCAGGGTGTGCGAGGGCGGAGATGGAGGCAGCATTGTGAGGTCACTTGTGCCTCTGTGCCTTGGTGGGCAGTGCTAGGGTGTTGGCTGCTGGTTGTGGTGGTTGTGAGGTCACTTGTGAGGCAGTGCATGCTAGGTCAGTGCTGGTTGCCTGTCTGCTCTTGGCAGGTGTGAGGTGAGTGCTGCGTGAGTCCGTCACAGACATGTGTCAGTGTGAGAAGGTGCTGTTTGTCCTTTGGAGGTGCCTTTTGGTGTGGCCATTGGTGCTGTGGCTGGTGCCTTGTGGCCCAGGGTGTGCGAGGCCAGAGCTGGAGGCAGCATTGTGAGGTCACTTGTGCCTCTGTGCATTGGCGGGCAGTGCTAGGGTGTTGGCTGCTGGTGATGGTGGTGGTGAGGTGACTTGTGAAGCAGTGCGTGCTAGGCCAGTGCTGGTTGCCTGTCTGCTCTTGGCAGGTGTGAGGTGAGTGCTGCGTGAGTCCGTCACAGACATGTGTCAGTGTGAGAAGGTGCTGTTTGTCCTTGGGAGGTGCCTTTTGGTGTGGCCATTGGTGCTGTGGCTGGTGCCTTGTGGCCCAGGGTGTGCGAGGCCAGAGCTGGAGGCAGCATTGTGAGGTCACTTGTGCCTCTGTGGCTTGGCGGGCAGTGCTAGGGTGTTGGCTGCTGGTGGTGGTAGTGGTGAGGTGACTTGTGAAGCAGTGCGTGCTAGGCCAGTGCTGGTTGCCTGTCTGCTCTTGGCAGCTGTGAGGTGAGTGCTGCGTGAGGCCATCGCAGGCATGTGTCAGTGTGAGAAGGTGCTGTTTGTCCTTGGGAGGTGCCTTTTGGTGTGGGCATTGGTGCTGTGGCTCGTGCCTTGTGGCCCAGGGTGTGCGAGGCCAGAGCTGGAGGCAGCATTGTGAGGTCACTTGTGCCTCTGTGCCTTAGTGGGCAGTGCTAGGGTGTTGGCTGCTGGTGGTGGTGGTGGTGAGGTGACTTGTGAAGCAGTGCGTGCTAGGCCAGTGCTGGTTGCCTGGCTGCTCTTGGCAGCTGTGAGGTGAGTGCTGCGTGAGGCCGTCGCAGGCATGTGTGAGTGTGGGAAGGTGCTGTTTGTCCTTGGGAGGTGCCTTTTGGTGTGGGCATTGGTGCTGTGGCTGGTGCCTTGTGGCCCAGGGTGTGCGAGGGCGGAGCTGGAGGCAGCATTGTGAGGTCACTTGTGCCTCTATGCCTTGGTGGGCAGTGCTAGGGTGTTTGCTGCTGGTGGTGGTGGTTGTGAGGTAACTTGCGAGGCAGTGCGTGCTAGGCCAGTGCTGGTTGCCTGTCTGCTCTTGGCAGGCGTGAGGTGAGTGCTGCGTGAAGCCGTCACAGACATGTGTCAGTGTGAGAAGGTGCTGTTTGTCCTTGGGAGGTGCCTTTTGGTGTGGGCATTGGTGCTGTGGCTGGTGCCTTGTGTCCCAGGGGGTGCGAGGCCAGAGCTGGAGGCAGCTTTGTGAGGTCACTTGTGCCTCTGTGCCTTGGCGGGCAGTGCTAGGGTGTTGGCTGCTGGTGGTGGTGGTGGTGAGGTCACTTGTGATGCAGTGCGTGCTAGGCCAGTGCTGTTTGCCTGGCTGCTCTTGGCAGCTGTGAGTTGAGTGCTGCGTGAGGCCGTCGCAGGCATGTGTCAGTGTGGGAAGGTGCTGTTTGTCCTTGGGAGGTGCCTTTTGGTGTGGGCATTGGTGCTGTGGCTGGTGCCTTGTGGCCCAGGGTGTGTGAGGGCGGAGCTGGAGGCAGCATTGTGAGGTCACTTGTGCCTCTGTGCCTTGGCGGGCAGTGCTAGGGTGTTGGCTGCTGGTGGTGGTGGTTGTGAGGTCACTTGTGAGGCAGTGCGTGCTAGGCCAGTGCTGTTTGCCTGGCTGCTCTTGGCAGCTGTGAGGTGAGTGCTGCATGAGGCCGTCGCAGGCATGTGTGAGTGTGGGAAGGTGCTGTTTGTCCTTGGGAGGTGCCTTTTGGTGTGGCCATTGGTGCTGTGGCTGGTGCCTTGTGTCCCAGGGTGTGTGAGGCCAGAGCTAGAGGCAGCATTGTGAGGTCACTTGTGCCCCTGTTCCTTGGCGGGCAGTGCTAGGGTGTTGGCTGCTGGTGGTGGTGGTTGTGGGTCACTTGTGAAGCAGTGCATGCTAGGGCAGTGCTGTTTGCCTGGCTGCTCTTGGCAGTTGTGAGGTGAGTGCTGCGTGAGGCTCTCGCAGGCATGTGTCAGTGTGGGAAGGTGCTGTTTGTCCTTGGGAGGTGCCTGTTGGTGTGGCCATTGGTGTTGTGGCTGGTGCCTTGTGGCCCAGGGTGTGCGAGGCCAGAGCTGGAGGCATCATTGTGAGGTCAATTGTGCCCCTGTGCCTTGTCGGGCAGTGCTAGGGTGTTGGCTGCTGGTGGTGGTGGTGGTGAGGTGACTTGTGAGGCAGTGCGTGCTAGGCCAGTGCTGGTTGCCTGGCTGCTCTTGGCAGCTGTGAGGTGAGTACTGCGTGAGGCCGTCGCAGGCATGTGTGAGTGTGGGAAGGTGCTGTTTGTCCTTGGGAGGTGCCTTTTGGTGTGGGCATTGGTGCTGTGGCTGGTGCCTTGTGGCCCAGGGTGTGCGAGGGCGGAGCTGGAGGCAGCATTGTGAGGTCACTTGTGCCTCTATGCCTTGGTGGGCAGTGCTAGGGTGTTGGCTGCTGGTGGTGGTGGTTGTGAGGTCACTTGTGAGGCAGTGCGTGCTAGGCCAGTGCTGTTTGCCTGGCTGCTCTTGGCAGCTGTGAGGTGAGTGCTGCATGAGGCCGTCGCAGACATGTGTCAGTGTGGGAAGGTACTGTTTGTCCTTGGGAGGTGCCTTTTGGTGTGGCCATTGGTGCTGTGGCTGGTGCCTTGTGTCCCAGGGTGTGCAAGGCCAGAGCTGGAGGCTGCATTGTGAGGTCACTTATGAGGCAGTGCGTGCTACGCCAGTGCTCGTTGCCTGGCTGCTCTTGGCAGGTGTGAGGTGAGTGCTGCGTGAGGTCGTCGCAGGCATGTGTGAGTGTGGGAAGGTGCTGTTTGTCCTTGGGAGGTGCCTTTTGGTGTGGGCATTCGTGCTGTGTCTGGTGCCTTGTGGCCCAGGGTGTGCGAGGGCGGAGCTGGAGGCAGCATTGTGAGGTCACTTGTGCCTCTATGCCTTGGTGGGCAGTGCTAGGGTGTTTGCTGCTGGTGGTGGTGGTTGTGAGGTCACTTGCGAGGCAGTGCGTACTAGGCCAGTGCTGGTTGCCTGGCTGCTCTTGGCAGGTGTGAGGTGAGTGCTGCGTGAAGCCGTCACAGACATGTGTCAGTGTGAGAAGGTGCTGTTTGTCCTTGGGAGGTGCCTTTTGGTGTGGGCATTTATGCTGTGGCTGGTGCCTTGTGTCCCAGGGGGTGCGAGGCCAGAGCTGGAGGCAGCTTTGTGAGGTCACTTGTGCCTCTGTGCCTTGTCGGGCAGTGCTAGGGTGTTGGCTGCTGGTGGTGGTGGTGGTGAGGTCACTTGTGATGCAGTGCGTGCTAGGCCAGTGCTGTTTGCCTGGCTGCTCTTGGCAGCTGTGAGTTGAGTGCTGCGTGAGGCCGTCGCAGGCATGTGTCAGTGTGGGAAGGTGCTGTTTGTCCTTGGGAGGTGCCTTTTGGTGTGGGCATTGGTGCTGTGGCTGGTGCCTTGTGGCCCAGGGTGTGCGAGGGCGGAGCTGGAGGCAGCATTGTGAGGTCACTTGTGCCTCTGTGCCTTGGCAGGCAGTGCTAGGGTGTTGGCTGCTGGTGGTGGTGGTGGTGAGGTCACTTGTGAGGCAGTGCATGCTAGGTCAGTGCTGTTTGCCTGGCTGCTCTTGGCAGCTGTGAGGTGAGTGGTGCGTGAGGCCGTCGCAGGCATGTGTCATTGTGGGAAGGTGCTGTTTGTCCTTGGGAGGTGCCTTTTGGTGTGGCCATTGGTGCTGTGGCTGGTGCCTTGTGTCCCAGGGTGTGTGAGGCCAGAGCTGGAGGCAGCATTTTGAGGTCACTTGTGCCCCTGTTCCTTGGGGGGCAGTGCTAGGGTGTTGGCTGCTGGTGGTGGTGGTTGTGAGGTCACTTGTGAAGCAGTGCGTGCTGGACCAGTGCTGTTTGCCTGGCTGCTCTTGGCAGTTGTGAGGTGAGTGCAGCGTGAGGCCGTCACAGACATGTGTGAGTGTGGGAAGGTGCTGTTTGTCCTTGGGAGGTGCCTTTTGGTGTGGCCATTGGTGCTGTGGCTGGTGCCTTGTGGCCCAGGGTGTGCGAGGCCAGAGCTGGAGGCAGCATTGTGAGGTCACTTGTGAGGCAGTGCATGCTAGGCCAGTGCTGGTTGCCTGTCTGCTCTTGGCAGGTGTGAGGTGAGTGCTGCGTGAGTCCGTCACAGACATGTGTCAGTGTGAGAAGGTGCTGTTTGTCCTTGGGAGGTGCCTTTTGGTGTGGGCATTGGTGCTGTGGCTGGTGCCTTGTGGCCCAGGGTGTGCAAGTCCAGAGCTGGATACAGCATTGTGAGGTCACTTGTGCCTCTGTGCCTTGGCGGGCAGTGCTAGGGTGTTGGCTGCTGGTGGTGGTGGTGGTGAGGTGACTTGTGAAGCAGTGCGTGCTAGGCCAGTGCTGGTTGCCTGTCTGCTCTTGGCAGCTGTGAGGTGAGTGCTGCGTGAGGCCGTCGCAGGCATGTGTGAGTGTGGGAAGGTGCTGTTTGTCCTTGGGAGGTGCCTTTTGGTGTGGGCATTGGTGCTGTGGCTGGTGCCTTGTGGCCCAGGGTGTGCGAGGGCCGAGCTGGAGGCAGCATTGTGAGGTCACTTGTGCCTCTATGCCTTGGTGGGCAGTGCTAGGGTGTTTGCTGCTGGTGGTGGTGGTTGTGAGGTAACTTGCGAGGCAGTGCGTGCTAGGCCAGTGCTGGTTGCCTGTCTGCTCTTGGCAGGCGTGAGGTGAGTGCTGCGTGAAGCCGTCACAGACATGTGTCAGTGTGAGAAGGTGCTGTTTGTCCTTGGGAGGTGCCTTTTGGTGTGGGCATTGGTGCTGTGGCTGGTGCCTTGTGGCCCAGGGTGTGCGAGGGCGGAGCTGGAGGCAGCATTGTGAGGTCACTTGTGCCTCTGTGCCTTGGCGGGCAGTGCTAGGGTGTTGGCTGCTGGTGGTGGTGGTTGTGAGGTCACTTGTGAGGCAGTGCATGCTAGGTCAGTGCTGTTTGCCTGGCTGCTCTTGCAGCTGTGAGGTGAGTGCTGCGTGAGGCCGTCGCAGGCATGTGTCAGTGTGGGAAGGTGCTGTTTGTCCTTGGGAGGTGCCTTTTGGTGTGGGCATTGGTGCTGTGGCTGGTGCCTTGTGTCCCAGGGTGTGTGAGGCCAGAGCTGGAGGCAGCATTGTGAGGTCACTTGTGCCCCTGTTCCTTGGGGGGCAGTGCTAGGGTGTTGGCTGGTGGTGGTGGTGGTGGTCAGGTCACTTGTGAGGCAGTGCGTGCTAGGCCAGTGCTGGTTGCCTGGCTGCTCTTGGTAGCTGTGAGGTGAGTGCTGCGTGAGGCCGTCGCAGGCATGTGTGAGTGTGGGAAGGTGCTGTTTGTCCTTGGGAGGTGCCTTTTGGTGTGGCCATTGGTGCTGTGGCTGGTGCCTTGTGTCCCTGGGTGTGCGAGGACGGAGCTGGGGGCAGCATTGTGAGGTCACTTGTGCCTCTGTGCCTTGGTGGGCAGTACTAGGGTGTTGGCTGCTGGTGGTGGTGGTTGTGAGGTCACTTGTGAAGCAGTGCGTGCTGGACCAGTGCTGGTTGCCTGGCTGCTCTTGGCAGGTGTGAGGTGAGTGCAGCGTGAGGCCGTCACAGACATGTGTGAGTGTGGGAAGGTGCTGTTTGTCCTTGGGAGGTGCCTTTTGGTGTGGCCATTGGTGCTGTGGCTGGTGCCTTGTGTCCCAGGGTGTGCGAGGCCAGAGCTGGAGGCAGCATTGTGAGGTCACTTGTGCCTCTGTGCCTTGGCGGGCAGTGCTAGGGTGTTGGCTGCTGGTGGTGGTGGTTGTGAGGTCACTTGTGAAGCAGTGTGTGCTAGGCCAGTGCTGGTTGCCTGTCTGCTCTTGGCAGTTGTGAGGTGAGTGCTGCGTGAGGCTCTCGCAGGCATGTGTCAGTGTGGGAAGGTGCTGTTTGTCCTTGGGAGGTGCCTGTTGGTGTGGCCATTGGTGTTGTGGCTGGTGCCTTGTGGCCTAGGGTGTGCGAGGCCAGAGCTGGAGGCATCATTGTGAGGTCAATTGTGCCCCTGTGCCTTGTTGGGCAGTGCTAGGGTGTTGGCTGCTGGTGGTGGTGGTGGTGAGGTGACTTGTGAGGCAGTGCGTGCTAGGCCAGTGCTGGTTGCCTGGCTGCTCTTGGCAGCTGTGAGGTGAGTGCTGCGTGAGGCCATCGCAGGCATGTGTGAGTGTGGGAAGGTGCTGTTTGTCCTTGGGAGGTGCCTTTTGGTGTGGCCATTGGTGCTGTGGCTGGTGCCTTGTGGCCCACTGTGTGCAAGGGCGGAGCTGGAGGCAGCATTGTGAGGTCACTTGTGCCTCTGTGCCTTGGCGGGCAGTGCTAGGGTGTTGGCTGCTGGTGGTGGTGGTTGTCAGGTCACTTGCGAAAAAGTGCGTGCTAGGCCAGTGCTGGTTGCCTGGCTGCTCTTGGCAGCTGTGAGGTGAGTGCTGCGTGAGGCCGTCGCAGGCATGTGTCATTGTGGGAAGGTGCTGTTTGTCCTTGGGAGGTGCCTTTTGGTGTGGCCATTGGTGCTGTGGCTGGTGCCTTGTGTCCCAGGGTGTGCGAGGGCGGAGCTGGAGGCAGCATTGTGAGGTCACTTGTGCCTCTGTGCCTTGGTGGGCAGTGCTAGGGTGTTGGCTGCTGGTGGTGGTGGTTGTGAGGTCACTTGTGAGGCAGTGCGTGCTAGGCCAGTGCTGTTTGCCTGGCTGCTCTTGGCAGCTGTGAGGTGAGTGCTGCATGAGGCCGTCGCAGGCATGTGTGAGTGTGGGAAGGTGCTGTTTGTCCTTGGGAGGTGCCTTTTGGTGTGGCCATTGGTGCTGTGGCTGGTGCCTTGTGTCCCAGGGTGTGCGAGGCCAGAGCTGGAGGCTGCATTGTGAGGTCACTTATGAGGCAGTGCGTGCTAGGCCAGTGCTCGTTGCCTGGCTGCTCTTGGCAGGTGTGAGGTGAGTGCTGCGTGAGGTCGTCGCAGGCATGTGTGAGTGTGGGAAGGTGCTGTTTGTCCTTGGGAGGTGCCTTTTGGTGTGGGCATTGGTGCTGTGGCTGGTGCCTTGTGGCCCAGGGTGTGCGAGGGTGGAGCTGGAGGCAGCATTGTGAGGTCACTTGTGCCTCTATGCCTTGGTGGGCAGTGCTAGGGTGTTTGCTGCTGGTGGTGGTGGTTGTGAGGTAACTTGCGAGGCAGTGCGTACTAGGCCAGTGCTGGTTGCCTGTCTGCTCTTGGCAGGTGTGAGGTGAGTGCTGCGTGAAGCCGTCACAGACATGTGTCAGTGTGAGAAGGTGCTGTTTGTCCTTGGGAGGTGCCTTTTGGTGTGGCCATTGGTGCTGTGGCTGGTGCCTTGTGGCCCAGGGGGTGCGAGGCCAGAGCTGGAGGCAGCTTTCTGAGGTCACTTGTGCCTCTGTGCCTTGTCGGGCAGTGCTAGGGTGTTGGCTGCTGGTGGTGGTGGTGGTGAGGTCACTTGTGATGCAGTGCGTGCTAGGCCAGTGCTGTTTGCCTGGCTGCTCTTGGCAGCTGTGAGTTGAGTGCTGCGTGAGGCCGTCGCAGGCATGTGTGAGTGTGGGAAGGTGCTGTTTGTCCTTGGGAGGTGCCTTTTGGTGTGGCCATTGGTGCTGTGGCTGGTGCCTTGTGGCCCAGGGTGTGCGAGGGCGGAGCTGGAGGCAGCATTGTGAGGTCACTTGTGCCCCTGTGCCTTGGCGGGCAGTGCTAGGGTGTTGGCTGCTGGTGGTGGTGGTTGTGAGGTCACTTGTGAGGCAGTGCATGCTAGGTCAGTGCTGTTTGCCTGGCTGCTCTTGGTAGCTGTGAGGTGAGTGCTGCATGAGGCCGTTGCAGGCATGTGTCAGTGTGGGAAGGTGCTGTTTGTCCTTGGGAGGTGCCTTTTGGTGTGGGCATTGGTGCTGTGGCTGGTGCCTTGTGGCCCAGGGTGTGTGAGGCCAGAGCTGGAGGCAGCATTGTGAGGTCACTTGTGCCCCTGTTCCTTGGGGGGCAGTGCTAGGGTGTTGGCTGCTGGTGGTGGTGGTTGTGAGGTCACTTGTGAGGCAGTGCGTGCTAGGCCAGTGCTGGTTGCCTGGCTGCTCTTGGCAGGTGTGAGGTGAGTGCAGCGTGAGGCCGTCACAGACATGTGTGAGTGTGGGAAGGTGCTGTTTGTCCTTGGGAGGTGCCTTTTGGTGTGGCCATTGGTGCTGTGGCTGGTGCCTTGTGGCCCAGGGTGTGCGAGGGCGGAGCTGGAGGCAGCATTGTGAGGTCACTTGTGCCTCTGTGCCTTGGTGGGCAGTGCTAGGGTGTTGGCTGCTGGTGGTGGTGGTTGTGAGGTCACTTGTGAGGCAGTGCGTGCTAGGGCAGTGCTGGTTGCCTGGCTGCTCTTGGCAGCTGTGAGGTGAGTGCTGGGTGAGGCCGTCGCAGGCATGTGCGAGTGTGGGAAGCTGCTTTTTGTTCTTGTGGGGTGCCTTTTGGTGTGGCCATTGGTGCTGTGGCTGGTGCCTTGTGTCCCAGGGTGTGCGAGGCCAGAGCTGGAGGCAGCATTGTGAGGTCACTTGTGCCTCTGTGCCTTGGCGGGCAGTGCTTGGGTGTTGGCTTCTGGTGGTGGTGGTTGTGAGGTGACTTGTGAAGCAGTGCGTGCTAGGCCAGTGCTGGCTGCCTGGCTGCTCTTGGCAGCTGTGACGTGAGTGCCGCGTGACTCCCTCGCAGGCATGTGTTAGTATGGGAAGGTGCTGTTTGTCCTTGGGAGGTGCCTTTTGGTGTGGCCATTGGTGGTGTGGCTGGTGCCTTGTGTCCCAGGGTGTGCGAGGCCAGAGCTGGAGGCAGCATTGTGAGGTCACTTGTGCCTCTGTGCCTTGGCAGGCAGTTCTAGGGTATTGGCTGCTGGTGATGGTGGTGGTTGTGAGGTGACTTGTGAAGCAGTGCGTGCTGGACCAGTGCTGGTTGCCTGTCTGCTCTTGGCGGCTGTGAGGTGAGTGCTGCGTGAGGCGGTCGCAGGCATGTGTGAGTGTGGGAAGGTGCTGTTTGTCCTTGGGAGGTGCCTTTTGGTGTGGGCATTGGTGGTGTGGCTGGTGCCTTGTGGCCCAGGGTGTGCGAGGGCGGAGCTGGAGGCAGCATTGTGAGGTCACTTGTGCCTCTGTGCCTTGGTGGGCAGTTCTAGGGTGTTGGCTGCTGGTGGTGGTGGTTGTGAGGTCACTTGTGAAGCAGTGCGTGCTGGACCAGTGCTGGTTGCCTGGCTGCTCTTGGCAGCTGTGAGGTGAGTGCTGCGTGAGACCATCGCAGGAATGTGTCAGTGTGGGAAGCTGCTTTTTGTCCTTGGGAGGTGCCTTTTGGTGTGGCCATTGGTGCTGTGGCTGGTGCCTTGTGTCCCAGGGTGTGCGAGGCCAGAGCTGGAGGCAGAATTGTGAGGTCCCTTGTGCCTCTGTGCCTTGGCGGGCAGTACTTGGGTGTTGGGTGCTGGTGGTGGTGGTTGTGAGGTTATTTGTGAAGCACTGCGTGCTAAGCCAGTGCTGGCTGCCTGGCTGCTCTTGACAGGTGTGAGGTGAGTGCTGCGTGATTCCCTCGCAGGCATGTGTGAGTGTGGGAAGGTGCTGTTTGTCCTTGGGAGGTGCCTTTTGGTGTGGGCATTGGTGCTGTGGCTGGTACCTTGTGGCCCAGGGTGTGCGAGGGCGGAGCTGGAGGCAGCATTGTGAGGTCCCTTGTGCCTCTGTGCCTTCGCAGGCAGTGCTAGGGTGTTGGCTGCTGGTGGTGGTGGTTGTGAGGTCACTTGTGAGGCAGTGCGTGCTAGGGCAGTGCTTTTTGCCTGGCTGCTCTTGGCAGCTGTGAGGTGAGTGCTGGGTGAGGCCGTCGCAGGCATGTGCGAGTGTGGGAAGCTGCTTTTTGTTCTTGGGGGGTGCCTTTTGGTGTGGCCATTGGTGCTGTGGCTGGTGCCTTGTGTCCCAGGGTGTGCGAGGCCAGAGCTGGAGGCAGCATTGTGAGGTCACTTGTGCCTCTGTGCCTTGGCGGGCAGTGCTAGGGTGTTGGCTTCTGGTGGTGGTGGTTGTGAGGTGACTTGTGAAGCAGTGCGTGCTAGGCCAGTGCTGGCTGCCTGGCTGCTCTTGGCAGCTGTGACGTGAGTGCCGCGTGACTCCCTCGCAGGCATGTGTTAGTATGGGAAGGTGCTGTTTGTCCTTGGGAGGTGCCTTTTGGTGTGGCCATTGGTGGTGTGGCTGGTGCCTTGTGTCCCAGGGTGTGCGAGGCCAGAGCTGGAGGCAGCATTGTGAGGTCACTTGTGCCTCTGTGCCTTGGCAGGCAGTTCTAGGGTATTGGCTGCTGGTGATGGTGGTGGTTGTGAGGTGACTTGTGAAGCAGTGCGTGCTGGACCTGTGCTGGTTGCCTGTCTGCTCTTGGCGGCTGTGAGGTGAGTGCTGCGTGAGGCCGTCGCAGGCATGTGTGAGTGTGGGAAGGTGCTGTTTGTCCTTGGGAGGTGCCTTTTGGTGTGGGCATTGGTGGTGTGGCTGGTGCCTTGTGGCCCAGGGTGTGCGAGGGCGGAGCTGGAGGCAGCATTGTGAGGTCACTTGTGCCTCTGTGCCTTGGTGGGCAGTTCTAGGGTGTTGGCTGCTGGTGGTGGTGGTTGTGAGGTCACTTGTGAAGCAGTGCGTGCTGGACCAGTGCTGGTTGCCTGGCTGCTCTTGGCAGCTGTGAGGTGAGTGCTGCGTGAGACCATCGCAGGAATGTGTCAGTGTGGGAAGCTGCTTTTTGTCCTTGGGAGGTGCCTTTTGGTGTGGCCATTGGTGCTGTGGCTGGTGCCTTGTGTCCCAGGGTGTGCGAGGCCAGAGCTGGAGGCAGAATTGTGAGGTCCCTTGTGCCTCTGTGCCTTGGCGGGCAGTACTTGGGTGTTGGGTGCTGGTGGTGGTGGTTGTGAGGTTATTTGTGAAGCACTGCGTGATAAGCCAGTGCTGGCTGCCTGGCTGCTCTTGACAGGTGTGAGGTGAGTGCTGCGTGAGGCCGTCGCAGGCATGTGTGAGTGTGGGAAGGTGCTGTTTGTCCTTGGGAGGTGCCTTTTGGTGTGGGCATTGGTGCTGTGGCTGGTACCTTGTGGCCCAGGGTGTGCGAGGGCGGAGCTGGAGGCAGCATTGTGAGGTCCCTTGTGCCTCTGTGCCTTCGCAGGCAGTGCTAGGGTGTTGGCTGCTGGTGGTGGTGGTTGTGAGGTCACTTGTGAAGCAGTGCGTGCTGGACCAGTGCTGGTTGCCTGGCTGCTCTTGGCAGCTGTGAGGTGAGTGCTGCGTGAGGCGGTCGCAGGCATGTGTGAGTGTGGGAAGGTGCTGTTTGTCCTTGGGAGGTGCCTTTTGGTGTGGCCATTGGTGCTGTGGCTGGTGCCTTGTGTCCCAGGGTGTTCAAGGGCGGAGCTGGAGGCAGCATTGTGAGGTCACTTGTGCCTCTGTGCCTTGGTGGGCAGTGCTAGGGTGTTGGCTGGTGGTGGTGGTGGTTGTGAGGTCACTTGTGAAGCAGTGCGTGCTGGACATGTCCTGGTTGCCTGGCTGCTCTTGGCAGCTGTGAGGTGAGTGCTGCGTGTGGCCGTTGAAGGCATGTGTGAGTGTGGGAAGTTGCTGTTTGTCCTTGGGAGGTGCCTTTTGGTGTGGGCATTGGTGCTGTGGCTGGTGCCTTGTGGCCCACGGTGTGAGAGGCCAGAGTTGGGGGCAGCATTGTGAGGTCACTTGTGCCTCTGTGCCTTGGTGGGCAGTGCTAGGGTGTTTGCTGCTGGTTATGGTGGTGGTTGTGAGGTCACTTGTGAAGCAGTGCGTGCTAGGCCAGTGCTGGTTGCCTGGCTGCTCTTGGCAGCTGTGAGGTGAATGCTGCGTAAGGCCGTCACAAACAGGTGTCAGTGTGGTAAGGTGCTGTTTGTCCTTGGGAGGTGCCTTTTGGTGTGGCCATTGGTGCTGTGGCTGGTGCCTTGTGGCCCAGGGTGTGCGAGGCCAGAGCTGGAGGCAGCATTGTAATGGTCACTTGTGCCTCTTTGCCTTGGTGGGCAGTGCTAGGGTGTTGGCTGCTGGTGGTGGTGGTTGTGAGGTGACTTGTGAGGCAGTGCGTACTAGGCCAGTGCTGGTTGCCTGGCTGCTCTTGGCAGCTGTGAGGTGAGTGCTGCGTGAGGCCCTGGCAGGCATGTGTCAGTGTGGGAAGGTGCTGTTTGTCCTTGGGAGGTGCCTTTTGGTGTGGCCATTGGTGCTGTGGCTGGTGCCTTGTGTCCCAGGGTATGAGAGGGCAGAGCTGGGGGAAGCATTGTGAGGTCACTTGTGCCTCTGTGCCTTGTCGGGCAGTGCTAGGGTGTTGGCTGCTGGTGGTGGTGGTTGTGAGGTCACTTGTGAGGCAGTGCGTGCTAGGCCAGTGCTGTTTGCCTGGCTGCTCTTGGCAGCTGTGAGGTGAGTGCTGCGTGAGGTCTTCGCAGGCATGTGTGAGTGTGGGATGGTGCTGTTTGTCCTTGGGAGGTGCCTTTTGGTGTGGCCATTGGTGTTGTGGCTGGTGCCTTGTGGCCCAGGGTGTGCGAGGCCAGAGCTGAGGGCAGCATTATGAGGTCACTTGTGCCCCTGTGCCTTGGCGGGCAGTGCTAGTGTGGTGGCTGCTGGTGGTGGTGGTTGTGAGGTCACTTGTGAAGCAGTGCGTGCTAGGCCAGTGCTGGTTGCCTGGCTGCTCTTGGCAGCTGTGAGGTGAGTGCTGCGTGAGGCCGTCGCAGGCATGTGTCAGTGTGGGAAGGTGCTTTTTGTCCTTGGGAGGTGCCTTTTGGTGTGGCCATTGGTGCTGTGGCTGGTGCCTTGTGTCCCAGGGTGTGCGAGGCCAGAGCTGGAGGCAGCATTGTGATGTCACTTGTTCCTCTGTGCCTTGGCGGGCAGTGCTAGGGTGTTTGCTGGTGGTGGTGGTGGTTGTGAGGTCACTTGTGAAGCAGTGCATGCTAGGCCAGTGCTGGTTGCCTGGCTGCTCTTGGCAGCTGTGAGGTGAATGCTGCGTTAGGCCGTGACAGACAGGTGTAATTCTGGGAAGGTGCTGTTTGTCCTTGGGAGGTGCCTTTTGGTGTGGCCATTGGTGCTGTGGCTGGTGCCTTGTGGCCCACGGTGTGCGAGGGCGGAGCTGGAGGCAGCATTGTGAGGTCACTTGTGCCTCTGTGCCTTGGCGGGCAGTGCTAGGGTGTTTGCTGGTGGTGGTGATGGTTGTGAGGTCACTTGTGAGGCAGTGCATGCTAGGACAGTGCTGGTTGCCTGGCTGCTCTTGGCAGCTGTGAGGTGAGTGCTGCGTGATGTCCTCGCAGGCATGTGTCAGTGTGTGAAGCTGCTTTTTGTCCTTGGGAGGTGCCTTTTGGTGTGGCCATTGGTGCTGTGGCTGGTGCCTTGTGTCCCAGGGTGTGCGAGGCCAGAGCTGGGGGCAGCATTGTGAGGTCACTTGTGCCTCTGTGCCTTGGCGGGCAGTGCTAGGGTGTTGGCTGGTGGTGGTGGTGGTTGTGAGGTCACTTGTGAAGCAGTGCGTGCTAGGCCAGTGCTGGTTGCCTGGCTGCTCTTGGCAGCTGTGAGGTGAATGCTGCGTAAGGCCATCACAGACATGTGTGAGTGTGGGAAGGTGCTGTTTGTCCTTGGGAGGTGCCTTTTGGTGTGGCCATTGGTGGTGTGGCTAGTGCCTTGTGTCCCAGGGTATGCGAGGGCAGAGCTGGTGGCAGCATTGTGAGGTCACTTGTGCCTCTGTGCCTTGTCGGGCAGTGCTAGGGTGTTGGCTGCTGGTGGTGGTGGTTTTGAGGTGACTTGTGAAGCAGTGCGTGCTAGGCCAGTGCTGGTTGCCTGGCTGCTCTTGGCACCTGTGAGGTGAATGCTACGTAAGGCCGTCACAGACAGGTGTTAGTGTGGGAAGGTGCTGTTTGTCCTTGGGAGGTGCCTTTTGGTGTGGCCATTGGTGCTGTGGCTGGTGCCTTGTGTCCCAGGGTATGAGAGCGCAGAGCTGGGGGCAGCATTGTGAGGTCCCTTGTGCCTCTGTGCCTTGGCGGGCAGTGCTAGGGTGTTGGCTGCTGGTGGTGGTGGTTGTGAGGTCTCTTGTGAAGCAGTGAGTGCTAGGCCAGTGCTTTTTGCCTGGCTGCTCTTGGCAGCTGTGAGGTGAGTGCTGCGTGATGTCCTCGCAGGCATGTGTTAGTGTGGGAAGGTGCTGTTTGTCCTTGGGAGGTGCCTTTTGGTGTGGCCATTGGTGCTGTGGCTGGTGCCTTGTGGCCCAGGGTGTGCGAGGCCAGAGCTGGAGGCAGCATTGTGAGGTCACTTGTGCCTCTGTGCCTTGGCAGGCAGTGCTAGGGTGTTGGCTGCTGGTGGTGGTGGTTGTGAGGTGACTTGTGAAGCAGTGCGTGCTAGGCCAGTGCTGGTTGCCTGGCTGCTCTTTGCAGCTGTGAGGTGAGTGCTGCGTGAGGCCGTCGAAGGCATGTGTGAGTGTGGGAAGGTGCTGTTTGTCCTTGGGAGGTGCCTTTTGGTGTGGCCATTGGTGCTGTGGCTGGTGCCTTGTGGCCCAGGGAGTGCGAGGCCAGAGCTGGGGGCAGCATTGTGAGGTCACTTGTGCCTCTGTGCCTTGGCGGGCAGAGCTAGGGTGTTGGCTGCTGGTGGTGGTGGTTGTGAGGTCACTTGTGAAGCAGTGCGTGCTAGGCCAGTGCTGGTTGCCTGGCTGCTCTTGGCAGCTGTGAGGTGAATGCTGCGTAAGGCCGTCACAGACAGGTGTCATTCTGGGAAGGTGCTGTTTGTCCTTGGGAGGTGCCTTTTGGTGTGGCCATTGGTGGTGTGGCTGGTGCCTTGTGTCCCAGGGTATGCGAGGGCAGAGCTGGAGGCAGCATTGTGAGGTCACTTGTGCCTCTGTGCCTTGGCGGGCAGTGCTAGGGTGTTTGCTGGTGGTGGTGATGGTTGTGAGGTCACTTGTGAGGCAGTGCATGCTAGGACAGTGCTGGTTGCCTGGCTGCTCTTGGCAGCTGTGAGGTGAGTGCTGCGTGATGTCCTCGCAGGCATGTGTGAGTGTGGGAAGGTGCTGTTTGTCCTTGGGAGGTGCCTTTTGGTGTGGCCATTGGTGCTGTGGCTGGTGCCTTGTGGCCCAGGGTGTGCGAGGCCAGAGCTGGAGGCAGCATTGTGAGGTCACTTGTGCCTCTATGCCTTGGCAGGCAGTGCTAGGGTGTTGGCTGCTGGTGGTGGTGGTTGTGAGGTGACTTGTGAAGCAGTGCGTGCTAGGCCAGTGCTGGTTGCCTGGCTGCTCTTGGCAGCTGTGAGGTGAGTGCTGCGTGAGGCCCTGGCAGGCATGTGTGAGTGTGGGAAGGTGCTGTTTGTCCTTGGGAGGTGCCTTTTGGTGTGGGCATTGGTGCTGTGGCTGGTGCCTTGTGTCCCAGGGAGTGCGAGGCCAGAGCTGGGGTCAGCATTGTGAGGTCACTTGTGCCTCTGTGCCTTGGCGGGCAGTGCTAGGGTGTTGGCTGCTGGTGGTGGTGGTTGTGAGGTCACTTGTGAAGCAGTGCGTGCTAGGCCAGTGCTGGTTGCCTGGCTGCTCTTGGCAGCTGTGAGGTGAATGCTGCGTAAGGCCGTCACAGACATGTGTGAGTGTGGGAAGGTGCTGTTTGTCCTTGGGAGGTGCCTTTTGGTGTGGCCATTGGTGGTGTGGCTAGTGCCTTGTGTCCCAGGGTATGCGAGGGCAGAGCTGGTGGCAGCATTGTGAGGTCACTTGTGCCTCTGTGCCTTGGCGGGCAGTGCTAGGGTGTTGGCTGCTGGTGGTGGTGGTTTTGAGGTGACTTGTGAAGCAGTGCGTGCTAGGCCAGTGCTGGTTGCCTGGCTGCTCTTGGCACCTGTGAGGTGAATGCTACGTAAGGCCGTCACAGACAGGTGTTAGTGTGGGAAGGTGCTGTTTGTCCTTGGGAGGTGCCTTTTGGTGTGGCCATTGGTGCTGTGGCTGGTGCCTTGTGTCCCAGGGTATGAGAGCGCAGAGCTGGGGGCAGCATTGTGAGGTCCCTTGTGCCTCTGTGCCTTGGCGGGCAGTGCTAGGGTGTTGGCTGCTGGTGGTGGTGGTTGTGAGGTCACTTGTGAAGCAGTGAGTGCTAGGCCAGTGCTGGTTGCCTGGCTGCTCTTGGCAGCTGTGAGGTGAGTGCTGCGTGAGGCCCTCGCCAGCATGTGTCAGTGTGGGAAGGTGCTGTTTGTCCTTGGGAGGTGCCTTTTGGTGTGGCCATTGGTGCTGTGGCTGGTGCCTTGTGGCCCAGGGTGTGCGAGGGCAGAGCTGGAGGCAGCATTGTGAGGTCACTTGTGCCCCTGTGCCTTGGCGGGCAGTGCTAGTGTTGTGGCTGCTGCTGGTGGTGGTTGTGAGGTGACTTGTGAAGCAGTGCGTGCTAGGCCAGTGCTTTTTGCCTGGCTGCTCTTGGCAGCTGTGAGGTGAGTGCTGCGTGATGTCCTCGCAGGCATGTGTTAGTGTGGGAAGGTGCTGTTTGTCCTTGGGAGGTGCCTTTTGGTGTGGCCATTGGTGCTGTGGCTGGTGCCTTGTGGCCCAGGGTGTGCGAGGCCAGAGCTGGAGGCAGCATTGTGAGGTCACTTGTGCCTCTGTGCCTTGGCAGGCAGTGCTAGGGTGTTGGCTGCTGGTGGTGGTGGTTGTGAGGTGACTTGTGAAGCAGTGCGTGCTAGGCCAGTGCTGGTTGCCTGGCTGCTCTTTGCAGCTGTGAGGTGAGTGCTGCGTGAGGCCCTGGCAGGCATGTGTGAGTGTGGGAAGGTGCTGTTTGTCCTTGGGAGGTGCCTTTTGGTGTGGCCATTGGTGGTGTGGCTGGTGCCTTGTGTCCCAGGGTATGCGAGGGCAGAGCTGGAGGCAGCATTGTGAGGTCACTTGTGCCTCTGTGCCTTGGCGGGCAGTGCTAGGGTGTTTGCTGGTGGTGGTGATGGTTGTGAGGTCACTTGTGAGGCAGTGCATGCTAGGACAGTGCTGGTTGCCTGGCTGCTCTTGGCAGCTGTGAGGTGAGTGCTGCGTGAGGCCCTGGCAGGCATGTGTGAGTGTGGGAAGGTGCTGTTTGTCCTTGGGAGGTGCCTTTTGGTGTGGCCATTGGTGCTGTGGCTGGTGCCTTGTGTCCCAGGGTGTGCGAGGCCAGAGCTGGAGGCAGCATTGTGAGGTCACTTGTGCCTCTGTGCCTTGGCGGGCAGTGCTAGGGTGTTGGCTGCTGGTGGTGGTGGTTGTGAGGTGACTTGTGAAGCAGTGCGTGCTAGGCCAGTGCTGGTTGCCTGGCTGCTCTTGGCAGCTGTGAGGTGAATGCTGCGTTAGGCCGTGACAGACAGGTGTAATTCTGGGAAGGTGCTGTTTGTCCTTGGGAGGTGCCTTTTGGTGTGGCCATTGGTGCTGTGGCTGGTGCCTTGTGGCCCACGGTGTGCGAGGGCGGAGCTGGAGGCAGCATTGTGAGGTCACTTGTGCCTCTGTGCCTTGGCGGGCAGTGCTGGGGTGTTTGCTGGTGGTGGTGATGGTTGTGAGGTCACTTGTGAGGCAGTGCATGCTAGGACAGTGCTGGTTGCCTGGCTGCTCTTGGCAGCTGTGAGGTGAGTGCTGCGTGATGTCCTCGCAGGCATGTGTGAGTGTGGGAAGGTGCTGTTTGTCCTTGGGAGGTGCCTTTTGGTGTGGCCATTGGTGCTGTGGCTGGTGCCTTGTGGCCCAGGGTGTGCGAGGCCAGAGCTGGAGGCAGCATTGTGAGGTCACTTGTGCCTCTATGCCTTGGCAGGCAGTGCTAGGGTGTTGGCTGCTGGTGGTGGTGGTTGTGAGGTCACTTGTGAAGCAGTGCGTGCTAGGCCAGTGCTGGTTGCCTGGCTGCTCTTGGCAGCTGTGAGGTGAGTGCTGCGTGAGGCCCTGGCAGGCATGTGTGAGTGTGGGAAGGTGCTGTTTGTCCTTGGGACGTGCCTTTTGGTGTGGCCATTGGTGCTGTGGCTGGTGCCTTGTGTCCCAGGGAGTGCGAGGCCAGAGCTGGGGGCAGCATTGTGAGGTCACTTGTGCCTCTGTGCCTTGGCGGGCAGTGCTAGGGTGTTGGCTGCTGGTGGTGGTGGTTGTGAGGTCACTTGTGAAGCAGTGCGTGCTAGGCCAGTGCTGGTTGCCTGGCTGCTCTTGGCAGCTGTGAGGTGAATGCTGCGTAAGGCCGTCACAGACAGGTGTTAGTGTGGGAAGGTGCTGTTTGTCCTTGGGAGGTGCCTTTTGGTGTGGCCAGTGGTGCTGTGGCTGGTGCCTTGTGTCCCAGGGTATGAGAGCGCAGAGCTGGGGGCAGCATTGTGAGGTCCCTTGTGCCTCTGTGCCTTGGCAGGCAGTGCTAGGGTGTTGGCTGCTGGTGGTGGTGGTTGTGAGGTCACTTGTGAAGCAGTGAGTGCTAGGCCAGTGCTGGTTGCCTGGCTGCTCTTGGCAGCTGTGAGGTGAGTGCTGCGTGAGGCCCTCGCCAGCATGTGTGAGTGTGGGAAGGTGCTGTTTGTCCTTGGGAGGTGCCTTTTGGTGTGGCCATTGGTGCTGTGGCTGGTACCTTGTGGCCCAGGGTGTGCGAGGGCAGAGCTGGAGGCAGCATTGTGAGGTCACTTGTGCCCCTGTGCCTTGGCGGGCAGTGCTAGTGTTTTGGCTGCTGGTGGTGGTGGTTGTGAGGTGACTTGTGAAGCAGTGCGTGCTAGGCCAGTGCTTTTTGCCTGGCTGCTCTTGGCAGCTGTGAGGTGAGTGCTGCGTGATGTCCTCGCAGGCATGTGTTAGTGTTGGAAGGTGCTGTTTGTCCTTGGGAGGTGCCTTTTGGTGTGGCCATTGGTGCTGTGGCTGGTGCCTTGTGGCCCAGGGTGTGCGAGGCCAGAGCTGGAGGCAGCATTGTGAGGTCACTTGTGCCTCTGTGCCTTGGCAGGTAGTGCTAGGGTGTTGGCTGCTGGTGGTGGTGGTTGTGAGGTGACTTGTGAAGCAGTGCGTGCTAGGCCAGTGCTGGTTGCCTGGCTGCTCTTGGCAGCTGTGAGGTGAATGCTGCCTGAGGCCGTCGAAGGCATGTGTGAGTGTGGGAAGGTGCTGTTTGTCCTTGGGAGGTGCCTTTTGTTGTGGCCATTGGTGCTCTGGCTGGTGCCTTGTGGCCCAGGGAGTGCGAGGGCAGAGCTGGAGGCAGCATTGTGAGGTCACTTGTGCCTCTGTGCCTTGGCGGGCAGAGCTAGGGTGTTGGCTGCTGGTGGTGGTGGTTATGAGGTCACTTGTGAAGCAGTGCGTGCTAGGCCAGTGCTGGTTGCCTGGCTGCTCTTGGCAGCTGTGAGGTGAATGCTGCGTAAGGCCGTCACAGACAGGTGTCATTCTGGGAAGGTGCTGTTTGTCCTTGGGAGGTGCCTTTTGGTGTGGCCATTGGTGGTGTGGCTGGTGCCTTGTGTCCCAGGGTATGCGAGGGCAGAGCTGGAGGCAGCATTGTGAGGTCACTTGTGCCTCTGTGCCTTGGCGGGCAGTGCTAGGGTGTTGGCTGCTGGTGGTGGTGGTTGTGAGGTGACTTGTGAGGCAGTGCGTGCTAGGCCAGTGCTGGTTGCCTGGCTGCTCTTGGCAGTTGTGAGGTGAGTGCTGCGTGAGGCCGTCGCAGGCATGTGTGAGTGTGGGAAGTTGCTGTTTGTCCTTGGGAGGTGCCTTTTGGTGTGGCCATTGGTGCTGTGGCTGGTGCCTTGTGGCCTACGGAGTGAGAGGCCAGAGCTGGGGGCAGCATTGTGAGGTCACTTGTGCCTCTGTGCCTTGGTGGGCAGTGCTCGGGTTTGGCTGCTGGTGGTGGTGGTTGTGAGGTGACTTGTGAAGCAGTGCGTGCTAGGCCAGTGCTGGTTGCCTGGCTGCTCTTTGCAGCTGTGAGGTGAATGCTGCGTAAGGACGTCACAGACAGGTGTCAGTGTGGGAAGGTGCTGTTTGTCCTTGGGAGGTGCCTTTTGGTGTGGCCATTGGTGCTGTGGCTGGTGCCTTGTGGCCCAGGGTGTGCGAGGGCGGAGCTGGGGGCAGCATTGTGAGGTCACTTGTGCCCCTGTGCCTTGGCGGGCAGTGCTAGGGTGTTGACTGCTGGTGGTGAGGTCACTTGTGAAGCAGTGCGTGCTAGGCCAGTGCTGGTTGCCTGGCTGCTCTTGGCAGCTGTGAGGTGAATGCTGCGTAAGGCCGTCACAGACAATTGTCAGTGTGGGAAGGTGCTGTTTGTCCTTGGGAGGTGCCTTTTGGTGTGGCCATTGGTGCTGTGGCTGGTGCCTTGTGGCCCACGGAGTGAGAGGGCAGAGCTGGGGGCAGCATTGTGAGGTCCCTTGTGCCTCTGTGCCTTGGCAGGCAGTGCTAGGGTGTTGGCTGCTGGTGGTGGTGGTTGTGAGGTCACTTGTGAGGCAGTGCGTGCTAGGCCAGTGCTGTTTGCCTGGCTGCTCTTGGCAGCTGTGAGGTGAGTGCTGCGTGAGGCCGTCGCAGGCATGTGTGAGTGTGGGAAGGTGCTGTTTGTCCTTGGGAGGTGCCTTTTGGTGTGGCCATTGGTGCTGTGGCTGGTGCCTTGTGTCCCAGGGTGTGCGAGGGCGGAGCTGGAGGCAGCATTGTGAGGTCACTTGTGCCTCTGTGCCTTGGCGGGCAGTGCTCGGGTGTTGGCTGCTGGTGGTGGTGGTTGTGAGGTGACTTGTGAAGCAGTGCGTGCTAGGCCAGTGCTGGTTGCCTGGCTGCTCTTGGCAGCTGTGAGGTGAATGCTGCCTAAGGACGTCACAGACAGGTGTCAGTGTGGGAAGGTGCTGTTTGTCCTTGGGAGGTGCCTTTTGGTGTGGCCATTGGTGCTGTGGCTGGTGCCTTGTGGCCCAGGGTGTGCGAGGCCGGAGCTGGAGGCAGCATTGTGAGGTCACTTGTGCCTCTCTGCCTTGGCGGACAGTGCTAGGGTGTTGGCTGCTGCTGGTGGTGGTGGTGAGGTCACTTGTGAGGCAGTGCGTGCTAGGCCAGTGCTGTTTGCCTGGCTGCTCTTGGCAGGTGTGAGGTGAGTGCTGCGTGAGGCCGTCGCAGGCATGTGTCAGTGTGGGAAGTTGCTGTTTGTCCTTGGGAGGTGCCTTTTGGTGTGGGCATTGGTGCTGTGGCTGGTGCCTTGTGTCCCAGGGTGTGCGAGGCCAGAGCTGGGGGCAGCATTGTGAGGTCACTTGTGCCTCTGTGCCTTGGCGGGCAGTGCTAGGGTGTTGGCTGCTGGTGGTGGTGGTGGTGAGGTGACTTGTGAAGCAGTGCGTGCTAGGCCAGTGCTGGTTGCCTGGCTGCTCTTGGCAGCTGTGAGGTGAGTGCTGCGTGAGGCCGTCACAGGCATGTGTCAGTGTGGGAAGCTGCTTTTTGTCCTTGGGAGGTGCCTTTTGGTGTGGCCATTGGTGCTGTGGCTGGTGCCTTGTGGCCCATGGTGTGAGAGGCCAGAGCTGGGGGCAGCATTGTGAGGTCACTTGTGCCTCTGTGCCTTGGCGGGCAGTGCTCGGGTGTTGGCTGCTGGTGGTGGTGGTTGTGAGGTGACTTGTGAAGCAGTGCGTGCTAGGCCAGTGCTGGTTGCCTGGCTGCTCTTGGCAGCTGTGAGGTGAATGCTGCGTAAGGACGTCACAGACAGGTGTCAGTGTGGGAAGGTGCTGTTTGTCCTTGGGAGGTGCCTTTTGGTGTGGCCATTGGTGCTGTGGCTGGTGCCTTGTTCCCAGGGTGTGCGAGGGCGGAGCTGCGGGCAGCATTGTGAGGTCACTTGTGCCCCTGTGCCTTGGCGGGAAGTGCTAGGGTGTTGACTGCTGTTGGTGAGGTGACTTGTGAAGCAGTGCGTGCTAGGCCAGTGCTGGTTGCCTGGCTGCTCTTGGCAGCTGTGAGGTGAGTGCTGCGTCAGGCCGTCGCAGGCATGTGTGAGTGTGGGAAGGTGCTGTTTGTCCTTGGGAGGTGCCTTTTGGTGTGGCCATTGGTGCTGTGGCTGGTGCCTTGTGGCCCAGGGTGTGAGAGGCCAGAGCTGGGGGCAGCATTGTGAGGTCACTTGTGCCCCTGTGCCTTGGCGGGCAGTGCTAGGGTGTTGGCTGCTTGTGGTGGTGGTTGTGAGGTCACTGGTGAAGCAGTGCGTGCTAGGCCAGTGCTGGTTGCCTGGCTGCTCTTGGCAGCTGTGTGGTGAGTGGTGCGTGAGGCCGTCGCAGGCATGTGTGAGTGTGGTAAGGTGCTGTTTGTCCTTGGGAGGTGCCTTTTGGTGTGGCCATTGGTGCTGTGGCTGGTGCCTTGTTCCCAGGGTGTGCGAGGCCAGAGCTGGAGGCAGCATTGTGAGGTCACTTGTGCCTCTGTGCCTTGGCGGGCAGTGCTAGGGTGTTGTCTGCTGGTGGTGGTGGTGGTGAGGTGACTTGTGAGGCAGTGCGTGCTAGGCCAGTGCTGGTTGCCTGGCTGCTCTTGGCAGCTGTGAGTTGAGTGCTGCGTGAGGCCGTCGCAGGCATGTGTGAGTGTGGGAAGGTGCTGTTTGTCCTTGGGAGGTGCCTTTTGGTGTGGCCATTGGTGCTGTGGCTGGTGCCTTGTGGCCCAGGGTGTGCGAGGCCGGAGCTGGAGGCAGCATTGTGAGGTCACTTGTGCCTCTGTGCCTTGGCGGGCAGTGCTAGGGTGTTGGCTGCTGGTGGTGGTGGTTGTGAGGTCACTTGTGAGGCAGTGCGTGCTAGGCCAGTGCTGGTTGCCTGGCTGCTCTTGGCAGCTGTGAGGTGAATGCTGCCTAAGGACGTCACAGACAGGTGTCAGTGTGGGAAGGTGCTGTTTGTCCTTGGGAGGTGCCTTTTGGTGTGGGCATTGGTGCTGTGGCTGGTGCCTTGTGGCCCAGGGTGTGCGAGGCCGGAGCTGGTGGCAGCACTGTGAGGTCACTTGTGCCTCTCTGCCTTGGCGGACAGTGCTAGGGTGTTGGCTGCTGGTGGTGGTGGTGGTGAGGTCACTTGTGAGGCAGTGCGTGCTAGGCCAGTGCTGTTTGCCTGGCTGCTCTTGGCAGGTGTGAGGTGAGTGCTGCGTGAGGCCGTCGCAGGCATGTGTCAGTGTGGGAAGTTGCTGTTTGTCCTTGGGAGGTGCCTTTTGGTGTGGGCATTGGTGCTGTGGCTGGTGCCTTGTGTCCCAGGGTGTGCGAGGCCAGAGCTGGGGGCAGCATTGTGAGGTCACTTGTGCCTCTGTGCCTTGGCGGGCAGTGCTAGGGTGTTGGCTGCTGGTGGTGGTGGTTGTGAGGTGACTTGTGAAGCAGTGCGTGCTAGGCCAGTGCTGGTTGCCTGGCTGCTCTTGGCAGCTGTGAGGTGAGTGCTGCGTGAGGCCGTCACAGGCATGTGTCAGTGTGGGAAGCTGCTTTTTGTCCTTGGGAGGTGCCTTTTGGTGTGGCCATTGGTGCTGTGGCTGGTGCCTTGTGGCCCATGGTGTGAGAGGCCAGAGCTGGGGGCAGCATTGTGAGGTCACTTGTGCCTCTGTGCCTTGGCGGGCAGTGCTCGGGTGTTGGCTGCTGGTGGTGGTGGTTGTGAGGTGACTTGTGAAGCAGTGCGTGCTAGGCCAGTGCTGGTTGCCTGGCTGCTCTTGGCAGCTGTGAGGTGAGTGCTGCGTGAGGCCGTCGCAGGCATGTGTCAGTGTGGGAAGGTGCTGTTTGTCCTTGGGAGGTGCCTTTTGGTGTGGCCATTGGTGCTGTGGCTGGTGCCTTGTTCCCAGGGTGTGCGAGGGCGGAGCTGCGGGCAGCATTGTGAGGTCACTTGTGCCCCTGTGCCTTGGCGGGAAGTGCTAGGGTGTTGACTGCTGTTGGTGAGGTGACTTGTGAAGCAGTGCGTGCTAGGCCAGTGCTGGTTGCCTGGCTGCTCTTGGCAGCTGTGAGGTGAGTGCTGCGTCAGGCCGTCGCAGGCATGTGTGAGTGTGGGAAGGTGCTGTTTGTCCTTGGGAGGTGCCTTTTGGTGTGGCCATTGGTGCTGTGGCTGGTGCCTTTTGGCCCAGGGTGTGAGAGGCCAGAGCTGGGGGCAGCATTGTGAGGTCACTTGTGCCCCTGTGCCTTGGCGGGCAGTGCTAGGGTGTTGGCTGCTTGTGGTGGTGGTTGTGAGGTCACTTGTGAGGCAGTGCGTGCTAAGCCTGTGCTGTTTGCCTGGCTGCTCTTGGCAGCTGTGAGGTGAGTGGTGCGTGAGGCCGTCGCAGGCATGTGTGAGTGTGGTAAGGTGCTGTTTGTCCTTGGGAGGTGCCTTTTGGTGTGGCCATTGGTGCTGTGGCTGGTGCCTTGTTCCCAGGGTGTGCGAGGCCAGAGCTGGAGGCAGCATTGTGAGGTCACTTGTGCCTCTGTGCCTTGGCGGGCAGTGCTAGGGTGTTGTCTGCTGGTGGTGGTGGTGGTGAGGTGACTTGTGAGGCAGTGCGTGCTAGGCCAGTGCTGGTTGCCTGGCTGCTCTTGGCAGCTGTGAGTTGAGTGCTGCGTGAGGCCGTCGCAGGCATGTGTGAGTGTGGGAAGGTGCTGTTTGTCCTTGGGAGGTGCCTTTTGGTGTGGCCATTGGTGCTGTGGCTGGTGCCTTGTGGCCCAGGGTGTGCGAGGCCGGAGCTGGAGGCAGCATTGTGAGGTCACTTGTGCCTCTGTGCCTTGGCGGGCAGTGCTAGGGTGTTGGCTGCTGGTGGTGGTGGTTGTGAGGTGACTTGTGAAGCAGTGCGTGCTAGGCCAGTGCTGGTTGCCTGGCTGCTCTTGGCAGCTGTGAGGTGAGTGCTGCGTGAGGTCGTCGCAGGCATGTGTGAGTGTGGGAAGTTGCTGTTTGTCCTTGGGAGGTGCCTTTTGGTGTGGCCATTGGTGCTATGGCTGGTGCCTTGTGGCCCACGGTGTGAGAGGCCAGAGCTGGGGGCAGCATTGTGAGGTCACATGTGCCTCTGTGCCTTGGCGGGCAGTGCTAGGGTGTTGGCTGCTGGTGGTGGTGGTTGTGAGGTCACTTGTGAGGCAGTGCGTGCTAGGCCAGTGCTGGTTGCCTGGCTGCTCTTGGCAGCTGTGAGGTGAGTGGTGCGTGAGGCCGTCGCAGGCATGTGTCAGTGTGTGAAGCTGCTTTTTGTCCTTGGGAGGTGCCTTTTGGTGTGGCCATTGGTGCTGTGGCTGGTGCCTTGTGGCCCACGGTGTGAGAGGCCAGAGCTGGGGGCAGCATTGTGAGGTCACTTGTGCCTCTGTGCCTTGGCGGGCAGTGCTCGGGTGTTGGCTGCTGGTGGTGGTGGTTGTGAGGTGACTTGTGAAGCAGTGCGTGCTAGGCCAGTGCTTTTTGCCTGGCTGCTCTTGGCAGCTGTGAGGTGAATGCTGCGTAAGGACGTCACAGACAGGTGTCAGTGTGGGAAGGTGCTGTTTGTCCTTGGGAGGTGCCTTTTGGTGTGGCCATTGGTGCTGTGGCTGGTGCCTTGTGGCCGAGGGTATGCGAGGCCAGAGCTGGGGGCAGCATTGTCATGTCCCTTGTGCCTCTCTGCCTTGGCGGGCAGTGCTAGGGTGTTGGCTGCTGGTGGTGGTGGTGTTGAGGTGATTTGTGAGGCAGTGCGTGCTAGGCCAGTGCTGTTTGCCTGGCTGCTCTTGGCAGCTGTGAGGTGAGTGCTGCATGAGGCCGTCGCAGGCATGTGTCAGTGTGGGAAGGTGCTGTTTGTCCTTGGGAGGTACCTTTTGGTGTGGCCATTGGTGCTGTGGCTGGTGCCTTGTGGCCCAGGGTGTGCGAGGGCGGAGCTGGGGGCAGCATTGTGAGGTCACTTGTGCCCCTGTGCCTTGGTGGGCAGTGCTAGGGTGTTGACTGCTGGTGGTGAGGTGACTTGTGAAGCAGTGCGTGCTAGGCCAGTGCTGGTTGCCTGGCTGCTCTTGGCAGCTGTGAGGTGAATGCTGCGTAAGGCCGTCACAGACAGGTGTCAGTGTGGGAAGGTGCTGTTTGTCCTTGGGAGGTGCCTTTTGGTGTGGCCATTGGTGCTGTGGCTGGTGCCTTGTGGCTCAGGGTGTGCGAGGCCAGAGCTGGAGGCAGCATTGTGAGGTCACTTGTGCCTCTGTGCCTTGGCGGGCAGTGCTAGGGTGTTGGCTGCTGGTGGTGGTGGTGTTGAGGTGATTTGTGAGGCAGTGTGTGCTAGGCCAGTGCAGGTTGCCTGGCTGCTCTTGGCAGCTGTGAGGTGAGTGCTGCATTAGGCCGTCGCAGCCATGTGTGAGTGTGGGAAGGTGCTGTTTGTCCTTGGGAGGTGCCTTTTGGTGTGGGCATTGGTGCTGTGGCTGGTGCCTTGTGGCCCAGGGTGTGCGAGGCCAGAGCTGGAGGCAGCATTGTGAGGTCACTTGTGCCTCTGTGCCTTGGCGGGCAGTGCTAGGGTGTTGGCTGCTGGTGGTGGTGGTGGTGAGGTGATTTGTGAAGCAGTGCGTGCTAGGCCAGTGCTGGTTGCCTGGCTGCTCTTGGCAGCTGTGAGGTGAGTGCTGCGTGAGGCCGTCGCAGGCATGTGTGAGTGTGGGAAGGTGCTGTTTGTCCTTGGGAGGTGCCTTTTGGTGTGGCCATTGGTGCTGTGGCTGGTGCCTTGTGGCCCAGGGTGTGCGAGGCCGGAGCTGGAGGCAGCATTGTGAGGTCACTTGTGCCTCTGTGCCTTGTCGGGCAGTGCTAGGGTGTTGGCTGCTGGTGGTGGTGGTTGTGAGGTGACTTGTGAAGCAGTGCGTGCTAGGCCAGTGCTGGTTGCCTGGCTGCTCTTGGCAGCTGTGAGGTGAGTGCTGCGTGAGGTCGTCGCAGGCATGTGTGAGTGTGGGAAGTTGCTGTTTGTCCTTGGGAGGTGCCTTTTGGTGTGGCCATTGGTGCTGTGGCTGGTGCCTTGTGGCCCACGGAGGGAGAGGGCAGAGCTGGGGGCAGCATTGTGAGGTCCCTTGTGCCTCTGTGCCTTGGCGGGCAGTGCTAGGGTGTTGGCTGCTGGTGGTGGTGGTTGTGAGGTCACTTGTGAGGCAGTGCGTGCTAGGCCAGTGCTGGTTGCCTGGCTGCTCTTGGCAGCTGTGAGGTGAATGCTGCGTAAGGACGTCACAGACAGGTGTCAGTGTGGGAAGGTGCTGTTTGTCCTTGGGAGGTGCCTTTTGTTGTGGCCATTGGTGCTGTGGCTGGTGCCTTGTTCCCAGGGTGTGCGAGGGCGGAGCTGGGGGCAGCATTGTGAGGTCACTTGTGCCCCTGTGCCTTGGCGGGCAGTGCTAGGGTGTTGACTGCTGTTGGTGAGGTGACTTGTGAAGCAGTGCGTGCTAGGCCAGTGCTGGTTGCCTGGCTGCTCTTGGCAGCTGTGATGTGAGTGCTGCGTGAGGCCGTCGCAGGCATGTGTGAGTGTGGGAAGGTGCTGTTTGTCCTTGGGAGGTGCCTTTTGGTGTGGCCATTGGTGCTGTGGCTGGTGCCTTGTGTCCCACGGTGTGAGAGGCCAGAGCTGGGGGCAGCATTGTGAGGTCACTTGTGCCCCTGTGCCTTGGCGGGCAGTGCTAGGGTGTTGGCTGCTTGTGGTGGTAGTTGTGAGGTCACTTGTGAGGCAGTGCGTGCTAGGCCAGTGCTGTTTGCCTGGCTGCTCTTGGCAGCTGTGAGGTGAGTGGTGCGTGAGGCCGTCGCAGGCATGTGTGAGTGTGGGAAGGTGCTGTTTGTCCTTGGGAGGTGCCTTTTGGTGTGGGCATTGGTGCTGTGGCTGGTGCCTTGTTCCCAGGGTGTGCGAGGCCAGAGCTGGAGGCAGCATTGTGAGGTCACTTGTGCCTCTGTGCCTTGGCGGGCAGTGCTAGGGGTGTTGTCTGCTGGTGGTGGTGGTGGTGAGGTGACTTGTGAGGCAGTGCGTGCTAGGCCAGTGCTGGTTGCCTGGCTGCTCTTGGCAGCTGTGAGGTGAGTGGTGCATGAGGCCGTCGCAGGCATGTGTGAGTGTGGGAAGGTGCTGTTTGTCCTTGGGAGGTGCCTTTTGGTGTGGCCATTGGTGCTGTGGCTGGTGCCTTGTGGCCCAGGGTGTGCGAGGCGGAGCTGGAGGCAGCATTGTGAGGTCACTTGTGCCTCTGTGCCTTGGCGGGCAGTGCTAGGGTGTTGGCTGCTGGTGGTGGTGGTTGTGAGGTCACTTGTGAGGCAGTGCGTGCTAGGCCAGTGCTGGTTGCCTGGCTGCTCATGGCAGCTGTGAGGTGAGTGCTGCGTGAGGCCGTCGCCAGCATCTGTCATTGTGGGAAGGTGCTGTTTGTCCTTGGGAGGTGCCTTTTGGTGTGGCCATTGGTGCTGTGGCTGGTGCCTTGTGTCCCAGGGTATGAGAGGGCAGAGCTGGGGGCAGCATTGTGAGGTCACTTGTGCCTCTGTGCCTTGGCGGGCAGTGCTAGGGTGTTGGCTGCTGGTGGTGGTGGTTGTGAGGTCACTTGTGAAGCAGTGCATGCTAGGCAAGTGCTGGTTGCCTGGCTGCTCTTGGCAGCTGTGAGGTGAGTGCTGCGTGAGTCCGTCGCAGGCATGTGTTAGTGTGGGAAGGTGCTGTTTGTCCTTGGGAGGTTCCTTTTGGTGTGGCCATTGGTGCTGTGGCTGGTGCCTTGTGTAGCAGGGTGCACGAGGCCAGAGCTGCAGGCAGCATTGTGAGGTCACTTGTGCCTCTGTGCCTTGGCGGGCAGTGCTAGGGTGTTGGCTGCTGGTGGTGGTGGTTGTGAGGTCACTTGTGAGGCAGTGCGTGCTAGGCCAGTGCTGGTTGCCTGGCTGCTCTTGGCAGCTGTGAGGTGAGTGCTTCGTGAGGCCGTCGCAGGCATGTGTCAGTGTGGGAAGCTGCTTTTTGTCCGTGGGAGGTGCCTTTTGCTGTAGGCATTGGTGCTGTGGCTGGTGCCTTGTGTCCCAGGGTGTGCGAGGGCGGAGCTGGAGGCAGCATTTTGAGGTCACTTGTGCCTCTGTGCCTTGGTGGGCAGTGCTCGGGTGTTGGCTGCTGGTGGTGGTGGTTGTGAGGTCACTTGTGAAGCAGTGCGTGCTAGGCCAGTGCTGTTTGCCTGGCTGCTCTTGGCAGCTGTGAGGTGAGTGCTGCGTGAGGCCGTCGCAGGCATGTGTCATTGTGGGAAGGTGCTGTTTGTCCTTGGGAGGTGCCTTTTGGTGTGGCCATTGGTGCTGTGGCTGGTGCCTTGTGGCCCAGGGTGTGCGAGGGCGGAGCTGGAGGCAGCATTGTGAGGTCACTTGTGCCTCTGTGCCGTGGTGGGCAGTGCTAGGGTGTTGGCTGCTGGTGGTGGTGGTTGTGAGGTCACTTGTGAAGCAGTGCGTGCTAGGCCAGTGCTGGTTGCCTGGCTGCTCTTGGCAGCTGTGAGGTGAACGCTGCGTAAGGCCGTCACAGACAGGTGTCAGTGTGGGAAGGTGCTGTTTGTCCTTGGGAGGTGCCTTTTGGTGTGGCCATTGGTGCTGTGGCTGGTGCCTTGTGGCCCAGGGTGTGCGAGGGCGGAGCTGGAGGCAGCATTGTGAGGTCACTTGTGCCTCTTTGCCTTGGCGGGCAGTGCTAGGGTGTTGGCTGCTGGTGGTGGTGGTTGTGAGGTGACTTGTGAGGCAGTGCGTGCTAGGCCAGTACTGCTTGCCTGGCTGCTCTTGGCAGCTGTGAGGGGAGTGCTGCGTGAGGCCATCGCAGGCATGTGTCAATGTGGGAAGGTGCTGTTTGTCCTTGGGAGGTGCCTTTTGGTGTGGCCATTGGTGCTGTGGCTGGTGCCTTGTGGCCCACGGTGTGGGAGGCCAGAGCTGTGGGCAGCATTGTGAGGTCACTTGTGGCTCTGTGCCTTGGCGGGCAGTGCTAGGGTGTTGGCTGCTGGTGGTGGTGGTTGTGAGGTGACTTGTGAAGCAGTGCGTGCTAGGCCAGTGCTGGTTGCCTGGCTGCTCTTGGCAGCTGTGAGGTGAATGCTGCGTAAGGCCGTCACAGACAGGTGTCATTCTGGGAAGGTGCTGTTTGTCCTTGGGAGGTGCCTTTTGGTGTGGCCATTGGTGCTGTGGCTGGTGCCTTGTGTCCCAGGGTATGCGAGGGCAGAGCTGGGGGCAGCATTGTGAGGTCACTTGTGCCTCTGTGCCTTGGCGGGCAGTGCTAGGGTGTTGGCTGCTTGTGGTGGTAGATGTGAGGTGACTTGTGAAGCAGTGTGTGCTAGGCCAGTGCTGGTTGCCTGGCTGCTCTTGGCAGTTGTGAGGTGAGTGCTGCGTGAGGTCCTCGCAGGCATGTGTGAGTGTGGGAAGGTGCTGTTTGTCCTTGGGAGGTGCCTTTTGGTGTGGCCATTGGTGCTGTGGCTGGTGCCTTGTGGCCCACGGTGTGGGAGGCCAGAGCTGTGGGCAGCATTGTGAGGTCACTTGTGCCTCTGTGCCTTGTCGGGCAGTGCTAGGGTGTTGGCTGGTGGTGGTGGTGGTTGTGAGGTGACTTGTGAAGCAGTGCGTGCTAGGCCAGTGCTGGTTGCCTGGCTGCTCTTGGCAGCTGTGAGGTGAATGCTGCGTAAGGCCGTCACAGACAGGTGTCATTCTGGGAAGGTGCTGTTTGTCCTTGGGAGGTGCCTTTTGGTGTGGCCATTGGTGCTGTGGCTGGTGCCTTGTGTCCCAGGGTGTGCGAGGCCAGAGCTGGAGGCAGCATTGTGAGGTCACTTGTGCCTCTGTGCCTTGTCGGGCAGTGCTAGGGTGTTGGCTGCTTTTGGTGGTGGCTGTGAGGTGACTTGTGAAGCAGTGTCTGCTAGGCCAGTGCTGGTTGCCTGGCTGCTCTTGGCAGCTGTGAGGTGAGTGCAGCGTGAGGCCGTTGCAGGCATGTGTGAGTGTGGGAAGGTGCTGTTTGTCCTTGGGAGGTGCCTTTTGGTGTGGCCATTGGTGCTGTGGCTGGTGCCTTGTGGCCCAGGGTGTGCGAGGGCGGAGCTGGAGGCAGCATTGTGAGGTCACTTGTGCCTCTGTGCCTTGGCGGGCAGTGCTAGGGTGTTGGCTGCTGGTGGTGGTGGTGGTGGGGTGACTTGTGAGGCAGTGCATGCTACGCCAGTGCTGGTTGCCTGGCTGCTCTTGGCAGCTGTGAGGTGAGTGCTGCGTGAGGCCGTCGCAGGCATGTGTGAGTGTGGGAAGGTGCTGTTTGTCCTTGGGAGGTGCCTTTTGGTGTGGCCATTGGTGCTGTGGCTGGTGCCTTGTGTCCCAGGGTGTGCGAGGGCGGAGCTGGGGGCAGCATTGTGAGGTCACTTGTGCCTCTGTGCCTTGGCGGGCAGTGCTAGGGTGTTGGCTGGTGGTGGTGGTGGTTGTGAGGTCTCTTGTGAAGCAGTGCGTGCTAGGGCAGTGCTGGTTTGCCTGGCTGCCCTTGGCAGCTGTGAGGTGAGTGCTGCGTGAGGTCGTCGCAGGCATGTGTGAGTGTGGGAAGGTGCTTTTTGTCCTTGGGAGGTGCCTTTTGCTGTAGGCATTGGTGCTGTGGCTGGTGCCTTGTGGCCCAGGGTGTGCGAGGGCGGAGATGGAGGCAGCATTGTGAGGTCACTTGTGCCTCTGTGCCTTGGCGGGCAGTGCTAGGGTGTTGGCTGGTGGTGGTGGTGGTTGTGAGGTCACTTGTGAAGCAGTGCGTGCTAGGCCAGTGCTTTTTGCCTGGCTGCTCTTGGCAGCTGTGACGTGAATGCTGCGTAAGGCCGTCACAGACAGGTGTCATTCTGGGAAGGTGCTGTTTGTCCTTGGGAGGTGCCTTTTGGTGTGGCCATTGGTGCTGTGGCTGGTGCCTTGTGTCCCAGGGTATGCGAGGGCAGAGCTGGGGGCAGCATTGTGAGGTCACTTGTGCCTCTGTGCCTTGGCGGGCAGTGCTAGGGTGTTGGCTGCTTGTGGTGGTAGATGTGAGGTGACTTGTGAAGCAGTGCGTGCTAGGCCAGTGCTGGTTGCCTGGCTGCTCTTGGCAGCTGTGAGGTGAGTGCTGCGTCAGTCCGTCGCAGGCATGTGTGAGTGTGGGAAGGTGCTGTTTGTCCTTGGGAGGTGCCTTTTGGTGTGGGCATTGGTGCTGTGGCTGGTGCCTTGTGGCCCAGGGTGTGCGAGGGCGGAGCTGGAGGCAGCATTGTGAGGTCACTTGTGCCTCTGTGCCTTGTCGGGCAGTGCTAGGGTGTTGGCTGCTTTTGGTGGTGGCTGTGAGGTGACTTGTGAAGCAGTGTCTGCTAGGCCAGTGCTGGTTGCCTGGCTGCTCTTGGCAGCTGTGAGGTGAGTGCTGCGTCAGTCCGTCGCAGGCATGTGTGAGTGTGGGAAGGTGCTTTTTGTCCTTGGGAGGTGCCTTTTGGTGTGGCCATTGGTGCTGTGGCTGGTGCCTTGTGGCCCAGGGTGTGCGAGGGCGGAGCTGGAGGCAGCATTGTGAGGTCACTTGTGCCTCTGTGCCTTGGCGGGCAGTGCTAGGGTGTTGGCTGCTGGTGGTGGTGGTGGTGAGGTGACTTGTGAGGCAGTGCATGCTAGGCCAGTGCTGGTTGCCTGGCTGCTCTTGGCAGCTGTGAGGTGAGTGCTGCGTGAGGCCGTCGCAGGCATGTGTGAGTGTGGGAAGGTGCTGTTTGTCCTTGGGAGGTGCCTTTTGGTGTGGCCATTGGTGCTGTGGCTGGTGCCTTGTGGCCCATGGTGTGCGAGGGCGGAGCTGGAGGCAGCATTGTGAGGTCACTTGTGCCCCTGTGCCTTGGCGGGCAGTGCTAGGGTGTTGGCTGGTGGTGGTGGTGGTTGTGAGGTCACTTGTGAAGCAGTGCGTGCTAGGCCAGTGCTGGTTTGCCTGGCTGCTCTTGGCAGCTGTGAGGTGAGTGCTGCGTGAGGCCGTCGCAGGCATGTGCGAGTGTGGTAAGGTGCTGTTTGTCCTTGGGAGGTGCCTTTTGGTGTGGCCATTGGTGCTGTGGCTGGTGCCTTGTGTCCCAGGGTGTGCTAGGCCAGAACTGGGGGCAGCATTGTGAGGTCACTTGTGCCCCTGTGCCTTGGCGGGCAGTGCTAGGGTGTTGGCTGCTGGTGGTGGTGGTTGTGAGGTCACTTGTGAAGCAGTGCATGCTAGGCCAGTGCTGGTTGCCTGGCTGCTCTTGGCAGCTGTGACGTGAATGCTGCGTTAGGCCGTTACAGACAGGTGTCATTCTGGGAAGGTGCTGTTTGTCCTTTGGAGGTGCCTTTTGGTGTGTCCATTGGTGCTGTGGCTGGTGCCTTGTGTCCCAGGGTATGCGAGGGCGGAGCTGGGGGCAGCATTGTGAGGTCACTTGTGCCCCTGTGCCTTGGCAGGCAGTGCTAGGGTGTTGGCTGCTGGTGGTGGTGGTTGTGAGGTGACTTGTGAAGCAGTACGTGCTAGGCCAGTGCTGTTTGCCTGGCTGCTCTTGGCAGCTTTGAGGTGAGTGCTGCGTGAGGTCGTCGCCAGCATGTGTGAGTGTGGGAAGGTGCTGTTTGTCCTTGGGAGGTGCCTTTTGGTGTGGCCATTGGTGCTGTGGCTGGTGCCTTGTGGCCCAGGGTGTGCGAGGGCAGAGCTGGAGGCAGCATTGTGAGGTCACTTGTGCCCCTGTGCCTTGGTGGGCAGTGCTAGTGTGGTGGCTGCTGGTGTTGGTGGTTGTGAGGTCACTTGTGAGGCAGTGCGTGCTAGGCCAGTGCTGGTTGCCTGGCTGCTCTTGGCAGCTTTGAGGTGAGTGCTGCGTGAGGTCGTCGCAGGCATGTGTGAGTGTGAGAAGTTGCTGTTTGTCCTTGGGAGGTGCCTTTTGGTGTGGCCATTGGTGCTGTGGCTGGTGCCTTGTGGCCCAGGGTGTGCGAGGCCAGAGCTGGAGGCAGCATTGTGAGGTCCCTTGTGCCTCTGTGCCTTGGCGGGCAGTGCTAGGGTGTTGTCTGCTGGTGGTGGTGGTGGTGAGGTGACTTGTGAGGCAGTGCGTGCTAGGCCAGTGCTGTTTGCCTGGCTGCTCTTGGCAGCTGTGAGGTGAGTGCTGCGTGAGGCCGTCGCAGGCATGTGTGAGTGTGGGAAGGTGCTGTTTGTCCTTGGGAGGTGCCTTTTGGTGTGGCCATTGGTGCTGTGGCTGGTGCCTTGTGGCCCAGGGTGTGCGAGGCCGGAGCTGGAGGCAGCATTGTGAGGTCACTTGTGCCTCTGTGCCTTGGCGGGCAGTGCTAGGGTGTTGGCTGCTGGTGGTGGTGGTTGTGAGGTGACTTGTGAAGCAGTGCGTGCTAGGCCAGTGCTGGTTGCCTCGCTGCTCTTGGCAGCTGTGAGGTGAGTGCTGCGTGAGGTCGTCGCAGGCATGTGTGAGTGTGGTAAGGTGCTGTTTGTCCTTGGGAGGTGCCTTTTGGTGTGGCCATTGGTGCTGTGGCTGGTGCCTTGTGTCCCACGGTGTGAGAGGCCAGAGCTGGGGGCAGCATTGTGAGGTCACTTGTGCCTCTGTGCCTTGGCGGGCAGTGCTCGGGTGTTGGCTGCTGGTGGTGGTGGTTGTGAGGTGACTTGTGAAGCAGTGCGTGCTAGGCCAGTGCTGGTTGCCTGGCTGCTCTTGGCAGCTGTGAGGTGAGTGCTGCGTGAGGCCTTCGCAGGCATGTGTGAGTGTGGGAAGCTGCTTTTTGTCCTTGGGAGGTGCCTTTTGGTGTGGCCATTGGTGCTGTGGCTGGTGCCTTGTGGCCCAGGGTATGCGAGGGCAGAGCTGGGGGCAGCATTATGAGGTCACTTGTGCCTCTGTGCCTTGGCGGGCAGTGCTAGGGTGTTGGCTGCTGGTGGTGGTGGTGGTGAGGTGACTTGTGAAGCAGTGCGTGCTAGGCCAGTGCTGGTTGCCTGGCTGCTCTTGGCAGCTGTGAGGTGAATGCTGCGTTAGGCCGTGACAGACAGGTGTAATTCTGGGAAGGTGCTGTTTGTCCTTGGGAGGTGCCTTTTGGTGTGGCCATTGGTGCTGTGGCTGGTGCCTTGTGGCCCAGGGTGTGAGAGGCCAGAGCTGGGGGCAGCATTGTGAGGTCACTTGTGCCTCTGTGCCTTGGCGGGCAGTGCTCGGGTGTTGGCTGCTGGTGGTGGTGGTTGTGAGGTGACTTGTGAAGCAGTGCGTGCTAGGCCAGTGCTGGTTGCCTGGCTGCTCTTGGCAGCTGTGAGGTGAATGCTGCGTGAGGCCGTCGCAGGCATGTGTGAGTGTGGGAAGTTGCTGTTTGTCCTTGGGAGGTGCCTTTTGGTGTGGCCATTGGTGCTGTGGCTGGTGCCTTGTGTCCCACGGTGTGAGAGGCCAGAGCTGGGGGCAGCATTGTGAGGTCACTTGTGCCTCTGTGCCTTGTTGGGCAGTGCTCGGGTGTTGGCTGCTGGTGGTGGTGGTTGTGAGGTGACTTGTGAAGCAGTGCGTGCTAGGCCAGTGCTGGTTGCCTGGCTGCTCTTGGCAGCTGTGAGGTGAATGCTGCTTAAGGACATCACAGACAGGTGTCAGTGTGGGAAGGTGCTGTTTGTCCTTGGGAGGTGCCTTTTGGTGTGGCCATTGGTGCTGTGGCTGGTGCCTTGTGTCCCACGGTGTGAGAGGCCAGAGCTGGGGGCAGCATTGTGAGGTCACTTGTGCCTCTGTGCCTTGGCGGGCAGTGCTAGTGTGGTGGCTGCTGGTGGTGGTGGTTGTGAGGTGACTTGTGAAGCAGTGCGTGCTAGGCCAGTGCTGTTTGCCTGGCTGCTCTTGGCAGCTGTGAGGTGAGTGCTGCGTGAGGCCGTCGCAGGCATGTGTGAGTGTGGGAAGGTGCTGTTTGTCCTTGGGAGGTGCCTTTTGGTGTGGCCATTGGTGCTGTGGCTGGTGCCTTGTGGCCCAGGGTGTGCGAGGGCGGAGCTGGGGGCAGCATTGTGAGGTCACTTGTGCCCCTGTGCCTTGGCGGGCAGTGCTAGGGTGTTGACTGCTGGTAGTGAGGTGACTTGTGAAGCAGTGCGTGCTAGGCCAGTGCTGGTTGCCTGGCTGCTCTTGGCAGCTGTGAGGTGAGTGCTGCGTGAGGCCTTCGCAGGCATGTGTCAGTGTGGGAAGCTGCTTTTTGTCCTTGGGAGGTGCCTTTTGGTGTGGCCATTGGTGCTGTGGCTGGTGCCTTGTGGCCCAGGGTATGCGAGAGCAGAGCTGGGGGCAGCATTATGAGGTCACTTGTGCCTCTGTGCCTTGGCGGGCAGTGCTAGGGTGTTGGCTGCTGGTGGTGGTGGTTGTGAGGTGACTTGTGAAGCAGTGCGTGCTAGGCCAGTGCTGGTTGCCTGGCTGCTCATGGCATCTGTGAGGTGAGTGCTGCGTGAGGCCGTCGCCAGCGTCTGTCAGTGTGGGAAGGTGCTGTTTGTCCTTGGGAGGTGCCTTTTGGTATGGCCATTGGTGCTGTGGCTGGTGCCTTGTGTCCCAGGGTAAGAGAGGGCAGAGCTGGGGGCAGCATTGTGAGGTCCCTTGTGCCTCTGTGCCTTGGCGGGCAGTGCTAGGGTGTTGGCTGCTGGTGGTGGTGGCTGTGAGGTCACTTGTGAGGCAGTGCGTGCTAGGCCAGTGCTGGTTGATTGGCTGCTCTTGGCAGCTGTGAGGTGAGTGCTGCGTGAGGCCATCGAAGGCATGTGTCAGTGTGGGAACCTGCTTTTCTTCCTTGGGACGTGCCTTTTGGTGTGGCTATTGGTGCTGTGGCTGGTGCCTTGTGTCCCAGGGTGTGAGAGGCCAGAGCTGGAGGCAGCACTGTGAGGTCACTTGTGCCTCTGTGCCTTGGCGGGCAGTGCTAGGGTGTTTGCTGGTGGTGGTGGTGGTTGTGAGGTCACTTGTGAGGCAGTGCATGCTAGGACAGTGCTGGTTGCCTGGCTGCTCTTGGCAGCTGTGAGGTGAATGCTGCGTGATGTCCTCGCAGGCATGTGTTAGTGTGGGAAGGTGCTGTTTGTCCTTGGGAGGTGCCTTTTGGTGTGGCCATTGGTGCTGTGGCTGGTGCCTTGTGGCCCAGGGTGTGAGAGGCCAGAGCTGGGGGCAGCATTGTGAGGTCACTTGTGCCTCTGTGCCTTGGCGGGCAGTGCTAGGGTGTTGGCTGCTGGTGGTGGTGGTTGTGAGGTGACTTGTGAAGCAGTGCGTGCTAGGCCAGTGCTGGTTGCCTGGCTGCTCTTGGCAGCTGTGAGGTGAATGCTGCGTTAGGCCGTGACAGACAGGTGTAATTCTGGGAAGGTGCTGTTTGTCCTTGGGAGGTGCCTTTTGGTGTGGCCATTGGTGCTGTGGCTGGTGCCTTGTGTCCCAGGGTATGCGAGGGCAGAGCTGGAGGCAGCATTGTGAGGTCCCTTGTGCCTGTGTGCCTTGGCGGGCAGTGCTAGGGTGTTGGCTGCTGGTGGTGGTGGTTGTGAGGTGACTTGTGAAGCAGTGTGTGCTAGGCCAGTGCTGGTTGCCTGGCTGCTCTTGGCAGGTTTGAGGTGAGTGCTGCGTGAGGCCGTCGCAGGCATGTGTGTGGGAAGGTGCTGTTTGTCCTTGGGAGGTGCCTTTTGGTGTGGCCATTGGTGCTGTGGCTGGTGCCTTGTAGCCCAGGGTGTGCGAGGGCGGAGCTGGAGGCAGCATTGTGAGGTCACTTGTGCCCCTGTGCCTTGGCGAGCAGTGCTAGGGTGTTTGCTGGTGGTGGTGGTGGTGGTGAGGTCACTTGTGAGGCAGTGCGTGCTAGGCCAGTGCTGTTTGCCTGGCTGCTCTTGGCAGCTGTGAGGTGAGTGCTGCGTGAGGTCCTCGCAGGCATGTGTGAGTGTGGGAAGTTGCTGTTTGTCCTTGGGAGGTGCCTTTTGGTGTGGCCATTGGTGCTGTGGCTGGTGCCTTGTGGCCCACGGAGTGAGAGGCCAGAGCTGGGGGCAGCATTGTGAGGTCACTTGTGCCTCTGTGCCTTGGCGGGCAGTGCTAGGGTGTTGGCTGCTGGTGGTGGTGATTGTGAGGTCACTTGTGAGGCAGTGCGTGCTAGGCCAGTGCTGTTTGCCTGGCTGCTCTTGGCAGCTGTGAGGTGAGTGCTGCGTGAGGCCGTCGCAGGCATGTGTCAGTGTGGGAAGCTGCTGTTTGTCCTTGGGAGGTGCCTTTTGGTGTGGCCATTGGTGCTGTGGCTGGTGCCTTGTGGCCCATGGTGTGAGAGGCCAGAGCTGGAGGCAGCATTGTGAGGTCACTTGTGCCTCTGTGCCTTGTTGGGCAGTGCTCGGGTGTTGGCTGCTGGTGGTGGTGGTGGTGAGGTGACTTGTGAAGCAGTGCGTGCTAGGCCAGTGCTGGTTGCCTGGCTGCTCTTGGCAGCTGTTAGGTGAATGCTGCGTACGGACGTCACAGACAGGTGTGAGTGTGGGAAGGTGCTGTTTGTCCTTGGGAGGTGCCTTTTGGTGTGGCCATTGGTGCTGTGGCTGGTGCCTTGTGGCCCAGGGTGTGCGAGGGCAGAGCTGGAAGCAGCATTGTGAGGTCACTTGTGCCTCTGTACTTTGGCGGGCTGTGCTAGGGTGTTGGCTGCTGGTGGTGGTGGTTGTGAGGTGACTTGTGAAGCAGTGCGTGCTAGGCCAGTGCTGGTTGCCTGGCTGCTCTTGGCAGTTGTGAGGTGAGTGCTGCGTGAGGCCGTCGCAGGCATGTGTGAGTGTGGGAAGGTGCTGTTTGTCCTTGGGAGGTGCCTTTTGGTGTGGCCATTGGTGCTGTGGCTGGTGCCTTGTTCCCAGGGTGTGCGAGGGCGGAGCTGGGGGCAGCATTGTGAGGTCACTTGTGCCCCTGTGCCTTGGCGGGCAGTGCTAGGGTGTTGGCTGCTGGTGGTGAGGTGACTTGTGAAGCAGTGCGTGCTAGGCCAGTGCTGGTTGCCTGGCTGCTCTTGGCAGCTGTGAGGTGAGTGCTGCGTAAGGCTGTCACAGACAGGTGTCAGTGTGGGAAGGTGCTGTTTGTCCTTGGGAGGTGCCTTTTGGTGTGGCCATTGGTGCTGTGGCTGGTGCCTTGTGTCCCAGGGTATGAGAGGGCAGACCTGGGGGCAGCATTGTGAGGTCCCTTGTGCCTCTGTGCCTTGGCGGGCAGTGCTAGGGTGTTGGCTGCTGGTGGTGGTGGTTGTGAGGTCACTTGTGAGGCAGTGCGTGCTAGGCCAGTGCTGGTTGCCTGGCTGCTCTTGGCAGCTGTGAGGTGAGTGCTGCGTGAGGCCATCGAAGGCATGTGTCAGTGTGGGAAACTGCTTTTTGTCCTTGGGACGTGCCTTTTGGTGTGGCCATTTGTGCTGTGGCTGGTGCCTTGTGTCCCAGGGTGTGAGAGGCCAGAGCTGGGGGCAGCATTGTGAGGTCACTTGTGCCTCTGTGCCTTGGCGGGCAGTGCTAGGGTGTTTGCTGGTGGTGGTGGTGGTTGTGAGGTCACTTGTGAGGCAGTGCATGCTAGGCCAGTGCTGGTTGCCTGGCTGCTCTTGGCAGCTGTGAGGGGAGTGCTGCGTGAGGCCATCGCAGGCATGTGTCAATGTGGGAAGGTGCTGTTTGTCCTTGGGAGGTGCCTTTTGGTGTGGCCATTGGTGCTGTGGCTGGTGCCTTGTGGCCCACGGTGTGGGAGGCCAGAGCTGTGGGCAGCATTGTGAGGTCACTTGTGGCTCTGTGCCTTGGTGGGCAGTGCTAGGGTGTTGGCTGCTGGTGGTGGTGGTTGTGAGGTGACTTGTGAAGCAGTGCGTGCTAGGCCAGTGCTGGTTGCCTGGCTGCTCTTGGCAGCTGTGAGGTGAATGCTGCGTAAGGCCGTCACAGACAGGTGTCATTCTGGGAAGGTGCTGTTTGTCCTTGGGAGGTGCCTTTTGGTGTGGCCATTGGTGCTGTGGCTGGTGCCTTGTGTCCCAGGGTGTGCGAGGCCAGAGCTGGGGGCAGCATTGTGAGGTCACTTGTGCCTCTGTGCCTTGGCGGGCAGTGCTAGGGTGTTGGCTGCTTTTGGTGGTGGCTGTGAGGTGACTTGTGAAGCAGTGTCTGCTAGGCCAGTGCTGGTTGCCTGGCTGCTCTTGGCAGCTGTGAGGTGAGTGCAGCGTGAGGCCGTTGCAGGCATGTGTGAGTGTGGGAAGGTGCTGTTTGTCCTTGGGAGGTGCCTTTTGGTGTGGCCATTGGTGCTGTGGCTGGTGCCTTGTGGCCCAGGGTGTGCGAGGGCGGAGCTGGAGGCAGCATTGTGAGGTCACTTGTGCCTCTGTGCCTTGGCGGGCAGTGCTAGGGTGTTGGCTGCTGGTGGTGGTGGTGGTGGGGTGACTTGTGAGGCAGTGCATGCTACGCCAGTGCTGGTTGCCTGGCTGCTCTTGGCAGCTGTGAGGTGAGTGCTGCGTGAGGCCGTCGCAGGCATGTGTGAGTGTGGGAAGGTGCTGTTTGTCCTTGGGAGGTGCCTTTTGGTGTGGCCATTGGTGCTGTGGCTGGTGCCTTGTGTCCCAGGGTGTGCGAGGGCGGAGCTGGGGGCAGCATTGTGAGGTCACTTGTGCCTCTGTGCCTTGGCGGGCAGTGCTAGGGTGTTGGCTGGTGGTGGTGGTGGTTGTGAGGTCTCTTGTGAAGCAGTGCGTGCTAGGGCAGTGCTGGTTTGCCTGGCTGCTCTTGGCAGCTGTGAGGTGAGTGCTGCGTGAGGCCGTCGCAGGCATGTGTGAGTGTGGGAAGGTGCTTTTTGTCCTTGGGAGGTGCCTTTTGCTGTAGGCATTGGTGCTGTGGCTGGTGCCTTGTGGCCCAGGGTGTGCGAGGGCGGAGATGGAGGCAGCATTGTGAGGTCACTTGTGCCTCTGTGCCTTGGCGGGCAGTGCTAGGGTGTTGGCTGGTGGTGGTGGTGGTTGTGAGGTCACTTGTGAAGCAGTGCGTGCTAGGCCAGTGCTTTTTGCCTGGCTGCTCTTGGCAGCTGTGACGTGAATGCTGCGTAAGGCCGTCACAGACAGGTGTCATTCTGGGAAGGTGCTGTTTGTCCTTGGGAGGTGCCTTTTGGTGTGGCCATTGGTGCTGTGGCTGGTGCCTTGTGGCCCAGGGTATGCGAGGGCAGAGCTGGGGGCAGCATTGTGAGGTCACTTGTGCCTCTGTGCCTTGGCGGGCAGTGCTAGGGTGTTGGCTGCTTGTGGTGGTAGATGTGAGGTGACTTGTGAAGCAGTGTGTGCTAGGCCAGTGCTGGTTGCCTGGCTGCTCTTGGCAGCTTTGAGGTGAGTGCTGCGTGAGGTCGTCGCCAGCATGTGTGAGTGTGGGAAGGTGCTGTTTGTCCTTGGGAGGTGCCTTTTGGTGTGGCCATTGGTGCTGTGGCTGGTGCCTTGTGGCCCAGGGTGTGCGAGGGCAGAGCTGGAGGCAGCATTGTGAGGTCACTTGTGCCCCTGTGCCTTGGTGGGCAGTGCTAGTGTGGTGGCTGCTGGTGTTGGTGGTTGTGAGGTCACTTGTGAGGCAGTGCGTGCTAGGCCAGTGCTGGTTGCCTGGCTGCTCTTGGCAGCTTTGAGGTGAGTGCTGCGTGAGGTCGTCGCAGGCATGTGTGAGTGTGAGAAGTTGCTGTTTGTCCTTGGGAGGTGCCTTTTGGTGTGGCCATTGGTGCTGTGGCTGGTGCCTTGTGGCCCAGGGTGTGCGAGGCCAGAGCTGGAGGCAGCATTGTGAGGTCCCTTGTGCCTCTGTGCCTTGGCGGGCAGTGCTAGGGTGTTGTCTGCTGGTGGTGGTGGTGGTGAGGTGACTTGTGAGGCAGTGCGTGCTAGGCCAGTGCTGGTTGCCTGGCTGCTCTTGGCAGCTGTGAGGTGAGTGCTGCGTGAGGCCGTCGCAGGCATGTGTGAGTGTGGGAAGGTTCTGTTTGTCCTTGGGAGGTGCCTTTTGGTGTGGCCATTGGTGCTGTGGCTGGTGCCTTGTGGCCCAGGGTGTGCGAGGCCGGAGCTGGAGGCAGCATTGTGAGGTCACTTGTGCCTCTGTGCCTTGGCGGGCAGTGCTAGGGTGTTGGCTGCTGGTGGTGGTGGTTGTGAGGTGACTTGTGAAGCAGTGCGTGCTAGGCCAGTGCTGGTTGCCTCGCTGCTCTTGGCAGCTGTGAGGTGAGTGCTGCGTGAGGTCGTCGCAGGCATGTGTGAGTGTGGTAAGGTGCTGTTTGTCCTTGGGAGGTGCCTTTTGGTGTGGCCATTGGTGCTGTGGCTGGTGCCTTGTGTCCCACGGTGTGAGAGGCCAGAGCTGGGGGCAGCATTGTGAGGTCACTTGTGCCTCTGTGCCTTGGCGGGCAGTGCTCGGGTGTTGGCTGCTGGTGGTGGTGGTTGTGAGGTGACTTGTGAAGCAGTGCGTGCTAGGCCAGTGCTGGTTGCCTGGCTGCTCTTGGCAGCTGTGAGGTGAGTGCTGCGTGAGGCCTTCGCAGGCATGTGTGAGTGTGGGAAGCTGCTTTTTGTCCTTGGGAGGTGCCTTTTGGTGTGGCCATTGGTGCTGTGGCTGGTGCCTTGTGGCCCAGGGTATGCGAGGGCAGAGCTGGGGGCAGCATTATGAGGTCACTTGTGCCTCTGTGCCTTGGCGGGCAGTGCTAGGGTGTTGGCTGCTGGTGGTGGTGGTTGTGAGGTGACTTGTGAAGCAGTGCGTGCTAGGCCAGTGCTGGTTGCCTGGCTGCTCTTGGCAGCTGTGAGGTGAATGCTGCGTTAGGCCGTGACAGACAGGTGTAATTCTGGGAAGGTGCTGTTTGTCCTTGGGAGGTGCCTTTTGGTGTGGCCATTTGTGCTGTGGCTGGTGCCTTGTGGCCCAGGGTGTTAGAGGCCAGAGCTGGGGGCAGCATTGTGAGGTCACTTGTGCCTCTGTGCCTTGGCGGGCAGTGCTAGGGTGTTGTCTGCTGGTGGTGGTGGTGGTGAGGTGACTTGTGAGGCAGTGCGTGCTAGGCCAGTGCTCGTTGCCTGGCTGCTCTTGGCAGCTGTGAGGTGAGTGCTGCGTGAGGCCGTCGCAGGCATGTTTGAGTGTGGGAAGGTGCTGTTTGTCCGTGGGAGGTGCCTTTTGGTGTGGCCATTGGTGCTGTGGCTGGTGCCTTGTGTCCCACGGTGTGAGAGGCCAGAGCTGGGGGCAGCATTGTGAGGTCACTTGTGCCTCTGTGCCTTGGCGGGCAGTGCTCGGGTGTTGGCTGCTGGTGGTGGTGGTTGTGAGGTGACCTGTGAAGCAGTGCGTGCTAGGCCAGTGCTGGTTGCCTGGCTGCTCTTGGCAGCTGTGAGGTGAATGCTGCGTGAGGCCGTCGCAGGCATGTGTGAGTGTGGGAAGTTGCTGTTTGTCCTTGGGAGGTGCCTTTTGGTGTGGCCATTGGTGCTGTGGCTGGTGCCTTGTGTCCCACGGTGTGAGAGGCCAGAGCTGGGGGCAGCATTGTGAGGTCACTTGTGCCTCTGTGCCTTGTTGGGCAGTGCTCGGGTGTTGGCTGCTGGTGGTGGTGGTTGTGAGGTGACTTGTGAAGCAGTGCGTGCTAGGCCAGCGCTGGTTGCCTGGCTGCTCTTGGCAGCTGTGAGGTGAATGCTGCTTAAGGACATCACAGACAGGTGTCAGTGTGGGAAGGTGCTGTTTGTCCTTGGGAGGTGCCTTTTGGTGTGGCCATTGGTGCTGTGGCTGGTGCCTTGTGTCCCACGGTGTGAGAGGCCAGAGCTGGGGGCAGCATTGTGAGGTCACTTGTGCCTCTGTGCCTTGGCGGGCAGTGCTAGTGTGGTGGCTGCTGGTGGTGGTGGTTGTGAGGTGACTTGTGAAGCAGTGCGTGCTAGGCCAGTGCTGTTTGCCTGGCTGCTCTTGGCAGCTGTGAGGTGAGTGCTGCGTGAGGCCGTCGCAGGCATGTGTGAGTGTGGGAAGGTGCTGTTTGTCCTTGGGAGGTGCCTTTTGGTGTGGCCATTGGTGCTGTGGCTGGTGCCTTGTGGCCCAGGGTGTGCGAGGGCGGAGCTGGGGGCAGCATTGTGAGGTCACTTGTGCCCCTGTGCCTTGGCGGGCAGTGCTAGGGTGTTGACTGCTGGTAGTGAGGTGACTTGTGAAGCAGTGCGTGCTAGGCCAGTGCTGGTTGCCTGGCTGCTCTTGGCAGCTGTGAGGTGAGTGCTGCGTGAGGCCTTCGCAGGCATGTGTCAGTGTGGGAAGCTGCTTTTTGTCCTTGGGAGGTGCCTTTTGGTGTGGCCATTGGTGCTGTGGCTGGTGCCTTGTGGCCCAGGGTATGCGAGAGCAGAGCTGGGGGCAGCATTATGAGGTCACTTGTGCCTCTGTGCCTTGTCGGGCAGTGCTAGGGTGTTGGCTGCTGGTGGTGGTGGTTGTGAGGTGACTTGTGAAGCAGTGCGTGCTAGGCCAGTGCTGGTTGCCTGGCTGCTCTTGGCATCTGTGAGGTGAGTGCTGCGTGAGGCCGTCGCCAGCGTCTGTCAGTGTGGGAAGGTGCTGTTTGTCCTTGGGAGGTGCCTTTTGGTGTGGCCATTGGTGCTGTGGCTGATGCCTTGTGTCCCAGGGTGTGCGAGGGCGGAGCTGGAGGAAGCATTGTGAGGTCACTTGTGCCTCTGTGCCTTGGTGGGCAGTGCTCGGGTGTTGGCTGGTGGTGGTGGTGGTTGTGAGGTGACTTGTGAAGCAGTGCGTGCTAGGCCAGTGCTGGTTGCCTGGCTGCTCTTGGCAGCTGTGAGGTGAATGCTGCGTAAGGCCATCACAGACAGGTGTCAGGTGCTGTTTGTCTTTGGGAGGTGCCTTTTGGTATGGCCATTGGTGCTGTGGCTGGTGCCTTGTGTCCCAGGGTAAGAGAGGGCAGAGCTGGGGGCAGCATTGTGAGGTCCCTTGTGCCTCTGTGCCTTGGCGGGCAGTGCTAGGGTGTTGGCTGCTGGTGGTGGTGGCTGTGAGGTCACTTGTGAGGCAGTGCGTGCTAGGCCAGTGCTGGTTGATTGGCTGCTCTTGGCAGCTGTGAGGTGAGTGCTGCGTGAGGCCATCGAAGGCATGTGTCAGTGTGGGAACCTGCTTTTCTTCCTTGGGACGTGCCTTTTGGTGTGGCTATTGGTGCTGTGGCTGGTGCCTTGTGTCCCAGGGTGTGAGAGGCCAGAGCTGGGGGCAGCATTGTGAGGTCACTTGTGCCTCTGTGCCTTGGCGGGCAGTGCTAGGGTGTTTGCTGGTGGTGGTGGTGGTTGTGAGGTCACTTGTGAGGCAGTGCATGCTAGGACAGTGCTGGTTGCCTGGCTGCTCTTGGCAGCTGTGAGGTGAGTGCTGCGTGATGTCCTCGCAGGCATGTGTTAGTGTGGGAAGGTGCTGTTTGTCCTTGGGAGGTGCCTTTTGGTGTGGCCATTGGTGCTGTGGCTGGTGCCTTGTGGCCCAGGGTGTGAGAGGCCAGAGCTGGGGGCAGCATTGTGAGGTCACTTGTGCCTCTGTGCCTTGGCGGGCAGTGCTAGGGTGTTGGCTGCTGGTGGTGGTGGTTGTGAGGTGACTTGTGAAGCAGTGCGTGCTAGGCCAGTGCTGGTTGCCTGGCTGCTCTTGGCAGCTGTGAGGTGAATGCTGCGTTAGGCCGTGACAGACAGGTGTAATTCTGGGAAGGTGCTGTTTGTCCTTGGGAGGTGCCTTTTGGTGTGGCCATTGGTGCTGTGGCTGGTGCCTTGTGTCCCAGGGTATGCGAGGGCAGAGCTGGAGGCAGCATTGTGAGGTCACTTGTGCCTCTGTGCCTTGGCGGGCAGTGCTAGGGTGTTGGCTGCTGGTGGTGGTGGTTGTGAGGTGACTTGTGAAGCAGTGTGTGCTAGGCCAGTGCTGGTTGCCTGGCTGCTCTTGGCAGGTTTGAGGTGAGTGCTGCGTGAGGCCGTCGCAGGCATGTGTGTGGGAAGGTGCTGTTTGTCCTTGGGAGGTGCCTTTTGGTGTGGCCATTGGTGCTGTGGCTGGTGCCTTCTGGCCCAGGGTATGCGAGGGCGGAGCTGGAGGCAGCATTGTGAGGTCACTTGTGCCCCTGTGCCTTGGCGAGCAGTGCTAGGGTGTTTGCAGGTGGTGGTGGTGGTGGTGAGGTCACTTGTGAGGCAGTGCGTGCTAGGCCAGTGCTGTTTGCCTGGCTGCTCTTGGCAGCTGTGAGGTGAGTGCTGCGTGAGGTCCTCGCAGGCATGTGTGAGTGTGGGAAGTTGCTGTTTGTCCTTGGGAGGTGCCTTTTGGTGTGGCCATTGGTGCTGTGGCTGGTGCCTTGTGGCCCACGGAGTGAGAGGCCAGAGCTGGGGGCAGCATTGTGAGGTCACTTGTGCCTCTGTGCCTTGGCGGGCAGTGCTAGGGTGTTGGCTGCTGGTGGTGGTGATTGTGAGGTCACTTGTGAGGCAGTGCGTGCTAGGCCAGTGCTGTTTGCCTGGCTGCTCTTGGCAGCTGTGAGGTGAGTGCTGCGTGAGGCCGTCGCAGGCATGTGTCAGTGTGGGAAGCTGCTGTTTGTCCTTGGGAGGTGCCTTTTGGTGTGGCCATTGGTGCTGTGGCTGGTGCCTTGTGGCCCATGGTGTGAGAGGCCAGAGCTGGAGGCAGCATTGTGAGGTCACTTGTGCCTCTGTGCCTTGGCGGGCAGTGCTCGGGTGTTGGCTGCTGGTGGTGGTGGTGGTGAGGTGACTTGTGAAGCAGTGCGTGCTAGGCCAGTGCTGGTTGCCTGGCTGCTCTTGGCAGCTGTTAGGTGAATGCTGCGTACGGACGTCACAGACAGGTGTGAGTGTGGGAAGGTGCTGTTTGTCCTTGGGAGGTGCCTTTTGGTGTGGCCATTGGTGCTGTGGCTGGTGCCTTGTGGCCCAGGGTGTGCGAGGGCAGAGCTGGAAGCAGCATTGTGAGGTCACTTGTGCCTCTGTACTTTGGCGGGCTGTGCTAGGGTGTTGGCTGCTGGTGGTGGTGGTTGTGAGGTGACTTGTGAAGCAGTGCGTGCTAGGCCAGTGCTGGTTGCCTGGCTGCTCTTGGCAGTTGTGAGGTGAGTGCTGCGTGAGGCCGTCGCAGGCATGTGTGAGTGTGGGAAGGTGCTGTTTGTCCTTGGGAGGTGCCTTTTGGTGTGGCCATTGGTGCTGTGGCTGGTGCCTTGTTCCCAGGGTGTGCGAGGGCGGAGCTGGGGGCAGCATTGTGAGGTCACTTGTGCCCCTGTGCCTTGGCGGGCAGTGCTAGGGTGTTGGCTGCTGGTGGTGAGGTGACTTGTGAAGCAGTGCGTGCTAGGCCAGTGCTGGTTGCCTGGCTGCTCTTGGCAGCTGTGAGGTGAGTGCTGCGTAAGGCTGTCACAGACAGGTGTCAGTGTGGGAAGGTGCTGTTTGTCCTTGGGAGGTGCCTTTTGGTGTGGCCATTGGTGCTGTGGCTGGTGCCTTGTGTCCCAGGGTATGAGAGGGCAGACCTGGGGGCAGCATTGTGAGGTCCCTTGTACCTCTGTGCCTTGACGGGCAGTGCTAGGGTGTTGGCTGCTGGTGGTGGTGGTTGTGAGGTCACTTGTGAGGCAGTGCGTGCTAGGCCAGTGCTGGTTGCCTGGCTGCTCTTGGCAGCTGTGAGGTGAGTGCTGCGTGAGGCCATCGAAGGCATGTGTCAGTGTGGGAAACTGCTTTTTGTCCTTGGGACGTGCCTTTTGGTGTGGCCATTTGTGCTGTGGCTGGTGCCTTGTGTCCCAGGGTGTGAGAGGCCAGAGCTGGGGGCAGCATTGTGAGGTCACTTGTGCCTCTGTGCCTTGGCGGGCAGTGCTAGGGTGTTTGCTGGTGGTGGTGGTGGTTGTGAGGTCACTTGTGAGGCAGTGCATGCTAGGCCAGTGCTGGTTGCCTGGCTGCTCTTGGCAGCTGTGAGGTGAGTGCTGCGTGATGTCCTCGCAGGCATGTGTTAGTGTGGGAAGGTGCTGTTTGTCCTTGGGAGGTGCCTTTTGGTGTGGCCATTGGTGCTGTGGCTGGTGCCTTGTGGCCCAGGGTGTGAGAGGCCAGAGCTGGGGGCAGCATTGTGAGGTCACTTGTGCCTCTGTGCCTTGGCGGGCAGTGCTAGGGTGTTGGCTGCTGGTGGTGGTGGTTGTGAGGTCACTTGTGAAGCAGTGCGTGCTAGGCCAGTGCTGGTTGCCTGGCTGCTCTTGGCAGCTGTGAGGTGAATGCTGCGTGAGTCCGTCGCAGGCTTGTGTCAGTGTGGGAAGGTGCTGTTTGTCCTTGGGAGGTGCCTTTTGGTGTGGCCATTGGTGCTGTGGCTGGTGCCTTGTGTCCCACGGTGTGAGAGGCCAGAGCTGGGGGCAGCATTGTGAGGTCACTTGTGCCTCTGTGCCTTGGCGGGCAGTGCTAGGGTGTTGGCTGCTGGTGGTGGTGGTTGTGAGGTGACTTGTGAAGCAGTGCGTGCTAGGCCAGTGCTGGTTGCCTGGCTGCTCTTGGCAGCTGTGAGGTGAATGCTGCGTTAGGCCGTGACAGACAGGTGTAATTCTGGGAAGGTGCTGTTTGTCCTTGGGAGGTGCCTTTTGGTGTGGCCATTGGTGCTGTGGCTGGTGCCTTGTGTCCCAGGGTATGCGAGGGCAGAGCTGGAGGCAGCATTGTGAGGTCACTTGTGCCTCTGTGCCTTGGCGGGCAGTGCTAGGGTGTTGGCTGCTGGTGGTGGTGGTTGTGAGGTGACTTGTGAAGCAGTGTGTGCTAGGCCAGTGCTGGTTGCCTGGCTGCTCTTGGCAGCTGTGAGGTGAGTGCTGTGTGAGGCCGTCGCAGGCATGTGTCAGTGTGGGAAGGTGCTGTTTGTCCTTAGGAGGTGTCTTTTGGTGTGGCCATTGGTGCTGTGGCTGGTGCCTTCTGGCCCAGGGTGTGCGAGGGCGGAGCTGGAGGCAGCATTGTGAGGTCACTTGTGCCCCTGTGCCTTGGCGAGCAGTGCTAGGGTGTTTGCTGGTGGTGGTGGTGGTGGTGAGGTGACTTGTGAGGCAGTGCGTGCTAGGCCAGTGCTGTTTGCCTGGCTGCTCTTGGCAGCTGTGAGTTGAGTGCTGCGTGAGGCCGTCGCAGGCATGTGTCAGTGTGGGAAGCTGCTTTTTGTCCTTGGGAGGTGCCTTTTGGTGTGGCCATTGGTGCTGTGGCTGGTGCCTTGTGGCCCAGGGTGTGCGAGGGCGGAGCTGGGGGCAGCATTGTGAGGTCACTTGTGCCTCTGTGCCTTGGCGGGCAGTGCTAGGGTGTTGGCTGCTGGTGGTGGTGGTTGTGAGGTGACTTGTGAAGCAGTGCGTGCTAGGCCAGCGCTGGTTGCCTGGCTGCTCTTGGCAGCTGTGAGGTGAGTGCTGCGTGAGGTCGTCGCAGGCATGTGTGAGTGTGGGAAGTTGCTGTTTGTCCTTGGGAGGTGCCTTTTGGTGTGGCCATTGGTGCTGTGGCTGGTGCCTTGTGGCCCACGGAGTGAGAGGCCAGAGCTGGGGGCAGCATTGTGAGGTCACTTCTGCCTCTGTGCCTTGGCGGGCAGTGCTAGGGTGTTGGCTGGTGGTGGTGGTGGTTGTGAGGTCACTTGTGAGGCAGTGCGTGCTAGGCCAGTGCTGTTTGCCTGGCTGCTCTTGGCAGCTGTGAGGTGAGTGCTGCGTGAGGCCGTCGCAGGCATGTGTCAGTGTGGGAAGCTGCTTTTTGTCCTTGGGAGGTGCCTTTTGGTGTGGCCATTGGTGCTGTGGCTGGTGCCTTGTGGCCCACGGTGTGAGAGGCCAGAGCTGGGGGCAGCATTGTGAGGTCACTTGTGCCTCTGTGCCTTGTTGGGCAGTGCTCGGGTGTTTGCTGCTGGTGGTGGTGGTTGTGAGGTGACTTGTGAAGCAGTGCGTGCTAGGCCAGTGCTGGTTGCCTGGCTGCTCTTGGCAGCTGTGAGGTGAGTGCTGCGTGAGGCGGTCGCAGGCATGTGTGAGTGTGGGAAGGTGCTGTTTGTCCTTGGGAGGTGCCTTTTGGTGTGGCCATTGGTGCTGTGGCTGGTGCCTTGTGGCCCAGGGTATGCGAGGCCAGAGCTGGGGGCAGCATTGTGAGGTCACTTGTGCCTCTGTACTTTGGCGGGCTGTGCTAGGGTGTTGGCTGCTGGTGGTGGTGGTTGTGAGGTCACTTGTGAAGCAGTGCGTGCTAGGCCAGTGCTGGTTGCCTGGCTGCTCTTGGCAGCTGTGAGGTGAGTGGTGTGTGAGGCCGTCGCCAGCATGTGTGAGTGTGGGAAGGTGCTGTTTGTCCTTGGGAGGTGCCTTTTGGTGTGGCCATTGGTGCTGTGGCTGGTGCCTTGTGGCCCAGGGTGTGCGAGGCCAGAGCTGGAGGCAGCATTGTGAGGTCACTTGTGCCTCTGTGCCTTGGTGGGCAGTGCTAGTGTGGTGGCTGCTGGTGGTGGTGGTTGTGAGGTGACTTGTGAAGCAGTGCGTGCTAGGCCAGTGCTGGTTGCCTGGCTGCTCTTGGCAGCTGTGAGTTGAGTGCTGCGTGAGGCCGTCGCAGGCATGTGTGAGTGTGGGAAGGTGCTGTTTGTCCTTGGGAGGTGCCTTTTGGTGTGGCCATTGGTGCTGTGGCTGGTGCCTTGTTCCCAGGGTGTGCGAGGGCGGAGCTGGGGGCAGCATTGTGAGGTCACTTGTGCCCCTGTGCCTTGGCGGGCAGTGCTAGGGTGTTGGCTGCTGGTGGTGAGGTGACTTGTGAAGCAGTGCGTGCTAGGCCAGTGCTGGTTGCCTGGCTGCTCTTGGCAGCTGTGAGGTGAGTGCTGCGTGAGGCCGTCGCAGGCATGTGTCAGTGTGGGAAGGTGCTGTTTGTCCTTGGGAGGTGCCTTTTGGTGTGGCCATTGGTGCTGTGGCTGGTGCCTTGTGGCCCAGGGTGTGAGAGGCCAGAGCTGGGGGCAGCATTGTGAGGTCACTTGTGCCTCTGTGCCTTGGCGGGCAGTGCTAGGGTGTTGGCTGCTGGTGGTGGTGGTTGTGAGGTCACTTGTGAGGCAGTGCGTGCTAGGCCAGTGCTGTTTGCCTGGCTGCTCTTGGCAGCTGTGAGGTGAGTGCTGCGTGAGGCCGTCGCAGGCATGTGTCAGTGTGGGAAGGTGCTGTTTGTCCTTGGGAGGTGCCTTTTGCTGTAGGCATTGGTGCTGTGGCTGGTGCCTTGTGGCCCAGGGTGTGAGAGGCCAGAGCTGGAGGCTGCATTGTGAGGTCACTTGTGCCTCTGTGCCTTGGTGGGCAGTGCTAGTGTGGTGGCTGCTGGTGGTGGTGGTTGTGAGGTAACTTGTGAAGCAGTGCGTGCTAGGCCAGTGCTGGTTGCCTGGCTGCTCTTGGCAGCTGTGAGGTGAGTGCTGCGTGAGGCCGTCGCAGGCATGTGTCAGAGTGGGAAGCTGCTTTTTGTCCTTGGGAGGTGCCTTTTGGTGTGGCCATTGGTGCTGTGGCTCGTGCCTTGTTCCCAGGGTGTGCGAGGGCGGAGCTGGGGGCAGCATTGTGAGGTCCCTTGTGGCTCTGTGCCTTGGCGGGCAGTGCTAGGGTGTTGGCTGCTGGTGGTGAGGTGACTTGTGAAGCAGTGCGTGCTAGGCCAGTGCTGGTTGCCTGGCTGCTCTTGGCAGCTGTGAGGTGAGTGCTGCGTGAGGCCGTCGCAGGCATGTGTGAGTGTGGGAAGCTGCTTTTTGTCCTTGGGAGGTGCCTTTTGGTGTGGCCATTGGTGCTGTGGCGGGTGCCTTGTGGCCCACGGTGTGAGAGGCCAGAGCTGGGGGCAGCATTGTGAGGTCACTTGTGCCCCTGTGCCTTGGCGGGCAGTGCTAGGGTGTTGGCTGCTGGTGGTGGTGGTGGTGAGGTCACTTGTGAAGCAGTGCGTGCTAGGCCAGTGCTGGTTGCCTGGCTGCTCTTGGCAGCTGTGAGGTGAGTGCTGCGTGAGGCCGTCGCAGGCATGTGTGAGTGTGGGAAGGTGCTGTTTGTCCTTGGGAGGTGCCTTTTGGTGTGGCCATTGGTGCTGTGGCTGGTGCCTTGTGGCCCAGGGTGTGCGAGGCCGGAGCTGGAGGCAGCATTGTGAGGTCACTTGTGCCTCTGTGCCTTGTCGGGCAGTGCTAGGGTGTTGGCTGCTGGTGGTGGTGGTTGTGAGGTGACTTGTGAAGCAGTGCGTGTTAGGCCAGTGCTGGTTGCCTGGCTGCCCTTTGCAGCTGTGATTTGAGTGCTGCGTGAGGTCGTCGCAGGCATGTGTGAGTGTGGGAAGTTGCTGTTTGTCCTTGGGAGGTGCCTTTTGGTGTGGCCATTGGTGCTGTGGCTGGTGCCTTGTGGCCCACGGTGTGAGAGGGCAGAGCTGGGGGCAGCATTGTGAGGTCCCTTGTGCCTCTGTGCCTTGGCGGGCAGTGCTAGGGTGTTGGCTGCTGGTGGTGGTGGTTGTGAGGTCACTTGTGAGGCAGTGCGTGCTAGGCCAGTGCTGTTTGCCTGGCTGCTCTTGGCAGCTGTGAGGTGAGTGCTGTGTGAGGCGGTCGCAGGCATGTGTGAGTGTGGGAAGCTGCTTTTTGTCCTTGGGAGGTGCCTTTTGGTGTAGGCATTGGTGCTGTGGCTGGTGCCTTGTGTCCCACGGTGTGAGAGGTCAGAGCTGGGGGCAGCATTGTGAGGTCACTTGTGCCTCTGTGCCTTGGCGGGCAGTGCTAGGGTGTTGGCTGCTGGTGGTGGTGGTGGTGAGGTGACTTGTGAGGCAGTGCGTGTTAGGCCAGTGCTGGTTGCCTGGCTGCTCTTGGCAGCTGTGAGGTGAGTGGTGCGTGAGGCCGTCGCAGGCATGTGTGAGTGTGGGAAGGTGCTGTTTGTCCTTGGGAGGTGCCTTTTGGTGTGGCCATTGGTGCTGTGGCTGGTGCCTTGTGGCCCAGGGTGTGCGAGGGCGGAGCTGGAGGCAGCATTGTGAGGTCACTTGTGCCCCTGTGCCTTGGCGAGCAGTGCTAGGGTGTTTGCTGGTGGTGGTGGTGGTGGTGAGGTCACTTGTGAGGCAGTGCGTGCTAGGCCAGTGCTGTTTGCCTGGCTGCTCTTGGCAGCTGTGAGGTGAGTGCTGCGTGAGGCCGTCGCAGGCATGTGTGAGTGTGGTAAGGTGCTTTTTGTCCTTGGGAGGTGCCTTTTGGTGTGGGCATTGGTGCTGTGGCTGGTGCCTTGTGGCCCAGGGTGTGCGAGGCCAGAGCTGGGGGCAGCATTGTGAGGTCACTTGTGCCTCTGTGCCTTGGCGGGCAGTGCTAGGGTGTTGGCTGCTGGTGGTGGTGGTGGTGAGGTGACTTGTGAAGCAGTGCGTGCTAGGCCAGTGCTGGTTGCCTGGCTGCTCTTGGCAGCTGTGAGGTGAGTGCTGCGTGAGGTCCTCGCAGGCATGTGTGAGTGTGGGAAGTTGCTGTTTGTCCTTGGGAGGTGCCTTTTGGTGTGGCCATTGGTGCTGTGGCTGGTGCCTTGTGGCCCACGGAGTGAGAGGCCAGAGCTGGGGGCAGCATTGTGAGGTCACTTGTGCCTCTGTGCCTTGGCGGGCAGTGCTAGGGTGTTGGCTGCTGGTGGTGGTGGTTGTGAAGTCACTTGTGAAGCAGTGCGTGCTAGGCCAGTGCTGGTTGCCTGGCTGCTCTTGGCAGCTGTGAGGTGAGTGCTGCGTGAGGCCGTCGCAGGCATGTGTGAGTGTGGGAAGCTGCTGTTTGTCCTTGGGAGGTGCCTTTTGGTGTGGCCATTGGTGCTGTGGCTGGTGCCTTGTGGCCCACGGTGTGCGAGGCCAGAGCTGGAGGCAGCATTGTGAGGTCACTTGTGCCTCTGTGCCTTGGCGGGCAGTGCTCGGGTGTTGGCTGCTGGTTGTGGTGGTGGTGAGGTGACTTGTGAAGCAGTGCGTGCTAGGCCAGTGCTGGTTGCCTGGCTGCTCTTGGCAGCTGTGAGGTGAATGCTGCGTAAGGACGTCACAGACAGGTGTGAGTGTGGGAAGGTTCTGTTTGTCCTTGGGAGGTGCCTTTTGGTGTGGCCATTGGTGCTGTGGCTGGTGCCTTGTGGCCCAGGGTGTGCGAGGCCAGAGCTGGAAGCAGCATTGTGAGGTCACTTGTGCCTCTGTACTTTGGCGGGCTGTGCTAGGGTGTTGGCTGCTGGTGGTGGTGGTTGTGAGGTCACTTGTGAAGCAGTGCGTGCTAGGCCAGTGCTGTTTCCCTGGCTGCTCTTGGCAGCTGTGAGGTGAGTGGTGTGTGAGGCCGTCGCCAGCATGTGTGAGTGTGGGAAGGTGCTGTTTGTCCTTGGGAGGTGCCTTTTGGTGTGGCCATTGGTGCTGTGGCTGGTGCCTTGTGTCCCAGGGTGTGCGAGGGCAGAGCTGGAGGCAGCATTGTGAGGTCACTTGTGCCTCTGTGCCTTGGTGGGCAGTGCTAGTGTGGTGGCTGCTGGTGGTGGTGGTTGTGAGGTGACTTGTGAAGCAGTGCGTGCTAGGCCAGTGCTGGTTGCCTGGCTGCTCTTGGCAGCTGTGAGGTGAGTGCTGCGTGAGGCCGTCGCAGGCATGTGTGAGTGTGGGAAGCTGCTGTTTGTCCTTGGGAGGTGCCTTTTGGTGTGGCCATTGGTGCTGTGGCTGGTGCCTTGTTCCCAGGGTATGAGAGGGCAGAGCTGGGGGCAGCATTGTGAGGTCACTTGTGCCTCTGTGCCTTGGCGGGCAGTGCTAGGGTGTTGGCTGGTGGTGGTGGTGGTTGTGAGGTCACTTGTGAGGCAGTGCGTGCTAGGCCAGTGCTGGTTGCCTGGCTGCTCTTGGCAGCTGTGAGGTGAGTGCTGCGTGAGGCCATCGAAGGCATGTGTCAGTGTGGGAAACTGCTTTTTGTCCTTGGGACGTGCCTTTTGGTGTGGCCATTTGTGCTGTGGCTGGTGCCTTGTGGCCCACGGTGTGAGAGGCCAGAGCTGGGGGCAGCATTGTGAGGTCACTTGTGCCTCTGTGCCTTGGCGGGCAGTGCTAGGGTGTTTGCTGGTGGTGGTGGTGGTTGTGAGGTCACTTGTGAGGCAGTGCATGCTAGGCCAGTGCTGGTTGCCTGGCTGCTCTTGGCAGCTGTGAGGTGAGTGCTGCGTGATGTCCTCGCAGGCATGTGTTAGTGTGGGAAGGTGCTGTTTGTCCTTGGGAGGTGCCTTTTGGTGTGGCCATTGGTGCTGTGGCTGGTGCCTTGTGGCCCAGGGTGTGAGAGGCCAGAGCTGGGGGCAGCATTGTGAGGTCACTTGTGCCTCTGTGCCTTGGCGGGCAGTGCTAGGGTGTTGGCTGCTGGTGGTGGTGGTTGTGAGGTCACTTGTGAAGCAGTGCGTGCTAGGCCAGTGCTGGTTGCCTGGCTGCTCTTGGCAGCTGTGAGGTGAATGCTGCGTGAGTCCGTCGCAGGCTTGTGTCAGTGTGGGAAGGTGCTGTTTGTCCTTGGGAGGTGCCTTTTGGTGTGGCCATTGGTGCTGTGGCTGGTGCCTTGTGTCCCACGGTGTGAGAGGCCAGAGCTGGGGGCAGCATTGTGAGGTCACTTGTGCCTCTGTGCCTTGGCGGGCAGTGCTAGGGTGTTGGCTGCTGGTGGTGGTGGTTGTGAGGTGACTTGTGAAGCAGTGCGTGCTAGGCCAGTGCTGGTTGCCTGGCTGCTCTTGGCAGCTGTGAGGTGAATGCTGCGTTAGGCCGTGACAGACAGGTGTAATTCTGGGAAGGTGCTGTTTGTCCTTGGGAGGTGCCTTTTGGTGTGGCCATTGGTGCTGTGGCTGGTGCCTTGTGTCCCAGGGTATGCGAGGGCAGAGCTGGAGGCAGCATTGTGAGGTCACTTGTGCCTCTGTGCCTTGGCGGGCAGTGCTAGGGTGTTGGCTGCTGGTGGTGGTGGTTGTGAGGTGACTTGTGAAGCAGTGTGTGCTAGGCCAGTGCTGGTTGCCTGGCTGCTCTTGGCAGCTGTGAGGTGAGTGCTGTGTGAGGCCGTCGCAGGCATGTGTCAGTGTGCGAAGGTGCTGTTTGTCCTTAGGAGGTGTCTTTTGGTGTGGCCATTGGTGCTGTGGCTGGTGCCTTCTGGCCCAGGGTGTGCGAGGGCGGAGCTGGAGGCAGCATTGTGAGGTCACTTGTGCCCCTGTGCCTTGGCGAGCAGTGCTAGGGTGTTTGCTGGTGGTGGTGGTGGTGGTGAGGTGACTTTTGAGGCAGTGCGTGCTAGGCCAGTGCTGTTTGCCTGGCTGCTCTTGGCAGCTGTGAGTTGAGTGCTGCGTGAGGCCGTCGCAGGCATGTGTCAGTGTGGGAAGCTGCTTTTTGTCCTTGGGAGGTGCCTTTTGGTGTGGGCATTGGTGCTGTGGCTGGTGCCTTGTGTCCCAGGGTGTGCGAGGGCGGAGCTGGGGGCAGCATTGTGAGGTCACTTGTGCCTCTGTGCCTTGGCGGGCAGTGCTAGGGTGTTGGCTGCTGGTGGTGGTGGTTGTGAAGTCACTTGTGAAGCAGTGCGTGCTAGGCCAGTGCTGGTTGCCTGGCTGCTCTTGGCAGCTGTGAGGTGAGTGCTGCGTGAGGCCGTCGCAGGCATGTGTCAGTGTGTGAAGCTGCTGTTTGTCCTTGGGAGGTGCCTTTTGGTGTGGCCATTGGTGCTGTGGCTGGTGCCTTGTGGCCCACGGTGTGAGAGGCCAGAGCTGGAGGCAGCATTGTGAGGTCACTTGTGCCTCTGTGCCTTGGCGGGCAGTGCTCGGGTGTTGGCTGCTGGTGGTGGTGGTGGTGAGGTGACTTGTGAAGCAGTGCGTGCTAGGCCAGTGCTGGTTGCCTGGCTGCTCTTGGCAGCTGTGAGGTGAATGCTGCGTAAGGACGTCACAGACAGGTGTGAGTGTGGGAAGGTGCTGTTTGTCCTTGGGAGGTGCCTTTTGGTGTGGCCATTGGTGCTGTGGCTGGTGCCTTGTGGCCCAGGGTGTGCGAGGCCAGAGCTGGAAGCAGCATTGTGAGGTCACTTGTGCCTCTGTACTTTGGCGGGCTGTGCTAGGGTGTTGGCTGCTGGTGGTGGTGGTTGTGAGGTCACTTGTGAAGCAGTGCGTGCTAGGCCAGTGCTGTTTCCCTGGCTGCTCTTGGCAGCTGTGAGGTGAGTGGTGTGTGAGGCCGTCGCCAGCATGTGTGAGTGTGGGAAGGTGCTGTTTGTCCTTGGGAGGTGCCTTTTGGTGTGGCCATTGGTGCTGTGGCTGGTGCCTTGTGGCCCAGGGTGTGCGAGGGCAGAGCTGGAGGCAGCATTGTGAGGTCACTTGTGCCTCTGTGCCTTGGTGGGCAGTGCTAGTGTGGTGGCTGCTGGTGGTGGTGGTTGTGAGGTGACTTGTGAAGCAGTGCGTGCTAGGCCAGTGCTGGTTGCCTGGCTGCTCTTGGCAGCTGTGAGGTGAGTGCTGCGTGAGGCCGTCGCAGGCATGTGTGAGTGTGGGAAGCTGCTGTTTGTCCTTGGGAGGTGCCTTTTGGTGTGGGCATTGGTGCTGTGGCTGGTGCCTTGTTCCCAGGGTGTGCGAGGGCGGAGCTGGGGGCAGCATTGTGAGGTCACTTGTGCCCCTGTGCCTTGGCGGGCAGTGCTAGGGTGTTGGCTGCTGGTGGTGAGGTGACTTGTGAAGCAGTGCGTGCTAGGCCAGTGCTGGTTGCCTGGCTGCTCTTGGCAGCTGTGAGGTGAGTGCTGCGTAAGGCTGTCACAGACAGGTGTCAGTGTGGGAAGGTGCTGTTTGTCCTTGGGAGGTGCCTTTTGGTGTGGCCATTGGTGCTGTGGCTGGTGCCTTGTGTCCCAGGGTATGAGAGGGCAGACCTGGGGGCAGCATTGTGAGGTCCCTTGTGCCTCTGTGCCTTGGCGGGCAGTGCTAGGGTGTTTGCTGCTGGTGGTGGTGGTTGTGAGGTCACTTGTGAGGCAGTGCGTGCTAGGCCAGTGCTGGTTGCCTGGCTGCTCTTGGCAGCTGTGAGGTGAGTGCTGCGTGAGGCCATCGAAGGCATGTGTCAGTGTGGGAAACTGCTTTTTGTCCTTGGGACGTGCCTTTTGGTGTGGCCATTTGTGCTGTGGCTGGTGCCTTGTGGCCCACGGTGTGAGAGGCCAGAGCTGGGGGCAGCATTGTGAGGTCACTTGTGCCTCTGTGCCTTGGCGGGCAGTGCTAGGGTGTTTGCTGGTGGTGGTGGTGGTTGTGAGGTCACTTGTGAGGCAGTGCATGCTAGGCCAGTGCTGGTTGCCTGGCTGCTCTTGGCAGCTGTGAGGTGAGTGCTGCGTGATGTCCTCGCAGGCATGTGTTAGTGTGGGAAGGTGCTGTTTGTCCTTGGGAGGTGCCTTTTGGTGTGGCCATTGGTGCTGTGGCTGGTGCCTTGTGTCCCACGGTGTGAGAGGCCAGAGCTGGGGGCAGCATTGTGAGGTCACTTGTGCCTCTGTGCCTTGGCGGGCAGTGCTAGGGTGTTGGCTGCTGGTGGTGGTGGTTGTGAGGTCACTTGTGAAGCAGTGCGTGCTAGGCCAGTGCTGGTTGCCTGGCTGCTCTTGGCAGCTGTGAGGTGAATGCTGCGTTAGGCCGTGACAGACGGGTGTAATTCTGGGAAGGTGCTGTTTGTCCTTGGGAGGTGCCTTTTGGTGTGGCCATTGGTGCTGTGGCTGGTGCCTTGTGGCCCAGGGTGTGCGAGGGCAGAGCTGGAGGCAGCATTGTGAGGTCACTTGTGCCTCTGTGCCTTGGCGGGCAGTGCTAGGGTGTTGGCTGCTGGTGGTGGTGGTTGTGAGGTGACTTGTGAAGCAGTGTGTGCTAGGCCAGTGCTGGTTGCCTGGCTGCTCTTGGCAGCTGTGAGGTGAGTGCTGTGTGAGGCCGTCGCAGGCATGTGTCAGTGTGGGAAGGTGCTGTTTGTCCTTAGGAGGTGTCTTTTGGTGTGGCCATTGGTGCTGTGGCTGGTGCCTTCTGGCCCAGGGTGTGCGAGGGCGGAGCTGGAGGCAGCATTGTGAGGTCACTTGTGCCCCTGTGCCTTGGCGAGCAGTGCTAGGGTGTTTGCTGGTGGTGGTGGTGGTGGTGAGGTGACTTTTGAGGCAGTGCGTGCTAGGCCAGTGCTGTTTGCCTGGCTGCTCTTGGCAGCTGTGAGTTGAGTGCTGCGTGAGGCCGTCGCAGGCATGTGTCAGTGTGGGAAGCTGCTTTTTGTCCTTGGGAGGTGCCTTTTGGTGTGGGCATTGGTGCTGTGGCTGGTGCCTTGTGGCCCAGGGTGTGCGAGGGCGGAGCTGGGGGCAGCATTGTGAGGTCACTTGTGCCCCTGTGCCTTGGCGGGCAGTGCTAGGGTGTTGGCTGCTGGTGGTGGTGGTGGTGAGGTCACTTGTGAAGCAGTGCGTGCTAGGCCAGCGCTGGTTGCCTGGCTGCTCTTGGCAGCTGTGAGGTGAGTGCTGCGTGAGGTCGTCGCAGGCATGTGTGAGTGTGGGAAGTTGCTGTTTGTCCTTGGGAGGTGCCTTTTGGTGTGGCCATTGGTGCTGTGGCTGGTGCCTTGTGGCCCACGGAGTGAGAGGCCAGAGCTGGGGGCAGCATTGTGAGGTCACTTGTGCCTCTGTGCCTTGGCGGGCAGTGCTAGGGTGTTGGCTGGTGGTGGTGGTGGTTGTGAGGTCACTTGTGAGGCAGTGCGTGCTAGGCCAGTGCTGTTTGCCTGGCTGCTCTTGGCAGCTGTGAGGTGAGTGCTGCGTGAGGCCGTCGCAGGCATGTGTGAGTGTGGGAAGCTGCTTTTTGTCCTTGGGAGGTGCCTTTTGTTGTGGCCATTGGTCCTGTGGCTGGTGCCTTGTGGCCCACGGTGTGAGAGGCCAGAGCTGGGGGCAGCATTGTGAGGTCACTTGTGCCTCTGTGCCTTGGCGGGCAGTGCTAGGGTGTTGGCTGCTGGTGGTGGTGGTTGTGAGGTCACTTGTGAGGCAGTGCATGCTAGGCCAGTGCTGGTTGCCTGGCTGCTCTTGGCAGCTGTGAGGTGAGTGCTGCGTGATGTCCTCGCAGGCATGTGTTAGTGTGGGAAGGTGCTGTTTGTCCTTGGGAGGTGCCTTTTGGTGTGGCCATTGGTGCTGTGGCTGGTGCCTTGTGGCCCAGGGTGTGAGAGGCCAGAGCTGGGGGCAGCATTGTGAGGTCACTTGTGCCTCTGTGCCTTGGCGGGCAGTGCTAGGGTGTTGGCTGCTGGTGGTGGTGGTTGTGAGGTGACTTGTGAAGCAGTGCGTGCTAGGCCAGTGCTGGTTGCCTGGCTGCTCTTGGCAGCTGTGAGGTGAATGCTGCGTGAGTCCGTCGCAGGCTTGTGTCAGTGTGGGAAGGTGCTGTTTGTCCTTGGGAGGTGCCTTTTGGTGTGGCCATTGGTGCTGTGGCTGGTGCCTTGTGTCCCACGGTGTGAGAGGCCAGAGCTGGGGGCAGCATTGTGAGGTCACTTGTGCCTCTGTGCCTTGGCGGGCAGTGCTAGGGTGTTGGCTGCTGGTGGTGGTGGTTGTGAGGTGACTTGTGAAGCAGTGCGTGCTAGGCCAGTGCTGGTTGCCTGGCTGCTCTTGGCAGCTGTGAGGTGAATGCTGCGTTAGGCCGTGACAGACAGGTGTAATTCTGGGAAGGTGCTGTTTGTCCTTGGGAGGTGCCTTTTGGTGTGGCCATTGGTGCTGTGGCTGGTGCCTTGTGTCCCAGGGTATGCGAGGGCAGAGCTGGAGGCAGCATTGTGAGGTCACTTGTGCCTCTGTGCCTTGGCGGGCAGTGCTAGGGTGTTGGCTGCTGGTGGTGGTGGTTGTGAGGTGACTTGTGAAGCAGTGTGTGCTAGGCCAGTGCTGGTTGCCTGGCTGCTCTTGGCAGCTGTGAGGTGAGTGCTGCGTGAGGTCGTCGCAGGCATGTGTGAGTGTGGGAAGTTGCTGTTTGTCCTTGGGAGGTGCCTTTTGGTGTGGCCATTGGTGCTGTGGCTGGTGCCTTGTGGCCCACGGAGTGAGAGGCCAGAGCTGGGGGCAGCATTGTGAGGTCACTTGTGCCTCTGTGCCTTGGCGGGCAGTGCTAGGGTGTTGGCTGGTGGTGGTGGTGGTTGTGAGGTCACTTGTGAGGCAGTGCGTGCTAGGCCAGTGCTGTTTGCCTGGCTGCTCTTGGCAGCTGTGAGGTGAGTGCTGCGTGAGGCCGTCGCAGGCATGTGTCAGTGTGGGAAGCTGCTTTTTGTCCTTGGGAGGTGCCTTTTGTTGTGGCCATTGGTCCTGTGGCTGGTGCCTTGTGGCCCACGGTGTGAGAGGCCAGAGCTGGGGGCAGCATTGTGAGGTCACTTGTGCCTCTGTGCCTTGGCGGGCAGTGCTAGGGTGTTGGCTGCTGGTGGTGGTGGTTGTGAGGTCACTTGTGAGGCAGTGCATGCTAGGCCAGTGCTGGTTGCCTGGCTGCTCTTGGCAGCTGTGAGGTGAGTGCTGCGTGATGTCCTCGCAGGCATGTGTTAGTGTGGGAAGGTGCTGTTTGTCCTTGGGAGGTGCCTTTTGGTGTGGCCATTGGTGCTGTGGCTGGTGCCTTGTGGCCCAGGGTGTGAGAGGCCAGAGCTGGGGGCAGCATTGTGAGGTCACTTGTGCCTCTGTGCCTTGGCGGGCAGTGCTAGGGTGTTGGCTGCTGGTGGTGGTGGTTGTGAGGTCACTTGTGAAGCAGTGCGTGCTAGGCCAGTGCTGGTTGCCTGGCTGCTCTTGGCAGCTGTGAGGTGAATGCTGCGTGAGTCCGTCGCAGGCTTGTGTGAGTGTGGGAAGGTGCTGTTTGTCCTTGGGAGGTGCCTTTTGGTGTGGGCATTGGTGCTGTGGCTGGTGCCTTGTGTCCCACGGTGTGAGAGGCCAGAGCTGGGGGCAGCATTGTGAGGTCACTTGTGCCTCTGTGCCTTGGCGGGCAGTGCTAGGGTGTTGGCTGCTGGTGGTGGTGGTTGTGAGGTGACTTGTGAAGCAGTGCGTGCTAGGCCAGTGCTGGTTGCCTGGCTGCTCTTGGCAGCTGTGAGGTGAATGCTGCGTTAGGCCGTGACAGACAGGTATAATTCTGGGAAGGTGCTGTTTGTCCTTGGGAGGTGCCTTTTGGTGTGGCCATTGGTGCTGTGGCTGGTGCCTTGTGTCCCAGGGTATGCGAGGGCAGAGCTGGAGGCAGCATTGTGAGGTCACTTGTGCCTCTGTGCCTTGGCGGGCAGTGCTAGGGTGTTGGCTGCTGGTGGTGGTGGTTGTGAGGTGACTTGTGAAGCAGTGTGTGCTAGGCCAGTGCTGGTTGCCTGGCTGCTCTTGGCAGCTGTGAGGTGAGTGCTGCGTGAGGCCGTCGCAGGCATGTGTCAGTGTGGGAAGGTGCTGTTTGTCCTTAGGAGGTGTCTTTTGGTGTGGCCATTGGTGCTGTGGCTGGTGCCTTCTTGCCCAGGGTGTGCGAGGGCGGAGCTGGAGGCAGCATTGTGAGGTCACTTGTGCCCCTGTGCCTTGGCGAGCAGTGCTAGGGTGTTTGCTGGTGGTGGTGGTGGTGGTGAGGTGACTTGTGAGGCAGTGCGTGCTAGGCCAGTGCTGTTTGCCTGGCTGCTCTTGGCAGCTGTGAGGTGAGTGCTGCGTGAGGCCGTCGCAGGCATGTGTCAGTGTGGGAAGCTGCTTTTTGTCCTTGGGAGGTGCCTTTTGGTGTGGCCATTGGTGCTGTGGCTGGTGCCTTGTGGCCCAGGGTGTGCGAGGCCAGAGCTGGAGGCAGCATTGTGAGGTCACTTGTGCCTCTGTGCCTTGGTGGGCAGTGCTAGTGTGGTGGCTGCTGGTGGTGGTGGTGGTGAGGTGACTTGTGAAGCAGTGCGTGCTAGGCCAGTGCTGGTTGCCTGGCTGCTCTTGGCAGCTGTGAGGTGAGTGCTGCGTGAGGCCGTCGCAGGCATGTGTCAGTGTGGGAAGCTGCTTTTTGTCCTTGGGAGGTGCCTTTTGGTGTGGCCATTGGTGCTGTGGCTCGTGCCTTGTTCCCAGGGTGTGCGAGGGCGGAGCTGGGGGCAGCATTGTGAGGTCACTTGTGCCCCTGTGCCTTGGCGGGCAGTGCTAGGGTGTTAGCTGCTGGTGGTGAGGTGACTTGTGAAGCAGTGCGTGCTAGGCCAGTGCTGGTTGCCTGGCTGCTCTTGGCAGCTGTGAGGTGAGTGCTGCGTGAGGCCGTCGCAGGCATGTGTGAGTGTGGGAAGCTGCTTTTTGTCCTTGGGAGGTGCCTTTTGGTGTGGCCATTGGTGCTGTGGCGGGTGCCTTGTGGCCCACGGTGTGAGAGGCCAGAGCTGGGGGCAGCATTGTGAGGTCACTTGTGCCCCTGTGCCTTGTCGGGCAGTGCTAGGGTGTTGGCTGGTGGTGGTGGTGGTGGTGAGGTCACTTGTGAAGCAGTGCGTGCTAGGCCAGTGCTGGTTGCCTGGCTGCTCTTGGCAGCTGTGAGGTGAGTGCTGCGTGAGGCCGTCGCAGGCATGTGTGAGTGTGGGAAGGTGCTGTTTGTCCTTGGGAGGTGCCTTTTGGTGTGGCCATTGGTGCTGTGGCTGGTGCCTTGTGGCCCAGGGTGTGCGAGGCCGGAGCTGGAGGCAGCATTGTGAGGTCCCTTGTGCCTCTGTGCCTTGTCGGGCAGTGCTAGGGTGTTGGCTGCTGGTGGTGGTGGTTGTGAGGTGACTTGTGAAGCAGTGCGTGTTAGGCCAGTGCTGGTTGCCTGGCTGCTCTTTGCAGCTGTGAGGTGAGTGGTGCGTGAGGCCGTCGCAGGCATGTGTGAGTGTGGGAAGGTGCTGTTTGTCCTTGGGAGGTGCCTTTTGGTGTGGCCATTGGTGCTGTGGCTGGTGCCTTCTGGCCCAGGGTGTGCGAGGGCGGAGCTGGAGGCAGCATTGTGAGGTCACTTGTGCCCCTGTGCCTTGGCGAGCAGTGCTAGGGTGTTTGCTGGTGGTGGTGGTGGTGGTGAGGTCACTTGTGAGGCAGTGCGTGCTAGGCCAGTGCTGGTTGCCTGGCTGCTCTTGGCAGCTGTGAGGTGAGTGCTGCGTGAGGCCGTCGCAGGCATGTGTCAGTGTGGGAAGGTGCTGTTTGTCCTTAGGAGGTGTCTTTTGGTGTGGCCATTGGTGCTGTGGCTGGTGCCTTCTTGCCCAGGGTGTGCGAGGGCGGAGCTGGAGGCAGCATTGTGAGGTCACTTGTGCCCCTGTGCCTTGGCGGGCAGTGCTAGGGTGTTGGCTGCTGGTGGTGGTGGTTGTGAGGTGACTTGTGAAGCAGTGCGTGCTAGGCCAGTGCTGGTTGCCTGGCTGCTCTTGGCAGCTGTGAGGTGAGTGCTGCGTGAGGTCCTCGCCGGCATGTGTGAGTGTGGGAAGTTGCTGTTTGTCCTTGGGAGGTGCCTTTTGGTGTGGCCATTGGTGCTGTGGCTGGTGCCTTGTGGCCCACGGAGTGAGAGGCCAGAGCTGGGGGCAGCATTGTGAGGTCACTTGTGCCTCTGTGCCTTGGCGGGCAGTGCTAGGGTGTTGGCTGGTGGTGGTGGTGGTTGTGAGGTCACTTGTGAAGCAGTGCGTGCTAGGCCAGTGCTGGTTGCCTGGCTGCTCTTGGCAGCTGTGAGGTGAGTGCTGCGTGAGGCCGTCGCAGGCATGTGTCAGTGTGGGAAGGTGCTGTTTGTCCTTAGGAGGTGTCTTTTGGTGTGGCCATTGGTGCTGTGGCTGGTGCCTTCTTGCCCACGGTGTGAGAGGCCAGAGCTGGAGGCAGCATTGTGAGGTCACTTGTGCCCCTGTGCCTTGGCGAGCAGTGCTAGGGTGTTTGCTGGTGGTGGTGGTGGTGGTGAGGTGACTTGTGAGGCAGTGCGTGCTAGGCCAGTGCTGTTTGCCTGGCTGCTCTTGGCAGCTGTGAGGTGAGTGCTGCGTGAGGCCGTCGCAGGCATGTGTCAGTGTGGGAAGCTGCTTTTTGTCCTTGGGAGGTGCCTTTTGTTGTGGCCATTGGTGCTGTGGCTGGTGCCTTGTGGCCCAGGGTGTGCGAGGCCAGAGCTGGAGGCAGCATTGTGAGGTCACTTGTGCCTCTGTGCCTTGGTGGGCAGTGCTAGTGTGGTGGCTGCTGGTGGTGGTGGTTGTGAGGTGACTTGTGAAGCAGTGCGTGCTAGGCCAGTGCTGGTTGCCTGGCTGCTCTTGGCAGCTGTGAGGTGAGTGCTGCGTGAGGCCGTCGCAGGCATGTGTCAGTGTGGGAAGCTGCTTTTTGTCCTTGGGAGGTGCCTTTTGGTGTGGCCATTGGTGCTGTGGCTCGTGCCTTGTTCCCAGGGTGTGCGAGGGCGGAGCTGGGGGCAGCATTGTGAGGTCACTTGTGCCCCTGTGCCTTGGCGGGCAGTGCTAGGGTGTTAGCTGCTGGTGGTGAGGTGACTTGTGAAGCAGTGCGTGCTAGGCCAGTGCTGGTTGCCTGGCTGCTCTTGGCAGCTGTGAAGTGAGTGCTGCGTGAGGCCGTCGCAGGCATGTGTCAGTGTGGGAAGCTGCTTTTTGTCCTTGGGAGGTGCCTTTTGGTGTGGCCAGTGGTGCTGTGGCGGGTGCCTTGTGGCCCACGGTGTGAGAGGCCAGAGCTGGGGGCAGCATTGTGAGGTCACTTGTGCCCCTGTGCCTTGTCGGGCAGTGCTAGGGTGTTGGCTGGTGGTGGTGGTGGTGGTGAGGTCACTTGTGAAGCAGTGCGTGCTAGGCCAGTGCTGGTTGCCTGGCTGCTCTTGGCAGCTGTGAGGTGAGTGCTGCGTGAGGCCGTCGCAGGCATGTGTGAGTGTGGGAAGGTGCTGTTTGTCCTTGGGAGGTGCCTTTTGGTGTGGCCATTGGTGCTGTGGCTGGTGCCTTGTGGCCCAGGGTGTGCGAGGCCGGAGCTGGAGGCAGCATTGTGAGGTCACTTGTGCCTCTGTGCCTTGTCGGGCAGTGCTAGGGTGTTGGCTGCTGGTGGTGGTGGTTGTGAGGTGACTTGTGAAGCAGTGCGTGTTAGGCCAGTGCTGGTTGCCTGGCTGCTCTTTGCAGCTGTGAGGTGAGTGGTGCGTGAGGCCGTCGCAGGCATGTGTGAGTGTGGGAAGGTGCTGTTTGTCCTTGGGAGGTGCCTTTTGGTGTGGCCATTGGTGCTGTGGCTGGTGCCTTCTGGCCCACGGTGTGCGAGGGCGGAGCTGGAGGCAGCATTGTGAGGTCACTTGTGCCCCTGTGCCTAGGCGAGCAGTGCTAGGGTGTTTGCTGGTGGTGGTGGTGGTGGTGAGGTCACTTGTGAGGCAGTGCGTGCTAGGCCAGTGCTGTTTGCCTGGCTGCTCTTGGCAGCTGTGAGGTGAGTGCTGCGTGAGGCCGTCGCAGGCATGTGTCAGTGTGGGAAGCTGCTTTTTGTCCTTGGGAGGTGCCTTTTGGTGTGGGCATTGGTGCTGTGGCTGGGGCCTTGTGGCCCAGGGTGTGCGAGGCCAGAGCTGGGGGCAGCATTGTGAGGTCACTTGTGCCTCTGTGCCTTGGCGGGCAGTGCTAGGGTGTTGGCTGCTGGTGGTGGTGGTTGTGAGGTGACTTGTGAAGCAGTGCGTGCTAGGCCAGTGCTGGTTGCCTGGCTGCTCTTGGCAGCTGTGAGGTGAGTGCTGCGTGAGGTCCTCGCCGGCATGTGTGAGTGTGGGAAGTTGCTGTTTGTCCTTGGGAGGTGCCTTTTGGTGTGGCCATTGGTGCTGTGGCTGGTGCCTTGTGGCCCACGGAGTGAGAGGCCAGAGCTGGGGGCAGCATTGTGAGGTCACTTGTGCCTCTGTGCCTTGGCGGGCAGTGCTAGGGTGTTGGCTGGTGGTGGTGGTGGTTGTGAGGTCACTTGTGAAGCAGTGCGTGCTAGGCCAGTGCTGGTTGCCTGGCTGCTCTTGGCAGCTGTGAGGTGAGTGCTGCGTGAGGCCGTCGCAGGCATGTGTCAGTGTGGGAAGCTGCTGTTTGTCCTTGGGAGGTGCCTTTTGGTGTGGCCATTGGTGCTGTGGCTGGTGCCTTGTGGCCCACGGTGTGAGAGGCCAGAGCTGGAGGCAGCATTGTGAGGTCACTTGTGCCTCTGTGCCTTGGCGGGCAGTGCTCGGGTGTTGGCTGCTGGTGGTGGTGGTGGTGAGGTGACTTGTGAAGCAGTGCGTGCTAGGCCAGTGCTGGTTGCCTGGCTGCTCTTGGCAGCTGTGAGGTGAATGCTGCGTAAGGACGTCACAGACAGGTGTGAGTGTGGGAAGGTGCTGTTTGTCCTTGGGAGGTGCCTTTTGGTGTGGCCATTGGTGCTGTGGCTGGTGCCTTGTGGCCCAGGGTGTGCGAGGCCAGAGCTGGAAGCAGCATTGTGAGGTCACTTGTGCCTCTGTGCCTTGGCGAGCAGTGCTAGGGTGTTTGCTGGTGGTGGTGGTGGTGGTGAGGTCACTTGTGAGGCAGTGCGTGCTAGGCCAGTGCTGTTTGCCTGGCTGCTCTTGGCAGCTGTGAGGTGAGTGCTGCGTGAGGCCGTCGCAGGCATGTGTCAGTGTGGGAAGCTGCTTTTTGTCCTTGGGAGGTGCCTTTTGGTGTGGGCATTGGTGCTGTGGCTGGGGCCTTGTGGCCCAGGGTGTGCGAGGCCAGAGCTGGGGGCAGCATTGTGAGGTCACTTGTGCCTCTGTGCCTTGGCGGGCAGTGCTAGGGTGTTGGCTGCTGGTGGTGGTGGTTGTGAGGTGACTTGTGAAGCAGTGCGTGCTAGGCCAGTGCTGGTTGCCTGGCTGCTCTTGGCAGCTGTGAGGTGAGTGCTGCGTGAGGTCCTCGCCGGCATGTGTGAGTGTGGGAAGTTGCTGTTTGTCCTTGGGAGGTGCCTTTTGGTGTGGCCATTGGTGCTGTGGCTGGTGCCTTGTGGCCCACGGAGTGAGAGGCCAGAGCTGGGGGCAGCATTGTGAGGTCACTTGTGCCTCTGTGCCTTGGCGGGCAGTGCTAGGGTGTTGGCTGGTGGTGGTGGTGGTTGTGAGGTCACTTGTGAAGCAGTGCGTGCTAGGCCAGTGCTGGTTGCCTGGCTGCTCTTGGCAGCTGTGAGGTGAGTGCTGCGTGAGGCCGTCGCAGGCATGTGTCAGTGTGGGAAGGTGCTGTTTGTCCTTAGGAGGTGTCTTTTGGTGTGGCCATTGGTGCTGTGGCTGGTGCCTTCTTGCCCACGGTGTGAGAGGCCAGAGCTGGAGGCAGCATTGTGAGGTCACTTGTGCCCCTGTGCCTTGGCGAGCAGTGCTAGGGTGTTTGCTGGTGGTGGTGGTGGTGGTGAGGTGACTTGTGAGGCAGTGCGTGCTAGGCCAGTGCTGTTTGCCTGGCTGCTCTTGGCAGCTGTGAGGTGAGTGCTGCGTGAGGCCGTCGCAGGCATGTGTCAGTGTGGGAAGCTGCTTTTTGTCCTTGGGAGGTGCCTTTTGTTGTGGCCATTGGTGCTGTGGCTGGTGCCTTGTGGCCCAGGGTGTGCGAGGCCAGAGCTGGAGGCAGCATTGTGAGGTCACTTGTGCCTCTGTGCCTTGGTGGGCAGTGCTAGTGTGGTGGCTGCTGGTGGTGGTGGTTGTGAGGTGACTTGTGAAGCAGTGCGTGCTAGGCCAGTGCTGGTTGCCTGGCTGCTCTTGGCAGCTGTGAGGTGAGTGCTGCGTGAGGCCGTCGCAGGCATGTGTCAGTGTGGGAAGCTGCTTTTTGTCCTTGGGAGGTGCCTTTTGGTGTGGCCATTGGTGCTGTGGCTCGTGCCTTTTTCCCAGGGTGTGCGAGGGCGGAGCTGGGGGCAGCATTGTGAGGTCACTTGTGCCCCTGTGCCTTGGCGGGCAGTGCTAGGGTGTTAGCTGCTGGTGGTGAGGTGACTTGTGAAGCAGTGCGTGCTAGGCCAGTGCTGGTTGCCTGGCTGCTCTTGGCAGCTGTGAGGTGAGTGCTGCGTGAGGCCGTCGCAGGCATGTGTGAGTGTGGGAAGGTGCTGTTTGTCCTTGGGAGGTGCCTTTTGGTGTGGCCATTGGTGCTGTGGCTGGTGCCTTGTGGCCCAGGGTGTGCGAGGCCGGAGCTGGAGGCAGCATTGTGAGGTCACTTGTGCCTCTGTGCCTTGTCGGGCAGTGCTAGGGTGTTGGCTGCTGGTGGTGGTGGTTGTGAGGTGACTTGTGAAGCAGTGCGTGTTAGGCCAGTGCTGGTTGCCTGGCTGCTCTTTGCAGCTGTGAGGTGAGTGGTGCGTGAGGCCGTCGCAGGCATGTGTGAGTGTGGGAAGGTGCTGTTTGTCCTTGGGAGGTGCCTTTTGGTGTGGCCATTGGTGCTGTGGCTGGTGCCTTCTGGCCCAGGGTGTGCGAGGGCGGAGCTGGAGGCAGCATTGTGAGGTCACTTGTGCCCCTGTGCCTTGGCGAGCAGTGCTAGGGTGTTTGCTGGTGGTGGTGGTGGTGGTGAGGTCACTTGTGAGGCAGTGCGTGCTAGGCCAATGCTGTTTGCCTGGCTGCTCTTGGCAGCTGTGAGGTGAGTGCTGCGTGAGGCCGTCGCAGGCATGTGTCAGTGTGGGAAGCTGCTTTTTGTCCTTGGGAGGTGCCTTTTGGTGTGGCCATTGGTGCTGTGGCTGGGGCCTTGTGGCCCAGGGTGTGCGAGGCCAGAGCTGGGGGCAGCATTGTGAGGTCACTTGTGCCTCTGTGCCTTGGCGGGCAGTGCTAGGGTGTTGGCTGCTGGTGGTGGTGGTTGTGAGGTGACTTGTGAAGCAGTGCGTGCTAGGCCAGTGCTGGTTGCCTGGCTGCTCTTGGCAGCTGTGAGGTGAGTGCTGCGTGAGGTCCTCGCCGGCATGTGTGAGTGTGGGAAGTTGCTGTTTGTCCTTGGGAGGTGCCTTTTGGTGTGGCCATTGGTGCTGTGGCTGGTGCCTTGTGGCCCACGGAGTGAGAGGCCAGAGCTGGGGGCAGCATTGTGAGGTCACTTGTGCCTCTGTGCCTTGGCGGGCAGTGCTAGGGTGTTGGCTGGTGGTGGTGGTGGTTGTGAGGTCACTTGTGAAGCAGTGCGTGCTAGGCCAGTGCTGGTTGCCTGGCTGCTCTTGGCAGCTGTGAGGTGAGTGCTGCGTGAGGCCGTCGCAGGCATGTGTCAGTGTGGGAAGCTGCTGTTTGTCCTTGGGAGGTGCCTTTTGGTGTGGCCATTGGTGCTGTGGCTGGTGCCTTGTGGCCCACGGTGTGAGAGGCCAGAGCTGGAGGCAGCATTGTGAGGTCACTTGTGCCTCTGTGCCTTGGCGGGCAGTGCTCGGGTGTTGGCTGCTGGTGGTGGTGGTGGTGAGGTGACTTGTGAAGCAGTGCGTGCTAGGCCAGTGCTGGTTGCCTGGCTGCTCTTGGCAGCTGTGAGATGAATGCTGCGTAAGGACGTCACAGACAGGTGTGAGTGTGGGAAGGTGCTGTTTGTCCTTGGGAGGTGCCTTTTGGTGTGGCCATTGGTGCTGTGGCTGGTGCCTTGTGGCCCAGGGTGTGCGAGGCCAGAGCTGGAAGCAGCATTGTGAGGTCACTTGTGCCTCTGTACTTTGGCGGGCTGTGCTAGGGTGTTGGCTGCTGGTGGTGGTGGTTGTGAGGTCACTTGTGAAGCAGTGCGTGCTAGGCCAGTGCTGTTTCCCTGGCTGCTCTTGGCAGCTGTGAGGTGAGTGGTGTGTGAGGCCGTCGCCAGCATGTGTGAGTGTGGGAAGGTGCTGTTTGTCCTTGGGAGGTGCCTTTTGGTGTGGCCATTGGTGCTGTGGCTGGTGCCTTGTGGCCCAGGGTGTGCGAGGGCAGAGCTGGAGGCAGCATTGTGAGGTCACTTGTGCCTCTGTGCCTTGGTGGGCAGTGCTAGTGTGGTGGCTGCTGGTGGTGGTGGTTGTGAGGTGACTTGTGAAGCAGTGCGTGCTAGGCCAGTGCTGGTTGCCTGGCTGCTCTTGGCAGCTGTGAGGTGAGTGCTGCGTGAGGCCGTCGCAGGCATGTGTGAGTGTGGGAAGGTGCTGTTTGTCCTTGGGAGGTGCCTTTTGGTGTGGCCATTGGTGCTGTGGCTGGTGCCTTGTTCCCAGGGTGTGCGAGGGCGGAGCTGGGGGCAGCATTGTGAGGTCACTTGTGCCCCTGTGCCTTGGCGGGCAGTGCTAGGGTGTTGGCTGCTGGTGGTGAGGTGACTTGTGAAGCAGTGCGTGCTAGGCCAGTGCTGGTTGCCTGGCTGCTCTTGGCAGCTGTGAGGTGAGTGCTGCGTAAGGCTGTCACAGACAGGTGTCAGTGTGGGAAGGTGCTGTTTGTCCTTGGGAGGTGCCTTTTGGTGTGGCCATTGGTGCTGTGGCTGGTGCCTTGTGTCCCAGGGTATGAGAGGGCAGACCTGGCGGCAGCATTGTGAGGTCCCTTGTGCCTCTGTGCCTTGGCGGGCAGTGCTAGGGTGTTGGCTGCTGGTGGTGGTGGTTGTGAGGTCACTTGTGAGGCAGTGCGTGCTAGGCCAGTGCTGGTTGCCTGGCTGCTCTTGGCAGCTGTGAGGTGAGTGCTGCGTGAGGCCATCGAAGGCATGTGTCAGTGTGGGAAACTGCTTTTTGTCCTTGGGAGGTGCCTTTTGGTGTGGCCATTTGTGCTGTGGCTGGTGCCTTGTGTCCCAGGGTGTGAGAGTCCAGAGCTGGGGGCAGCATTGTGAGGTCACTTGTGCCTCTGTGCCTTGGCGGGCAGTGCTAGGGTGTTTGCTGGTGGTGGTGGTGGTTGTGAGGTCACTTGTGAGGCAGTGCATGCTAGGCCAGTGCTGGTTGCCTGGCTGCTCTTGGCAGCTGTGAGGTGAGTGCTGCGTGATGTCCTCGCAGGCATGTGTTAGTGTGGGAAGGTGCTGTTTGTCCTTGGGAGGTGCCTTTTGGTGTGGCCATTGGTGCTGTGGCTGGTGCCTTGTGGCCCAGGGTGTGAGAGGCCAGAGCTGGGGGCAGCATTGTGAGGTCACTTGTGCCTCTGTGCCTTGGCGGGCAGTGCTAGGGTGTTGGCTGCTGGTGGTGGTGGTTGTGAGGTGACTTGTGAAGCAGTGCGTGCTAGGCCAGTGCTGGTTGCCTGGCTGCTCTTGGCAGCTGTGAGGTGAATGCTGCGTGAGTCCGTCGCAGGCTTGTGTCAGTGTGGGAAGGTGCTGTTTGTCCTTGGGAGGTGCCTTTTGGTGTGGCCATTGGTGCTGTGGCTGGTGCCTTGTGTCCCACGGTGTGAGAGGCCAGAGCTGGGGGCAGCATTGTGAGGTCACTTGTGCCTCTGTGCCTTGGCGGGCAGTGCTAGGGTGTTGGCTGCTGGTGGTGGTGGTTGTGAGGTGACTTGTGAAGCAGTGCGTGCTAGGCCAGTGCTGGTTGCCTGGCTGCTCTTGGCAGCTGTGAGGTGAATGCTGCGTTAGGCCGTGACAGACAGGTGTAATTCTGGGAAGGTGCTGTTTGTCCTTGGGAGGTGCCTTTTGGTGTGGCCATTGGTGCTGTGGCTGGTGCCTTGTGTCCCAGGGTATGCGAGGGCAGAGCTGGAGGCAGCATTGTGAGGTCACTTGTGCCTCTGTGCCTTGGCGGGCAGTGCTAGGGTGTTGGCTGCTGGTGGTGGTGGTTGTGAGGTGACTTGTGAAGCAGTGTGTGCTAGGCCAGTGCTGGTTGCCTGGCTGCTCTTGGCAGCTGTGAGGTGAGTGCTGTGTGAGGCCGTCGCAGGCATGTGTCAGTGTGGGAAGGTGCTGTTTGTCCTTAGGAGGTGTCTTTTGGTGTGGCCATTGGTGCTGTGGCTGGTGCCTTCTGGCCCAGGGTGTGCGAGGGCGGAGCTGGAGGCAGCATTGTGAGGTCACTTGTGCCCCTGTGCCTTGGCGAGCAGTGCTAGGGTGTTTGCTGGTGGTGGTGGTGGTGGTGAGGTGACTTGTGAGGCAGTGCGTGCTAGGCCAGTGCTGTTTGCCTGGCTGCTCTTGGCAGCTGTGAATTGAGTGCTGCGTGAGGCCGTCGCAGGCATGTGTCAGTGTGGGAAGCTGCTTTTTGTCCTTGGGAGGTGCTTTTTGGTGTGGGCATTGGTGCTGTGGCTGGTGCCTTGTGGCCCAGGGTGTGCGAGGGCGGAGCTGGGGGCAGCATTGTGAGGTCACTTGTGCCTCTGTGCCTTGGCGGGCAGTGCTAGGGTGTTTGCTGGTGGTGGTGGTGGTTGTGAGGTCACTTGTGAGGCAGTGCATGCTAGGCCAGTGCTGGTTGCCTGGCTGCTCTTGGCAGCTGTGAGGTGAGTGGTGCGTGATGTCCTCGCAGGCATGTGTTAGTGTGGGAAGGTGCTGTTTGTCCTTGGGAGGTGCCTTTTGGTGTGGCCATTGGTGCTGTGGCTGGTGCCTTGTGGCCCAGGGTGTGAGAGGCCAGAGCTGGGGGCAGCATTGTGAGGTCCCTTGTGCCTCTGTGCCTTGGCGGGCAGTGCTAGGGTGTTGGCTGCTGGTGGTGGTGGTTGTGAGGTCACTTGTGAAGCAGTGCGTGCTAGGCCAGTGCTGGTTGCCTGGCTGCTCTTGGCAGCTGTGAGGTGAATGCTGCGTGAGTCCGTCGCAGGCTTGTGTCAGTGTGGGAAGGTGCTGTTTGTCCTTGGGAGGTGCCTTTTGGTGTGTCCATTGGTGCTGTGGCTGGTGCCTTGTGTCCCACGGTGTGAGAGGCCAGAGCTGGGGGCAGCATTGTGAGGTCACTTGTGCCTCTGTGCCTTGGCGGGCAGTGCTAGGGTGTTGGCTGCTGGTGGTGGTGGTTGTGAGGTGACTTGTGAAGCAGTGCGTGCTAGGCCAGTGCTGGTTGCCTGGCTGCTCTTGGCAGCTGTGAGGTGAATGCTGCGTTAGGCCGTCACAGACAGGTGTAATTCTGGGAAGGTGCTGTTTGTCCTTGGGAGGTGCCTTTTGGTGTGGCCATTGGTGCTGTGGCTGGTGCCTTGTGTCCCAGGGTATGCGAGGGCAGAGCTGGAGGCAGCATTGTGAGGTCACTTGTGCCTCTGTGCCTTGGCGGGCAGTGCTAGGGTGTTGGCTGCTGGTGGTGGTGGTGGTGAGGTGACTTGTGAGGCAGTGCGTGCTAGGCCAGTGCTGGTTGCCTGGCTGCTCTTGGCAGCTGTGAGGTGAGTGCTGCGTGAGGCCGTCGCAGGCATGTGTCAGTGTGGGAAGCTGCTTTTTGTCCTTGGGAGGTGCCTTTTGTTGTGGCCATTGGTGCTGTGGCTGGTGCCTTGTGGCCCACGGTGTGAGAGGCCAGAGCTGGGGGCAGCATTGTGAGGTCACTTGTGCCTCTGTGCCTTGGCGGGCAGTGCTAGGGTGTTTGCTGGTGGTGGTGGTGGTTGTGAGGTCACTTGTGAGGCAGTGCATGCTAGGCCAGTGCTGGTTGCCTGGCTGCTCTTGGCAGCTGTGAGGTGAGTGCTGCGTGATGTCCTCGCAGGCATGTGTTAGTGTGGGAAGGTGCTGTTTGTCCTTGGGAGGTGCCTTTTGGTGTGGCCATTGGTGCTGTGGCTGGTGCCTTGTGGCCCAGGGTGTGAGAGGCCAGAGCTGGGGGCAGCATTGTGAGGTCACTTGTGCCTCTGTGCCTTGGCGGGCAGTGCTAGGGTGTTGGCTGCTGGTGGTGGTGGTTGTGAGGTCACTTGTGAAGCAGTGCGTGCTAGGCCAGTGCTGGTTGCCTGGCTGCTCTTGGCAGCTGTGAGGTGAATGCTGCGTGAGTCCGTCGCAGGCTTGTGTCAGTGTGGGAAGGTGCTGTTTGTCCTTGGGAGGTGCCTTTTGGTGTGGCCATTGGTGCTGTGGCTGGTGCCTTGTGTCCCACGGTGTGAGAGGCCAGAGCTGGGGGCAGCATTGTGAGGTCCCTTGTGCCTCTGTGCCTTGGCGGGCAGTGCTAGGGTTTTGGCTGCTGGTGGTGGTGGTTGTGAGGTGACTTGTGAAGCAGTGCGTGCTAGGCCAGTGCTGGTTGCCTGGCTGCTCTTGGCAGCTGTGAGGTGAATGCTGCGTAAGGCCGTGACAGACAGGTGTAATTCTGGGAAGGTGCTGTTTGTCCTTGGGAGGTGCCTTTTGGTGTGGCCATTGGTGCTGTGGCTGGTGCCTTGTGTCCCAGGGTATGCGAGGGCAGAGCTGGAGGCAGCATTGTGAGGTCACTTGTGCCTCTGTGCCTTGGCGGGCAGTGCTAGGGTGTTGGCTGCTGGTGGTGGTGGTTGTGAGGTGACTTGTGAAGCAGTGTGTGCTAGGCCAGTGCTGGTTGCCTGGCTGCTCTTGGCAGCTGTGAGGTGAGTGCTGTGTGAGGCCGTCGCAGGCATGTGTCAGTGTGGGAAGGTGCTGTTTGTCCTTAGGAGGTGTCTTTTGGTGTGGCCATTGGTGCTGTGGCTGGTGCCTTCTGGCCCAGGGTGTGCGAGGGCGGAGCTGGAGGCAGCATTGTGAGGTCACTTGTGCCCCTGTGCCTTGGCGAGCAGTGCTAGGGTGTTTGCTGGTGGTGGTGGTGGTGGTGAGGTGACTTGTGAGGCAGTGCGTGCTAGGCCAGTGCTGTTTGCCTGGCTGCTCTTGGCAGCTGTGAGGTGAGTGCTGCGTGAGGCCGTCGCAGGCATGTGTGAGTGTGGGAAGCTGCTTTTTGTCCTTGGGAGGTGCCTTTTGGTGTGGCCATTGGTGCTGTGGCTGGTGCCTTGTGGCCCAGGGTGTGCGAGGGCGGAGCTGGGGGCAGCATTGTGAGGTCACTTGTGCCTCTGTGCCTTGGCGGGCAGTGCTAGGGTGTTGGCTGCTGGTGGTGGTGGTTGTGAGGTGACTTGTGAAGCAGTGCGTGCTAGGCCAGCGCTGGTTGCCTGGCTGCTCTTGGCAGCTGTGAGGTGAGTGCTGCGTGAGGTCGTCGCAGGCATGTGTGAGTGTGGGAAGTTGCTGTTTGTCCTTGGGAGGTGCCTTTTGGTGTGGCCATTGGTGCTGTGGCTGGTGCCTTGTGGCCCACGGAGTGAGAGGCCAGAGCTGTGGGCAGCATTGTGAGGTCACTTGTGCCTCTGTGCCTTGGCGGGCAGTGCTCGGGTGTTGGCTGCTGGTGGTGGTGGTTGTGAGGTGACTTGTGAAGCAGTGCGTGCTAGGCCAGTGCTGGTTGCCTGGCTGCTCTTGGCAGCTGTGAGGTGAATGCTGCATAAGGACGTCACAGACAGGTGTGAGTGTGGGAAGGTGCTGTTTGTCCTTGGGAGGTGCCTTTTGGTGTGGCCATTGGTGCTGTGGCTGGTGCCTTGTGGCCCAGGGTATGCGAGGCCAGAGCTGGGGGCAGCATTGTGAGGTCACTTGTGCCTCTGTACTTTGGCGGGCTGTGCTAGGGTGTTGGCTGCTGGTGGTGGTGGTTGTGAGGTCACTTGTGAAGCAGTGCGTGCTAGGCCAGTGCTGGTTGCCTGGCTGCTCTTGGCAGCTGTGAGGTGAGTGGTGTGTGAGGCCGTCGCCAGCATGTGTGAGTGTGGGAAGGTTCTGTTTGTCCTTGGGAGGTGCCTTTTGGTGTGGCCATTGGTGCTGTGGCTGGTGCCTTGTGGCCCAGGGTGTGCGAGGCCAGAGCTGGGGGCAGCATTGTGAGGTCACTTGTGCCTCTGTGCCTTGGTGGGCAGTGCTAGTGTGGTGGCTGCTGGTGGTGGTGGTTGTGAGGTGACTTGTGAAGCAGTGCGTGCTAGGCCAGTGCTGGTTGCCTGGCTGCTCTTGGCAGCTGTGAGGTGAGTGCTGCGTGAGGCCGTCGCAGGCATGTGTGAGTGTGGGAAGGTGCTGTTTGTCCTTGGGAGGTGCCTTTTGGTGTGGCCATTGGTGCTGTGGCTGGTGCCTTGTTCCCAGGGTGTGCGAGGGCGGAGCTGGGGGCAGCATTGTGAGGTCACTTGTGCCCCTGTGCCTTGGCGGGCAGTGCTAGGGTGTTGGCTGCTGGTGGTGAGGTGACTTGTGAAGCAGTGCGTGCTAGGCCAGTGCTGGTTGCCTGGCTGCTCTTGGCAGCTGTGAGGTGAGTGCTGCGTGAGGCCGTCGCAGGCATGTGTCAGTGTGGGAAGGTGCTGTTTGTCCTTGGGAGGTGCCTTTTGGTGTGGCCATTGGTGCTGTGGCTGGTGCCTTGTGGCCCAGGGTGTGAGAGGCCAGAGCTGGGGGCAGCATTGTGAGGTCACTTGTGCCTCTGTGCCTTGGCGGGCAGTGCTAGGGTGTTGGCTGCTGGTGGTGGTGGTTGTGAGGTCACTTGTGAGGCAGTGCGTGCTAGGCCAGTGCTGTTTGCCTGGCTGCTCTTGGCAGCTGTGAGGTGAGTGCTGCGTGAGGCCGTCGCAGGCATGTGTCAGTGTGGGAAGGTGCTGTTTGTCCTTGGGAGGTGCCTTTTGGTGTGGCCATTGGTGCTGTGGCTGGTGCCTTGTTCCCAGGGTGTGCGAGGCCAGAGCTGGGGGCAGCATTGTGAGGTCACTTGTGCCTCTGTGCCTTGGCGGGCAGTGCTAGGGTGTTGGCTGCTGGTGGTGGTGGTGGTGAGGTGACTTGTGAAGCAGTGCGTGGTAGGCCAGTGCTGGTTGCCTGGCTGCTCTTGGCAGCTGTGAGGTGAGTGGTGTGTGAGGCCGTCGCCAGCATGTGTGAGTGTGGGAAGGTGCTGTTTGTCCTTGGGAGGTGCCTTTTGGTGTGGCCATTGGTGCTGTGGCTGGTGCCTTGTGGCCCAGGGTGTGCGAGGGCAGAGCTGGAGGCAGCATTGTGAGGTCACTTGTGCCCCTATGCCTTGACGGGCAGTGCTAGGGTGTTGGCTGGTGGTGGTGGTGGTTGTGAGGTCACTTGTGAAGCAGTGCGTGCTAGGCCAGTGCTGGTTGCCTGGCTGCTCTTGGCAGCTGTGAGGTGAGTGCTGCGTGAGGCCGTCGCAGGCATGTGTGAGTGTGGGAAGGTGCTGTTTGTCCTTGGGAGGTGCCTTTTGGTGTGGCCATTGGTGCTGTGGCTGGTGCCTTGTGTCCCAGGGTGTGCGAGGCCAGAGCTGGAGGCAGCATTGTGAGGTCACTTCTGTTTCTGTGCCTTGGCGGGCAGTGCTAGGGTGTTGGCTGCTGGTGGTGGTGGTTGTTGTGAGGTGACTTGTGAGGCAGTGCATGCTAGGCCTGTGCTGGTTGCCTGGCTGCTCTTGGTAGCTGTGAGGTGAATGCTGCGTAAGGCCGTCACAGACAGGTGTCAGTGTGGGAAGTTGCTGTTTGTCCTTGGGAGGTGCCTTTTGGTGTGGCCATTGGTGCTGTGGCTGGTGCCTTGTGTCCCAGGGTATGCGAGGGCAGAGCTGGGGGCAGCATTGTGAGGTCCCTTGTGCCTGTGTGCCTTGGCGGGCAGTGCTAGGGTGTTGGCTGCTGGTGGTGTTGGTTGTGAGGTCACTTGTGAAGCAGTGCGTGCTAGGCCAGTGCTGGTTGCCTGGCTGCTCTTGGCAGCTGTGAGGTGAGTGCTGCGTGAGGTCCTCGCAGGCATTTGTGAGTGTGGGAAGGTGCTGTTTGTCCTTGGGAGGTGCCTTTTGGTGTGGCCATTGGTGCTGTGGCTGGTGCCTTGTGTAGCAGGGTGTGCGAGGGCAGAGCTGGAGGCAGCATTGTGAGGTCACTTGTGGCTCTGTGCCTTGGCGGGCAGTGCTAGGGTGTTGGCTGCTGGTGGTGGTGGTTGTGAGGTGACTTGTGAAGCAGTGCGTGCTAGGCCAGTGCTGGTTGCCTGGCTGCTCTTGGCAGCTGTGAGGTGAATGCTGCGTTAGGCCGTCACAGACAGGTGTCATTCTGGGAAGGTGCTGTTTGTCCTTGGGAGGTGCCTTTTGGTGTGGCCATTGGTGCTGTGGCTGGTGCCTTGTGTCCCAGGGTGTGCGAGGCCAGAGCTGGAGGCAGCATTGTGAGGTCACTTGTGTTTCTGTGCCTTGGCGGGCAGTGCTAGGGTGTTGGCTGCTGGTGGTGGTGGTTGTTGTGAGGTGACTTGTGAGGCAGTGCATGCTAGGCCTGTGCTGGTTGCCTGGCTGCTCTTGGCAGCTGTGAGGTGAATGCTGCGTAAGGCCGTCACAGACAGGTGTCAGTGTGGGAAGGTGCTGTTTGTCCTTGGGAGGTGCCTTTTGGTGTGGCCATTGGTGCTGTGGCTGGTGCCTTGTGTCCCAGGGTATGCGAGGGCAGAGCTGGGGGCAGCATTGTGAGGTCCCTTGTGCCTCTGTGCCTTGGCGGGCAGTGCTAGGGTGTTGGCTGCTGGTGGTGGTGGTTGTGAGGTCACTTGTGAGGCAGTGCGTGCTAGGCCAGTGCTGGTTGCCTGGCTGCTCTTGGCAGCTGTGAGGTGAATGCTGCGTAAGGCCGTCACAGACAGGTGTCATTGTGGGAAGGTGCTGTTTGTCCTTGGGAGGTGCCTTTTGGTGTGGCCATTGGTGCTGTGGCTGGTGCCTTGTGGCCCACGGTGTGGGAGGCCAGAGCTGTGGGCAGCATTGTGAGGTCCCTTGTGCCTCTGTGCCTTGGCGGGCAGTGCTAGGGTGTTGGCTGCTGGTGGTGGTGGTTGTGAGGTCACTTGTGAGGCAGTTCGTGCTAGGCCAGTGCTGGTTGCCTGGCTGCTCTTGGCAGCTGTGAGGTGAATGCTACGTGAGGCCGTCGCAGGCATGTGTGAGTGTGGGAAGGTGCTGTTTGTCCTTGGGAGGTGCCTTTTGGTGTGGCCATTGGTGCTGTGGCTGGTGCCTTGTGTCCCAGGGTATGCGAGGGCAGAGCTGGGGGCAGCATTGTGAGGTCCCTTGTGGCTCTGTGCCTTGGCGGGCAGTGCTAGGGTGTTGGCTGCTGGTGGTGGTGGTTGTGAGGTGACTTGTGAAGCAGTGCGTGCTAGGCCAGTGCTGTTTGCCTGTCTGCTCTTGGCAGCTCTGAGGTGAGTGCTGCGGTAGGTCCTCGCAGGCATTTGTGAGTGTGGGAAGGTGCTGTTTGTCCTTGGGAGGTGCCTTTTGGTGTGGCCATTGGTGCTGTGGCTGGTGCCTTGTGGCCCAGGGTGTGCGAGGCCAGAGCTGGAGGCAGCATTGTGAGGTCACTTCTGTTTCTGTGCCTTGGCGGGCAGTGCTAGGGTGTTGGCTGCTGGTGGTGGTGGTTGTTGTGAGGTGACTTGTGAGGCAGTGCATGCTAGGCCAGTGCTGGTTGCCTGGCTGCTCTTGGTAGCTGTGAGGTGAATGCTGCGTAAGGCCGTCACAGACAGGTGTCAGTGTGGGAAGGTGCTGTTTGTCCTTGGGAGGTGCCTTTTGTTGTGGCCATTGGTGCTGTGGCTGGTGCCTTGTGTCCCAGGGTATGCGAGGGCAGAGCTGGGGGCAGCATTGTGAGGTCCCTTGTGCCTGTGTGCCTTGGCGGGCAGTGCTAGGGTGTTGGCTGCTGGTGGTGTTGGTTGTGAGGTCACTTGTGAAGCAGTGCGTGCTAGGCCAGTGCTGGTTGCCTGGCTGCTCTTGGCAGCTGTGAGGTGAGTGCTGCGTGAGGTCCTCGCAGGCATTTGTGAGTGTGGGAAGGTGCTGTTTGTCCTTGGGAGGTGCCTTTTGGTGTGGCCATTGGTGCTGTGGCTGGTGCCTTGTGTAGCAGGGTGTGCGAGGGCAGAGCTGGAGGCAGCATTGTGAGGTCACTTGTGGCTCTGTGCCTTGGCGGGCAGTGCTAGGGTGTTGGCTGCTGGTGGTGGTGGTTGTGAGGTGACTTGTGAAGCAGTGCGTGCTAGGCCAGTGCTGGTTGCCTGGCTGCTCTTGGCAGCTGTGAGGTGAATGCTGCGTTAGGCCGTCACAGACAGGTGTCATTCTGGGAAGGTGCTGTTTGTCCTTGGGAGGTGCCTTTTGGTGTGGCCATTGGTGCTGTGGCTGGTGCCTTGTGTCCCAGGGTGTGCGAGGCCAGAGCTGGGGGCAGCATTGTGAGGTCACTTGTGTTTCTGTGCCTTGGCGGGCAGTGCTAGGGTGTTGGCTGCTGGTGGTGGTGGTTGTTGTGAGGTGACTTGTGAGGCAGTGCATGCTAGGCCTGTGCTGTTTGCCTGGCTGCTCTTGGCAGCTGTGAGGTGAATGCTGCGTAAGGCCGTCACAGACAGGTGTCAGTGTGGGAAGGTGCTGTTTGTCCTTGGGAGGTGCCTTTTGGTGTGGCCATTGGTGCTGTGGCTGGTGCCTTGTGTCCCAGGGTATGCGAGGGCAGAGCTGGGGGCAGCATTGTGAGGTCCCTTGTGCCTCTGTGCCTTGGCGGGCAGTGCTAGGGTGTTGGCTGCTGGTGGTGGTGGTTGTGAGGTCACTTGTGAGGCAGTGCGTGCTAGGCCAGTGCTGGTTGCCTGGCTGCTCTTGGCAGCTGTGAGGTGAATGCTGCGTAAGGCCGTCACAGACAGGTGTCATTGTGGGAAGGTGCTGTTTGTCCTTGGGAGGTGCCTTTTGGTGTGGCCATTGGTGCTGTGGCTGGTGCCTTGTGGCCCACGGTGTGGGAGGCCAGAGCTGTGGGCAGCATTGTGAGGTCCCTTGTGCCTCTGTGCCTTGGCGGGCAGTGCTAGGGTGTTGGCTGCTGGTGGTGGTGGTTGTGAGGTCACTTGTGAGGCAGTTCGTGCTAGGCCAGTGCTGGTTGCCTGGCTGCTCTTGGCAGCTGTGAGGTGAATGCTACGTGAGGCCGTCGCAGGCATGTGTGAGTGTGGGAAGGTGCTGTTTGTCCTTGGGAGGTGCCTTTTGGTGTGGCCATTGGTGCTGTGGCTGGTGCCTTGTGTCCCAGGGTATGCGAGGGCAGAGCTGGGGGCAGCATTGTGAGGTCCCTTGTGGCTCTGTGCCTTGGCGGGCAGTGCTAGGGTGTTGGCTGCTGGTGGTGGTGGTTGTGAGGTGACTTGTGAAGCAGTGCGTGCTAGGCCAGTGCTGTTTGCCTGTCTGCTCTTGGCAGCTCTGAGGTGAGTGCTGCGTGAGGTCCTCGCAGGCATTTGTGAGTGTGGGAAGGTGCTGTTTGTCCTTGGGAGGTGCCTTTTGGTGTGGCCATTGGTGCTGTGGCTGGTGCCTTGTGTAGCAGGGTGTGCGAGACAAGAGCTGGAGGCAGCATTGTGAGGTCACTTGTGCCTCTGTGCCTTGGCGGGCAGTGCTAGGGTGTTGGCTGCTGGTGGTGGTGGTTGTGAGGTGACTTGTGAAGCAGTGCGTGCTAGGCCAGTGCTGGTTGCCTGGCTGCTCTTGGCAGCTGTGAGGTGAATGCTGCGTGAGGCCGTCGCAGGCATGTGTGAGTGTGGGAAGGTGCTGTTTGTCCTTGGGAGGTGCCTTTTGGTGTGGCCATTGGTGCTGTGGCTGGTGCCTTGTTTCCCACGGTGTGCGAGGGCAGAGCTGGAGGCAGAATTGTGAGGTCACTTGTGCCCCTATGCCTTGGCGGGCAGTGCTAGGGTGTTGGCTGGTGGTGGTGGTGGTTGTGAGGTCACTTGTGAAGCAGTGCATGCTAGGCCAGTGCTGGTTGCCTGGCTGCTCTTGGCAGCTGTGAGGTGAATGCTGCGTAAGGCCGTCACAGACAGGTGTCAGTGTGGGAAGGTGCTGTTTGTCCTTGGGAGGTGCCTTTTGGTGTGGCCATTGGTGCTGTGGCTGGTGCCTTGTGGCCCAGGGTATGCGAGGGCAGAGCTGGGGGCAGCATTGTGAGGTCCCTTGTGGCTCTGTGCCTTGGCGGGCAGTGCTAGGGTGTTGGCTGCTGGTAGTGGTGGTTGTGAGGTGACTTGTGAAGCAGTGCGTGCTAGGCCAGTGCTGTTTGCCTGTCTGCTCTTGGCAGCTCTGAGGTGAGTGCTGTGGTAGGTCCTCGCAGGCATTTGTGAGTGTGGGAAGGTGCTGTTTGTCCTTGGGAGGTGCCTTTTGGTGTGGCCATTGGTGCTGTGGCTGGTGCCTTGTGTAGCAGGGTGTGCGAGACCAGAGCTGGAGGCAGCATTGTGAGGTCACTTGTGCCTCTGTGCCTTGGCGGGCAGTGCTAGGGTGTTGGCTGCTGGTGGTGGTGGTTGTGAGGTGACTTGTGAGGCAGTGCGTGCTAGGCCAGTGCTGGTTGCCTGGCTGCTCTTGGCAGCTGTGAGGTGAATGCTGCGTGAGGCCGTCGCAGGCATGTGTGAGTGTGGGAAGGTGCTGTTTGTCCTTGGGAGGTGCCTTTTGGTGTGGCCATTGGTGCTGTGGCTGGTGCCTTGTGGCCCACGGTGTGCGAGGCCAGAGCTGGGGGCAGCATTGTGAGGTCACTTGTGCCTCTGTGCCTTGGCGGGCAGTGCTAGGGTGTTGGCTGGTGGTGGTGGTGGTTGTGAGGTCACTTGTGAAGCAGTGCATGCTAGGCCAGTGCTGGTTGCCTGGCTGCTCTTGGCAGCTGTGAGGTGAATGCTTCGTAAGGCCGTCACAGACAGGTGTCAGTGTGGGAAGGTTCTGTTTGTCCTTGGGAGGTGCCTTTTGGTGTGGCCATTGGTGCTGTGGCTGGTGCCTTGTGTCCCAGGGTATGCGAGGGCAGAGCTGGGGGCAGCATTGTGAGGTCCCTTGTGCCTCTGTGCCTTGGCAGGCAGTGCTAGGGTGTTGGCTGCTGGTGGTGGTGGTTGTGAGGTGACTTGTGAGGCAGCGCGTTCTAGGCCAGTGCTGGTTGCCTGGCTGCTCTTGGCAGCTTTGAGGTGAGTGCTGCGTGAGGTCATCGCAGCCATGTGTGAGTGTGGGAAGGTGCTGTTTGTCCTTGGGAGGTGCCTTTTGGTGTGGCCATTGGTGCTGTGGCTGGTGCCTTGTGTAGCAGGGTGTGCGAGGGCAGAGCTGGAGGCAGCATTGTGAGGTCACTTGTGGCTCTGTGCCTTGGCGGGCAGTGCTAGGGTGTTGGCTGCTGGTGGTGGTGGTTGTGAGGTGACTTGTGAAGCAGTGCGTGCTAGGCCAGTGCTGGTTGCCTGGCTGCTCTTGGCAGCTGTGAGGTGAATGCTGCGTTAGGCCGTCACAGACAGGTGTCATTCTGGGAAGGTGCTGTTTGTCCTTGGGAGGTGCCTTTTGGTGTGGCCATTGGTGCTGTGGCTGGTGCCTTGTGTCCCAGGGTGTGCGAGGCCAGAGCTGGGGGCAGCATTGTGAGGTCACTTGTGTTTCTGTGCCTTGGCGGGCAGTGCTAGGGTGTTGGCTGCTGGTGGTGGTGGTTGTTGTGAGGTGACTTGTGAGGCAGTGCATGCTAGGCCTGTGCTGTTTGCCTGGCTGCTCTTGGCAGCTGTGAGGTGAATGCTGCGTAAGGCCGTCACAGACAGGTGTCAGTGTGGGAAGGTGCTGTTTGTCCTTGGGAGGTGCCTTTTGGTGTGGCCATTGGTGCTGTGGCTGGTGCCTTGTGTCCCAGGGTATGCGAGGGCAGAGCTGGGGGCAGCATTGTGAGGTCCCTTGTGCCTCTGTGCCTTGGCGGGCAGTGCTAGGGTGTTGGCTGCTGGTGGTGGTGGTTGTGAGGTCACTTGTGAGGCAGTGCGTGCTAGGCCAGTGCTGGTTGCCTGGCTGCTCTTGGCAGCTGTGAGGTGAATGCTGCGTAAGGCCGTCACAGACAGGTGTCATTGTGGGAAGGTGCTGTTTGTCCTTGGGAGGTGCCTTTTGGTGTGGCCATTGGTGCTGTGGCTGGTGCCTTGTGGCCCACGGTGTGGGAGGCCAGAGCTGTGGGCAGCATTGTGAGGTCCCTTGTGCCTCTGTGCCTTGGCGGGCAGTGCTAGGGTGTTGGCTGCTGGTGGTGGTGGTTGTGAGGTCACTTGTGAGGCAGTTCGTGCTAGGCCAGTGCTGGTTGCCTGGCTGCTCTTGGCAGCTGTGAGGTGAATGCTACGTGAGGCCGTCGCAGGCATGTGTGAGTGTGGGAAGGTGCTGTTTGTCCTTGGGAGGTGCCTTTTGGTGTGGCCATTGGTGCTGTGGCTGGTGCCTTGTGTCCCAGGGTATGCGAGGGCAGAGCTGGGGGCAGCATTGTGAGGTCCCTTGTGGCTCTGTGCCTTGGCGGGCAGTGCTAGGGTGTTGGCTGCTGGTGGTGGTGGTTGTGAGGTGACTTGTGAAGCAGTGCGTGCTAGGCCAGTGCTGTTTGCCTGTCTGCTCTTGGCAGCTCTGAGGTGAGTGCTGCGTGAGGTCCTCGCAGGCATTTGTGAGTGTGGGAAGGTGCTGTTTGTCCTTGGGAGGTGCCTTTTGGTGTGGCCATTGGTGCTGTGGCTGGTGCCTTGTGTAGCAGGGTGTGCGAGACCAGAGCTGGAGGCAGCATTGTGAGGTCACTTGTGCCTCTGTGCCTTGGCGGGCAGTGCTAGGGTGTTGGCTGCTGGTGGTGGTGGTTGTGAGGTGACTTGTGAAGCAGTGCGTGCTAGGCCAGTGCTGGTTGCCTGGCTGCTCTTGGCAGCTGTGAGGTGAATGCTGCGTGAGGCCGTCGCAGGCATGTGTGAGTGTGGGAAGGTGCTGTTTGTCCTTGGGAGGTGCCTTTTGGTGTGGCCATTGGTGCTGTGGCTGGTGCCTTGTTTCCCACGGTGTGCGAGGGCAGAGCTGGAGGCAGAATTGTGAGGTCACTTGTGCCCCTATGCCTTGGCGGGCAGTGCTAGGGTGTTGGCTGGTGGTGGTGGTGGTTGTGAGGTCACTTGTGAAGCAGTGCATGCTAGGCCAGTGCTGGTTGCCTGGCTGCTCTTGGCAGCTGTGAGGTGAATGCTGCGTAAGGCCGTCACAGACAGGTGTCAGTGTGGGAAGGTGCTGTTTGTCCTTGGGAGGTGCCTTTTGGTGTGGCCATTGGTGCTGTGGCTGGTGCCTTGTGGCCCAGGGTATGCGAGGGCAGAGCTGGGGGCAGCATTGTGAGGTCCCTTGTGGCTCTGTGCCTTGGCGGGCAGTGCTAGGGTGTTGGCTGCTGGTAGTGGTGGTTGTGAGGTGACTTGTGAAGCAGTGCGTGCTAGGCCAGTGCTGTTTGCCTGTCTGCTCTTGGCAGCTCTGAGGTGAGTGCTGTGGTAGGTCCTCGCAGGCATTTGTGAGTGTGGGAAGGTGCTGTTTGTCCTTGGGAGGTGCCTTTTGGTGTGGCCATTGGTGCTGTGGCTGGTGCCTAGTGTAGCAGGGTGTGCGAGACCAGAGCTGGAGGCAGCATTGTGAGGTCACTTGTGCCTCTGTGCCTTGGCGGGCAGTGCTAGGGTGTTGGCTGCTGGTGGTGGTGGTTGTGAGGTGACTTGTGAGGCAGTGCGTGCTAGGCCAGTGCTGGTTGCCTGGCTGCTCTTGGCAGCTGTGAGGTGAATGCTGCGTGAGGCCGTCGCAGGCATGTGTGAGTGTGGGAAGGTGCTGTTTGTCCTTGGGAGGTGCCTTTTGGTGTGGCCATTGGTGCTGTGGCTGGTGCCTTGTGGCCCACGGTGTGGGAGGCCAGAGCTGTGGGCAGCATTGTGAGGTCCCTTGTGCCTCTGTGCCTTGGCGGGCAGTGCTAGGGTGTTGGCTGCTGGTGGTGGTGGTTGTGAGGTCACTTGTGAGGCAGTTCGTGCTAGGCCAGTGCTGGTTGCCTGGCTGCTCTTGGCAGCTGTGAGGTGAATGCTACGTGAGGCCGTCGCAGGCATGTGTGAGTGTGGGAAGGTGCTGTTTGTCCTTGGGAGGTGCCTTTTGGTGTGGCCATTGGTGCTGTGGCTGGTGCCTTGTGTCCCAGGGTATGCGAGGGCAGAGCTGGGGGCAGCATTGTGAGGTCCCTTGTGGCTCTGTGCCTTGGCGGGCAGTGCTAGGGTGTTGGCTGCTGGTGGTGGTGGTTGTGAGGTGACTTGTGAAGCAGTGCGTGCTAGGCCAGTGCTGTTTGCCTGGCTGCTCTTGGCAGCTCTGAGGTGAGTGCTGCGTGAGGTCCTCGCAGGCATTTGTGAGTGTGGGAAGGTGCTGTTTGTCCTTGGGAGGTGCCTTTTGGTGTGGCCATTGGTGCTGTGGCTGGTGCCTTGTGTAGCAGGGTGTGCGAGGGCAGAGCTGGAGGCAGCATTGTGAGGTCACTTGTGGCTCTGTGCCTTGGCGGGCAGTGCTAGGGTGTTGGCTGCTGGTGGTGGTGGTTGTGAGGTGACTTGTGAAGCAGTGCGTGCTAGGCCAGTGCTGGTTGCCTGGCTGCTCTTGGCAGCTGTGAGGTGAATGCTGCGTTAGGCCGTCACAGACAGGTGTCATTCTGGGAAGGTGCTGTTTGTCCTTGGGAGGTGCCTTTTGGTGTGGCCATTGGTGCTGTGGCTGGTGCCTTGTGTCCCAGGGTGTGCGAGGCCAGAGCTGGGGGCAGCATTGTGAGGTCACTTGTGTTTCTGTGCCTTGGCGGGCAGTGCTAGGGTGTTGGCTGCTGGTGGTGGTGGTTGTTGTGAGGTGACTTGTGAGGCAGTGCATGCTAGGCCTGTGCTGTTTGCCTGGCTGCTCTTGGCAGCTGTGAGGTGAATGCTGCGTAAGGCCGTCACAGACAGGTGTCAGTGTGGGAAGGTGCTGTTTGTCCTTGGGAGGTGCCTTTTGGTGTGGCCATTGGTGCTGTGGCTGGTGCCTTGTGTCCCAGGGTATGCGAGGGCAGAGCTGGGGGCAGCATTGTGAGGTCCCTTGTGCCTCTGTGCCTTGGCGGGCAGTGCTAGGGTGTTGGCTGCTGGTGGTGGTGGTTGTGAGGTCACTTGTGAGGCAGTGCGTGCTAGGCCAGTGCTGGTTGCCTGGCTGCTCTTGGCAGCTGTGAGGTGAATGCTGCGTAAGGCCGTCACAGACAGGTGTCATTGTGGGAAGGTGCTGTTTGTCCTTGGGAGGTGCCTTTTGGTGTGGCCATTGGTGCTGTGGCTGGTGCCTTGTGGCCCACGGTGTGGGAGGCCAGAGCTGTGGGCAGCATTGTGAGGTCCCTTGTGCCTCTGTGCCTTGGCGGGCAGTGCTAGGGTGTTGGCTGCTGGTGGTGGTGGTTGTGAGGTCACTTGTGAGGCAGTTCGTGCTAGGCCAGTGCTGGTTGCCTGGCTGCTCTTGGCAGCTGTGAGGTGAATGCTACGTGAGGCCGTCGCAGGCATGTGTGAGTGTGGGAAGGTGCTGTTTGTCCTTGGGAGGTGCCTTTTGGTGTGGCCATTGGTGCTGTGGCTGGTGCCTTGTGTCCCAGGGTATGCGAGGGCAGAGCTGGGGGCAGCATTGTGAGGTCCCTTGTGGCTCTGTGCCTTGGCGGGCAGTGCTAGGGTGTTGGCTGCTGGTGGTGGTGGTTGTGAGGTGACTTGTGAAGCAGTGCGTGCTAGGCCAGTGCTGTTTGCCTGTCTGCTCTTGGCAGCTCTGAGGTGAGTGCTGCGTGAGGTCCTCGCAGGCATTTGTGAGTGTGGGAAGGTGCTGTTTGTCCTTGGGAGGTGCCTTTTGGTGTGGCCATTGGTGCTGTGGCTGGTGCCTTGTGTAGCAGGGTGTGCGAGACAAGAGCTGGAGGCAGCATTGTGAGGTCACTTGTGCCTCTGTGCCTTGGCGGGCAGTGCTAGGGTGTTGGCTGCTGGTGGTGGTGGTTGTGAGGTGACTTGTGAAGCAGTGCGTGCTAGGCCAGTGCTGGTTGCCTGGCTGCTCTTGGCAGCTGTGAGGTGAATGCTGCGTGAGGCCGTCGCAGGCATGTGTGAGTGTGGGAAGGTGCTGTTTGTCCTTGGGAGGTGCCTTTTGGTGTGGCCATTGGTGCTGTGGCTGGTGCCTTGTTTCCCACGGTGTGCGAGGGCAGAGCTGGAGGCAGAATTGTGAGGTCACTTGTGCCCCTATGCCTTGGCGGGCAGTGCTAGGGTGTTGGCTGGTGGTGGTGGTGGTTGTGAGGTCACTTGTGAAGCAGTGCATGCTAGGCCAGTGCTGGTTGCCTGGCTGCTCTTGGCAGCTGTGAGGTGAATGCTGCGTAAGGCCGTCACAGACAGGTGTCAGTGTGGGAAGGTGCTGTTTGTCCTTGGGAGGTGCCTTTTGGTGTGGCCATTGGTGCTGTGGCTGGTGCCTTGTGGCCCAGGGTATGCGAGGGCAGAGCTGGGGGCAGCATTGTGAGGTCCCTTGTGGCTCTGTGCCTTGGCGGGCAGTGCTAGGGTGTTGGCTGCTGGTAGTGGTGGTTGTGAGGTGACTTGTGAAGCAGTGCGTGCTAGGCCAGTGCTGTTTGCCTGTCTGCTCTTGGCAGCTCTGAGGTGAGTGCTGTGGTAGGTCCTCGCAGGCATTTGTGAGTGTGGGAAGGTGCTGTTTGTCCTTGGGAGGTGCCTTTTGGTGTGGCCATTGGTGCTGTGGCTGGTGCCTTGTGTAGCAGGGTGTGCGAGACCAGAGCTGGAGGCAGCATTGTGAGGTCACTTGTGCCTCTGTGCCTTGGCGGGCAGTGCTAGGGTGTTGGCTGCTGGTGGTGGTGGTTGTGAGGTGACTTGTGAGGCAGTGCGTGCTAGGCCAGTGCTGGTTGCCTGGCTGCTCTTGGCAGCTGTGAGGTGAATGCTGCGTGAGGCCGTCGCAGGCATGTGTGAGTGTGGGAAGGTGCTGTTTGTCCTTGGGAGGTGCCTTTTGGTGTGGCCATTGGTGCTGTGGCTGGTGCCTTGTGGCCCACGGTGTGCGAGGCCAGAGCTGGGGGCAGCATTGTGAGGTCACTTGTGCCTCTGTGCCTTGGCGGGCAGTGCTAGGGTGTTGGCTGGTGGTGGTGGTGGTTGTGAGGTCACTTGTGAAGCAGTGCATGCTAGGCCAGTGCTGGTTGCCTGGCTGCTCTTGGCAGCTGTGAGGTGAATGCTTCGTAAGGCCGTCACAGACAGGTGTCAGTGTGGGAAGGTTCTGTTTGTCCTTGGGAGGTGCCTTTTGGTGTGGCCATTGGTGCTGTGGCTGGTGCCTTGTGTCCCAGGGTATGCGAGGGCAGAGCTGGGGGCAGCATTGTGAGGTCCCTTGTGCCTCTGTGCCTTGGCAGGCAGTGCTAGGGTGTTGGCTGCTGGTGGTGGTGGTTGTGAGGTGACTTGTGAGGCAGCGCGTTCTAGGCCAGTGCTGGTTGCCTGGCTGCTCTTGGCAGCTTTGAGGTGAGTGCTGCGTGAGGTCATCGCAGCCATGTGTGAGTGTGGGAAGGTGCTGTTTGTCCTTGGGAGGTGCCTTTTGGTGTGGCCATTGGTGCTGTGGCTGGTGCCTTGTGTAGCAGGGTGTGCGAGGGCAGAGCTGGAGGCAGCATTGTGAGGTCACTTGTGGCTCTGTGCCTTGGCGGGCAGTGCTAGGGTGTTGGCTGCTGGTGGTGGTGGTTGTGAGGTGACTTGTGAAGCAGTGCGTGCTAGGCCAGTGCTGGTTGCCTGGCTGCTCTTGGCAGCTGTGAGGTGAATGCTGCGTTAGGCCGTCACAGACAGGTGTCATTCTGGGAAGGTGCTGTTTGTCCTTGGGAGGTGCCTTTTGGTGTGGCCATTGGTGCTGTGGCTGGTGCCTTGTGTCCCAGGGTGTGCGAGGCCAGAGCTGGGGGCAGCATTGTGAGGTCACTTGTGTTTCTGTGCCTTGGCGGGCAGTGCTAGGGTGTTGGCTGCTGGTGGTGGTGGTTGTTGTGAGGTGACTTGTGAGGCAGTGCATGCTAGGCCTGTGCTGTTTGCCTGGCTGCTCTTGGCAGCTGTGAGGTGAATGCTGCGTAAGGCCGTCACAGACAGGTGTCAGTGTGGGAAGGTGCTGTTTGTCCTTGGGAGGTGCCTTTTGGTGTGGCCATTGGTGCTGTGGCTGGTGCCTTGTGTCCCAGGGTATGCGAGGGCAGAGCTGGGGGCAGCATTGTGAGGTCCCTTGTGCCTCTGTGCCTTGGCGGGCAGTGCTAGGGTGTTGGCTGCTGGTGGTGGTGGTTGTGAGGTCACTTGTGAGGCAGTGCGTGCTAGGCCAGTGCTGGTTGCCTGGCTGCTCTTGGCAGCTGTGAGGTGAATGCTGCGTAAGGCCGTCACAGACAGGTGTCATTGTGGGAAGGTGCTGTTTGTCCTTGGGAGGTGCCTTTTGGTGTGGCCATTGGTGCTGTGGCTGGTGCCTTGTGGCCCACGGTGTGGGAGGCCAGAGCTGTGGGCAGCATTGTGAGGTCCCTTGTGCCTCTGTGCCTTGGCGGGCAGTGCTAGGGTGTTGGCTGCTGGTGGTGGTGGTTGTGAGGTCACTTGTGAGGCAGTTCGTGCTAGGCCAGTGCTGGTTGCCTGGCTGCTCTTGGCAGCTGTGAGGTGAATGCTACGTGAGGCCGTCGCAGGCATGTGTGAGTGTGGGAAGGTGCTGTTTGTCCTTGGGAGGTGCCTTTTGGTGTGGCCATTGGTGCTGTGGCTGGTGCCTTGTGTCCCAGGGTATGCGAGGGCAGAGCTGGGGGCAGCATTGTGAGGTCCCTTGTGGCTCTGTGCCTTGGCGGGCAGTGCTAGGGTGTTGGCTGCTGGTGGTGGTGGTTGTGAGGTGACTTGTGAAGCAGTGCGTGCTAGGCCAGTGCTGTTTGCCTGTCTGCTCTTGGCAGCTCTGAGGTGAGTGCTGCGTGAGGTCCTCGCAGGCATTTGTGAGTGTGGGAAGGTGCTGTTTGTCCTTGGGAGGTGCCTTTTGGTGTGGCCATTGGTGCTGTGGCTGGTGCCTTGTGTAGCAGGGTGTGCGAGACCAGAGCTGGAGGCAGCATTGTGAGGTCACTTGTGCCTCTGTGCCTTGGCGGGCAGTGCTAGGGTGTTGGCTGCTGGTGGTGGTGGTTGTGAGGTGACTTGTGAAGCAGTGCGTGCTAGGCCAGTGCTGGTTGCCTGGCTGCTCTTGGCAGCTGTGAGGTGAATGCTGCGTGAGGCCGTCGCAGGCATGTGTGAGTGTGGGAAGGTGCTGTTTGTCCTTGGGAGGTGCCTTTTGGTGTGGCCATTGGTGCTGTGGCTGGTGCCTTGTTTCCCACGGTGTGCGAGGGCAGAGCTGGAGGCAGAATTGTGAGGTCACTTGTGCCCCTATGCCTTGGCGGGCAGTGCTAGGGTGTTGGCTGGTGGTGGTGGTGGTTGTGAGGTCACTTGTGAAGCAGTGCATGCTAGGCCAGTGCTGGTTGCCTGGCTGCTCTTGGCAGCTGTGAGGTGAATGCTGCGTAAGGCCGTCACAGACAGGTGTCAGTGTGGGAAGGTGCTGTTTGTCCTTGGGAGGTGCCTTTTGGTGTGGCCATTGGTGCTGTGGCTGGTGCCTTGTGGCCCAGGGTATGCGAGGGCAGAGCTGGGGGCAGCATTGTGAGGTCCCTTGTGGCTCTGTGCCTTGGCGGGCAGTGCTAGGGTGTTGGCTGCTGGTAGTGGTGGTTGTGAGGTGACTTGTGAAGCAGTGCGTGCTAGGCCAGTGCTGTTTGCCTGTCTGCTCTTGGCAGCTCTGAGGTGAGTGCTGTGGTAGGTCCTCGCAGGCATTTGTGAGTGTGGGAAGGTGCTGTTTGTCCTTGGGAGGTGCCTTTTGGTGTGGCCATTGGTGCTGTGGCTGGTGCCTAGTGTAGCAGGGTGTGCGAGACCAGAGCTGGAGGCAGCATTGTGAGGTCACTTGTGCCTCTGTGCCTTGGCGGGCAGTGCTAGGGTGTTGGCTGCTGGTGGTGGTGGTTGTGAGGTGACTTGTGAGGCAGTGCGTGCTAGGCCAGTGCTGGTTGCCTGGCTGCTCTTGGCAGCTGTGAGGTGAATGCTGCGTGAGGCCGTCGCAGGCATGTGTGAGTGTGGGAAGGTGCTGTTTGTCCTTGGGAGGTGCCTTTTGGTGTGGCCATTGGTGCTGTGGCTGGTGCCTTGTGGCCCACGGTGTGCGAGGCCAGAGCTGGGGGCAGCATTGTGAGGTCACTTGTGCCTCTGTGCCTTGGCGGGCAGTGCTAGGGTGTTGGCTGGTGGTGGTGGTGGTTGTGAGGTCACTTGTGAAGCAGTGCATGCTAGGCCAGTGCTGGTTGCCTGGCTGCTCTTGGCAGCTGTGAGGTGAATGCTTCGTAAGGCCGTCACAGACAGGTGTCAGTGTGGGAAGGTTCTGTTTGTCCTTGGGAGGTGCCTTTTGGTGTGGCCATTGGTGCTGTGGCTGGTGCCTTGTGTCCCAGGGTATGCGAGGGCAGAGCTGGGGGCAGCATTGTGAGGTCCCTTGTGCCTCTGTGCCTTGGCAGGCAGTGCTAGGGTGTTGGCTGCTGGTGGTGGTGGTTGTGAGGTGACTTGTGAGGCAGCGCGTTCTAGGCCAGTGCTGGTTGCCTGGCTGCTCTTGGCAGCTTTGAGGTGAGTGCTGCGTGAGGTCATCGCAGCCATGTGTGAGTGTGGGAAGGTGCTGTTTGTCCTTGGGAGGTGCCTTTTGGTGTGGCCATTGGTGCTGTGGCTGGTGCCTTGTGTCCCACGGTGTGAGAGGCCAGAGCTGGGGGCAGCATTGTGAGGTCCCTTGTGCCTCTGTGCCTTGGCGGGCAGTGCTAGGGTGTTGGCTGCTGCTGGTGGTGGTTGTGAGGTGACTTGTGAGGCAGTGCGTGCTAGGCCAGTGCTGGTTGCCTGGCTGCTCTTGGCAGCCGTGAGGTGAGTGCTGCGTGAGGCCGTCGCAGGCATGTGTGAGTGTGGGAAGGTGCTGTTTGTCCTTGGGAGGTGCCTTTTGGTGTGGCCATTGGTGCTGTGGCTGGTGCCTTGTGGCCCAGGGTGTGCGAGGGCAGAGCTGGAGGCAGCATTGTGAGGTCACTTGTGCCCCTATGCCTTGTCGGGCAGTGCTAGGGTGTTGGCTGGTGGTGGTGGTGGTTGTGAGGTCACTTGTGAGGCAGTTCGTGCTAGGCCAGTGCTGGTTGCCTGGCTGCTCTTGGCAGCTGTGAGGTGAATGCTACGTGAGGCCGTCGCAGGCATGTGTGAGTGTGGGAAGGTGCTGTTTGTCCTTGGGAGGTGCCTTTTGGTGTGGCCATTGGTGCTGTGGCTGGTGCCTTGTTTCCCACGGTGTGCGAGGGCAGAGCTGGAGGAAGAATTGTGAGGTCACTTGTGCCCCTATGCCTTGGCGGGCAGTGCTAGGGTGTTGGCTGGTGGTGGTGGTGGTTGTGAGGTCACTTGTGAAGCAGTGCATGCTAGGCCTGTGCTGGTTGCCTGGCTGCTCTTGGCAGCTGTGAGGTGAGTGCTGCGTGAGTTCGTCGCAGGCATGTGTGAGTGTGGGAAGGTGCTGTTTGTCCTTGGGAGGTGCCTTTTGGTGTGGGCATTGGTGCTGTGGCTGGTGCCTTGTGGCCCAGGGTATGCGAGGGCAGAGCTGGGGACAGCATTGTGAGGTCACTTGTGCCTCTGTGCCTTGGCGGGCAGTGCTAGGGTGTTGGCTGCTGGTGGTGGTGGTTGTGAGGTCACTTGTGAAGCAGTGCGTGCTAGGCCAGTGCTGGTTGCCTGGCTGCTCTTGGCAGCTGTGAGGTGAGTGCTGCGTGAGGCTGTCACCAGCATGTGTCGGTGTGGGAAGGTGCTGTTTGTCCTTGGGAGGTGCCTTTTGGTGTGGGCATTGGTGCTGTGGCTGGTGCCTTGTGGCCCAGGGTGTGTGAGGCCAGAGCTGGAGGCAGCATTGTGAGGTCACTTGTGCCTCTGTGCCTTGTCGGGCAGTGCTAGGGTGTTGGCTGCTGGTGGTGGTGGTTGTGAGGTCACTTGTGAAGCAGTGCGTGCTAGGCCAGTGCTGGTTTACCTGGCTGGTCTTTGCAGCTGTGAGGTGAGTGCTGCGTGAGGCCGTCGCAGGCATGTGTGAGTGTGGGAAGCTGCTGTTTGTCCTTGGGAGGTGCCTTTTGGTGTGGCCATTGGTGCTGTGGCTGGTGCCTTGTGGCCCGCGGTGTGCGAGGGCAGAGATGGGGGCAGCATTGTGAGGTCACCTGTGGCTCTGTGCCTTGGCGGGCAGTGCTAGGGTGTTTGTTCGTGGTGGTTGTGGTTGTGAGATCACTTGTGAAGCAGTGCGTGCTAGGCCAGTGCTGGTTGCCTGGCTGCTCTTGGCAGCTGTGAGGTGAGTGCTGCGTGAGGCCGTCGCAGGCATGTGTGAGTGTGGGAAGGTGCTGTTTGTCCTTGGGGGGTGCATTTTGGTGTGGCCATTGGTGCTGTGGCTGGTGCCTTGTGTCCCAGGGTGTGCGAGGGCGGAGCTGGAGGCAGCATTGTGAGGTCACTTGTGCCTCTGTGCCTTGGCGGGCAGTGCTAGGGTGTTGGCTGCTGGTGGTGGTGGCTGTGAGGTGACTTGTGAAGCAGTGTGTGCTAGGCCAGTGCTGGTTGCCTGGCTGCTCTTGGCAGCTGTGAGGTGAGTGCTGCGTGAGGTCCTCGCAGGCATGTGTGAGTGTGGGAAGGTGCTGTTTGTGCTTGGGATTTGCCTTTTGGTGTGGCCATTGGTGCTGTGGCTGGTGCCTTGTGTCCCACGGTGTGAGAGGCCAGAGCTGTGGGCAGCATTGTGAGGTCACTTGTGCCTCTGTGCCTTGGTGGGCAGTGTAGGGTGTTGGCTGGTGGTGGTGGTGGTTGTGAGGTCACTTGTGAAGCAGTGCGTTCTAGGCCAGTGCTGGTTGCCTGGCTGCTCTTTGCAGCTGTGAGGTGAATGCTGCGTAAGGCCGTCACAGACAGGTGTCATTCTGGGAAGGTGCTGTTTGTCCTTGGGAGGTGCCTTTTGGTGTGGCCATTGGTGCTGTGGCTGGTGCCTTGTGTCCCAGGGTGTGCGAGGGCGGAGCTGGAGGCAGCATTGTGAGGTCACGTGTGCCTCTGTGCCTTGGCGGGCAGTGCTAGGGTGTTGGCTGCTGGTGGTGGTGGTGGTGAGGTGACTTGGGAGGCAGTGCGTGCTAGGCCAGTGCTGGTTGCCTGGCTGCTCTTGGCAGCTGTGAGGTGAGTGCTGCGTGAGGCCGTCGCAGGCATGTGTGAGTGTGGTAAGGTGCTGTTTGTCCTTGGGAGGTGCCTTTTGGTGTGGCCATTGGTGCTGTGGCTGGTGCCTTGTGTCCCAGGGTGTGCGAGGCCAGAGCTGGAGGCAGCATTGTGAGGTCACTTGTGCCTCTGTGCCTCGGCGGGCAGTGCTAGGGTGTTTGCTGGTGGTGGTGGTGGTTGTGAGGTCACTTGTGATGCGGTGTATGCTAGGCCAGTGCTGGTTGCCTGGCTGCTCTTGGTAGCTGTGAGGTGAGTGCTGCGTGATGTCCTCGCAGGCATGTGTTAGTGTGGGAAGCTGCTTTTTGTCCTTGGGAGGTGCCTTTTGGTGTGGCCATTGGTGCTGTGGCTGGTGCCTTGTGTCCCAGGGTATGCGAGGGCAGAGCTGGGGGCAGCATTGTGAGGTCACTTGTGCCTCTGTGCCTTGGCGGGCAGTGCTAGGGTGTTGGCTGCTGGTGGTGGTGGTTGTGAGGTCACTTGTGAAGCAGTGTGTGCTAGGCCAGTGCTGGTTGATTGGCTGCTCTTGGCAGCTGTGAGGTGAGTGCTGCGTGAGGCCGTCGCAGGCATGTGTGAGTGTGGGAAGGTGCTGTTTGTCCTTGGGAGGTGCCTTTTGGTGTGGCCATTGGTGCTGTGGCTGGTGCCTTGTGTCCCAGGGTGTGATAGGCCAGAACTGGGGGCAGCATTGTGAGGTCACTTGTGCCCCTGTGCCTTGGCGGGCAGTGCTAGGGTGTTGGCTGCTGGTATGGTGGTTGTGAGGTGACTTGTGAGGCAGTGCGTGCTAGGCCAGTGCTGGTTGCCTGGCTGCTCTTGGCAGCTGTGAGGTGAGTGCTGCGTGAGGCTGTCGCAGGCTTGTGTCAGTGTGGGAATGTTCTGTTTGTCCTTGGGAGGTGCCTTTTGGTGTGGCCATTGGTGCTGTGGCTGGTGCCTTGTGGCCCACGGTGTGAGAGGCCAGAGCTGGGGGCAGCATTGTGAGGTCACTTGTGCCTCTGTGCCTTGGCGGGCAGTGCTAGGGTGTTGGCTGCTGGTGGTGGTGGTTGTGAGGTGACTTGTGAAGCAGTGCGTGCTAGGCCAGTGCTGGTTGCCTGGCTGCTCTTGGCAGCTGTGAGGTGAGTGCTGCGTGATGTCCTCGCAGGCATGTGTTAGTGTGGAAAGCTGCTTTTTGTCCTTGGGAGGTGCCTTTTGGTGTGACCATTGGTGCTGTGGCTGGTGCCTTGTGTCCCAGGGTATGCGAGGCCAGAGCTGGAGGCAGCATTGTGAGGTCACTTGTGCCTCTGTGCCTTGGCGGGCAGTGCTCGGGTGTTGGCTGCTGGTGGTGGTGGTTGTGAGGTGACTTGTGAGGCAGTGCGTGCTAGGCCAGTGCTGGTTGCCTGGCTGCTCTTGGCAGCTGTGAGGTGAATGCTGCGTAAGGCCGTCACAGACAGGTGTCAGTGTGGGAAGGTGCTGTTTGTCCTTGGGAGGTGCCTTTTGGTGTGGCCATTGGTGCTGTGGCTGGTGCCTTGTGTCCCAGGGTATGAGAGCGCAGAGCTGGGGGCAGCATTGTGAGGTCCCTTGTGCCTCTGTGCCTTGGCAGGCAGTGCTAGGGTGTTGGCTGCTGGTGGTGGTGGTTGTGAGGTCACTTGTGAAGCAGTGCGTGCTAGGCCAGTGCTGGTTGCCTGGCTGCTCTTGGCAGCTGTGAGGTGAGTGCTGCGTGAGGCCCTCGCCAGCATGTGTCAGTGTGGGAAGGTGCTGTTTGTGCTTGGGAGGTGCCTTTTGGTGTGGCCATTGGTGCTGTGGCTGGTGCCTTGTGGCCCAGGGTGTGCGAGGGCAGAGCTGGGGGCAGCATTGTGAGGTCACTTGTGCCCCTGTGCCTTGGCGGGCAGTGCTAGGGTGTTTGCTGTTGGTGGTGGTGGTTGTGAGGTCACTTGTGAGGCAGTGCGTGCTAGGCCAGTGCTGGTTGCGTGGCTGCTTTTGGCAGCTGTGAGGTGAGTGCTGCGTGAGGCTGTCGCCAGCATGTGTCGGTGTGGGAAGGTGCTTTTTGTCCTTGGGAGGTGCCTTTTGGTGTGGCCATTGGTGCTGTGGCTGGTGCCTTGTGTCCCAGGGTGTGCGAGGCCAGAGCTGGAGGCAGCATTGTGAGGTCACTTGTGCCTCTTTGCCTTGGCGGGCAGTGCTAGGGTGTTGGCTGCTGGTGGTGGTGGTTGTGAGGTCACTTGTGAGGCAGTGCGTGCTAGGCCAGTGCTGGTTGCCTGGCTGCTCTTGGCAGCTGTGAGGTGAGTGCTGCGTGAGGCCGTCGCAGGCATGTGTCAGTGTGGGAAGGTGCTGTTTGTCCTTGGGAGGTGCCTTTTGGTGTGGGCATTGGTGCTGTGGCTGGTGCCTTGTGGCCCAGGGTATGCAAGGGCAGAGCTGGGGGCAGCATTGTGAGGTCACTTGTGCCTCTGTGCCTTGGCGGGCAGTGCTAGGGTGTTTGTTCGTGGTGGTTGTGGTTGTGAGATCACTTGTGAAGCAGTGCGTGCCAAGCCAGTGCTGGTTGCCTGGCTGCTCTTGGCAGCTGTGAGGTGAGTGCTGCGTGATGTCCTCGCAGGCATGTGTTAGTGTGGGAAGCTGCTTTTTGTCCTTGGGAGGTGCCTTTTGGTGTGGCCATTGGTGCTGTGGCTGGTGCCTTGTGTCCCAGGGTATGCGAGGGCAGAGCTGGGGGCAGCATTGTGAGGTCACTTGTGCCTCTGTGCCTTGGCGGGCAGTGCTAGGGTGTTGGCTGCTGGTGGTGGTGGTTGTGAGGTCACCTGTGAAGCAGTGTGTGCTAGGCCAGTGCTGGTTGATTGGCTGCTCTTGGCAGCTGTGAGGTGAGTGCTGCGTGAGGCCGTCGCAGGCATGTGTGAGTGTGGGAAGGTGCTGTTTGTCCTTGGGAGGTGCCTTTTGGTGTGGCCATTGGTGCTGTGGCTGGTGCCTTGTGTCCCAGGGTGTGATAGGCCAGAACTGGGGGCAGCATTGTGAGGTCACTTGTGCCCCTGTGCCTTGGCGGGCAGTGCTAGGGTGTTGGCTGCTGGTATGGTGGTTGTGAGGTCACTTGTTAGGCAGTGCGTGCTAGGCCAGTGCTGGTTGCCTGGCTGCTCTTGGCAGCTGTGAGGTGAGTGCTGCGTGAGGCTGTCGCAGGCTTGTGTCAGTGTGGGAAGCTGCTTTTTGTCCTTGGGAGGTGCCTTTTGGTGTGACCATTGGTGCTGTGGCTGGTGCCTTGTGTCCCAGGGTATGCGAGGCCAGAGCTGGAGGCAGCATTGTGAGGTCACTTGTGCCTCTGTGCCTTGGCGGTCAGTGCTCGGGTGTTGGCTGCTGGTGGTGGTGGTTGTGAGGTGACTTGTGAGGCAGTGCGTGCTAGGCCAGTGCTGGTTGCCTGGCTGCTCTTGGCAGCTGTGAGGTGAATGCTGCGTAAGGCCGTCACAGACAGGTGTCAGTGTGGGAAGGTTCTGTTTGTCCTTGGGAGGTGCCTTTTGGTGTGGCCATTGGTGCTGTGGCTGGTGCCTTGTGTCCCAGGGTATGAGAGCGCAGAGCTGGGGGCAGCATTGTGAGGTCCCTTGTGCCTCTGTGCCTTGGCAGGCAGTGCTAGGGTGTTGGCTGCTGGTGGTGGTGGTTGTGAGGTCACTTGTGAGGCAGTGCGTGCTAGGCCAGTGCTGGTTGCGTGGCTGCTTTTGGCAGCTGTGAGGTGAGTGCTGCGTGAGGCTGTCGCCAGCATGTGTCGGTGTGGGAAGGTGCTTTTTGTCCTTGGGAGGTGCCTTTTGGTGTGGCCATTGGTGCTGTGGCTGGTGCCTTGTGTCCCAGGGTGTGCGAGGCCAGAGCTGGAGGCAGCATTGTGAGGTCACTTGTGCCTCTTTGCCTTGGCGGGCAGTGCTAGGGTGTTGGCTGCTGGTGGTGGTGGTTGTGAGGTGACTTGTGAGGCAGTGCGTGCTAGGCCAGTGCTGGTTGCCTGGCTGCTCTTGGCAGCTGTGAGGTGAGTGCTGCGTGAGGCCGTCGCAGGCATGTGTCAGTGTGGGAAGGTGCTGTTTGTCCTTGGGAGGTGCCTTTTGGTGTGGGCATTGGTGCTGTGGCTGGTGCCTTGTGTCCCAGGGTATGCAAGGGCAGAGCTGGGGGCAGCATTGTGAGGTCACTTGTGCCTCTGTGCCTTGGCGGGCAGTGCTCGGGTGTTGGCTGCTGGTGGTGGTGGTTGTGAGGTCACTTGTGAAGCAGTGCGTGCTAGGCCAGTGCTGGTTGCCTGGCTGCTCTTGGCAGCTGTGAGGTGAGTGCTGCGTGAGGCTGTCACCAGCATGTGTCGGTGTGGGAAGGTGCTGTTTGTCCTTGGGAGGTGCCTTTTGGTGTGGGCATTGGTGCTGTGGCTGGTGCCTTGTGGCCCAGGGTGTGTGAGGCCAGAGCTGGAGGCAGCATTGTGAGGTCACTTGTGCCTCTGTGCCTTGGCGGGCAGTGCTAGGGTGTTGGCTGCTGGTGGTGGTGGTTGTGAGGTCACTTGTGAAGCAGTGCGTGCTAGGCCAGTGCTGGTTTACCTGGCTGGTCTTTGCAGCTGTGAGGTGAGTGCTGCGTGAGGCCGTCGCAGGCATGTGTGAGTGTGGGAAGCTGCTGTTTGTCCTTGGGAGGTGCCTTTTGGTGTGGCCATTGGTGCTGTGGCTGGTGCCTTGTGGCCCACGGTGTGCGAGGGCAGAGATGGGGGCAGCATTGTGAGGTCACTTGTGGCTCTGTGCCTTGGCGGGCAGTGCTAGGGTGTTTGTTCGTGGTGGTTGTGGTTGTGAGGTGACTTGTGAGGCAGTGCGTGCTAGGCCAGTGCTGGTTGCCTGGCTGCTCTTGGCAGCTGTGAGGTGAGTGCTGCGTGAGGCCGTCGCAGGCATGTGTGAGTGTGGGAAGGTGCTGTTTGTCCTTGGGGGGTGCATTTTGTTGTGGCCATTGGTGCTGTGGCTGGTGCCTTGTGGCCCAGGGTGTGCGAGGCCAGAGCTGGGGGCAGCATTGTGAGGTCACTTGTGCCTCTGTGCCTTGGCGGGCAGTGCTAGGGTGTTGGCTGCTGGTGGTGGTGGTTGTGAGGTGACTTGTGAGGCAGTGCGTGCTAGGCCAGTGCTGGTTGCCTGGCTGCTCTTGGCAGCTGTGAGGTGAGTGCTGCGTGAGGCCGTCGCAGGCATGTGTCAGTGTGGGAGGCTGCTTTTTGTCCTTGGGAGGTGCCTTTTGGTGTGGCCATTGGTGCTGTGGCTGGTGCCTTGTGTCCCAGGGTGTGCGAGGCCAGAGCTGGGGGCAGCATTGTGAGGTCACTTGTGCCTCTGTGCCTTGGCGGGCAGTGCTCGGGTGTTGGCTGCTGGTGGTGGTGGTTGTGAGGTGACTTGTGAAGCAGTGCGTGCTAGGCCAGTGCTGGTTGCCTGGCTGCTCTTGGCAGCTGTGAGGTGAGTGCTGCGTGAGGCCGTCACAGACAGGTGTCAGTGTGGGAAGGTGCTGTTTGTCCTTGGGAGGTGCCTTTTGGTGTGGCCATTGGTGCTGTGGCTGGTGCCTTGTGTCCCAGGGTGTGCGAGGCCATAGCTGGAGGCAGCATTGTGAGGTCACTTGTGCCTCTGTGCCTTGTTGGGCAGTGCTAGGGTGTTGGCTGCTGGTGGTGGTGGTTGTGAGGTCACTTGTGAGGCAGTGAGTGCTAGGCTAGTGCTGGTTGCCTGGCTGCTCTTGGCAGCTGTGAGGTGAGTGCTGCGTGAGGCCGTTGCAGGCATGTGTGAGTGTGGGAAGGTGCTGTTTGTCCTTGGGAGGTGCCTTTTGGTGTGGGCATTGGTGCTGTGGCTGGTGCCTTGTGGCCCACGGTGTGAGAGGCAAGAGCCGGAGGCAGCATTGTGAGGTCACCTGTGCCTCTGTGCCTTGGCGGGCAGTGCTAGGGTGTTGGCTGCTGGTGGTGGTGGTTGTGAGGTGACTTGTGAAGCAGTGCGTGTTAGGCCAGTGCTGGTTGCCTGGCTGCTCTTGGCAGCTGTGAGGTGAGTGCTGCGTGAGGCCGTCGCAGGCATGTGTCAGTGTGGGAAGCTGCTGTTTGTCCTTGGGAGGTGCCTTTTGGTGTGGCCATTGGTGCTGTGGCTGGTGCCTTGTGGCCCAGGGTGTGCGAGGCCAGAGCTGGAGGCGGCATTGTGAGGTCACTTGTGCCTCTGTGCCTTGTTGGGCAGTGCTAGGGTGTTGGCTGCTTGTGGTGGTGGTTGTGAGGTCACTTGTGAGGCAGTGCGTGCTAGGCTAGTGCTGTTTGCCTGGCTGCTCTTGGCAGCTGTGAGGTGAGTGCTGCGTGAGGCCGTCGCAGGCATGTGTGAGTGTGGGAAGGTGCTGTTTGTCCTTGGGAGGTGCCTTTTGGTGTGGGCATTGGTGCTGTGGCTGGTGCCTTGTGGCCCACGGTGTGAGAGGCAAGAGCCGGAGGCAGCATTGTGAGGTCACTTGTGCCTCTGTGCCTTGTTGGGCAGTGCTAGGGTGTTGGCTGCTGGTGGTGGTGGTTGTGAGGTGACTTGTGAAGCAGTGTGTGCTAGGCCAGTGCTGTTTGCCTGGCTGCTCTTGGCAGCTGTGAGGTGAGTGCTGCGTGAGGCCGTCGCAGGCATGTGTCAGTCTGGAAATGTGCTGTTTGTCCTTGGGAGGTGCCTTTTGGTGTGGGCATTGATGCTGTGGCTGGTGCCTTGTGGCCCATGGTGTGCGAAGCCAGAACTCGGGGCAGCATTGTGAGGTCACTTGTACCCCTGTGCCTTGGCGGGCAGTGCTAGGGTGTTGGCTGCTGGTGGTGGTGTTTGTGAGGTCACTTGTGAGGCAGTGCTTGCTAGGCCAGTGCTGGTTGCCTGGCTGCTCTTGGCAGCTGTGAGGTGAGTGCTGCGTGCGGCCGTCGCAGGCATGTTGGAGTGTGGGAAGGTGCTGTTTGTCCTTGGGAGGTGCCTTTTGGTGTGGCCATTGGTGCTGTGGCTGGTGCCTTGTGGCCCACGGTATGAGAGGCAAGAGCTGGAGGCAGCATTGTGAGGTCACTTGTGCCTCTGTGCCTTGGTGGGCAGTGCTAGGGTGTTGGCTGCTGGTGGTGGTGGTTGTGAGGTGACTTGTGAAGCAGTGCGTGCTAGGCCAGTGCTGGTTGCCTGGCTGCTCTTGGCAGCTGTGAGCTGAGTGCTGCATGAGGTCCTCGCAGGCATGTGTTAGTGTGGGAAGGTGCTGTTTGTCCTTGGGAGGTGCCTTTTGGTGTGGCCATTGGTGCTGTGGCTGGTGCCTTGTGGCCCACGGTGTGAGAGGGCAGAGCTGAGGGCAGCACTGTGAGGTCACTTGTGCCCCTGTGCCTTGTCGGGCAGTGCTAGGGTGTTGGCTGCTGGTGGTGGTGGTTGTGAGGTGACTTGTGAGGCAGTGCGTGCTAGGCCAGTGCTGGTTGCCTGGCTGCTCTTGGCAGCTGTGAGGTGAGTGCTGCGTGAGGCCGTCGCAATCATGTGTGAGTGTGGGAAGGTGCTGTTTGTCCTTGGGAGGTGCCTTTTGGTGTGGCGATTGGTGCTGTGGCTGGTGCCTTGTGTCCCACGGTGTGCGAGGCCAGAGCTGGGGGCAGCATTGTGAGGTCACTTGTGCCTCTGTGCCTTGGCGGGCAGTGCTAGGGTGTTGATTGCTGGTGGTGGTGGTTGTGAGGTGACTTGTGAGGCAGTGCGTGTTAGGCCAGTGCTGGTTGCCTCGCTGCTCTTGGCAGCTGTGAGGTGAGTGCTGCGTGAGGCCGTCGCAGGCATGTGTGAGTGTGGGAAGGTGCTGTTTGTCCTTGGGAGGTGCCTTTTGGTGTGGCGATTGGTGCTGTGGCTGGTGCTTTGTGGCCCAGGGTGTGCGAGGCCAGAGCTGGGGGCAGCATTGTGAGGTCACTTGTGCCTCTGTGCCTTGGCGGGCAGTGCTAGGGTGTTGGCTGCTGGTGGTGGTGGTTGTGAGGTCACTTGTGAGGCAGTGCATGCTAGGCCAGTGCTGTTTGCCTGGCTGCTCTTGGCAGCTGTGAGGTGAGTGCTGCGTGAGGTCGTCGCAGGCATGTGTGAGTGTGGGAAGGTGCTGTTTGTCCTTGGGAGGTGCCTTTTGGTGTGGCCATTGATGCTGTGGCTGGTGCCTTGTGGCCCAGGGTGTGCGAGGCCAGAACTGGGGGCAGCATTGTGAGGTCACTTGTGCCCCTGTGCCTTGGTGGGCAGTGCTAGGGTGTTGGCTGCTGGTGGTGGTGGTTGTGAGGTCACTTGTGAGGCAGTGCGTGCTAGGCCAGTGCTGGTTGCCTGGCTGCTCTTGGCAGCTGTGAGGTGAGTGCTGCGTGAGGCCGTCGCAGGCATGTGTGAGTGTGGGAAGGTGCTGTTTGTCCTTGGGAGGTGCCTTTTGGTGTGGGCATTGGTGCTGTGGCTGGTGCCTTGTGTCCCAGGGTGTGCGAGGCCAGAGCTGGGGGCAGCATTGTGAGGTCACTTGTGCCTCTGTGCCTTGGCGGGCAGTGCTAGGGTGTTGGCTGCTGGTGGTGGTGGTTGTGAGGTCACTTGTGAGGCAGTGCGTGTTAGGCCAGTGCTGGTTGCCTGGCTGCTCTTGGCAGCTGTGAGTTGAGTGGTGCGTGAGGCCGTCGCAGGCATGTGTGAGTGTGGGAAGGTGCTCTTTGTCCTTGGGAGGTGCCTTTTGGTGTGGGCATTGGTGCTGTGGCTGGTGCCTTGTGGCCCAGGGTGTGCGAGGCCAGAGCTGGAGGCAGAATTGTGAGGTCACTTGTGCCCCTATGCTTGGTGGGCAGTGCTAGGGTGTTTGCTGCTGGTGGTTGTGAGCTCACTTGTGAGGCAGTACGTGTTAGGCCAGTGCGTGTTGCCTGGCTGCTCTTGGCAGCTGTGAGGTGAGTGCTGCGTGAGGTCCTCGCAGGCATGTGTGAGTGTGGGAAGGTGCTGTTTGTCCTTGGGAGGTGCCTTTTGGTGTGGCGATTGGTGCTGTGGCTGGTGCCTTGTGTCCCAGGGTGTGCGAGGCCAGAGCTGGAGGCAGCATTGTGAGGTCACTTGTGCCTCTGTGCCTTGTCGGGCAGTGCTCGGGTGTTGGCTGCTGGTGGTGGTGGTTGTGAGGTGACTTGTGAGGCAATGCGTGCTAGGCTAGTGCTGGTTGCCTGGCTGCTCTTGGCAGCTGTGAGGTGAGTGCTGCGTGAGGCCGTTGCAGGCATTTGTGAGTGTGGGAAGGTGCTGTTTGTCCTTGGGAGGTGCCTTTTGGTGTGGGCATTGGTGCTGTGGATGGTGCCTTGTGGCCCACGGTGTGAGAGGCAAGAGCCGGAGGCAGCATTGTGAGGTCACCTGTGCCTCTGTGCCTTGGCGGGCAGTGCTAGGGTGTTGGCTGCTGGTGGTGGTGGTTGTGAGGTGACTTGTGAAGCAGTGCGTGCTAGGCCAGTGCTGGTTGCCTGGCTGCTCTTGGCAGCTGTGAGGTGAGTGCTGCGTGAGGCCGTCGCAGGCATGTGTCTGTGTGGGAAGCTGCTGTTTGTCCTTGGGAGGTGCCTTTTGGTGTGGCCATTGGTGCTGTGGCTGGTGCCTTGTGTCCCAGGGTGTGCGAGGCCAGAGCTGGAGGCGGCATTGTGAGGTCACTTGTGCCTCTGTGCCTTGTTGGGCAGTGCTAGGGTGTTGGCTGCTTGTGGTGGTGGTTGTGAGGTCACTTGTGAGGCAGTGCGTGCTAGGCTAGTGCTGTTTGCCTGGCTGCTCTTGGCAGCTGTGAGGTGAGTGCTGCGTGAGGCCGTCGCAGGCATGTGTGAGTGTGGGAAGGTGCTGTTTGTCCTTGGGAGGTGCCTTTTGGTGTGGCCATTGGTGCTGTGGCTGGTGCCTTGTGGCCCACGGTGTGAGAGGCAAGAGCCGGAGGCAGCATTGTGAGGTCACTTGTGCCTCTGTGCCTTGGCGGGCAGTGCTAGGGTGTTGGCTGCTGGTGGTGGTGGTTGTGAGGTGACTTGTGAAGCAGTGTGTGCTAGGCCAGTGCTGGTTGCCTGGCTGCTCTTGGCAGCTGTGAGGTGAGTTCTGCGTGAGGCCGTCGCAGGCATGTGTCAGTCTGGAAATGTGCTGTTTGTCCTTGGGAGGTGCCTTTTGGTGTGGGCATTGATGCTGTGGCTGGTGCCTTGTGGCCCAGGGTGTGCGAGGCCAGAACTTGGGGCAGCATTGTGAGGTCACTTGTACCCCTGTGCCTTGGCGGGCAGTGCTAGGGTGTTGGCTGCTGGTGGTGGTGGTTGTGAGGTGACTTGTGAGGCAGTGCGTTCTAGGCCAGTGCTGGTTGCCTGGCTGCTCTTGGCAGCTGTGAGGTGAATGCTGCGTGAGGCCGTCGCAGGCATGTGTGAGTGTGGGAAGGTGCTGTTTGTCCTTGGGAGGTGCCTTTTGGTGTGGGCATTGGTGCTGTGGCTGGTGCCTTGTGTCCCAGGGTGTGAGAGGCCAGAGCTGGAGGCAGCATTGTGAGGTCACTTGTGCCTCTGTGCCTTGGCGGGCAGTGCTAGGGTGTTGGCTGCTGCTGCTGGTGGTGGTGGTGAGGTGAATTGTGAGGCAGTGCCTGCTAGGCCAGTGCTGGTTGCCTGGCTGCTCTTGGCAGCTGTGAGGTGAGTGCTGCGTGAGGCCTTCGCAGGCATGTGTGAGTGTGGGAAGGTGCTGTTTGTCCTTGGGAGGTGCCTTTTGGTGTGGCGATTGGTGCTGTGGCTGGTGCCTTGTGGCCCACGGTGTGCGAGGCCAGAGCTGGAGGCAGCATTGTGAGGTCACTTGTGCCTCTTTGCCTTGGCGGACAGTGCTAGGGTGTTGGCTGCTGGTGGTGGTGGTTGTGAGGTGACTTGTGAGGCTGTGCGTGCTAGTCCAGTGCTCTTTGCCGGGCTGCTCTTGGCAGCTGTGAGGGGAGTGCTGCGTGAGGCCGTCACAGGCATGTGTCAGTGTGGGAAGCTGCTGTTTGTCCTTGGGAGGTGCCTTTTGGTGTGGCCATTGGTGCTGTGGCTGGTGCCTTGTGGCCCACGGTGTGAGAGGGCAGAGCTGAGGGCAGCATTGTGAGGTCACTTGTGCCTCTGTGCCTTGGCGGGCCGTGCTAGGGTGTTGGCTGCCGGTGGTGGTGGTTGTGAGGTGACTTGTGAAGCAGTGCGTGCTGGACCGGTGCTGGTTGCCTGGCTGCTCTTGGCAGCTGTGAGGTGAGTGCTGTGTGAGGCCGTCGCAGGCATGTGTCAGTGTGGGAAGGTGCTGTTTGTGCTTGGGAGGTGCCTTTTGGTGTGGCCATTGTTGGTGTGGCTGGTGCCTTGTGTCCAAGGGTGTGCGAGGCCAGAGCTGGAGGCAGCATTGTGAGGTCACTTGTGCCTCTGTGCCTTGGCGGGCAGTGCTAGGGTGTTGGCTGCTGGTGGTGGTGGTGGTGAGGTCAGTTGTGAGGCAGTGCATGCTAGGCCAGTGCTGGTTGCCTGGCTGCTCTTGGCAGCTGTGAGGTGAGTGCTGCGTGAGGTCGTCGCCGGCATGTGTGAGTGTGGGAAGGTGCTGTTTGTCCTTGGGAGGTGCCTTTTGGTGTGGCCATTGGTGCTGTGGCTGGTGCCTTGTGTCCCAGGGTGTGCGAGGCCAGAGCTGGAGGCAGCATTGTGAGGTCACTTGTGCCTCTGTGCCTTGGCGGGCAGTGCTAGGGTGTTGGCTGCCGGTGGTGGTGGTTGTGAGGTGACTTGTGAAGCAGTGCGTGCTGGACCGGTGCTGGTTGCCTGGCTGCTCTTGGCAGCTGTGAGGTGAGTGCTGCGTGAGGCCCTGGCAGGCATGTGTCAGTGTGGGAAGGTGCTGTTTGTCCTTGGGAGGTGCCTTTTGGTGTTGCCATTGGTGCTGTGGCTGGTGCCTTGTGGCCCACAATGTGAGAGGGCAGAACTGAGGGCAGCATTGTGAGGTCACTTGTGCCTCTGTGCCTTGGCGGGCAGTGCTAGGGTGTTGGGTGGTGGTGGTGGTGGTTGTGAGGTGACTTGTGAGGCAGTGAGTGCTAGGCCAGTGCTGGTTGCCTGGCTGCTCTTGGCAGCTGTGAGGTGAATGCTGTGTAAGGCCGTCACAGACAGGTGTTAGTGTGGGAAGGTGCTGTTTGTCCTTGGGAGGTGCCTTTTGGTGTGGCCATTGGTGCTGTGGCTGTTGCCTTGTGGCCCACGGTGTGAGAGGGCAGAGCTGAGAGCAGCATTGTGAGGTCACTTGTGCCTCTGTGCCTTGGCGGGCAGTGCTAGGGTGTTGGCTGCTGGTGGTGGTGGTTGTGAGGTGACTTGTGAAGCAGTGCGTGCTAGGCCAGTGCTGGTTGCCTGGCTGCTCTTGGCAGCTGTGAGGTGAGTGCTGCGTAAGGCCGTCGTAGGCATGTGTCACTGTGGGAAGGTTCTGTTTGTCCTTGGGAGGTGCCTTTTGGTGTGGCCATTGGTGCTGTGGCTGGTGCCTTGTGTCCAAGGGAGTGCGAGGCCAGAGCTGGAGGCAGCATTGTGAGGTCACTTGTGCCTCTGTGCCTTGGCGGGCAGTGCTAGGGTGTTGGCTGCTGGTGGTGGTGGTGGTGAGGTCAGTTGTGAGGCAGTGTGTGCTAGGCCAGTGCTGGTTGCCTGGCTGCTCTTGGCAGCTGTGAGGTGAGTGCTGCGTGAGGTCGTCGCCGGCATGTGTGAGTGTGGGAAGGTGCTGTTTGTCCTTGGGAGGTGCCTTTTGGTGTGGCCATTGGTGCTGTGGCTGGTGCCTTGTGGCCCACGGTGTGAGAGGGCAGAGCTGAGGGCAGCATTGTGAGGTCACTTGTGCCTCTGTGCCTTGGCGGGCAGTGCTAGGGTGTTGGCTGCTGGTGGTGGTGGTGGTGAGGTCAGTTGTGAGGCAGTGCGTGCTAGGCCAGTGCTGGTTGCCTGGCTGCTCTTGGCAGCTGTGAGGTGAGTGCTGCGTGAGGTCATCGCCGGCATGTGTGAGTGTGGGAAGGTGCTGTTTGTCCTTGGGAGGTGCCTTTTGGTGTGGCCATTGGTGCTGTGGCTGGTGCCTTGTGTCCCAGGGTGTGCGAGGCCAGAGCTGGAGGCAGCATTGTGAGGTCACTTGTGCCTCTGTGCCTTGGCGGGCAGTGCTAGGGTGTTGGCTGCCGGTGGTGGTGGTTGTGAGGTGACTTGTGAAGCAGTGCGTGCTGGACCGGTGCTGGTTGCCTGGCTGCTCTTGGCAGCTGTGAGGTGAGTGCTGCGTGAGGCCCTGGCAGGCATTTGTCAGTGTGGGAAGGTGCTGTTTGTCCTTGGGAGGTGCCTTTTGGTGTTGCCATTGGTGCTGTGGCTGGTGCCTTGTGGCCCACAATGTGAGAGGGCAGAACTGAGGGCAGCATTGTGAGGTCACTTGTGCCTCTGTGCCTTGGCGGACAGTGCTAGGGTGTTGGCTGCTGGTGGTGGTGGTTGTGAGGTGAGTTGTGAAGCAGTGCATGCTAGGCCAGTGCTGGTTGCCTGGCTGCTCTTGGCAGCTGTGAGATGAATGCTGCGTGAGTCCATCGCAGGTTTGTGTCAGTGTGGGAAGGTGCTGTTTGTCCTTGGGAGGTGCCTTTTGGTGTGGCCATTGGTGCTGTGGCTGTTGCCTTGTGGCCCACGGTGTGAGAGGGCAGAGCTGAGGGCAGCATTGTGAGGTCACTTGTGCCTCTGTGCCTTGGCGGGCAGTGCTAGGGTGTTGGCTGCTGGTGGTGGTGGTGGTGAGGTCAGTTGTGAGGCAGTGCGTGCTAGGCCAGTGCTGGTTGCCTGGCTGCTCTTGGCAGCTGTGAGGTGAGTGCTGCGTGAGGTCGTCGCCGGCATGTGTGAGTGTGGGAAGGTGCTGTTTGTCCTTGGGAGGTGCCTTTTGGTGTGGCCATTGGTGCTGTGGCTGGTGCCTTGTGTCCCAGGGTGTGCGAGGCCAGAGCTGGAGGCAGCATTGTGAGGTCACTTGTGCCTCTGTGCCTTGGCGGGCAGTGCTAGGGTGTTGGCTGCCGGTGGTGGTGGTTGTGAGGTGACTTGTGAAGCAGTGCGTGCTGGACCGGTGCTGGTTGCCTGGCTGCTCTTGGCAGCTGTGAGGTGAGTGCTGCGTGAGGCCCTGGCAGGCATGTGTCAGTGTGGGAAGGTGCTGTTTGTCCTTGGGAGGTGCCTTTTGGTGTTGCCATTGGTGCTGTGGCTGGTGCCTTGTGGCCCACAATGTGAGAGGGCAGAACTGAGGGCAGCATTGTGAGGTCACTTGTGCCTCTGTGCCTTGGCGGGCAGTGCTAGGGTGTTGGCTGCTGGTGGTGGTGGTTGTGAGGTGACTTTTGAGGCAGTGCGTGCTAGGCCAGTGCTGGTTGCCTGGCTGCTCTTGGCAGCTGTGAGGTGAATGCTGCGTGAGGCCGTCGCAGGCATGTGTGAGTGTGGGAAGGTGCTGTTTGTCCTTGGGAGGTGCCTTTTGGTGTGGCCATTGGTGCTGTGGCTGGTGCCTTGTGGCCCAGGGTGTGCGAGGCCAGAGCTGGAGGCAGCATTGTGAGGTCACTTGTGCCTCTGTGCTTTGGCGGGCAGTGCTAGGGTGTTGGCTGCTGGTGGTGGTGGTTGTGAGGTGACTTGTGAAGGAGTGTGTGCTAGGCCAGTGCTGTTTGCCTGGCTGCTCTTGGCAGCTGTGAGGTGAGTGCTGCGTGAGGCCGTCGCAGGCATGTGTCAGTGTGGGAAGGTGCTGTTTGTGCTTGGGAGGTGCCTTTTGGTGTGGCCATTGGTGCTGTGGCTGGTGCCTTGTGTCCCAGGGTATGCGAGGGCGGAGCTGGGTGCAGCATTGTCAGGTCACTTGTGCCTCTGTGCCTTGGCGGGCAGTGCTAGGGTGTTTGCTGGTGGTGGTGGTGGTTGTGAGGTGACTTGTGAAGCAGTGCGTGCTAGGCCAGTGCTGGCTGCCTGGCTGCTCTTGGCAGCTGTGAGGTGAATGCTGCGTAAGGCCGTCACAGACAGGTATTAGTGTGGGAAGGTGCTGTTTGTCCTTGGGAGGTGCCTTTTGGTGTGGCCATTGGTGCTGTGGCTGGTGCCTTGTGTCCCAGGGTGTGCGAGGCCAGAGCTGGAGGCAGCATTGTGAGGTCACTTGTGCCTCTGTGCCTTGGCGGGCAGTGCTAGGGTGTTGGCTGCTGGTGGTGGTGGTGGTGAGGTCAGTTGTGAGGCAGTGCATGCTAGGCCAGTGCTGGTTGCCTGGCTGCTCTTGGCAGCTGTGAGGTGAGTGCTGCGTGAGGTCGTCGCCGGCATGTGTGAGTGTGGGAAGGTGCTGTTTGTCCTTGGGAGGTGCCTTTTGGTGTGGCCATTGGTGCTGTGGCTGGTGCCTTGTGTCCCAGGGTGTGCGAGGCCAGAGCTGGAGGCAGCATTGTGAGGTCACTTGTGCCTCTGTGCCTTGGCGGGCAGTGCTAGGGTGTTGGCTGCCGGTGGTGGTGGTTGTGAGGTGACTTGTGAAGCAGTGCGTGCTGGACCGGTGCTGGTTGCCTGGCTGCTCTTGGCAGCTGTGAGGTGAGTGCTGCGTGAGGCCCTGGCAGGCATGTGTCAGTGTGGGAAGGTGCTGTTTGTCCTTGGGAGGTGCCTTTTGGTGTTGCCATTGGTGCTGTGGCTGGTGCCTTGTGGCCCACAATGTGAGAGGGCAGAACTGAGGGCAGCATTGTGAGGTCACTTGTGCCTCTGTGCCTTGGCGGGCAGTGCTAGGGTGTTGGGTGGTGGTGGTGGTGGTTGTGAGGTGACTTGTGAGGCAGTGAGTGCTAGGCCAGTGCTGGTTGCCTGGCTGCTCTTGGCAGCTGTGAGGTGAATGCTGTGTAAGGCCGTCACAGACAGGTGTTAGTGTGGGAAGGTGCTGTTTGTCCTTGGGAGGTGCCTTTTGGTGTGGCCATTGGTGCTGTGGCTGTTGCCTTGTGGCCCACGGTGTGAGAGGGCAGAGCTGAGGGCAGCATTGTGAGGTCACTTGTGCCTCTGTGCCTTGGCGGGCAGTGCTAGGGTGTTGGCTGCTGGTGGTGGTGGTTGTGAGGTGACTTGTGAAGCAGTGCGTGCTAGGCCAGTGCTGGTTGCCTGGCTGCTCTTGGCAGCTGTGAGGTGAGTGCTGCGTAAGGCCGTCGTAGGCATGTGTCACTGTGGGAAGGTTCTGTTTGTCCTTGGGAGGTGCCTTTTGGTGTGGCCATTGGTGCTGTGGCTGGTGCCTTGTGTCCAAGGGAGTGCGAGGCCAGAGCTGGAGGCAGCATTGTGAGGTCACTTGTGCCTCTGTGCCTTGGCGGGCAGTGCTAGGGTGTTGGCTGCTGGTGGTGGTGGTGGTGAGGTCAGTTGTGAGGCAGTGCGTGCTAGGCCAGTGCTGGTTGCCTGGCTGCTCTTGGCAGCTGTGAGGTGAGTGCTGCGTGAGGTCGTCGCCGGCATGTGTGAGTGTGGGAAGGTGCTGTTTGTCCTTGGGAGGTGCCTTTTGGTGTGGCCATTGGTGCTGTGGCTGGTGCCTTGTGGCCCACGGTGTGAGAGGGCAGAGCTGAGGGCAGCATTGTGAGGTCACTTGTGCCTCTGTGCCTTGGCGGGCAGTGCTAGGGTGTTGGCTGCTGGTGGTGGTGGTGGTGAGGTCAGTTGTGAGGCAGTGCGTGCTAGGCCAGTGCTGGTTGCCTGGCTGCTCTTGGCAGCTGTGAGGTGAGTGCTGCGTGAGGTCATCGCCGGCATGTGTGAGTGTGGGAAGGTGCTGTTTCTCCTTGGGAGGTGCCTTTTGGTGTGGCCATTGGTGCTCTGGCTGGTGCCTTGTGTCCCAGGGTGTGCGAGGCCAGAGCTGGAGGCAGCATTGTGAGGTCACTTGTGCCTCTGTGCCTTGGCGGGCAGTGCTAGGGTGTTGGCTGCCGGTGGTGGTGGTTGTGAGGTGACTTGTGAAGCAGTGCGTGCTGGACCGGTGCTGGTTGCCTGGCTGCTCTTGGCAGCTGTGAGGTGAGTGCTGCGTGAGGCCCTGGCAGGCATTTGTCAGTGTGGGAAGGTGCTGTTTGTCCTTGGGAGGTGCCTTTTGGTGTTGCCATTGGTGCTGTGGCTGGTGCCTTGTGGCCCACAATGTGAGAGGGCAGAACTGAGGGCAGCATTGTGAGGTCACTTGTGCCTCTGTGCCTTGGCGGACAGTGCTAGGGTGTTGGCTGCTGGTGGTGGTGGTTGTGAGGTGACTTGTGAAGCAGTGCATGCTAGGCCAGTGCTGGTTGCCTGGCTGCTCTTGGCAGCTGTGAGATGAATGCTGCGTGAGTCCATCGCAGGTTTGTGTCAGTGTGGGAAGGTGCTGTTTGTCCTTGGGAGGTGCCTTTTGGTGTGGCCATTGGTGCTGTGGCTGTTGCCTTGTGGCCCACGGTGTGAGAGGGCAGAGCTGAGGGCAGCATTGTGAGGTCACTTGTGCCTCTGTGCCTTGGCGGGCAGTGCTAGGGTGTTGGCTGCTGGTGGTGGTGGTGGTGAGGTCAGTTGTGAGGCAGTGCGTGCTAGGCCAGTGCTGGTTGCCTGGCTGCTCTTGGCAGCTGTGAGGTGAGTGCTGCGTGAGGTCGTCGCCGGCATGTGTGAGTGTGGGAAGGTGCTGTTTGTCCTTGGGAGGTGCCTTTTGGTGTGGCCATTGGTGCTGTGGCTGGTGCCTTGTGTCCCAGGGTGTGCGAGGCCAGAGCTGGAGGCAGCATTGTGAGGTCACTTGTGCCTCTGTGCCTTGGCGGGCAGTGCTAGGGTGTTGGCTGCCGGTGGTGGTGGTTGTGAGGTGACTTGTGAAGCAGTGCGTGCTGGACCGGTGCTGGTTGCCTGGCTGCTCTTGGCAGCTGTGAGGTGAGTGCTGCGTGAGGCCCTGGCAGGCATGTGTCAGTGTGGGAAGGTGCTGTTTGTCCTTGGGAGGTGCCTTTTGGTGTTGCCATTGGTGCTGTGGCTGGTGCCTTGTGGCCCACAATGTGAGAGGGCAGAACTGAGGGCAGCATTGTGAGGTCACTTGTGCCTCTGTGCCTTGGCGGGCAGTGCTAGGGTGTTGGCTGCTGGTGGTGGTGGTTGTGAGGTGACTTGTGAGGCAGTGCGTGCTAGGCCAGTGCTGGTTGCCTGGCTGCTCTTGGCAGCTGTGAGGTGAATGCTGCGTGAGGCCGTCGCAGGCATGTGTGAGTGTGGGAAGGTGCTGTTTGTCCTTGGGAGGTGCCTTTTGGTGTGGCCATTGGTGCTGTGGCTGGTGCCTTGTGGCCCAGGGTGTGCGAGGCCAGAGCTGGAGGCAGCATTGTGAGGTCACTTGTGCCTCTGTGCTTTGGCGGGCAGTGCTAGGGTGTTTGCTGGTGGTGGTGGTGGTTGTGAGGTGACTTGTGAAGCAGTGCGTGCTAGGCCAGTGCTGGCTGCCTGGCTGCTCTTGGCAGCTGTGAGGTGAATGCTGCGTAAGGCCGTCACAGACAGGTATTAGTGTGGGAAGGTGCTGTTTGTCCTTGGGAGGTGCCTTTTGGTGTGGCCATTGGTGCTGTGGCTGGTGCCTTGTGTCCCAGGGTGTGCGAGGCCAGAGCTGGAGGCAGCATTGTGAGGTCACTTGTGCCTCTGTGCCTTGGCGGGCAGTGCTAGGGTGTTGGCTGCTGGTGGTGGTGGTTGTGAGGTGAGTTGTGAAGCAGTGCGTGCTAGGCCAGTGCTGGTTGCCTGGCTGCTCTTGGCAGCTGTGAGGTGAGTGCTGCGTAAGGCCGTCGTAGGCATGTGTGAGTGTGGGAAGCTGCTGTTTGTCCTTGGGAGGTGCCTTTTGGTGTGGCCATTGGTGCTGTGGCTGGTGCCTTGTGTCCCAGGGTGTGCGAGGCCAGAGCTGGAGGCAGCATTGTGAGGTCACTTGTGCCTCTGTGCCTTGGCGGGCAGTGCTAGGGTGTTGGCTGCTGGTGGTGGTGGTTGTGAGGTCAGTTGTGAGGCAGTGCGTGCTAGGCCAGTGCTGGTTGCCTGGCTGCTCTTGGCAGCTGTGAGGTGAGTGCTGCGTGAGGTCGTCGCCGGCATGTGTGAGTGTGGGAAGGTGCTGTTTGTCCTTGGGAGGTGCCTTTTGGTGTGGCCATTGGTGCTGTGGCTGGTGCCTTGTGTCCCACGGTGTGCGAGGCCAGAGCTGGGGGCAGCATTGTGAGGTCACCTATGCCTCTGTGCCTTGTCGGGCAGTGCTAGGGTGTTGGGTGGTGGTGGTGGTTGTGAGGTGACTTGTGAAGCAGTGCGTGCTAGGCCAGTGCTGGTTGCCTGGCTGCTCTTGGCAGCTGTGAGCTGATTGCTGCGTCAGGCAGCCGCAGGCATGTGTCAGTGTGAGAAGGTGCTGTTTTTCCTTGGGAGGTGCCTTTTGGTGTGGGCATTGGTGCTGTGGCTGGTGCCTTGTGGCCCAGGGTATGCGAGGGCAGAGCTGCGGGCAGCATTGTGAGGTCACTTGTGCCTCTGTGCCTTGGCGGGCAGTGCTAGGGTGTTGGCTGGTGGTGGTGGTGGTTGTGAGGTCACTTGTGAGGCAGTGTGTGCTAGGCCAGTGCTGGTTGCCTGGCTGCTCTTGGCAGCTGTGAGGTGAGTGCTGCGTCAGGCTGCCGCAGGCATGTGTCAGTGTGAGAAGGTGCTGTTTGTCCTTGGGAGGTGCCTTTTGGTGTGGGCATTGGTGCTGTGGCTGGTGCCTTGTGGCCCAGGGTGTGAGAGGGCAGAGCTGCGGGCAGCATTGTGAGGTCACTTGTGGCTCTGTGCCTTGGCGGGCAATGCTAGGGTGTTGGCTGCTGGTGGTGGTGGTTGTGAGGTCACTTGTGAAGCAGTGCGTGCTAGGCCAGTGCTGGTTGCCTGGCTGCTCTTGGCAGCTGTGAGGTGAGTGCTGCGTAAGGCCTTCGCAGGCATGTGTCAGTGTGGGAAGGTGCTGTTTGTCCTTGGGAGGTGCCTTTTGGTGTGGCCATTGGTGCTGTGGCTGGTGCCTTGTGTCCCAGGGTGTGCGAGGACAGAGCTGGAGGCAGCATTGTGAGGTCACTTGTGCCTCTGTGCCTTGGCGGGCAGTGCTGGGGTGTTGGCTGCTGGTGGTGGTGGTTGTGAGGTCACTTGTGAAGCAGTGCGTGCTAGGCCAGTGCTGGTTGCCTGGCCGCTCTTGGCTTCTGTGAAGTGAATGCTGCGTGAGGCCGTTGCAGGCATGTGTGAGTGTGGGAAGGTGCTGTTTGTCCTTGGGAGGTGCCTTTTGGTGTTTTTCATTGGTGCTGTGGCTGGTGCCTTGTGTCACAGGGTATGCGAGGGCAGAGCTGGGGGCAGCATTGTGAGGTCACTTGTGGCTCTGTGCCTTGGCGGTCAGTGCTAGGGTGTTGGGTGGTGGTGGTGGTGGTTGTGAGGTGACTTGTGAAGCAGTGCGTGCTAGGCCAGTGCTGGTTGCCTGGCTGCTCTTGGCAGCTGTGAAGTGAATGCTGCGTGAGGCCGTCGCAGGCATGTGTGAGTGTGGGAAGCTGCTGTTTGTCCTTGGGAGGTGCCTTTTGGTGTTTTTCATTCGTGCTTTGGCTGGTGCCTTGTGTCCCACGGTGTGAGAGGCCAGAGCTGGAGGCAGCATTGTGAGGTCACTTGTGGCTCTGTGCCTTGGCGGGCAGTGCTAGGGTGTTGGCTGCTGGTGGTGGTGGTTGTGAGGTGAGTTGTGAAGCAGTGCATGCTAGGCCAGTGCTGGTTGCCTGGCTGCTCTTGGCAGCTGTGAGGTGAGTGCTGCGTGAGGCCGTCGCAGGCATGTGTGAGTGTGGGAAGGTGCTCTTTGTCCTTGGGAGGTGCCTTTTGGTGTGGGCATTGGTGCTGTGGCTGGTGCCTTGTGGCCCACAATGTGAGAGGGCAGAGCTGGAGGCAGCATTGTGAGGTCACTTGTGCCTCTGTGCCTTGGCGGGCAGTGCTAGGGTGTTGGCTGCTTGTGGTGGTGGTGGTGAGGTCACTTGTGAGGCAGTGCGTGCTAGGCCAGTGCTGGTTGCCTGGCTGCTCTTGGCAGCTGTGAGGTGAGTGCTGCGTCAGGCTGTCGCAGGCATGTGTGAGTGTGGGAAGGTGCTGTTTGTCCTTGGGAGGTGCCTTTTGGTGTGGGCATTGGTGCTGTGGCTGGTGCCTTGTGTCCCAGGGTGTGCGAGGGCAGAGCTGGAGGCAGCATTGTGAGGTCACTTGTGCCTCTGTTCTTTGGCGGGCAGTGCTAGCGTGTTGGCTGCTTGTGGTTGTGGTTGTGAGGTGACTTGTGAAGGAGTGTGTGCTAGGCCAGTGCTGGTTGCCTGGCTGCTCTTGGCAGCTGTGAGGTGAGTGCTGCGTGAGGCCGTCGCAGGCATGTGTCAGTGTGGGAAGGTGCTGTTTGTCCTTGGGAGGTGCCTTTTTGTGTGACCATTGGTGCTGTGGCTGGTGCCTTGTGTCCCAGGGTGTGCGAGGCCAGATCTGGAGGCAGAATTGTGAGGTCACTTGTGCCTCTGTGCCTTGGTGGGCAGTGCTAGGGTGTTGGCTGCTGGTGGTGGTGGTTGTGAGGTGACTTGTGAAGCAGTGCTTGCTAGGCCAGTGCTGGTTGCCTGGCTGCTCTTGGCAGCTGTGAGGTGAATGCTGCGTAAGGCCGTCACAGACAGGTGTTAGTGTGGGAAGGTGCTGTTTGTCCTTGGGAGGTGCCTTTTGGTGTGGCCATTGGTGCTGTGGCTGGTGCCTTGTGGCCCACGGTGTGAGAGGGCAGAGCTGAGGGCAGCATTGTGAGGTCACTTGTGCCTCTGTGCCTTGGCGGGCAGTGCTAGGGTGTTGTGTGGTGGTGGTGGTGGTTGTGAGGTCAGTTGTGAGGCAGTGCGTGCTAGGCCAGTGCTGGTTGCCTGGCTGCTCTTGGCAGCTGTGAGCTGAGTGCTGCGTCAGGCTGCCGCAGGCATGTTTCAGTGTGAGAAGGTGCTGTTTGTCCTTGGGAGGTGCCTTTTGGTGTGGCCATTGGTGCTGTGGCTGGTGCCTTGTGGCCCAGGGAGTGAGAGGGCAGAGCTGCGGGCAGCATTGTGAGGTCACTTGTGGCTCTGTGCCTTGGCGGGCAGTGCTAGGGTGTTGGCTGTTGGTGGTGGTGGTGGTGAGGTGACTTGTGATGCAGTGCGTGCTAGGCCAGTGCTGTTTGCCTGGCTGCTCTTGGCAGCTGTGAGGTGAGTGGTGCGTGAGGTCGTCGCCGGCATGTGTGAGTGTGGGAAGGTGCTGTTTGTCCTTGGGAGGTGCCTTTTGGTGTTTTTCATTGGTGCTGTGGCTGGTGCCTTGTGTCCCACGGTGTGAGAGGCCAGAGCTGGGGGCAGCATTGTGAGGTCACCTGTGCCTCTGTGCCTTGGCGGGCAGTGCTAGGGTGTTGGCTGCTGGTGGTGGTGGTTGTGAGGTGACTTGTGAAGCAGTGCGTGCTAGGCCAGTGCTGGTTGCCTGGCTGCTCTTGGCAGCTGTGAAGTGAATGCTGCGTGATGCCGTCGCAGGCATGTGTGAGTGTTGGAAGCTGCTGTTTGTCCTTGGGAGGTGCCTTTTGGTGTTTTTCATTGGTGCTTTGGCTGGTGCCTTGTGTCCCACGGTGTGAGAGGCCAGAGCTGGAGGCAGCATTGTGAGGTCACTTGTGCCTCTGTGCCTTGGCGGGCAGTGCTAGGGTGTTGGCTGGTGGTGGTGGTGGTTGTGAGGTGACTTGTGAAGCAGTGCGTGCTAGCCCAGTGCTGGTTGCCTGGCTGCTCTTGGCAGCTGTGAGGTGAGTGCTGCGTCAGGCTGCCGCAGGCATGTGTCAGTGTGAGAAGGTGCTGTTTTTCCTTGGGAGGTGCCTTTTGGTGTGGGCATTGGTGCTGTGGCTGGTGCCTTGTGTCCCAGGGTGTGAGAGGGCAGAGCTGCGGGCAGCATTGTGAGGTCACTTGTGGCTCTGTGCCTTGGCGGGCAGTGCTAGGGTGTTGGCTGCTGGTGGTGTTGGTTGTGAGGTGACTTGTGAAGCAGTGCGTGCTAGGCCAGTGCTGGTTGCCTGGCTGCTCTTGGCAGCTGTGAGGTGAGTGCTGCGTAAGGCCTTCGCAGGCATGTGTGAGTGTGGGAAGGTTCTGTTTGTCCTTGGGAGGTGCCTTTTGGTGTGGCCATTGGTGCTGTGGCTGGTGCCTTGTGTCCCAGGGTGTGCGAGGAAAGAGCTGGAGGCAGCATTGTGAGGTCACTTGTGCCTCTGTGCCTTGGCGGGCAGTGCTAGGGTGTTGGCTGCTGGTGGTGGTGGTTGTGAGGTCACTTGTGAAGCAGTGCGTGCTAGGCCAGTGCTGGTTGCCTGGCTGCTCTTGGCAGCTGTGAGGTGAGTGCTGCGTGAGGTCGTCGCAGGCATGTGTGAGTGTGGGAAGGTGCTGTTTGTCCTTGGGAGTTGCCTTTTGGTGTGGCCATTGGTGCTGTGGCTGGTGCCTTGTGTCCCAGGGTGCGTGAGGCCAGAGCTGGAAGCAGCATTGTGAGGTCACTTGTGCCTCTGTGCCTTGTCGGGCAGTGCTAGGGTTTGGGTGCTGGTGGTGGTGGTTGTGAGGTGAGTTGTGAAGCAGTGCATGCTAGGGCAGTGCTGGTTGCCTGGCTGCTCTTGGCAGCTGTGAGGTGAATGCTGCGTGAGGCCGTCGCAGGCATGTGTGAGTGTGGGAAGGTGCTGTTTTTCCTTGGGAGGTGCCTTTTGGTGTGGGCATTGGTGCTGTGGCTGGTGCCTTGTGGCCCAGGGTGTGCGAGGCCAGAGCTGGAGGCAGCATTGTGAGGTCACTTGTGCCTCTGTGCCTTGGCGGGCAGTGCTAGGGTGTTGGCTGCTTGTGGTGGTGGTGGTGAGGTCGCTTGTGAGGCAGTGCGTGCTAGGCCAGTGCTGGTTGCCTGGCTGCTCTTGGCAGCTGTGAGGTGAGTGCTGCGTCAGGCTGTCGCAGGCATGTGTGAGTGTGGGAAGGTGCTGTTTGTCCTTGGGAGGTGCCTTTTGGTGTGGCCATTGGTGCTGTGGCTGGTGCCTTGTGTCCAAGGGTGTGCGAGGCCAGAGCTGGAGGCAGCATTGTGAGGTCACTTGTGCCTCTGTGCCTTGGCGGGCAGTGCTAGGGTGTTGGCTGCTGGTGGTGGTGGTGGTGAGGTCAGTTGTGAGGCAGTGCGTGCTAGGCCAGTGCTGGTTGCCTGGCTGCTCTTGGCAGCTGTGAGGTGAGTGCTGCGTGAGGTCGTCGCAGGCATGTGTGAGTGTGGGAAGGTGCTGTTTGTCCTTGGGAGGTGCCTTCTGGTGTTTTTCATTGGTGCTGTGGCTGGTGCCTTGTGTCCCACGGTGTGAGAGGCCAGAGCTGGGGGTAGCATTGTGAGGTCACCTGTGCCTCTGTGCCTTGGCGGGCAGTGCTAGGGTGTTGGCTGCTGGTGGTGGTGGTTGTGAGGTGACTTGTGAAGCAGTGTGTGCTAGGCCAGTGCTGGTTGCCTGGCTGCTCTTGGCAGCTGTGAGGTGAGTGCTGCGTGAGGCCGTCGCAGGCATGTGTGAGTGTGGGAAGCTGCTCTTTGTCCTTGGGAGGTGCCTTTTGGTGTTTTTCATTGGTGCTGTGGCTGGTGCCTTGTGTCCCAGGGTGTGCGAGGCCAGAGCTGGAGTCAGCATTGTGAGGTCACTTGTGGCTCTGTGCCTTGGCGGGCAGTGCTAGGGTGTTGGCTGCTGGTGGTGTTGGTTGTGAGGTGACTTGTGAAGCAGTGCGTGCTAGGCCAGTGCTGGTTGCCTGGCTGCTCTTGGCAGCTGTGAGGTGAGTGCTGCGTAAGGCCTTCGCAGGCATGTGTCAGTGTGGGAAGGTTCTGTTTGTCCTTGGGAGGTGCCTTTTGGTGTGGCCATTGGTGCTGTGGCTGGTGCCTTGTGTCCCAGGGTGTGCGAGGCCAGAGCTGGAGGCAGCATTGTGAGGTCACTTGTGGCTCTGTGCCTTGGCGGGCAGTGCTAGGGTGTTGGCTGCTGGTGGTGGTGGTTGTGAGGTCACTTGTGAAGCAGTGCGTGCTAGGCCAGTGCTGGTTGCCTGGCTGCTCTTGGCAGCTGTGAGGTGAATGCTGCGTGAGGCCGTCGCAGGCATGTGTGAGTGTGGGAAGGTGCTGTTTGTGCTTGGGAGGTGCCTTTTGGTGTGGGCATTGGTGCTGTGGCTGGTGCCTTGTGTCCCAGGGTGTGCGAGGCCAGATCTGGAGGCAGCATTGTGAGGTCACTTGTGCCTCTGTGCCTTGGCGGGCAGTGCTAGGGTGTTGGCTGCTTGTGGTGGTGGTGGTGAGGTCGCTTGTGAGGCAGTGCGTGCTAGGCCAGTGCTGGTTGCCTGGCTGCTCTTGGCAGCTGTGAGGTGAGTGCTGCGAGAGGGCCTCGCAGGCATGTGTGAGTGTGGGAAGGTGCTGTTTGTCCTTGGGAGGTGCCTTTTGGTGTGGCCATTGGTGCTGTGGCTGGTGCCTTGTGTCCAAGGGTGTGCGAGGCCAGAGCTGGAGGCAGCATTGTGAGGTCACTTGTGCCTCTGTGCCTTGGCGGGCAGTGCTAGGGTGTTGGCTGCTGGTGGTGGTGGTGGTGAGGTCAGTTGTGAGGCAGTGCGTGCTAGGCCAGTGCTGGTTGCCTGGCTGCTCTTGGCAGCTGTGAGGTGAGTGCTGCGTGAGGTCGTCGCCGGCATGTGTGAGTGTGGGAAGGTGCTGTTTGTCCTTGGGAGGTGCCTTTTGGTGTTTTTCATTGGTGCTGTGGCTGGTGCCTTGTGTCCCACGGTGTGAGAGGCCAGAGCTGGGGGCAGCATTGTGAGGTCACCTGTGCCTCTGTGCCTTGGCGGGCAGTGCTCGGGTGTTGGGTGGTGGTGGTGGTGGTTGTGAGGTGACTTGTGAAGCAGTGCGTGCTAGGCCAGTGCTGGTTGCCTGGCTGCTCTTGGCAGCTGTGAAGTGAATGCTGCGTGAGGCCGTCGCAGGCATGTGTGAGTGTGGGAAGCTGCTCTTTGTGCTTGGGAGGTGCCTTTTGGTGTTTTTCATTGGTGCTTTGGCTGGTGCCTTGTGTCCCAGGGTGTGCGAGGCCAGAGCTGGAGGCAGCATTGTGAGGTCACTTGTGCCTCTGTGCCTTGGCGGGCAGTGCTAGGGTGTTGGCTGGTGGTGGTGGTGGTTGTGAGGTGAGTTGTGAGGCAGTGCGTGCTAGGCCAGTGCTGTTTGCCTGGCTGCTCTTGGCAGTTGTGAGGTGAGTGCTGCGTCAGGCTGCCGCAGGCATGTGTCAGTGTGAGAAGGTGCTGTTTGTCCTTGGGAGTTGCCTTTTGGTGTGGCCATTGGTGCTGTGGCTGGTGCCTTGTGTCCCAGGGTGCGTGAGGCCAGAGCTGGAAGCAGCATTGTGAGGTCACTTCTGCCTCTGTGCCTTGTCGGGCAGTGCTAGGGTATTGGGTGCTGGTGGTGGTGGTTGTGAGGTCACTTGTGAAGCAGTGCGTGCTAGGCCAGTGCTGGTTGCCTGGCTGCTCTTGGCTTCTGTGAAGTGAATGCTGCGTGAGGCCGTTGCAGGCATGTGTGAGTGTGGGAAGGTGCTGTTTGTCCTTGGGAGGTGCCTTTTGGTGTTTTTCATTGGTGCTGTGGCTGGTGCCTTCTGTCCCAGGGTATGCGAGGGCAGAGCTGGGGGCAGCATTGTGAGGTCACTTGTGGCTCTGTGCCTTGGCGGGCAGTGCTAGGGTGTTTGGTTCTGGTGGTGGTGGTTGTGAGGTGACTTGTGAAGCAGTGCGTGCTAGGCCAGTGCTGTTTGCCTGGCTGCTCTTGGCAGCTGTGAGGTGAGTGCTGCGTGAGGCCGTCGCAGGCATGTGTGAGTGTGGGAAGGTGCTGTTTGTGCTTGGGAGGTGCCTTTTGGTGTGGCCATTGGTGCTGTGGCTGGTGCCTTGTGGCCCACGGTGTGAGAGGGCAGAGCTGAGGGCAGCATTGTGAGGTCCCTTGTGCCTCTGTGCCTTGGCGGGCAGTGCTAGGGTGTTGGCTGCTGGTGGTGGTGGTTGTGAGGTGACTTGTGAAGCAGTGCTTGCTGGACCAGTGTTGTTTGCCTGGCTGCTCTTGGCAGCTGTGAGGTGAGTGCTGAATGAGGCCCCTGCAGGCATGTGTGAGTGTGGGAAGGTGCTGTTTGTCCTTGGGAGGTGCCTTTTGGTGTGGCCATTGGTGCTGTGGCTGGTGCCTTGTGGCCCAGGGTGTTAGAGGGCAGAGCTGGAGGCAGCATTGTGAGGTCACTTGTGCCTCTGTGCCTTGTTGGGCAGTGCTAGGGTGTTGGCTGCTGGTGGTGGTGGTTGTGAGGTCACTTGTGAAGCAGTGCGTGCTAGGCCAGTGCTGGTTACCTGGCTGCTCTTGGCAGCTGTGAGATGAGTGCTGCATGAGGCTGTCGCAGGCATGTGTGAGTGTGGGAAGGTGCTGTTTGTCCTTGGGAGGTGCCTTTTGGTGTGGCCATTGGTGCTGTGGCTGGTGCCTTGTGGCCCAGGGTGTGCGAGGGCAGAGCTGGAGGCAGCATTGTGAGGTCACTTGTGCCCGTGTGCCTTGGCAGGCAGTGCTAGGGTGTTGGCTGCTTGTGGTGGTGGTTGTGAGGTGACTTGTGAGGCAGTGCGTGCTAGGCCAGTGCTGGTTGCCTGGCTGCTCTTGGCAGCTGTGAGGTGAATGCTGCGTGAGGTCCTCGCAGGCATGTGTGAGTGTGGGAAGGTGCTGTTTGTCCTTGGGAGGTGCCTTTTGGTGTGGCCATTGGTGCTGTGGCTGGTGCCTTGTGGCCCACGGTGTGCGAGGGCAGAGCTGGAGGCAGCATTGTGAGGTCACTTGTGCCTCTGTGCCTTGGCGGGCAGTGCTCGGGTTTTGGCTGCTTGTGGTGGTGGTTGTGAGGTCACTTGTGAAGCAGTGCATGCTAGGGCAGTGCTGGTTGCCTGGCTGCTCTTGGCAGCTGTGTGGTGAATGCTGCGTAAGGCCGTCACAGACAGGTGTCAGTGTGGGAAGGTGCTGTTTGTCCTTGGGAGGTGCCTTTTGGTGTGGCCATTGGTGCTGTGGCTGGTGCCTTGTGGCCCAGGGTATGCGAGGGCAGAGCTGGGGGCAGCATTGTGAGGTCACTTGTGCCTCTGTGCCTTGGCGGGCAGTGCTAGGGTGTTGGCTGCTGGTGGTGGTGGTTGTGAGGTGACTTGTGAAGCAGTGCGTGCTAGGCCAGTGCTGGTTGCCTGGCTGCTCTTGGCATCTGTGAGGTGAGTGCTGCGAGAGGGCCTCGCAGGCATGTGTGAGTGTGGGAAGTTGCTGTTTGTCCTTGGGAGGTGCCTTTTGGTGTGGCCATTGGTGCTGTGGCTGGTGCCTTGTGGCCCACGGTGTGAGAGGGCAGAGCTGAGGGCAGCATTGTGAGGTCACTTGTGCCTCTGTGCCTTGGCGGGCAGTGCTAGGTTGTTGGCTGCTGGTGGTGGTGGTTGTGAGGTCACTTGTGAGGCAGTGCGTGCTAGGCCAGTGCTGGTTGCCTGGCTGCTCTTGGCAGCTGTGAGATGAGTGCTGCATGAGGCTGTCGCAGGCATGTGTCAGTGTGGGAAGGTTCTGTTTGTCCTTGGGAGGTGCCTTTTGGTGTGGCCATTGGTGCTGTGGCTGGTGCCTTGTGTCCAAGGGTGTGCGAGGCCAGAGCTGGAGGCAGCATTGTGAGGTCACTTGTGTCTCTGTGCCTTGGCGGGCAGTGCTAGGGTGTTGGCTGCTGCTGGTGGTGGTGGTTGTGAGGTCACTTGTGAAGCAGTGCATGCTAGGCCAGTGCTGGTTGCCTGGCTGCTCTTGGCAGCTGTGAGGTGAATGCTGCGTGAGGCCGTCGCAGGCATGTGTGAGTGTGGGAAGGTGCTGTTTGTCCTTGGGAGGTGCCTTTTGGTGTGGCCATTGGTGCTGTGGCTGGTGCCTTGTGGCCCACGGTGTGAGAGGCCAGAGCTGAGGGCAGCATTGTGAGGTCACTTGTGCCTCTGTGCCTTGGCGGGCAGTGCTAGGGTGTTGGCTGCTGGTGGTGGTGGTGGTGAGGTCACTTGTGAGGCAGTTCGTGCTAGGCCAGTGCTGGTTTCCTGGCTGCTCTTTGCAGCTGTGAGGTGAATGCTGCGTGAGGCTGTCGCAGGCATGTGTCAGTGTGGGAAGGTGCTGTTTGTCCTTGGGAGGTGCATTTTGGTGTGGCCATTGGTGCTGTGGCTGGTGCCTTGTGGCCCACGGTGTGCGAGGCCAGAGGTGGAGGCAGCATTGTGAGGTCTCTTGTGCCCCTGTGCCTTGGCAGGCAGTGCTAGGGTGTTGGCTGCTGGTGGTGGTAGTTGTGAGGTGACTTGTGAGGCAGTGCGTGCTAGGCCAGTGCTGGTTGCCTGGCTGCTCTTGGCAGCTGTGAGGTGAGTGCTGCGTGAGGTCCTCGCAGGCATGTGTGAGTGTGGGAAGGTGCTGTTTGTCCTTGGGAGGTGCCTTTTGGTGTGGGCATTGGTGCTGTGGCTGGTGCCTTGTGTCCCAGGGTGTGCGAGGCCAGAGCTGGAGGCAGCATTGTGAGGTCACTTGTGCCTCTGTGCCTTGGCGGGCAGTGCTCGGGTTTTGGCTGCTTGTGGTGGTGGTTGTGAGGTCACGTGTGAAGCAGTGCGTGCTAGGCCAGTGCTGGTTGCCTGGCTGCTCTTGGCAGCTGTGAGGTGAATGCTGCGTAAGGCCGTCACAGACAGGTGTCAGTGTGGGAAGGTGCTGTTTGTCCTTGGGAGGTGCCTTTTGGTGTGGCCATTGGTGATGTAGCTGGTGCCTTGTGGCCCACGGTGTGAGAGGGCAGAGCTGAGGGCAGCATTGTGAGGTCACTTGTGCCTCTGTGCCTTGGCGGGCAGTGCTAGGGTGTTGGCTGCTGGTGGTGGTGGTGGTGAGGTCACTTGTGAGGCAGTGCGTGCTAGGCCAGTGCTGGTTGCCTGGCTGCTCTTGGCAGCTGTGAGGTGAGTGCTGCGTGAGGCTGCCGCAGGCATGTGTCAGTGTGAGAAGGTGCTGTTTGTCCTTGGGAGGTGCCTTTTGGTGTGGCCATTGGTGCTGTGGCTGGTGCCTTGTGTCCCAGGGTGTGCGAGGCCAGAGCTGGAGGCAGCATTGTGAGGTCCCTTGTGCCTCTGTGCCTTGGCGGGCAGTGCTAGGGTGTTGGCTGCCGGTGGTGGTGGTTGTGAGGTGACTTGTGAAGCAGTGCGTGCTAGGCCAGTGCTGGTTGCCTGGCTGCTCTTGGCAGCTGTGAGGTGAGTGCTGCGTGAGGCCGTCGCAGGCATGTGTTAGTGTGGGAAGGTGCTGTTTGTCCTTGGGAGGTGCCTTTTGGTGTTGCCATTGGTGCTGTGGCTGGTGCCTTGTGTCCCAGGCTGTGCGAGGGCAGAGCTGGAGGCAGCATTGTGAGGTCCCTTGTGCCTCTGTGCCTTGGCGGGCAGTGCTAGGGTGTTGGCTGCTTGTGGTGTTGGTTGTGAGGTGACTTGTGAAGCAGTGCGTGCTAGGCCAGTGCTGGCTGCCTGGCTGCTCTTGGCAGCTGTGAGGTGAGTGCTGCGTGAGGCCATCGCAGGCATGTGTGAGTGTGGGAAGGTGCTGTTTGTCCTTGGGAGGTGCCTTTTGGTGTGGCCATTGGTGCTGTGGCTGGTGCCTTGTGTCCCACGGTGTGAGAGGCCAGAGCTGGAGGCAGCATTGTGAGGTCACTTGTGCCTCTGTGCCTTGTCGGGTAGTGCTAGTGTGGTGGCTGCTGGTGGTGGTGGTTGTGAGGTCACTTGTGAGGCAGTGCGTGCTAGGCCAGTGCTGGTTGCCTGGCTGCTCTTGGCAGCTGTGAGGTGAGTGCTGCGTGAGGTTCTCGCAGGCATGTGTGAGTGTGGGAAGGTTCTGTTTGTCCTTGGGAGGTGCCTTTTGGTGTGGCCATTGGTGCTGTGGCTGGTGCCTTGTGGCCCACGGTGTGAGAGGGCAGAGCTGAGGGCAGCATTGTGAGGTCACTTGTGCCTCTGTGCCTTGGCGGGCAGTGCTAGGGTTTTGGCTGCTGGTGGTGGTGGTTGTGAGGTCACTTGTGAGGCAGTTCGTGCTAGGCCAGTGCTGGTTGCCTGGCTGCTCTTGGCAGCTGTGAGGTGAGTGCTGCGTGAGGCTGTCGCAGGCATGTGTCAGTGTGGGAAGGTGCTGTTTGTCCTTGGGAGGTGCATTTTGGTGTGGCCATTGGTGCTGTGGCTGGTGCCTTGTGTCCCAGGGTGTGCGAGGCCAGAGCTGGGGGCAGCATTGTGAGGTCACTTGTGCCCCTGTGCCTTGGCAGGCAGTGCTAGGCTGTTGGCTGCTGGTGGTGGTGGTTGTGAGCTGACTTGTGAGGCAGTGCGTGCTAGGCCAGTGCTGGTTGCCTGGCTGCTCTTGGCAGCTGTGAGGTGAGTGCTGCGTGAGGTCCTTGCAGGCATGTGTCAGTGTGGGAAGGTGCTGTTTGTCCTTGGGAGGTGCCTTTTGGTGTTTTTCATTGGTGCTGTGGCTGGTGCCTTGTGTCCCACGGTGTGAGAGGCCAGAGCTGGAGGCAGCATTGTGAGGTCACTTGTGCCTCTGTGCCTTGTCGGGCAGTGCTAGGGTGTTGGGTGGTGGTGGTGGTGGTTGTGAGGTCACTTGTGAAGCAGTGCGTGCTAGGCCAGTGCTGGTTGCCTGGCTGCTCTTGGCAGCTGTGAGGTGAGTGCTGCGAAAGGCCGTCATAGGCATGTGTCAGTGTGGGAAGGTTCTGTTTGTCCTTGGGAGGTGCCTTTTGGTGTGGCCATTGGTGCTGTGGCTGGTGCCTTGTGTCCCAGGGTGTGCTAGGCCAGAGCTGGAGGCAGCATTGTGAGGTCACTTGTGCCTCTGTGCCTTGGCAGGCAGTGCTAGGGTGTTGGCTGCTGGTGGTGGTGGTGGTGAGGTCACTTGTGAGGCAGTGCGTGCTAGGCCAGTGCTGGTTGCCTGGCTGCTCTTGGCAGCTGTGAGGTGAGTGCTACGTAAGGTCGTCGCCGGCATGTGTGAGTGTGGGAAGGTGCTGTTTGTCCTTGGGAGGTGCCTTTTGGTGTTTTTCATTGGTGCTGTGGCTGGTGCCTTGTGTCCCACGGTGTGAGAGGCCAGAGCTGGGGGCAGCATTGTGAGGTCACTTGTGGCTCTGTGCCTTGTCGGGCAGTGCTAGGGTGTTGGGTGGTGGTGGTGGTGGTTGTGAGGTGACTTGTGAAGCAGTGCGTGCTAGGCCAGTGCTGGTTGCCTGGCTGCTCTTGGCAGCTGTGAAGTGAATGCTGCGTGAGGCCGTCGCAGGCATGTGTGAGTGTGGGAACGTGCTGTTTGTCCTTGGGAGGTGCCTTTTGGTGTGGCCATTGGTGCTGTGGCTGGTGCCTTGTGGCCCAGGGTGTGCGAGGCCAGAGGTGGAGGCAGCATTGTGAGGTCACTTGTGCCCCTGTGCCTTGTCGGGCAGTGCTAGGGTGTTGGCTGCTGGTGGTGGTGGTTGTGAGGTGACTTGTGAGGCAGTGCGTGCTAGGCCAGTGCTGGTTGCCTGGCTGCTCTTGGCAGCTGTGAGGTGAATGCTGCGTAAGGCCCTCACAGACAGGTGTCAGTGTGGGAAGGTGCTGTTTGTCCTTGGGAGGTGCCTTTTGGTGTGGCCATTGGTGCTGTGGCTGGTGCCTTGTGTCCCAGGGTGTGCGAGGCCAGAGCTGGAGGCAGCATTGTGAGGTCACTTGTGCCCCTATGCCTTGGCGGGCAGTGCTAGGGTGTTGGCTGTTGGTGGTGGTGGCTGTGAGGTGACTTGTGAGGCAGTGCGTGCTAGGCCAGTGCTGTTTGCCTGGCTGCTCTTGGCAGCTGTGAGGTGAGTGCTGCGTGAGGCCGTCGCAGGCATGTGTCAGTGTGGCAAGCAGCTTTTTGTCCTTGGGAGGTGCCTTTTGGTGTGGCCATTGGTGCTGTGGCTGGTGCCTTGTGGCCCACGGTGTGAGAGGCCAGAGCTGGGGGCAGCATTGTGAGGTCACTTGTGCCTCTGTGCCTTGGCGGGCAGTGCTAGGGTGTTGGCTGCTGGTGGTGGTGGTTGTGAGGTCACTTGTGAGGCAGTGCGTGCTAGGCCAGTGCTGTTTGCCTGGCTGCTCTTGGCAGCTGTGAGGTGAGTGCTGCGTGAGGTCCTCGCAGGCATGTGTTAGTGTGGGAAGGTGCTGTTTGTCCTTGGGAGGTGCCTTTTGGTGTGGCCATTGGTGCTGTGGCTGGTGCCTTGTGGCCCACGGTGTGAGAGGGCAGAGCTGAGGGCAGCATTGTGAGGTCACTTGTGCCTCTGTGCCTTGGCGGGCAGTGCTAGGGTGTTGGCTGCTTGTGGTGGTGGTGGTGAGGTCACTTGTGAAGCAGTGCGTGCTAGGCCAGTGCTGGTTGCCTGGCTGCTCTTGGCAGCTGTGAGGTGAGTGCTGCGTGAGGCCGTCGCAGGCATGTGTGAGTGTGGGAAGCTGCTGTTTGTCCTTGGGAGGTGCCTTTTGGTGTTTTTCACTGGTGCTTTGGCTGGTGTCTTGTGTCCCAGGGTGTGAGAGGCCAGAGCTGGGGGCAGCATTGTGAGGTCACTTGTGCCTCTGTGCCTTGGCGGGCAGTGCTAGGGTGTTGGCTGCTGGTGGTGGTGGTTGTGAGGTCACTTGTGAAGCAGTGCGTGCTAGGCCAGTGCTGGTTGCCTGGCTGCTCTTGGCAGCTGTGAGGTGAATGCTGCGTAAGGCCCTCACAGACAGGTGTCAGTGTGGGAAGGTGCTGTTTGTCCTTGGGAGGTGCCTTTTGGTGTGGCCATTGGTGCTGTGGCTCGTGCCTTGTGGCCCAGGGTGTGTGAGGCCAGAGCTGGAGGCAGCATTTTGAGGTCACTTGTGTCTCTGTGCCTTGGCGGGCAGTGGTAGGGTGTTGGCTGCTGGTGGTGGTGGTTGTGAGGTCACTTGTGAGGCAGTGCATGCTAGGCCAGTGCTGTTTGCCTGGCTGCTCTTGGCAGCTGTGAGATGAATGCTGCGTGAGGCCATCGCAGGCATGTGTGAGTGTGGGAAGGTGCTGTTTGTCCTTGGGAGGTGCCTTTTGGTGTGGCCATTGGTGCTGTGGCTGGTGCCTTGTGGCCCACGGTGTGAGAGGCCAGAGCTGGGGGCAGCATTGTGAGGTCACTTGTGCCTCTGTGCCTTGGCGGGCAGTGCTAGGGTGTTGGCTGCTGGTGGTGGTGGTTGTGAGGTCACTTGTGAGGCAGTGCGTGCTAGGCCAGTGCTGTTTGCCTGGCTGCTCTTGGCAGCTGTGAGGTGAATGCTGCGTTAGGCCGTCCCAGACAGGTGTCATTCTGGGAAGGTGCTGTTTGTCCTTGGGAGGTGCCTTTTGGTGTGGCCATTGGTGCTGTGGCTGGTGCCTTGTGTCCCAGGGTATGCGAGGGCAGAGCTGGAGGCAGCATTGTGAGGTCACTTGTGCCTCTGTGCCTTGTCGGGCAGTGCTAGGGTGTTGGCTGCTGGTGGTGGTGGTTGTGAGGTGACTTGTGAAGCAGTGCGTGCTAGGCCAGTGCTGGTTGCCTGGCTGCTCTTGGCAGCTCTGAGGTGAGTGCTGCGTGAGGTCCTCGCAGGCATGTGTTAGTGTGGGAAGGTTCTGTTTGTCCTTGGGAGGTGCCTTTTGGTGTGGCCATTGGTGCTGTGGCTGGTGCCTTGTGTCCCAGGGTGTGCGAGGCCAGAGCTGGAGGCAGAATTGTGAGGTCACTTGTGCCCCTATGCCTTGTCGGGCAGTGCTAGGGTGTTGGCTGCTGGTGGTGTTGGTTGTGAGGTCACTTGTGAGGCAGTGCATGCTAGGCCAGTGCTGGTTGCCTGGCTGCTCTTGGCAGCTGTGAGGTGAGTGCTGCGTGAGGCCGTCGCCAGCATGTGTCAGTGTGGGAAGGTGCTGTTTGTCCTTGGGAGGTGCCTTTTGGTGTGGCCATTGGTGCTGTGGCTGGTGCCTTGTGTCCCAGAGTGTGCGAGGGCAGAGCTCGAGGCAGCATTGTGAGGTCCCTTGTGCCTCTGTGCCTTGGCGGGCAGTGCTAGGGTGTTGGCTGCTGGTGGTGGTGGTTGTGAGGTGACTTGTGAAGCAGTGCGTGCTAGGCCAGTGCTGGTGGCCTGGCTGCTCTTGGCAGCTGTGAGGTGAGTGCTGCGTGAGGTCCTCGCAGGCATGTGTTAGTGTGGGAAGGTGCTGTTTGTCCTTGGGAGGTGCCTTTTGGTGTGGCCATTGGTGCTGTGGCTGGTGCCTTGTGGCCCACGGTGTGAGAGGGCAGAGCTGAGGGCAGCATTGTGAGGTCACTTGTGCCTCTGTGCCTTGGCGGGCAGTGCTAGGGTGTTGGCTGCTTGTGGTGGTGGTGGTGAGGTGACTTGTGAGGCAGTGCGTGCTAGGCCAGTGCTGGTTGCCTGGCTGCTCTTGGCAGCTGTGAGGTGAATGCTGCGTGAGGACGTCGCAGGCATGTGTGAGTGTGGGAAGGTGCTGTTTGTCCTTGGGAGGTGCCTTTTGTTGTGGCCATTGGTGCTGTGGCTGGAGCCTTGTGGCCCAGGGTGTGCGAGGCCAGAGCTGAAGGCAGCATTGTGAGGTCCCTTGTGCCTCTGTGCCTTGGCAGGCAGTGCTAGGGTGTTGGCTGCTGCTGGTGGTGGTGGTTGTGAGGTGACTTGTGCACCCACACCAACAATGGCCACACCCAAAGGCACCTCCCAAGGACAAACAGCACCTTCCCACACTCACACATGCTGGATACGGCCTCAGACAGCACTCACCTCACAGCTGCCAAGAGCAGCCAGGCCACCAGCACTGGCCTAGCACGCACTGCTTTACAAGTGACCTCACATCCACTGACTTGTGAAGCAGTGCGTGCCTGGCCAGTGCTGGTTGCCTGGCTGCTCTTGGCAGCTGTGAGGTGAGTGCTGCGTGAGGCCCTCGCAGGCATGTGTCAGTGTGGGAAGGTACTGTTTGTCCTTGGGAGGTGCCTTTTGGTGTGGCCATTAGTACTGTGGCTGGTGCCTTGTGTCCCAGGGTGTACGAGGCCAGAGCTGGAGGCAGCACTGTGAGGTCCCTTGTGCCTCTGTGCCTTGGCGGGCAGTGCTAGGGTGTTGGCTGCTCGTGGTTGTGGTTGTGAGGTCATTTGTGAAGCAGTGCGTGCTAGGCCAGTGCTGGTTGCCTGGCTGCTCTTGGCAGCTGTGAGGTGAGTGCTGCATGAGGCCCTGGCAGGCATGTGTCAGTGTGGGAAGGTGCTGTTTGTCCTTGGGAGGTGCCTTTTGGTGTGGCCATTGTTGGTGTGGCTGGTGCCTTGTGTCCCAGGGTGTGAGAGGGCAGAGCTGGAGGCAGCACTGTGAGGTCACTTGTGCCTCTTTGGCTTGTCGGGCAGTGCTATGGTGTGGGCTGCTCGTGGTGGTGGTGGTTGTGAGGTGACTTGTGAAGCAGTGCGTGCTAGGCCAGTGCTGGTTGCCTGGCTGCTCTTGGCAGCTGTGAGGTGAGTGCTGCGTGAGGCCGTCACAGGCATGTGTGAGTGTGGGAAGGTGCTGTTTGTCCTTGGGAGGTGCCTTTTGGTGTGGCCATTGGTGCTGTGGCTGGTGCCTTGTGGCCCACGGTGTGAGAGGCCAGAGCTGGGGGCAGCATTGTGAGGTCACTTGTGCCTCTGTGCCTTGGCGGGCAGTGCTAGGGTGTTGGCTGGTGGTGGTGGTGGTTGTGAGGTCACTTGTGAGGCAGTGCGTGCTAGGCCAGTGCTGTTTGCCTGGCTGCTCTTGGCAGCTGTGAGGTGAATGCTGCGTTAGGCCGTCCCAGACAGGTGTCATTCTGGGAAGGTGCTGTTTGTCCTTGGGAGGTGCCTTTTGGTGTGGCCATTGGTGCTGTGGCTGGTGCCTTGTGTCCCAGGGTATGCGAGGGCAGAGCTGGAGGCAGCATTGTGAGGTCACTTGTGCCTCTGTGCCTTGTCGGGCAGTGCTAGGGTGTTGGCTGCTGGTGGTGGTGGTTGTGAGGTCACTTGTGAAGCAGTGCATGCTAGGCCAGTGCTGGTTGCCTGGCTGCTCTTGGCAGCTCTGAGGTGAGTGCTGCGTGAGGTCCTCGCAGGCATGTGTTAGTGTGGGAAGGTTCTGTTTGTCCTTGGGAGGTGCCTTTTGGTGTGGCCATTGGTGCTGTGGCTGGTGCCTTGTGTCCCAGGGTGTGCGAGGCCAGAGCTGGAGGCAGAATTGTGAGGTCACTTGTGCCCCTATGCCTTGTCGGGCAGTGCTCGGGTGTTGGCTGCTGGTGGTGTTGGTTGTGAGGTCACTTGTGAAGCAGTGCATGCTAGGCCAGTGCTGGTTGCCTGGCTGCTCTTGGCAGCTGTGAGGTGAGTGCTGCGTGAGGCCGTCGCCAGCATGTGTCAGTGTGGGAAGGTGCTGTTTGTCCTTGGGAGGTGCCTTTTGGTGTGGCCATTGGTGCTGTGGCTGGTGCCTTGTGTCCCAGAGTGTGCGAGGGCAGAGCTGGAGGCAGCATTGTGAGGTCCCTTGTGCCTCTGTGCCTTGGCGGGCAGTGCTAGGGTGTTGGCTGCTGGTGGTGGTGGTTGTGAGGTGACTTGTGAAGCAGTGCGTGCTAGGCCAGTGCTGGTGGCCTGGCTGCTCTTGGCAGCTGTGAGGTGAGTGCTGCGTGAGGTCCTCGCAGGCATGTGTTAGTGTGGGAAGGTGCTGTTTGTCCTTGGGAGGTGCCTTTTGGTGTGGCCATTGCTGCTGTGGCTGGTGCCTTGTGGCCCAGGGTGTGCGAGGCCAGAGCTGAGGGCAGCATTGTGAGGTCACTTGTGCCTCTGTGCCTTGGCGGGCAGTGCTAGGGTGTTGGCTGCTTGTGGTGGTGGTGGTGAGGTGACTTGTGAGGCAGTGCGTGCTAGGCCAGTGCTGGTTGCCTGGCTGCTCTTGGCAGCTGTGAGGTGAATGCTGCGTGAGGACGTCGCAGGCATGTGTGAGTGTGGGAAGGTGCTGTTTGTCCTTGGGAGGTGCCTTTTGTTGTGGCCATTGGTGCTGTGGCTGGAGCCTTGTGGCCCAGGGTGTGTGAGGCCAGAGCTGAAGGCAGCATTGTGAGGTCCCTTGTGCCTCTGTGCCTTGGCAGGCAGTGCTAGGGTGTTGGCTGCTGCTGGTGGTGGTGGTTGTGAGGTGACTTGTGCACCCACACCAACAATGGCCACACCCAAAGGCAAATCCCAAGGACAAACAGCACCTTCCCACACTCACACATGCTGGATAGGGCCTCAGACAGCACTCACCTCACAGCTGCCAAGAGCAGCCAGGCCACCAGCACTGGCCTAGCACGCACTGCTTTACAAGTGACCTCACATCCACTGACTTGTGAAGCAGTGCGTGCCTGGCCAGTGCTGGTTGCCTGGCTGCTCTTGGCAGCTGTGAGGTGAGTGCTGCGTGAGGCCCTCGCAGGCATGTGTCAGTGTGGGAAGGTACTGTTTGTCCTTGGGAGGTGCCTTTTGGTGTGGCCATTAGTACTGTGGCTGGTGCCTTGTGTCCCAGGGTGTGAGACGGCAGAGCTGGAGGCAGCATTGTGAGGTCCCTTGTGCCTCTGTGCCTTGGCGGGCAGTGCTAGGGTGTTGGCTGCTGGTGGTGGTGGTTGTGAGGTGACTTGTGAAGCAGTGCGTGCTAGGCCAGTGCTGGTGGCCTGGCTGCTCTTGGCAGCTGTGAGGTGAGTGCTGCGTGAGGCCCTCACAGGCATGTGTCAGTGTGGGAAGGTGCTGTTTGTCCTTGGGAGGTACCTTTTGGTGTGGCCATTGTTGGTGTGGGTGGTGCCTTGTGGCCCAGGGTGTGCGAGGGCAAAGCTGGAGGCAGCACTGTGAGGTCCCTTGTGCCTCTGTGCCTTGGCGGGCAGTGCTAGGGTGTTGGCTGCTGGTGGTGGTGGTTGTGAGGTCATTTGTGAAGCAGTGCGTGCTAGGCCAGTGCTGGTTGCCTGGCTGCTCTTGGCAGCTGTGAGGTGAGTGCTGCATGAGGCCCTGGCAGGCATGTGTCAGTGTGGGAAGGTGCTGTTTGTCCTTGGGAGGTGCCTTTTGGTGTGGCCATTGGTGCTGTGGCTGGTGCCTTGTGGCCCAGGGTGTGAGAGGGCAGAGCTGGAGGCAGCACTGTGAGGTCACTTGTGCCTCTGTGCCTTGTCGGGCAGTGCTAGGGTGTGGGCTGCTGGTGGTGGTTGTGAGGTCACTTGTGAAGCAGTGTGTGCTAGGCCAGTGCTGGTTGCCTAGCTGCTCTTGGCAGCTGTAAGGTTAGTGCTGCATGAGGCCCTGGCAGGCATGTGTAAGTGTGGGAAAGTGCTGTTTGTGCTTGGGAGGTGCCTTTTGGTGTGGCCATTGGTGCTGTGGCTGGTGCCTTGTGTCCCAGGGTGTGCGAGGCCAGAGCTGGAGGCAGCATTGTGAGGTCACTTGTGCCTGTGTGCCTTGTCGGGCAGACTAGGGTGTGGGCTGCTGCTGGTGGTGGTGGTTGTGAGGTCACTTGTAAAGCAGTGCGTGCTAGGCCAGTGCTGGTTGCCTGGCTGCTCTTGGCAGCTGTGAGGTGAGTGCTGCGTGAGGCCCTGGCAGGCATGTGTCAGTGTGGGAAGGTGCTGTTTGTGCTTGGGAGGTGCCTTTTGGTGTGGCCATTGGTGCTGTGGCTGGTGCCTTGTGTCCCAGGGTGTGCGAGGCCAGAGCTGGAGGCAGCATTGTGAGGTCACTTGTGCGTCTGTGCCTTGTCGGGCAGTGCTAGGGTGTTGGCTGCTGCTGGTGGTGGTGGTTGTGAGGTCACTTGTGAAGCAGTGCGTGCTAGGCCAGTGCTGGTTGCCTGGCTGCTCTTGGCAGCTATGAGGTGAGTGCTGTGTGAGGCCCTGGCAGGCATGTGTCAGTGTGGGAAGTTGCTGTTTGTGCTTGGGAGGTGCCTTTTGGTGTGGCCATTGGTGCTGTGGCTGCTGCCTTGTGTCCCAGGGTGTGCGAGGGCAGAGCTGGAGGCAGCATTGTGAGGTCACTTGTGCCTCTGTGCCTTGTCGGGCAGTGCTAGGGTGTTGGCTGCTGCTGGTGGTGGTGGTTGTGAGGTGACTTGTGAAGCAGTGCATGCTAGACCAGTGCTGGTTGCCTGGCTGCTCTTGGCAGCTGTGAGGTGAGTGCTGTGTGAGGCCCTGGCAGGCATGTGTCAGTGTGGGAAGGTGCTGTTTGTGCTTGGGAGGTGCCTTTTGGTGTGGCCATTGGTGCTGTGGCTGGTGCCTTGTGTCCCAGGGTGTGCGAGGCCAGAGCTGGAGGCAGCATTGTGAGGTCACTTATGCCTCTGTGCCTTGTCGGGCAGTGCTAGGGTGTTGGCTGCTGCTGGTGGTGGTGGTTGTGAGGTGACTTGTGAAGCAGTGCGTGCTAGGCCAGTGCTGGTTGCCTGGCTGCTCTTGGCAGCTGTGAGGTTAGTGCTGCATGAGCCGTCGAAGGCATGTGTCAGTGTGGGAAGGTGCTGTTTGTGCTTGGGAGGTGCCTTTTGGTGTGGCCATTGGTGCTGTGGCTGGTGCCTTGTGTCCCAGGGTGTGTGACGCCAGAGGTGGAGGCAGAATTGTGAGGTCACTTGTGCCTGTGTGCCTTGTCGGGCAGTGCTAGGGTGTTGGCTGCTGGTGGTGGTGGTGGTTGTGAGGTGACTTGTGAAGCAGTGCGTGCTAGGCCAGTGCTGGTTGCCTGGCTGCTCTTGGCAGCTGCGAGGTGAGTGCTGCCTGAGGCCCTGGCAGGCATGTGTCAGTGTGGGAAGGTGCTGTTTGTGCTTGGGTGGTGCCTTTTGGTGTGGCCATTGGTGCTGTGGCTGGTGCCTTGTGGCCCAGGGTGTGAGAGGCCAGAGCTGGAGGCAGAATTGTGAGGTCACTTGTGCCTCTGTGCCTTGTCGGGCAGTGCTAGGGTGTGGGCTGCTGGTGGTGGTGGTGGTTGTGAGGTGACTTGTGAAGCAGTGTGTGCTAGGCCAGTGCTGGTTGCCTGGCTGCTCTTGGCAGCTGTGAGGTGAGTGCTGCGTGAGGCCCTGGCAGGCATGTGTCAGTGTGGGAAGGTGCTGTTTGTGCTTCGGAGGTGCCTTTTGGTGTGGCGATTGGTGCTGTGGCTGGTGCCTTGTGTCCCAGGGTGTGAGACGGCAGAGCTGGAGGCAGCACTGTGAGGTCACTTGTGCCTCTGTGCCTTGTCGGGCAGTGCTAGGGTGTTGGCTGCTGGTGGTGGTGGTGGTGGTTGTGAGGTGACTTGTGAAGCAGTGAGTGCTAGGCCAGTGCTGGTTGCCTGGCTGCTCTTGGCAGCTGTGAGGTTAGTGCTGCATGAGCCGTCGAAGGCATGTGTCAGTGTGGGAAGGTGCTGTTTGTGCTTGGGAGGTGCCTTTTGGTGTGGCCATTGGTGCTGTGGCTGGTGCCTTGTGTCCCAGGGTGTGTGACGCCAGAGGTGGAGGCAGAATTGTGAGGTCACTTGTGCCTGTGTGCCTTGTCGGGCAGTGCTAGGGTGTGGGCTGCTGGTGGTGGTGGTGGTTGTGAGGTGACTTGTGAAGCAGTGCGTGCTAGGCCAGTGCTGGTTGCCTGGCTGCTCTTGGCAGCTGTGAGGTGAGTGCTGCGTGAGGCCCTGGCAGGCATGTGTCAGTGTGGGAAGGTGCTGTTTGTGCTTGGGAGGTGCCTTTTGGTGTGGCCATTGGTGCTGTGGCTGGTGTCTTGTGTGCCAGGGTGTGCGAGGCCAGAGCTGGAGGCAGCATTGTGAGGTCACTTGTGCCTCTGTGCCTTGGCGGGCAGTGCTAGGGTGTTGGCTGCTGGTGGTGGTGGTGGTTGTGAGGTCACTTGTAAAGCAGTGTGTGCTAGGCCAGTGCTGGTTGCCTGTCTTCTCTTGGCAGCTGCGAGGTGAGTGCTGCCTGAGGCCCTGGCAGGCATGTGTCAGTGTGGGAAGGTGCTGTTTGTGCTTTTTTGGTGCCTTTTGGTGTGGCCATTGGTGCTGTGGCTGGTGCCTTGTGTCCCAGGGTGTGCGAGGCCAGAGCTGGAGGCAGCATTGTGAGGTCACTTGTGCGTCTGTGCCTTGTCGGGCAGTGCTAGGGTGTTGGCTGCTGCTGGTGGTGGTGGTTGTGAGGTGACTTGTGAAGCAGTGCGTGCTAGGCCAGTGCTGGTTGCCTGGCTGCTCTTGGCAGCTATGAGGTGAGTGCTGTGTGAGGCCCTGGCAGGCATGTGTCAGTGTGGGAAGTTGCTGTTTGTGCTTGGGAGGTGCCTTTTGGTGTGGCCATTGGTGCTGTGGCTGCTGCCTTGTGTCCCAGGGTGTGCGAGGCCAGAGCTGGAGGCAGCATTGTGAGGTCACTTGTGCCTCTGTGCCTTGTCGGGCAGTGCTAGGGTGTTGGCTGCTGCTGGTGGTGGTGGTTGTGAGGTGACTTGTGAAGCAGTGCATGCTAGACCAGTGCTGGTTGCCTGGCTGCTCTTGGCAGCTGTGAGGTGAGTGCTGTGTGAGGCCCTGGCAGGCATGTGTCAGTGTGGGAAGGTGCTGTTTGTGCTTGGGAGGTGCCTTTTGGTGTGGCCATTGGTGCTGTGGCTGGTGCCTTGTGTCCCAGGGTGTGCGAGGCCAGAGCTGGAGGCAGCATTGTGAGGTCACTTGTGCCTCTGTGCCTTGTCGGGCAGTGCTAGGGTGTTGGCTGCTGCTGGTGGTGGTGGTTGTGAGGTGACTTGTGAAGCAGTGCGTGCTAGGCCAGTGCTGGTTGCCTGGCTGCTCTTGGCAGCTGTGAGGTTAGTGCTGCATGAGCCGTCGAAGGCATGTGTCAGTGTGGGAAGGTGCTGTTTGTGCTTGGGAGGTGCCTTTTGGTGTGGCCATTGGTGCTGTGGCTGGTGCCTTGTGTCCCAGGGTGTGTGACGCCAGAGGTGGAGGCAGAATTGTGAGGTCACTTGTGCCCGTGTGCCTTGTCGGGCAGTGCTAGGGTGTGGGCTGCTGGTGGTGGTGGTGGTTGTGAGGTGACTTGTGAAGCAGTGCGTGCTAGGCCAGTGCTGGTTGCCTGGCTGCTCTTTGCAGCTGTGAGGTGAGTGCTGCGTGAGGCCCTGGCAGGCATGTGTCAGTGTGGGAAGGTGCTGTTTGTGCTTGGGAGGTGCCTTTTGGTGTGGCCATTGGTGCTGTGGCTGGTGTCTTGTGTGCCAGGGTGTGAGAGGCCAGAGCTGGAGGCAGCATTGTGAGGTCACTTGTGCCTCTTTGCCTTGGCGGGCAGTGCTAGGGTGTGGGCTGCTGGTGGTGGTGGTGGTTGTGAGGTCACTTGTAAAGCAGTGTGTGCTAGGCCAGTGCTGGTTGCCTGTCTTCTCTTGGCAGCTGCGAGGTGAGTGCTGCCTGAGGCCCTGGCAGGCATGTGTCAGTGTGGGAAGGTGCTGTTTGTGCTTGGGTGGTGCCTTTTGGTGTGGCCATTGGTGCTGTGGCTGGTGCCTTGTGGCCCAGGGTGTGAGAGGCCAGAGCTGGAGGCAGAATTGTGAGGTCACTTGTGCCTCTGTGCCTTGTCGGGCAGTGCTAGGGTGTGGGCTGCTGGTGGTGGTGGTGGTTGTGAGGTGACTTGTGAAGCAGTGTGTGCTAGGCCAGTGCTGGTTGCCTGGCTGCTCTTGGCAGCTGTGAGGTGAGTGCTGCGTGAGGCCCTGGCAGGCATGTGTCAGTGTGGGAAGGTGCTGTTTGTGCTTCGGAGGTGCCTTTTGGTGTGGCGATTGGTGCTGTGGCTGGTGCCTTGTGTCCCAGGGTGTGAGACGGCAGAGCTGGAGGCAGCACTGTGAGGTCACTTGTGCCTCTGTGCCTTGTCGGGCAGTGCTAGGGTGTTGGCTGCTGGTGGTGGTGGTGGTGGTTCTGAGGTGACTTGTGAAGCAGTGAGTGCTAGGCCAGTGCTGGTTGCCTGGCTGCTCTTGGCAGCTGTGAGGTGAGTGCTGCGTGAGGCCTTTGCAGGCATGTGTCAGTGTGGGAAGGTGCTGTTTGTGCTTGGGAGGTGCCTTTTGGTGTGGCCATTGGTGCTGTGGCTGGTGCCTTGTGTCCCAGGGTGTGAGAGGCCAGAGCTGGAGGCAGCACTGTGAGGTCACTTGTGCCTCTTTGGCTTGGTGGGCAGTGCTAGGGTGTTGGCTGCTGGTGGTGGTGGTGGTTGTGAGGTGACTTGTGAAGCAGTGCGTGCTAGGCCAGTGCTGGTTGCCTGGCTGCTCTTGGCAGCTGAGAGGTGAGTGCTGTGTGAGGCCCTGGCAGGCATGTGTCAGTGTGGGAAGGTGCTGTTTGTGCTTGGGAGGTGCCTTTTGGTGTGGCCATTGGTGCTGTGGCTGGTGCCTTGTGTCCCAGGGTGTGCGAGGCGAGAGCTGGAGGCAGCATTGTGAGGTCACTTGTGCCTCTGTGCCTTGTCGGGCAGTGCTAGGGTGTTGGCTGCTGGTGGTGGTGGTGGTTGTGAGGTGACTTGTGAAGCAGTGCGTGCTAGGCCAGTGCTGGTTGCCTGGCTGCTCTTGGCAGCTGTGAGGTTAGTGCTGCATGAGCCGTCGAAGGCATGTGTCAGTGTGGGAAGGTGCTTTTTGTGCTTGGGAGGTGCCTTTTGGTGTGGCCATTGGTGCTGTGGCTGGTGCCTTGTGTCCCAGGGTGTGCGAGGCCAGAGCTGGAGGCAGCATTGTGAGGTCACTTGTGCCTGTGTGCCTTGTCGGGCAGACTAGGGTGTGGGCTGCTGGTGGTGGTGGTGGTTGTGAGGTCACTTGTGAAGCAGTGCGTGCTAGGCCAGTGCTGGTTGCCTGGCTGCTCTTGGCAGGTTTGAGGTGAGTGCTGTGTGAGGCCCTTGGAGGCATGTGTCAGTGTGGGAAGGTGCTGTTTGTGCTTGGGAGGTGCCTTTTGGTGTGGCCATTGGTGCTGTGGCTGGTGCCTTGTGTCCCAGGGTGTGCGAGGCCAGAGCTGGAGGCAGCATTGTGAGGTCACTTGTGCCTGTGTGCCTTGTCGGGCAGACTAGGGTGTGGGCTGCTGGTGGTGGTGGTGGTTGTGAGGTCACTTGTGAAGCAGTGCGTGCTAGGCCAGTGCTGGTTGCCTGGCTGCTCTTGGCAGGTTTGAGGTGAGTGCTGCGTGAGGCCCTTGGAGGCATGTGTCAGTGTGGGAAGGTGCTGTTTGTGCTTGGGAGGTGCCTTTTGGTGTGGCCATTGGTGCTGTGGCTGGTGCCTTGTGTCCCAGGGTGTGTGACGCCAGAGGTGGAGGCAGAATTGTGAGGTCACTTGTGCCTGTGTGCCTTGTCGGGCAGTGCTAGGGTGTTGGCTGCTGGTGGTGGTGGTGGTTGTGAGGTGACTTGTGAAGCAGTGCGTGCTAGGCCAGTGCTGGTTGCCTGGCTGCTCTTTGCAGCTGTGAGGTGAGTGCTGCGTGAGGCCCTGGCAGGCATGTGTCAGTGTGGGAAGGTGCTGTTTGTGCTTGGGAGGTGCCTTTTGGTGTGGCCATTGGTGCTGTGGCTGGTGCCTTGTGTCCCAGGGTGTGCGAGGCCAGAGCTGGAGGCAGCATTGTGAGGTCACTTGTGGCTGTGTGCCTTGTCGGGCAGTGCTAGGGTGTTGGCTGCTGCTGGTGGTGGTGGTTGTGAGGTGACTTGTAAAGCAGTGCGTGCTAGGCCAGTGCTGGTTGCCTGGCTGCTCTTGGCAGCTGTGAGGTGAGTGCTGCGTGAGGCCCTGGCAGGCATGTGTCAGTGTGGGAAGGTGCTGTTTGTGCTTGGGAGGTGCCTTTTTGTGTGGCGATTGGTGCTGTGGCTGGTGCCTTGTGTCCCAGGGTGTGAGACGGCAGAGCTGGAGGCAGCACTGTGAGGTCACTTGTGCCTCTGTGCCTTGTCGGGCAGTGCTAGGGTGTTGGCTGCTGGTGGTGGTGGTGGTGGTTCTGAGGTGACTTGTGAAGCAGTGAGTGCTAGGCCAGTGCTGGTTGCCTGGCTGCTCTTGGCAGCTGTGAGGTGAGTGCTGCGTGAGGCCTTTGCAGGCATGTGTCAGTGTGGGAAGGTGCTGTTTGTGCTTGGGAGGTGCCTTTTGGTGTGGCCATTGGTGCTGTGGCTGGTGCCTTGTGTCCCAGGGTGTGAGAGGCCAGAGCTGGAGGCAGCACTGTGAGGTCACTTGTGCCTCTTTGGCTTGGCAGGCAGTGCTAGGGTGTGGGCTGCTGGTGGTGGTGGTTGTGAGGTCACTTGTGAAGCAGTGCGTGCTAGGCCAGTGCTGGTTGCATGGCTGCTCTTGGCAGCTCTAAGGTTAGTGCTGCATGAGGCCCTGGCAGGCATGTGTCAGTGTGGGAAGGTGCTGTTTGTTCTTGGGAGGTGCCTTTTGGTGTGGCCATTGGTGCTGTGGCTGGTGCCTTGTGTCCCAGGGTGTGCGAGGCCAGAGCTGGAGGCAGCATTGTGAGGTCACTTGTGCCTGTGTGCCTTGTCGGGCAGACTAGGGTGTGGGCTGCTGGTGGTGGTGGTGGTTGTGAGGTCACTTGTGAAGCAGTGCGTGCTAGGCCAGTGCTGGTTGCCTGGCTGCTCTTGGCAGGTTTGAGGTGAGTGCTGTGTGAGGCCCTTGGAGGCATGTGTCAGTGTGGGAAGGTGCTGTTTGTGCTTGGGAGGTGCCTTTTGGTGTGGCCATTGGTGCTGTGGCTGGTGCCTTGTGTCCCAGGGTGTGCGAGGCCAGAGCTGGAGGCAGCATTGTGAGGTCACTTGTGCCTGTGTGTCTTGTCGGGCAGACTAGGGTGTGGGCTGCTGGTGGTGGTGGTGGTTGTGAGGTCACTTGTGAAGCAGTGCGTGCTAGGCCAGTGCTGGTTGCCTGGCTGCTCTTGGCAGTTTTGAGGTGAGTGCTGCGTGAGGCCCTTGGAGGCATGTGTCAGTGTGGGAAGGTGCTGTTTGTGCTTGGGAGGTGCCTTTTGGTGTGGCCATTGGTGCTGTGGCTGGTGCCTTGTGTCCCAGGGTGTGTGACGCCAGAGGTGGAGGCAGAATTGTGAGGTCACTTGTGCCTGTGTGCCTTGTCGGGCAGTGCTAGGGTGTTGGCTGCTGGTGGTGGTGGTGGTTGTGAGGTGACTTGTGAAGCAGTGCGTGCTAGGCCAGTGCTGGTTGCCTGGCTGCTCTTTGCAGCTGTGAGGTGAGTGCTGCGTGAGGCCCTGGCAGGCATGTGTCAGTGTGGGAAGGTGCTGTTTGTGCTTGGGAGGTGCCTTTTGGTGTGGCCATTGGTGCTGTGGCTGGTGCCTTGTGTCCCAGGGTGTGCGAGGCCAGAGCTGGAGGCAGCATTGTGAGGTCACTTGTGGCTGTGTGCCTTGTCGGGCAGTGCTAGGGTGTTGGCTGCTGCTGGTGGTGGTGGTTGTGAGGTGACTTGTAAAGCAGTGCGTGCTAGGCCAGTGCTGGTTGCCTGGCTGCTCTTGGCAGCTGTGAGGTGAGTGCTGCGTGAGGCCCTGGCAGGCATGTGTCAGTGTGGGAAGGTGCTGTTTGTGCTTGGGAGGTGCCTTTTTGTGTGGCGATTGGTGCTGTGGCTGGTGCCTTGTGTCCCAGGGTGTGAGACGGCAGAGCTGGAGGCAGCACTGTGAGGTCACTTGTGCCTCTGTGCCTTGTCGGGCAGTGCTAGGGTGTTGGCTGCTGGTGGTGGTGGTGGTGGTTCTGAGGTGACTTGTGAAGCAGTGAGTGCTAGGCCAGTGCTGGTTGCCTGGCTGCTCTTGGCAGCTGTGAGGTGAGTGCTGCGTGAGGCCTTTGCAGGCATGTGTCAGTGTGGGAAGGTGCTGTTTGTGCTTGGGAGGTGCCTTTTGGTGTGGCCATTGGTGCTGTGGCTGGTGCCTTGTGTCCCAGGGTGTGCGAGGCCAGAGCTGGAGGCAGCATTGTGAGGTCACTTGTGCCTCTGTGCCTTGTCGGGCAGTGCTAGGGTGTTGGCTGCTGGTGGTGGTGGTGGTTGTGAGGTGACTTGTGAAGCAGTGCGTGCTAGGCCAGTGCTGGTTGCCTGGCTGCTCTTGGCAGCTGTGAGGTTAGTGCTGCATGAGCCGTCGAAGGCATGTGTCAGTGTGGGAAGGTGCTGTTTGTGCTTGGGAGGTGCCTTTTGGTGTGGCCATTGGTGCTGTGGCTGGTGCCTGGTGTCCCAGGGTGTGAGAGGCCAGAGCTGGAGGCAGCACTGTGAGGTCACTTGTGCCTCTTTGGCTTGTCGGGCAGTGCTAGGGTGTGGGCTGCTGGTGGTGGTGGTGGTTGTGAGGTCACTTGTGAAGCAGTGCGTGCTAGGCCAGTGCTGGTTGCCTGGCTCCTCTTGGCAGCTGTAAGGTGAGTGCTGTATGAGGCCCTGGTAGGCATGTGTCAGTGTGAGAAGGTGCTGTTTGTGCTTGGGAGGTGCCTTTTGGTGTGGCCATTGGTGCTGTGGCTGGTGCCTTGTGTCCCAGGGTGTGAGAGGCCAGAGCTGGAGGCAGCACTGTGAGGTCACTTGTGCCTCTTTGGCTTGTCGGGCAGTGCTAGGGTGTGGGCTGCTGGTGGTGGTGGTTGTGAGGTCACTTGTGAAGCAGTGCGTGCTAGGCCAGTGCTGGTTGCATGGCTGCTCTTGGCAGCTGTAAGGTTAGTGCTGCATGAGGCCCTGGCAGGCATGTGTCAGTGTGGGAAGGTGCTGTTTGTGCTTGGGAGGTGCCTTTTGGTGTGGCCATTGGTGCTGTGGCTGGTGCCTTGTGTCCCAGGGTGTGAGAGGCCAGAGCTGGAGGCAGCACTGTGAGGTCACTTGTGCCTCTTTGGCTTGGTGGGCAGTGCTAGGGTGTTGGCTGCTGGTGGTGGTGGTGGTTGTGAGGTGACTTGTGAAGCAGTGCGTGCTAGACCAGTGCTGGTTGCCTGGCTGCTCTTGGCAGCTGAGAGGTGAGTGCTGTGTGAGGCCCTGGCAGGCATGTGTCAGTGTGGGAAGGTGCTGTTTGTGCTTGGGAGGTGCCTTTTGGTGTGGCCATTGGTGCTGTGGCTGGTGCCTTGTGTCCCAGGGTGTGCGAGGCCAGAGCTGGAGGCAGCATTGTGAGGTCACTTGTGCCTCTGTGCCTTGTCGGGCAGTGCTAGGGTGTTGGCTGCTGCTGGTGGTGGTGGTTGTGAGGTGACTTGTGAAGCAGTGCGTGCTAGGCCAGTGCTGGTTGCCTGGCTGCTCTTGGCAGCTATGAGGTTAGTGCTGCATGAGCCGTCGAAGGCATGTGTCAGTGTGGGAAGGTGCTGTTTGTGCTTGGGAGGTGCCTTTTGGTGTGGCCATTGGTGCTGTGGCTGGTGCCTTGTGTCCCAGGGTGTGAGAAGGCAGAGCTGGAGGCAGCACTGTGAGGTCACTTGTGCCTCTGTGCCTTGTCGGGCAGTGCTAGGGTGTTGGCTGCTGGTGGTGGTGGTGGTGGTTCTGAGGTGACTTGTAAAGCAGTGAGTGCTAGGCCAGTGCTGGTTGCCTGGCTGCTCTTGGCAGCTGTGAGGTGAGTGCTGCGTGAGGCCTTTGCAGGCATGTGTCAGTGTGGGAAGGTGCTGTTTGTGCTTGGGAGGTGCCTTTTGGTGTGGCCATTGGTGCTGTGGCTGGTGCCTTGTGTCCCAGGGTGTGAGAGGCCAGAGCTGGAGGCAGCACTGTGAGGTCACTTGTGCCTCTTTGGCTTGGCAGGCAATGCTAGGGTGTGGGCTGCTGGTGGTGGTGGTGGTTGTGAGGTCACTTGTGAAGCAGTGCGTGCTAGGCCAGTGCTGGTTGCCTGGCTCCTCTTGGCAGCTGTAAGGTGAGTGCTGTATGAGGCCCTGGCAGGCATGTGTCAGTGTGAGAAGGTGCTGTTTGTGCTTGGGAGGTGCCTTTTGGTGTGGCCATTGGTGCTGTGGCTGGTGCCTTGTGTCCCAGGGTGTGAGAGGCCAGAGCTGGAGGCAGCACTGTGAGGTCACTTGTGCCTCTTTGGCTTGTCGGGCAGTGCTAGGGTGTGGGCTGCTGGTGGTGGTGGTTGTGAGGTCACTTGTGAAGCAGTGCGTGCTAGGCCAGTGCTGGTTGCATGGCTGCTCTTGGCAGCTCTAAGGTTAGTGCTGCATGAGGCCCTGGCAGGCATGTGTCAGTGTGGGAAGGTGCTGTTTGTTCTTGGGAGGTGCCTTTTGGTGTGGCCATTGGTGCTGTGGCTGGTGCCTTGTGTCCCAGGGTGTGCGAGGCCAGAGCTGGAGGCAGCATTGTGAGGTCACTTGTGCCTGTGTGCCTTGTCGGGCAGACTAGGGTGTGGGCTGCTGGTGGTGGTGGTGGTTGTGAGGTCACTTGTGAAGCAGTGCGTGCTAGGCCAGTGCTGGTTGCCTGGCTGCTCTTGGCAGGTTTGAGGTGAGTGCTGTGTGAGGCCCTTGGAGGCATGTGTCAGTGTGGGAAGGTGCTGTTTGTGCTTGGGAGGTGCCTTTTGGTGTGGCCATTGGTGCTGTGGCTGGTGCCTTGTGTCCCAGGCTGTGCGAGGCCAGAGCTGGAGGCAGCATTGTGAGGTCACTTGTGCCTCTGTGCCTTGTCGGGCAGACTAGGGTGTGGGCTGCTGGTGGTGGTGGTGGTTGTGAGGTCACTTGTGAAGCAGTGCGTGCTAGGCCAGTGCTGGTTGCCTGGCTGCTCTTGGCAGGTTTGAGGTGAGTGCTGCGTGAGGCCCTTGGAGGCATGTGTCAGTGTGGGAAGGTGCTGTTTGTGCTTGGGAGGTGCCTTTTGGTGTGGCCATTGGTGCTGTGGCTGGTGCCTTGTGTCCCAGGGTGTGTGACGCCAGAGGTGGAGGCAGAATTGTGAGGTCACTTGTGCCTGTGTGCCTTGTCGGGCAGTGCTAGGGTGTTGGCTGCTGCTGGTGGTGGTGGTTGTGAGGTGACTTGTGAAGCAGTGCGTGCTAGGCCAGTGCTGGTTGCCTGGCTGCTCTTTGCAGCTGTGAGGTGAGTGCTGCGTGAGGCCCTGGCAGGCATGTGTCAGTGTGGGAAGGTGCTGTTTGTGCTTGGGAGGTGCCTTTTGGTGTGGCCATTGGTGCTGTGGCTGGTGCCTTGTGTCCCAGGGTGTGCGAGGCCAGAGCTGGAGGCAGCATTGTGAGGTCACTTGTGGCTGTGTGCCTTGTCGGGCAGTGCTAGGGTGTTGGCTGCTGGTGGTGGTGGTGGTTGTGAGGTGACTTGTAAAGCAGTGCGTGCTAGGCCAGTGCTGGTTGCCTGGCTGCTCTTGGCAGCTGTGAGGTGAGTGCTGCGTGAGGCCCTGGCAGGCATGTGTCAGTGTGGGAAGGTGCTGTTTGTGCTTGGGAGGTGCCTTTTTGTGTGGCGATTGGTGCTGTGGCTGGTGCCTTGTGTCCCAGGGTGTGAGACGGCAGAGCTGGAGGCAGCACTGTGAGGTCACTTGTGCCTCTGTGCCTTGTCGGGCAGTGCTAGGGTGTTGGCTGCTGGTGGTGGTGGTGGTGGTTCTGAGGTGACTTGTGAAGCAGTGAGTGCTAGGCCAGTGCTGGTTGCCTGGCTGCTCTTGGCAGCTGTGAGGTGAGTGCTGCGTGAGGCCTTTGCAGGCATGTGTCACTGTGGGAATGTGCTGTTTGTGCTTGGGAGGTGCCTTTTGGTGTGGCCATTGGTGCTGTGGCTGGTGCCTTGTGTCCCAGGGTGTGCGAGGCCAGAGCTGGAGGCAGCATTGTGAGGTCACTTGTGCCTCTGTGCCTTGTCGGGCAGTGCTAGGGTGTTGGCTGCTGGTGGTGGTGGTGGTTGTGAGGTGACTTGTGAAGCAGTGCGTGCTAGGCCAGTGCTGGTTGCCTGGCTGCTCTTGGCAGCTGTGAGGTTAGTGCTGCATGAGCCGTCGAAGGCATGTGTCAGTGTGGGAAGGTGCTGTTTGTGCTTGGGAGGTGCCTTTTGGTGTGGCCATTGGTGCTGTGGCTGGTGCCTGGTGTCCCAGGGTGTGAGAGGCCAGAGCTGGAGGCAGCACTGTGAGGTCACTTGTGCCTGTGTGTCTTGTTGGGCAGTGCTAGGGTGTGGGCTGCTGGTGGTGGTGGTGGTTGTGAGGTCACTTGTGAAGCAGTGCGTGCTAGGCCAGTGCTGGTTGCCTGGCTCCTCTTGGCAGCTGTAAGGTGAGTGCTGTATGAGGCCCTGGTAGGCATGTGTCAGTGTGAGAAGGTGCTGTTTGTGCTTGGGAGGTGCCTTTTGGTGTGGCCATTGGTGCTGTGGCTGGTGCCTTGTGTCCCAGGGTGTGAGAGGCCAGAGCTGGAGGCAGCACTGTGAGGTCACTTGTGCCTCTTTGGCTTGTCGGGCAGTGCTAGGGTGTGGGCTGCTGGTGGTGGTGGTTGTGAGGTCACTTGTGAAGCAGTGCGTGCTAGGCCAGTGCTGGTTGCATGGCTGCTCTTGGCAGCTGTAAGGTTAGTGCTGCATGAGGCCCTGGCAGGCATGTGTCAGTGTGGGAAGGTGCTGTTTGTCCTTGGGAGGTGCCTTTTGGTGTGGCCATTGGTGCTGTGGCTGGTGCCTTGTGTCCCAGGGTGTGCGAGGCCAGAGCTGGAGGCAGCATTGTGAGGTCACTTGTGCCTGTGTGCCTTGTCGGGCAGACTAGGGTGTGGGCTGCTGGTGGTGGTGGTGGTTGTGAGGTCACTTGTGAAGCAGTGCGTGCTAGGCCAGTGCTGGTTGCCTGGCTGCTCTTGGCAGGTTTGAGGTGAGTGCTGCGTGAGGCCCTTGGAGGCATGTGTCAGTGTGGGAAGGTGCTGTTTGTGCTTGGGAGGTGCCTTTTGGTGTGGCCATTGGTGCTGTGGCTGGTGCCTTGTGTCCCAGGGTGTGTGACGCCAGAGGTGGAGGCAGAATTGTGAGGTCACTTGTGCCTGTGTGCCTTGTCGGGCAGTGCTAGGGTGTTGGCTGCTGCTGGTGGTGGTGGTTGTGAGGTGACTTGTGAAGCAGTGCGTGCTAGGCCAGTGCTGGTTGCCTGGCTGCTCTTTGCAGCTGTGAGGTGAGTGCTGCGTGAGGCCCTGGCAGGCATGTGTCAGTGTGGGAAGGTGCTGTTTGTGCTTGGGAGGTGCCTTTTGGTGTGGCCATTGGTGCTGTGGCTGGTGCCTTGTGTCCCAGGGTGTGCGAGGCCAGAGCTGGAGGCAGCATTGTGAGGTCACTTGTGGCTGTGTGCCTTGTCGGGCAGTGCTAGGGTGTTGGCTGCTGGTGGTGGTGGTGGTTGTGAGGTGACTTGTAAAGCAGTGCGTGCTAGGCCAGTGCTGGTTGCCTGGCTGCTCTTGGCAGCTGTGAGGTGAGTGCTGCGTGAGGCCCTGGCAGGCATGTGTCAGTGTGGGAAGGTGCTGTTTGTGCTTGGGAGGTGCCTTTTTGTGTGGCGATTGGTGCTGTGGCTGGTGCCTTGTGTCCCAGGGTGTGAGACGGCAGAGCTGGAGGCAGCACTGTGAGGTCACTTGTGCCTCTGTGCCTTGTCGGGCAGTGCTAGGGTGTTGGCTGCTGGTGGTGGTGGTGGTGGTTCTGAGGTGACTTGTGAAGCAGTGAGTGCTAGGCCAGTGCTGGTTGCCTGGCTGCTCTTGGCAGCTGTGAGGTGAGTGCTGCGTGAGGCCTTTGCAGGCATGTGTCACTGTGGGAAGGTGCTGTTTGTGCTTGGGAGGTGCCTTTTGGTGTGGCCATTGGTGCTGTGGCTGGTGCCTTGTGTCCCAGGGTGTGCGAGGCCAGAGCTGGAGGCAGCATTGTGAGGTCACTTGTGCCTCTGTGCCTTGTCGGGCAGTGCTAGGGTGTTGGCTGCTGGTGGTGGTGGTGGTTGTGAGGTGACTTGTGAAGCAGTGCGTGCTAGGCCAGTGCTGGTTGCCTGGCTGCTCTTGGCAGCTGTGAGGTTAGTGCTGCATGAGCCGTCGAAGGCATGTGTCAGTGTGGGAAGGTGCTGTTTGTGCTTGGGAGGTGCCTTTTGGTGTGGCCATTGGTGCTGTGGCTGGTGCCTGGTGTCCCAGGGTGTGAGAGGCCAGAGCTGGAGGCAGCACTGTGAGGTCACTTGTGCCTGTGTGTCTTGTTGGGCAGTGCTAGGGTGTGGGCTGCTGGTGGTGGTGGTGGTTGTGAGGTCACTTGTGAAGCAGTGCGTGCTAGGCCAGTGCTGGTTGCCTGGCTCCTCTTGGCAGCTGTAAGGTGAGTGCTGTATGAGGCCCTGGTAGGCATGTGTCAGTGTGAGAAGGTGCTGTTTGTGCTTGGGAGGTGCCTTTTGGTGTGGCCATTGGTGCTGTGGCTGGTGCCTTGTGTCCCAGGGTGTGAGAGGCCAGAGCTGGAGGCAGCACTGTGAGGTCACTTGTGCCTCTTTGGCTTGTCGGGCAGTGCTAGGGTGTGGGCTGCTGGTGGTGGTGGTTGTGAGGTCACTTGTGAAGCAGTGCGTGCTAGGCCAGTGCTGGTTGCATGGCTGCTCTTGGCAGCTGTAAGGTTAGTGCTGCATGAGGCCCTGGCAGGCATGTGTCAGTGTGGGAAGGTGCTGTTTGTCCTTGGGAGGTGCCTTTTGGTGTGGCCATTGGTGCTGTGGCTGGTGCCTTGTGTCCCAGGGTGTGCGAGGCCAGAGCTGGAGGCAGCATTGTGAGGTCACTTGTGCCTGTGTGCCTTGTCGGGCAGACTAGGGTGTGGGCTGCTGGTGGTGGTGGTGGTTGTGAGGTCACTTGTGAAGCAGTGCGTGCTAGGCCAGTGCTGGTTGCCTGGCTGCTCTTGGCAGGTTTGAGGTGAGTGCTGCGTGAGGCCCTTGGAGGCATGTGTCAGTGTGGGAAGGTGCTGTTTGTGCTTGGGAGGTGCCTTTTGGTGTGGCCATTGGTGCTGTGGCTGGTGCCTTGTGTCCCAGGGTGTGTGACGCCAGAGGTGGAGGCAGAATTGTGAGGTCACTTGTGCCTGTGTGCCTTGTCGGGCAGTGCTAGGGTGTTGGCTGCTGCTGGTGGTGGTGGTTGTGAGGTGACTTGTGAAGCAGTGCGTGCTAGGCCAGTGCTGGTTGCCTGGCTGCTCTTTGCAGCTGTGAGGTGAGTGCTGCGTGAGGCCCTGGCAGGCATGTGTCAGTGTGGGAAGGTGCTGTTTGTGCTTGGGAGGTGCCTTTTGGTGTGGCCATTGGTGCTGTGGCTGGTGCCTTGTGTCCCAGGGTGTGCGAGGCCAGAGCTGGAGGCAGCATTGTGAGGTCACTTGTGCCTCTGTGCCTTGTCGGGCAGTGCTAGGGTGTGGGCTGCTGGTGGTGGTGGTTGTGAGGTCACTTGTGAGGCAGTGCGTGCTAGGCCAGTGCTGGTTGCCTGGCTGCTCTTGGCAGCTGTGAGGTGAGTGCTGCGTGAGGCCCTGGCAGGCATGTGTCACTGTGGGAAGGTGCTGTTTGTGCTTGGGAGGTGCCTTTTGGTGTGGCCATTGGTGCTGTGGCTGGTGCCTTGTGTCCCAGGGTGTGAGACGGCAGAGCTGGAGGCAGCACTGTGAGGTCACTTGTGCCTCTGTGCCTTGTCGGGCAGTGCTAGAGTGTTGGCTGCTGGTGGTGGTGGTGGTGGTTCTGAGGTGACTTGTGAAGCAGTGAGTGCTAGGCCAGTGCTGGTTGCCTGGCTGCTCTTGGCAGCTGTGAGGTGAGTGCTGCGTGAGGCCTTTGCAGGCATGTGTCAGTGTGGGAAGGTGCTGTTTGTGCTTGGGAGGTGCCTTTTGGTGTGGCCATTGGTGCTGTGGCTGGTGCCTTGTGTCCCAGGGTGTGAGAGGCCAGAGCTGGAGGCAGCACTGTGAGGTCACTTGTGCCTCTGTGCCTTGTCGGGCAGTGCTAGGGTGTTGGCTGCTGCTGGTGGTGGTGGTTGTGAGGTGACTTGTGAAGCAGTACGTGCTAGGCCAGTGCTGGTTGCCTGGCTGCTCTTGGCAGCTGTGAGGTTAGTGCTGCATGAGGCCCTCGCAGGCATGTTTCAGTGTGGGAAGGTGCTGTTTGTGCTTGGGAGGTGCCTTTTGGTGTGGCCATTGGTGCTGTGGCTGGTGCCTTGTGGCCCAGGGTGTGCGAGGCCAGAGCTGGAGGCAGCATTGTGAGGTCACTTGTGCCTCTGTGCCTTGGCAGGCAGACTGGGGTGTGGGCTGCTGCTGGTGGTGGTGGTTGTGAGGTGACTTGTGAAGCAGTGCGTGCTAGGCCAGTGCTGGTTGCCTGGCTGCTCTTGGCAGCTGTGAGGTGAGTGCTGTGTGAGGCCCTGGCAGGCATGTGTCAGTGTGGGAAGGTGCTGTTTGTGCTTGGGAGGTGCCTTTTGGTGTGGCCATTGGTGCTGTGGCTGGTGCCTTGTGGCCCAGGGTGTGCGAGGCCAGAGCTGGAGGCAGCATTGTGAGGTCACTTGTGCCTCTGTGCCTTGTCGGGCAGTGCTAGGGTGTTGGCTGCTGCTGGTGGTGGTGGTTGTGAGGTGACTTGTGAAGCAGTCTGTGCTAGGCCAGTGCTGGTTGCCTGGCTGCTCTTGACAGCTTTGAGGTGAGTGCTGCGTGAGGCCCTTGGAGGCATGTGTCAGTGTGGGAAGGTGCTGTTTGTGCTTGGGAGGTGCCTTTTGGTGTGGCCATTGGTGCTGTGGCTGGTGCCTTGTGTCCCAGGGTGTGAGAGGCCAGAGCTGGGGGCAGCATTGTGAGGTCACTGTGCCTCTGTGCCTTGTCGGGCAGTGCTAGGGTGTTGGCTGCTGCTGGTGGTGGTGGTTGTGAGGTGACTTGTGAAGCAGTCAGTTCTAGGCCAGTGCTGGTTACCTGGCTGCTCTTGGCAGCTGTGAGGTGAGTGCTGCGTGAGGCCGTCGCAGGCATGTGTCAGTGTGGGAAGGTGCTGTTTGTGCTTGGGAGGTGCCTTTTGGTGTGGCCATTGGTGCTGTGGCTGGTGCCTTGTGTCCCAGGGTGTGCGAGGCCACAGCTGTAGGCAGCGTTGTGAGGTCACTTGTGCCTCTGTGCCTTGTCGGGCAGTGCTAGGGTGTTGGCTGCTGCTGGTGGTGGTGGTTGTGAGGTCACTTGTGAAGCAGTGCATGCTAGGCCAGTGCTGGTTGCCTGGCTGCTCTTGGCAGCTATGAGGTGAGTGCTGTGTGAGGCCCTGGCAGGCATGTGTCAGTGTGGGAAGGTGCTGTTTGTGCTTGGGAGGTGCCTTTTGGTGTGGCCATTGGTGCTGTGGCTGGTGCCTTGTGTCCCAGGGTGTGCGAGGCCAGAGCTGGAGGCAGCAATGTGAGGTCACTTGTGCCTCTGTGCCTTGTCGGGCAGTGCTAGGGTGTTGGCTGCTGGTGGTGGTGGTGGTTGTGAGGTGACTTGTGAAGCAGTGTGTGCTAGGCCAGTGCTGGTTGCCTGGCTGCTCTTGGCAGCTGTGAGGTGAGTGCTGCCTGAGGCCCTGGCAGGCATGTGTCAGTGTGGGAAGGTGCTGTTTGTGCTTGGGAGGTGCCTTTTGGTGTGGCCATTGGTGCTGTGGCTGGTGCCTTGTGGCCCAGGGTGTGAGAGGGCAGAGCTGGAGGCAGCACTGTGAGGTCACTTGTGCCTCTTTGGCTTGGTGGGCAGTGCTAGGGTGTGGGCTGCTGGTGGTGGTGGTGGTTGTGAGGTGACTTGTGAAGCAGTGCATGCTAGGCCAGTGCTGGCTGCCTGGTGCTGTTGGCAGCTGTGAGGTGAGTGCTGTGTGAGGCCGTTTGGCATGTGTCAGTGTGGAAGGTGCTGTTTGTGCTTGGGAGGTGCCTTTTGGTGTGGCCATTGGTGCTGTGGCTGGTGTCTTGTGTCCCAGGGTGTGAGACGGCAGAGCTGGAGGCAGCATTGTGAGGTCAATTGTGCCTCTCTTCCTTGTCAGGTAGACTAGGGTGTTGGCTGCTGGTGGTGGTGGTGGTTGTGAGGTCACATGTGAAGCAGTGCGTGCTAGGCCAGTGCTGGTTGCCTGGCTCCTCTTGGTAGCTGTAAGGTGAGTGCTGTATGAGGCCCTGGCAGGCATGTGTCAGTGTGAGAATGTGCTGTTTGTGCTTGGGAGGTGCCTTATGGTGTGGCCATTGGTGCTGTGGCTGGTGCCTTGTGTCCCAGGGTGTGCGAGGCCAGAGCTGGAGGCAGCATTGTGAGGTCACTTGTGCCTCTGTGCCTTGGCAGGCAGACTGGGGTGTTGGCTGCTGGTGGTGGTGGTGGTTGTGAGGTCACTTGTAAAGCAGTGTGTGCTAGGCCAGTGCTGGTTGCCTGGCTGCTCTTGGCAGCTGTGAGGTTAGTGCTGCATGAGCCGTCGAAGGAATGTGTCAGTGTGGGAAGGTGCTGTTTTTCCTTGGGAGGTGCCTTTTGGTTTGGCCATTGGTGCTGTGGCTGGTGCCTTGTGTCCCAGGGTGTGAGATGGCAGAGCTGGAGGCAGCACTTTGAGATCACTTGTGCCTCTGTGCCTTGGCGGGCAGTGCTAGGGTGTTGGCTGCTGGTGGTGGTGGTGGTGGTTCTGAGGTGACTTGTGAAGCAGTGAGTTCTAGGCCAGTGCTTCTTACCTGGCTGCTCTTGGCAACTGTGAGGTGAGTGCTGCGTGAGGCCTTTGCAGGCATGTGTCAGTGTGGGAAGGTGCTGTTTGTCCTTGGGAGGTGCCTTTTGGTGTGGCCATTGGTGCTGTGGCTGGTGCCTTGTGGCCAAGGGTGTGCGAGGCCAGAGCTGGAGGCAGCACTGTGAGGTCACTTGTGCCTCTTTGGCTTGTCGGGCAGTGCTAGGGTGTTGGCTGCTGCTGGTGGTGGTGGTTGTGAGGTGACTTGTGAAGCAGTGCGTGCTAGGCCAGTGCTGGTTGCCTGGCTGCTCTTGGCATCTGTGAGGTGAGTGCTGCGTGAGGCCGTTTGGCATGTGTCAGTGTGGGAAGGTGCTGTTTGTCCTTGGGAGGTGCCTTTTGGTGTGGCCATTGGTGCTGTGGCTGGTGCCTTGTGTCCCAGGGTGTGAGACAGCAGAGCTGGAGGCAGCACTGTGAGGTCACTTGAGCCTGTGTGTCTTGTCGGGCAGTGCTAGGGTGTTGGCTGCTGCTGGTGGTGGTGGTTGTGAGGTGACTTGTGAAGCAGTGCGTGCTAGGCCAGTGCTGGTTGCCTGGCTGCTCTTGGCAGCTGTGAGGTGAGTGCTGCGTGAGGCCCTTGGAGGCATGTGTCAGTGTGGGAAGGTGCTGTTTGTGCTTGGGAGGTGCCTTTTGGTGTGGCCATTGGTGCTGTGGCTGGTGCCTGGTGTCCCAGGGTGTGCGAGGCCAGAGCTGGAGACAGCATTGTGAGGTCACTTGTGCCTCTGTGCCTTGTCGGGCAGTGCTAGGGTGTGGGCTGCTGCTGGTGGTGGTGGTTGTGAGGTCACTTGTGAAGCAGTGCGTGCTAGGCCAGTGCTGGTTGCCTGGCTGCTCTTGGCAGCTGTGAGGTGAGTGCTGCGTGAGCCGTTGCAGGCATGTGTCAGTGTGGGAAGCTGCTGTTTGTGCTTGGGAGGTGCCTTTTGGTGTGGCCATTGGTGGTGTCGGTGGTGCCTTGTGTCCCAGGGTGTGCGAGGCCAGAGCTGGAGGCAGCACTGTGAGGTCACTTGTGCCTCTTTGGCTTGGCGGGCAGTGCTGGGGTGTGGGCTGCTGGTGGTGGTGGTGGTTGTGAGGTCACATGTGAAGCAGTGCGTGCTAGGCCAGTGCTGGTTGCCTGGCTCCTCTTGGCAGCTGTAAGGTGAGTGCTGTATGAGGCCCTGGCAGGCATGTGTCAGTGTGAGAAGGTGCTGTTTGTGCTTGGGAGGTGCCTTTTGGTGTGGCCATTGGTGCTGTGGCTGGTGCCTTGTGTCCCAGGGTGTGCGAGGCCAGAGCTGGAGGCAGCATTGTGAGGTCACTTGTGCCTCTGTGCCTTGGCAGGCAGACTGGGGTGTTGGCTGCTGCTGGTGGTGGTGGTTGTGAGGTGACTTGTGAAGCAGTGCGTGCTAGGCCAGTGCTGGTTGCCTGGCTGCTCTTGGCAGCTGTGAGGTGAGTGCTGCGTGAGGCCCTCGCAGTCATGTGTCAGTGTGGGAAAGTGCTGTTTGTCCTTGGGAGGTGCCTTTTGGTGTGGCCATTGGTGCTGTGGCTGGTGCCTTGTGTCCCAGGGTGTGAGAGGCCAGAGCTGGAGGCAGCATTGTGAGGTCACTTGTGCCTCTGTGCCTTGTCGGGCAGTGCTAGGGTGTGGGCTGCTGCTGGTGGTGGTGGTTGTGAGGTGACTTGTGAAGCAGTGCGTGCTAGGCCAGTGCTGGTTGCCTGGCTGCTCTTGGCAGCTGTGAGGTGAGTGCTGTGTGAGGCCGTTTGGCATGTGTCAGTGTGGAAGTTGCTGTTTGTCCTTGGGAGGTGCCTTTTGGTGTGGCCATTGGTGCTGTGGCTGGTGCCTTGTGTCCCAGGGTGTGAGACGGCAGAGCTGGAGGCAGCATTGTGAGGTCAATTGTGCCTCTCTTCCTTGTCAGGTAGACTAGGGTGTTGGCTGCTGGTGGTGGTGGTGGTTGTGAGGTCACATGTGAAGCAGTGCGTGCTAGGCCAGTGCTGGTTGCCTGGCTCCTCTTGGCAGCTGTAAGGTGAGTGCTGTATGAGGCCCTGGCAGGCATGTGTCAGTGTGAGAAGGTGCTGTTTGTGCTTGGGAGGTGCCTTTTGGTGTGGGCATTGGTGCTGTGGCTGGTGCCTTGTGTCCCAGGGTGTGCGAGGCCAGAGCTGGAGGCAGCATTGTGAGGTCACTTGTGCCTCTGTGCCTTGGCAGGCAGACTGGGGTGTTGGCTGCTGGTGGTGGTGGTGGTTGTGAGGTCACTTGTAAAGCAGTGTGTGCTAGGCCAGTGCTGGTTGCCTGGCTGCTCTTGGCAGCTGTGAGGTTAGTGCTGCATGAGCCATCGAAGGAATGTGTCAGTGTGGGAAGGTGCTGTTTGTCCTTGGGAGGTGCCTTTTGGTGTGGCCATTGGTGCTGTGGCTGGTGCCTTGTGTCCCAGGGTGTGAGAGGCCAGAGCTGGAGGCAGCATTGTGAGGTCACTTGTGCCTCTGTGCCTTGTCGGGCAGTGCTAGGGTGTTGGCTGCTGGTGGTGGTGGTGGTGGTTCTGAGGTGACTTGTGAAGCAGTGAGTGCTAGGCCAGTGCTGGTTGCCTGGCTGCTCTTGGCAGCTGTGAGGTGAGTGCTGCGTGAGGCCCTCGCAGGCATGTGTCAGTGTGGGAAGGTGCTGTTTGTGCTTGGGAGGTGCCTTTTGGTGTGGCCATTGGTGCTGTGGCTGGTGCCTTGTGGCCAAGGGTGTGAGAGGCCAGAGCTGGAGGCAGCACTGTGAGGTCACTTGTGCCTCTTTGGCTTGGCGGGCAGTGCTGGGGTGTGGGCTGCTGGTGGTGGTGGTGGTTGTGAGGTCACTTGTGAAGCAGTGCGTGCTAGGCCAGTGCTGGCTGCATGGCTGCTGTTGGCAGCTGTAAGGTGAGTGCTGCATGAGGCCCTGGCAGGCATGTGTCAGTGTGAGAAGGTGCTGTTTGTCCTTGGGAGGTGCCTTTTGGTGTGGCCATTGGTGCTGTGGCTGGTGCCTTGTGTCCCAGGGTGTGCGAGGCCAGAGCTGGAGGCAGAATTGTGAGGTCACTTGTGCCTCTGTGCCTTGTCGGGCAGACTAGGGTGTGGGCTGCTGCTGGTGGTGGTGGTTGTGAGGTGACTTGTGAAGCAGTGCGTGCTAGGCCAGTGCTGGTTGCCTGGCTGCTCTTGGCAGCTGTGAGGTGAGTGCTGCGTGAGGCCCTCGCAGTCATGTGTCAGTGTGGGAAGGTGCTGTTTGTGCTTGGGAGGTGCCTTTTGGTGTGGCCATTGGTGCTGTGGCTGGTGCCTTGTGTCCCAGGGTGTGAGAGGCCAGAGCTGGAGGCAGCATTGTGAGGTCACTTGTGCCTCTGTGCCTTGTCGGGCAGTGCTAGGGTGTGGGCTGCTGCTGGTGGTGGTGGTTGTGAGGTGACTTGTGAAGCAGTGCGTGCTAGGCCAGTGCTGGTTGCCTGGCTGCTCTTGGCAGCTGTGAGGTGAGTGCTGTGTGAGGCCATTTGGCATGTGTCAGTGTGGAAGGTGCTGTTTGTCCTTGGGAGGTGCCTTTTGGTGTGGCCATTGGTGCTGTGGCTGGTGCCTTGTGTCCCAGGGTGTGAGACGGCAGAGCTGGAGGCAGCATTGTGAGGTCAATTGTGCCTCTCTTCCTTGTCAGGTAGACTAGGGTGTTGGCTGCTGGTGGTGGTGGTGGTTGTGAGGTCACATGTGAAGCAGTGCGTGCTAGGCCAGTGCTGGTTGCCTGGCTGCTCTTGGCAGCTGTAAGGTGAGTGCTGTATGAGGCCCTGGCAGGCATGTGTCAGTGTGAGAAGGTGCTGTTTGTACTTGGGAGGTGCCTTTTGGTGTGGCCATTGGTGCTGTGGCTGGTGCCTTGTGTCCCAGGGTGTGCGAGGCCAGAGCTGGAGGCAGCATTGTGAGGTCACTTGTGCCTCTGTGCCTTGGCAGGCAGACTGGGGTGTTGGCTGCTGGTGGTGGTGGTGGTTGTGAGGTCACTTGTAAAGCAGTGTGTGCTAGGCCAGTGCTGGCTGCCTGGCTGCTCTTGGCAGCTGTGAGGTTAGTGCTGCATGAGCCGTCGAAGGAATGTGTCAGTGTGGGAAGGTGCTGTTTGTCCTTGGGAGGTGCCTTTTGGTGTGGCCATTGGTGCTGTGGCTGGTGCCTTGTGTCCCAGGGTGTGAGACGGCAGAGCTGGAGGCAGCACTTTGAAATCACTTGTGCCTCTGTGCCTTGTCGGGCAGTGCTAGGGTGTTGGCTGCTGGTGGTGGTGGTGGTGGTTCTGAGGTGACTTGTGAAGCAGTGAGTGCTAGGCCAGTGCTGGTTGCCTGGCTGCTCTTGGCAGCTGTGAGGTGATTGCTGCGTGAGGCCCTCGCAGGCATGTGTCAGTGTGGGAAGGTGCTGTTTGTGCTTGGGAGGTGCCTTTTGGTGTGGCCATTGGTGCTGTGGCTGGTGCCTTGTGGCCAAGGGTGTGAGAGGCCAGAGCTGGAGGCAGCACTGTGAGGTCACTTGTGCCTCTTTGGCTTGTCGGGCAGTGCTAGGGTGTTGGCTGCTGCTGGTGGTGGTGGTTGTGAGGTGACTTGTGAAGCAGTGCGTGCTAGGCCAGTGCTGGTTGCCTGGCTGCTCTTGGCAGCTGTAAGGTTAGTGCTGCATGAAGCCTTGGCAAGCATGTGTCAGTGTGGGAAGGTGCTGTTTGTCCTTGGGAGGTGCCTTTTGGTGTGGCCATTGGTGCTGTGGCTGGTGCCTTGTGTCCCAGGGTGTGAGAGGCCAGAGCTGGAGGCAGCATTGTGAGGTCACTTGTGCCTGTGTGCCTTGTCGGGCAGACTATGGTGTGGGCTGCTGGTGGTGGTGGTGGTTGAGAGGTGACTTGTGAAGCAGTGCATGCTAGGCCAGTGCTGGTTGCCTGGCTGCTCTTGGCATCTGTGAGGTGAGTGCTGCGTGAGGCCGTTTGGCATGTGTCAGTGTGGGAAGGTGCTGTTTGTGCTTGGGAGGTGCCTTTTGGGGTGGCCATTGGTGCTGTGGTTGGTGCCTTGTGTCCCAGGGTGTGAGACGGCAGAGCTGGAGGCAGCACTGTGAGGTCACTTGTGCCTGTGTGTCTTGTTGGGCAGTGCTAGGGTGTTGGCTGCTGCTGGTGGTGGTGGTTGTGAGGTGACTTGTGAAGCAGTGCGTGCTAGGCCAGTGCTGGTTGCCTGGCTGCTCTTGGCAGGTTTGAGGTGAGTGCTGCGTGAGGCCCTTGGAGGCATGTGTCAGTGTGGGAAGGTGCTGTTTGTGCTTGGGAGGTGCCTTTTGGTGTGGCCATTGGTGCTGTGGCTGGTGCCTGGTGTCCCAGGGTGTGCGAGGCCAGAGCTGGAGGCAGCATTGTGAGGTCACTTGTGCCTCTGTGCCTTGTCGGGCAGTGCTAGGGTGTTGGCTGCTGCTGGTGGTGGTGGTTGTGAGGTGACTTGTGAAGCAGTGCGTGCTAGGCCAGTGCTGGTTGTCTGGCTGCTCTTGGCAGCTGTGAGGTTAGTGCTGCGTGAGCCGTTGCAGGCATGTGTCAGTGTGGGAAGCTGCTGTTTGTGCTTGGGAGGTGCCTTTTGGTGTGGCCATTGGTGGTGTGGGTGGTGCCTTGTGTCCCAGGGTGTGCGAGGCCAGAGCTGGAGGCAGCACTGTGAGGTCACTTGTGCCTCTGTGCCTTGTCGGGCAGTGCTAGGGTGTTGGCTGCTGGTGGTGGTGGTGGTGGTTCTGAGGTGACTTGTGAAGCAGTGAGTGCTAGGCCAGTGCTGGTTGCCTGGCTGCTCTTGGCAGCTGTGAGGTGAGTGCTGCCTGAGGCCCTGGCAGGCATGTGTCAGTGTGGGAAGGTGCTGTTTGTGCTTGGGAGGTGCTTTTTGGTGTGGCCATTGGTGTTGTGGCTGGTGCTTTGTGTCCCAGGGTGTGCGAGGGCAGAGCTGGAGGCAGCATTGTGAGGTCACTTGTGCCTCTGTGCCTTGTCGGGCAGTGCTAGGGTGTTGGCTGCTGGTGGTGGTGGTGGTTGTGAGGTGACTTGTGAAGCAGTGAGTTCTAGGCCAGTGCTGGTTACCTGGCTGCTCTTGGCAGCTGTGAGGTGAGTGCTGCGTGAGGCCTTTGCAGGCATGTGTCAGTGTGGGAAGGTGCTGTTTGTCCTTGGGAGGTGCCTTTTGGTGTGGCCATTGGTGCTGTGGCTGGTGCCTTGTGTCCCAGGGTGTGAGAGGCCAGAGCTGGAGGCAGCACTGTGAGGTCACTTGTGCCTCTTTGGCTTGGCGGGCAGTGCTAGGGTGTGGGCTGCTGGTGGTGGTGGTGGTTGTGAGGTGACTTGTGAAGCAGTGCGTGCTAGGCCAGTGCTGGTTGCCTGGCTGCTCTTGGCAGCTTTGAGGTGAGTGCTGCGTGAGGCCCTTGGAGGCATGTGTCAGTGTGGGAAGGTGCTGTTTGTGCTTGGGAGGTGCCTTTTGGGGTGGCCATTGGTGCTGTGGTTGGTGCCTTGTGTCCCAGGGTGTGAGACGGCAGAGCTGGAGGCAGCACTGTGAGGTCACTTGTGCCTGTGTGTCTTGTTGGGCAGTGCTAGGGTGTTGGCTGCTGCTGGTGGTGGTGGTTGTGAGGTGACTTGTGAAGCAGTGCGTGCTAGGCCAGTGCTGGTTGCCTGGCTGCTCTTGGCAGGTTTGAGGTGAGTGCTGCGTGAGGCCCTTGGAGGCATGTGTCAGTGTGGGAAGGTGCTGTTTGTGCTTGGGAGGTGCCTTTTGGTGTGGCCATTGGTGCTGTGGCTGGTGCCTGGTGTCCCAGGGTGTGCGAGGCCAGAGCTGGAGGCAGCATTGTGAGGTCACTTGTGCCTCTGTGCCTTGTCGGGCAGTGCTAGGGTGTTGGCTGCTGCTGGTGGTGGTGGTTGTGAGGTGACTTGTGAAGCAGTGCGTGCTAGGCCAGTGCTGGTTGTCTGGCTGCTCTTGGCAGCTGTGAGGTTAGTGCTGCGTGAGCCGTTGCAGGCATGTGTCAGTGTGGGAAGCTGCTGTTTGTGCTTGGGAGGTGCCTTTTGGTGTGGCCATTGGTGGTGTGGGTGGTGCCTTGTGTCCCAGGGTGTGCGAGGCCAGAGCTGGAGGCAGCACTGTGAGGTCACTTGTGCCTCTGTGCCTTGTCGGGCAGTGCTAGGGTGTTGGCTGCTGGTGGTGGTGGTGGTGGTTCTGAGGTGACTTGTGAAGCAGTGAGTGCTAGGCCAGTGCTGGTTGCCTGGCTGCTCTTGGCAGCTGTGAGGTGAGTGCTGCCTGAGGCCCTGGCAGGCATGTGTCAGTGTGGGAAGGTGCTGTTTGTGCTTGGGAGGTGCTTTTTGGTGTGGCCATTGGTGTTGTGGCTGGTGCTTTGTGTCCCAGGGTGTGCGAGGGCAGAGCTGGAGGCAGCATTGTGAGGTCACTTGTGCCTCTGTGCCTTGTCGGGCAGTGCTAGGGTGTTGGCTGCTGGTGGTGGTGGTGGTTGTGAGGTGACTTGTGAAGCAGTGAGTTCTAGGCCAGTGCTGGTTACCTGGCTGCTCTTGGCAGCTGTGAGGTGAGTGCTGCGTGAGGCCTTTGCAGGCATGTGTCAGTGTGGGAAGGTGCTGTTTGTCCTTGGGAGGTGCCTTTTGGTGTGGCCATTGGTGCTGTGGCTGGTGCCTTGTGTCCCAGGGTGTGAGAGGCCAGAGCTGGAGGCAGCACTGTGAGGTCACTTGTGCCTCTTTGGCTTGGCGGGCAGTGCTAGGGTGTGGGCTGCTGGTGGTGGTGGTGGTTGTGAGGTGACTTGTGAAGCAGTGCGTGCTAGGCCAGTGCTGGTTGCCTGGCTGCTCTTGGCAGCTTTGAGGTGAGTGCTGCGTGAGGCCCTTGGAGGCATGTGTCAGTGTGGGAAGGTGCTGTTTGTCCTTGGGAGGTGCCTTTTGGTGTGGCCATTGGTGCTGTGGCTGGTGCCTTGTGTCCCAGGGTGTGCGAGGCCAGAGCTGGAGGCAGAATTGTGAGGTCACTTGTGCCTCTGTGCCTTGTCGGGCAGTGCTAGGGTGTTGGCTGCTGCTGGTGGTGGTGGTTGTGAGGTCACTTGTGAAGCAGTGCGTGCTAGGCCAGTGCTGGTTGCCTGGCTGCTCTTGGCAGCTGTGAGGTGAGTGCTGCGTGAGGCCGTCGCAGGCATGTGTCAGTGTGGGAAGGTGCTGTTTGTGCTTGGGTGGTGCCTTTTGGTGTGGCCATTGGTGCTGTGGCTGGTGCCTTGTGTCCCAGGGTGTGCGAGTCCGGAGCTGGAGGCAGCATTGTGAGGTCACTTGTGCCTCTGTGCCTTGTCGGGCAGTGCTAGGGTGTTGGCTGCTGCTGGTGGTGGTGGTTGTGAGGTGACTTGTGAAGCAGAGCGTGCTAGGCCAGTGCTGGTTGCCTGGCTGCTCTTGGCAGGTTTGAGGTGAGTGCTGCGTGAGGCCCTTGGAGGCATGTGTCAGTGTGGGAAGGTGCTGTTTGTGCTTGGGAGGTGCCTTTTGGTGTGGCCATTGGTGCTGTGGCTGGTGCCTGGTGTCCCAGGGTGTGCGAGGCCAGAGCTGGAGGCAGCATTGTGAGGTCACTTGTGCCTCTGTGCCTTGTCGGGCAGTGCTAGGGTGTTGGCTGCTGCTGGTGGTGGTGGTTGTGAGGTGACTTGTGAAGCAGTGCGTGCTAGGCCAGTGCTGGTTGCCTGGCTGCTCTTGGCAGCTGTGAGGTTAGTGCTGCATGAGCCGTTGCAGGCATGTGTCAGTGTGGGAAGCTGCTGTTTGTGCTTGGGAGGTGCCTTTTGGTGTGGCCATTGGTGGTGTGGGTGGTGCCTTGTGTCCCAGGGTGTGCGAGGCCAGAGCTGGAGGCAGCACTGTGAGGTCACTTGTGCCTCTGTGCCTTGTCGGGCAGTGCTAGGGTGTTGGCTGCTGGTGGTGGTGGTGGTGGTTCTGAGGTGACTTGTGAAGCAGTGAGTGCTAGGCCAGTGCTGGTTGCCTGGCTGCTCTTGGCAGCTGTGAGGTGAGTGCTGTGTGAGGCCGTCGCAGGCATGTGTCAGTGTGGGAAGGTGCTGTTTGTGCTTGGGAGGTGCTTTTTGGTGTGGCCATTGGTGTTGTGGCTGGTGCTTTGTGTCCCAGGGTGTGCGAGGGCAGAGCTGGAGGCAGCATTGTGAGGTCACTTGTGCCTCTGTGCGTTGTTGGGCAGTGCTAGGGTGTTGGCTGCTGCTGGTGGTGGTGGTTGTGAGGTCACTTGTGAAGCAGTGCGTGCTAGGCCAGTGCTGGTTGCCTGGCTGCTCTTGGCAGCTGTGAGGTGAGTGCTGCGTGAGGCCGTCGCAGGCATGTGTCAGTGTGGGAAGGTGCTGTTTGTGCTTGGGTGGTGCCTTTTGGTGTGGCCATTGGTGCTGTGGCTGGTGCCTTGTGTCCCAGGGTGTGCGAGGCCACAGCTGGAGGCAGCATTGTGAGGTCACTTGTGCCTCTGTGCCTTGGCGGGCAGTGCTAGGGTGTTGGCTGCTGCTGGTGGTGGTGGTTGTGAGGTGAGTTGTGAAGCAGTGCGTGCTAGGCCAGTGCTGGTTGCCTGGCTGCTCTTGGCAGCTATGAGGTGAGTGCTGTGTGAGGCCCTGGCAGGCATGTGTCAGTGTGGGAAGGTGCTGTTTGTGCTTGGGAGGTGCCTTTTGGTGTGGCCATTGGTGCTGTGGCTGGTGCCTTGTGGCCCAGGGTGTGAGAGGCCAGAGCTGGAGGCAGCATTGTGAGGTCACTTGTGCCTGTGTGCCTTGTCGGGCAGTGCTAGGGTGTTGGCTGCTGCTGGTGGTGGTGGTTGTGAGGTGACTTGTGAAGCAGTGTGTGCTAGGCCAGTGCTGGTTGCCTGGCTGCTCTTGGCAGCTGTGAGGTGAGTGCTGCATGAGGCCCTGGCAGGCATGTGTCAGTGTGGGAAGGTGCTGTTTGTCCTTGGGAGGTGCCTTTTGGTGTGGCCATTGGTGCTGTGGCTGGTGCCTTGTGTCCCAGGGTGTGAGAGGGCAGAGCTGGAGGCAGCACTGTGAGGTCACTTGTGCCTCTTTGGCTTGGCGGGCAGTGCTAGGGTGTGGGCTGCTGGTGGTGGTGGTGGTTGTGAGGTGACTTGTGAAGCAGTGCGTGCTAGGCCAGTGCTGGCTGCCTGGCTGCTGTTGGCAGCTGTTAGGTTAGTGCTGCATGAGGCCCTGGCAGGCATGTGTCAGTGTGGGAAGGTGCTGTTTGTCCTTGGGAGGTGCCTTTTGGTGTGGCCATTGGTGCTGTGGCTGGTGCCTTGTGTCCCAGGGTGTGCGAGGCCAGAGCTGGAGGCAGCATTGTGAGGTCACTTGTGCCTCTGTGCCTTGTCGGGCAGACTAGGGTGTGGGCTGCTGCTGGTGGTGGTGGTTGTGAGGTGACTTGTGAAGCAGTGCGTGCTAGGCCAGTGCTGGTTGCCTGGCTGCTCTTGGCAGCTGTGAGATGAGTGCTGCGTGAGGCCGTCGCAGGCATGTGTCAGTGTGGGAAGGTGCTGTTTGTGCTTGGGAGGTGCCTTTTGGTGTGCCCATTTGTGCTGTGGCTGGTGCCTTGTGTCCCAGGGTGTGCGAGGCCAGAGCTGGAGGCAGCATTGTGAGGTCACTTGTGCCTCTGTGCCTTGTCGGGCAGTGCTAGGGTGTGGGCTGCTGGTGGTGGTGGTGGTTGTGAGGTCACTTGTGAAGCAGTGCGTGCTAGGCCAGTGCTGGTTGCCTGGCTGCTCTTGGCAGCTGTGAGGTGAGTGCTGCGTGAGGCCCTGGCAGGCATGTGTCAGTGTGGGAAGGTGCTGTTTGTGCTTGGGAGGTGCCTTTTGGTGTGGCCATTGGTGCTGTGGCTGGTGCCTTGTGTCCCAGGGTGTGAGAGGCCAGACATGGAGGCAGCATTGTGAGGTCACTTGTGCCTCTGTGCGTTGTCGGGCAGTGCTAGGGTGTTGGCTGCTGCTGGTGGTGGTGGTTGTGAGGTGACTTGTGAAGCAGTGCGTGCTAGGCCAGTGCTGGTTGCCTGGCTGCTCTTGGCAGCTGTGAGGTGAGTGCTGCGTGAGGCCCTTGGAGGCATGTGTCAGTGTGGGAAGGTGCTGTTTGTGCTTGGGAGGTGCCTTTTGGTGTGGCCATTGGTGCTGTGGCTGGTGCCTTGTGTCCCAGGGTGTGAGAGGCCGGAGCTGTAGGCAGCATTGTGAAGTCACTTGTGCCTCTGTGCGTTGTCGGGCAGTGCTAGGGTGTTGGCTGCTGCTGGTGGTGGTGGTTGTGAGGTGACTTGTGAAGCAGTGCGTGCTAGGCCAGTGCTGGTTGCCTGGCTGCTCTTGGCAGGTTTGAGGTGAGTGCTGCGTGAGGCCCTGGCAGGCATGTGTCAGTGTGAGAAGGTGCTGTTTGTCCTTGGGAGGTGCCTTTTGGTGTGGCCATTGGTGCTGTGGCTGGTGCCTTGTGTCCCAGGGTGTGCGAGGCCAGAGCTGGAGGCAGCATTGTGAGGTCACTTGTGCCTGTGTGCCTTGTCAGGCAGTGCTCGGGTGTTGGCTGCTGGTGGTGGTGGTTGTGAGGTGACTTGTGAAGCAGTGCGTGCTAGGCCAGTGCTGGTTGCCTGGCTGCTCTTGGCAGCTGTGAGGTGAGTGCTGCGTGAGGCCGTCGCAGGCATGTTTTAGTGTGGGAAGGTGCTGTTTGTGCTTGGGAGGTGCCTTTTGTTGTGGCCATTGGTGCTGTGGCTGGTGCCTTGTGTCCCAGGGTGTGCGAGGCCAGACCTGGAGGCAGCATTGTGAGGTCACTTGTGCCTCTGTGTGTTGTCAGGCAGTGCTAGGGTGTTGGCTGTTGTTGGTGGTGGTGGTTGTGAGGTCACTTGTGAAGCAGTGCGTGCTAGGCCAGTGCTGGTTGCCTGGCTGCTCTTGGCAGCTGTGAGGTGAGTGCTGCCTGAGGCCCTTGGAGGCATGTGTCAGTGTGGGAAGGTGCTGTTTGTGCTTGGGAGGTGCCTTTTGTTGTGGCCATTGGTGCTGTGGCTGGTGCCTTGTGTCCCAGGGTGTGCGAGGCCAGAGCTGGAGGCAGCATTGTGAGGTCACTTGTGCCTCTGTGCCTTGTCGGGCAGTGCTAGGGTGTTGGCTGCTGCTGGTGGTGGTGGTTGTGAGGTGACTTGTGAAGCAGTGCGTGCTAGGCCAGTGCTGGTTGCCTGGCTGCTCTTGGCAGCTGTGAGGTGAGTGCTGCGTGAGGCCTTTGCAGGCATGTGTCAGTGTGGGAAGGTGCTGTTTGTGCTTGGGAGGTGCCTTTTGGTGTGGCCATTGGTGCTGTGGCTGGTGCCTTGTGTCCCAGGGTGTGAGATGCCGGAGCTGGAGGCAGAATTGTGAGGTCACTTGTGCCTCTGTGCGTTGTCGGGCAGTGCTCGGGTGTTGGCTGCTGCTGGTGGTGGTGGTTGTGAGGTGACTTGTGAAGCAGTGCATGCTAGGCCAGTGCTGGTTGCCTGGCTGCTCTTGGCAGCTGTGAGGTGAGTGCTGCGTGAGGCCGTCGCAGGCATGTGTCAGTGTGGGAAGGTGCTGTTTGTGCTTGGGAGGTGCCTTTTGGTGTGGCCATTGGTGCTGTGGCTGGTGCCTTGTGTCCCAGGGTGTGAGAGGCCAGAGCTGGAGGCAGCATTGTGAGGTCACTTGTGCCTCTGTGCCTTGTCGGGCAGTGCTAGGGTGTTGGCTGCTGCTGGTGGTGGTGGTTGTGAGGTCACTTGTGAAGCAGTGCATGCTAGGCCAGTGCTGGTTGCCTGGCTGCTCTTGCAGCTGTGAGGTGAGTGCTGCGTGAGGCCGTTGCAGGCATGTGTCAGTGTGGGAAGGTGCTGTTTGTGCTTGGGAGGTGCCTTTTGGTGTGGCCATTGGTGCTGTGGCTGGTGCCTTGTGTCCCAGGGTGTGCGAGTCCGGAGCTGGAGGCAGCATTGTGAGGTCACTTGTGCCTCTGTGCCTTGTCGGGCAGTGCTCGGGTGTTGGCTGCTGCTGGTGGTGGTGGTTGTGAGGTGACTTGTGAAGCAGTGCGTGCTAGGCCAGTGCTGGTTGCCTGGCTGCTCTTGGCAGCTGTGAGGTGAGTGCTGCGTGAGGCCATCGCAGGCATGTGTCAGTGTGGGAAGGTGCTGTTTGTGCTTGGGAGGTGCCTTTTGGTGTGGCCATTGGTGCTGTGGCTGGTGCCTTGTGTCCCAGGGTGTGAGAGGCCGGAGCTGGAGGCAGCATTGTGAGGTCACTTGTGCCTCTGTGTGTTGTCAGGCAGTGCTAGGGTGTTGGCTGCTGCTGGTGGTGGTCGTTGTGAGGTGAGTTGTGAAGCAGTGCGTGCTAGGCCAGTGCTGGTTGCCTGGCTGCTCTTGGCAGCTGTGAGGTGAGTGCTGCGTGAGGCCCTTGGAGGCATGTGTCAGTGTGGGAAGGTGCTGTTTGTGCTTGGGAGGTAGCTTTTGTTGTGGCCATTGGTGCTGTGGCTGGTGCCTTGTGTCCCAGGGTGTGCGAGGCCAGAGCTGGAGGCAGCACTGTGAGGTCACTTGTGCCTCTGTGCGTTGTCGGGCAGTGCTAGGGTGTTGGCTGCTGCTGGTGGTGGTGGTTGTGAGGTGACTTGTGAAGCAGTGCATGATAGGCCAGTGCTGGTTGCCTGGCTGCTCTTGGCAGCTGTGAGGTGAGTGCTGCGTGAGGCCGTAGCAGGCCTGTGTCAGTGTGGGAAGGTGCTGTTTGTGCTTGGGAGGTGCCTTTTGTTGTGGCCATTGGTGCTGTGGCTGGTGCCTTGTGTCCCAGGGTGTGCGAGGCCAGAGCTGGAGGCAGCATTGTGAGGTCACTTGTGCATCTGTGCGTTGTCAGGCAGTGCTAGGGTGTTGGCTGCTGCTGGTGGTGGTGGTTGTGAGGTGACTTTTGAAGCAGTGCGTGCTAGGCCAGTGCTGGTTGCCTGGCTGCTCTTGGCAGCTGTGAGGTGAGTGCTGCGTGAGGCCGTCGCAGGCATGTGTCAGTGTGGGAAGGTGCTATTTGTGCTTGGGAGGTGCCTTTTGGTGTGGCCATTGGTGCTGTGGCTGGTGCCTTGTGTCCCAGGGTGTGAGAGGCCAGAGCTGGAGGCAGCATTGTGAGGTCACTTGTGCCTCTGTGCGTTGTCGGGCAGTGCTAGGGTGTTGGCTGCTGCTGGTGGTGGTGGTTGTGAGGTGACTTGTGAAGCAGTGCATGCTAGGCCAGTGCTGTTTGCCTGGCTGCTCTTGCAGCTGTGAGGTGAGTGCTGCCTGAGGCCGTCGCAGGCATGTGTCAGTGTGGGAAGGTGCTGTTTGTGCTTGGGAGGTGCCTTTTGGTGTGGCCATTGGTGCTGTGGCTGGTGCCTTGTGTCCCAGGGTGTGCGAGTCCGGAGCTGGAGGCAGCATTGTGAGGTCACTTGTGCCTCTGTGCCTTGTCGGGCAGTGCTCGGGTGTTGGCTGCTGCTGGTGGTGGTGGTTGTGAGGTGACTTGTGAAGCAGTGCGTGCTAGGCCAGTGCTGGTTGCCTGGCTGCTCTTGGCAGCTGTGAGGTGAGTGCTGCGTGAGGCCATCGCAGGCATGTGTCAGTGTGGGAAGGTGCTGTTTGTGCTTGGGAGGTGCCTTTTGGTGTGGCCATTGGTGCTGTGGCTGGTGCCTTGTGTCCCAGGGTGTGAGAGGCCGGAGCTGGAGGCAGCATTGTGAGGTCACTTGTGCCTCTGTGTGTTGTCAGGCAGTGCTAGGGTGTTGGCTGCTGCTGGTGGTGGTCGTTGTGAGGTGAGTTGTGAAGCAGTGCGTGCTAGGCCAGTGCTGGTTGCCTGGCTGCTCTTGGCAGCTGTGAGGTGAGTGCTGCGTGAGGCCCTTGGAGGCATGTGTCAGTGTGGGAAGGTGCTGTTTGTGCTTGGGAGGTAGCTTTTGTTGTGGCCATTGGTGCTGTGGCTGGTGCCTTGTGTCCCAGGGTGTGCGAGGCCAGAGCTGGAGGCAGCACTGTGAGGTCACTTGTGCCTCTGTGCGTTGTCGGGCAGTGCTAGGGTGTTGGCTGCTGCTGGTGGTGGTGGTTGTGAGGTGACTTGTGAAGCAGTGCATGATAGGCCAGTGCTGGTTGCCTGGCTGCTCTTGGCAGCTGTGAGGTGAGTGCTGCGTGAGGCCGTAGCAGGCCTGTGTCAGTGTGGGAAGGTGCTGTTTGTGCTTGGGAGGTGCCTTTTGTTGTGGCCATTGGTGCTGTGGCTGGTGCCTTGTGTCCCAGGGTGTGCGAGGCCAGAGCTGGAGGCAGCATTGTGAGGTCACTTGTGCATCTGTGCGTTGTCAGGCAGTGCTAGGGTGTTGGCTGCTGCTGGTGGTGGTGGTTGTGAGGTGACTTTTGAAGCAGTGCGTGCTAGGCCAGTGCTGGTTGCCTGGCTGCTCTTGGCAGCTGTGAGGTGAGTGCTGCGTGAGGCCGTCGCAGGCATGTGTCAGTGTGGGAAGGTGCTATTTGTGCTTGGGAGGTGCCTTTTGGTGTGGCCATTGGTGCTGTGGCTGGTGCCTTGTGTCCCAGGGTGTGAGAGGCCAGAGCTGGAGGCAGCATTGTGAGGTCACTTGTGCCTCTGTGCGTTGTCGGGCAGTGCTAGGGTGTTGGCTGCTGCTGGTGGTGGTGGTTGTGAGGTGACTTGTGAAGCAGTGCATGCTAGGCCAGTGCTGTTTGCCTGGCTGCTCTTGCAGCTGTGAGGTGAGTGCTGCCTGAGGCCGTCGCAGGCATGTGTCAGTGTGGGAAGGTGCTGTTTGTGCTTGGGAGGTGCCTTTTGGTGTGGCCATTGGTGCTGTGGCTGGTGCCTTGTGTCCCAGGGTGTGCGAGGCCAGAGCTGGAGGCAGCATTGTGAGGTCACTTGTGCCTCTGTGCGTTGTCGGGCAGTGCTAGGGTGTTGGCTGCTGCTGGTGGTGGTGGTTGTGAGGTGACTTGTGAAGCAGTGCGTGCTAGGCCAGTGCTGGTTGCCTGGCTGCTCTTGGCAGCTGTGAGGTGAGTGCTGCGTGAGGCCGTCGCAGGCATGTGTCAGTGTGGGAAGGTGCTGTTTGTGCTTGGGAGGTGCCTTTTGGTGTGGCCATTGGTGCTGTGGCTGGTGCCTTGTGTCCCAGGGTGTGAGATGCCGGAGCTGGAGGCAGCATTGTGAGGTCACTTGTGCCTCTGTGCGTTGTCGGGCAGTGCTCGGGTGTTGGCTGCTGCTGGTGGTGGTGGTTGTGAGGTGACTTGTGAAGCAGTGCGTGCTAGGCCAGTGCTGGTTGCCTGGCTGCTCTTGGCAGCTGTGAGGTGAGTGCTGCGTGAGGCCGTCGCAGGCATGTGTCAGTGTGGGAAGGTGCTGTTTGTGCTTGGGAGGTGCCTTTTGGTGTGGCCATTGGTGCTGTGGCTGGTGCCTTGTGTCCCAGGGTGTGCGAGGCCAGAGCTGGAGGCAGCATTGTGAGGTCACTTGTGCCTCTGTGCCTTGTCGGGCAGTGCTAGGGTGTTGGCTGCTGCTGGTGGTGGTGGTTGTGAGGTCACTTGTGAAGCAGTGCATGCTAGGCCAGTGCTGGTTGCCTGGCTGCTCTTGCAGCTGTGAGGTGAGTGCTGCCTGAGGCCGTCGCAGGCATGTGTCAGTGTGGGAAGGTGCTGTTTGTGCTTGGGAGGTGCCTTTTGGTGTGGCCATTGGTGCTGTGGCTGGTGCCTTGTGTCCCAGGGTGTGCGAGGCCAGAGCTGGAGGCAGCATTGTGAGGTCACTTGTGCCTCTGTGCGTTGTCGGGCAGTGCTAGGGTGTTGGCTGCTGCTGGTGGTGGTGGTTGTGAGGTCACTTGTGAAGCAGTGCATGCTAGGCCAATGCTGGTTGCCTGGCTGCTCTTGGCAGCTGTGAGGTGAGTGCTGCGTGAGGCCGTTGCAGGCATGTGTCAGTGTGGGAAGGTGCTGTTTGTGCTTGGGAGGTGCCTTTTGGTGTGGCCATTGGTGCTGTGGCTGGTGCCTTGTGTCCCAGGGTGTGAGAGGCCAGAGCTGGAGGCAGCATTGTGAGGTCACTTGTGCCACTGTGCCTTGGTGGGCAGTGCTCGGGTGTTGGCTGCTGGTGGTGGTGGTGGTTATGAGGTGACTTGTGAAGCAGTGCGTGCTAGGCCAGTGCTGGTTGCCTGGCTGCTCTTGGCAGCTGTGAGGTGAGTGCTGCGTGAGGCCGTCGCAGGCATGTGTCAGTGTGGGAAGGTGCTGTTTGTGCTTGGGAGGTGCCTTTTGGTGTGGCCATTGGTGCTGTGGCTGGTGCCTTGTGTCCCAGGGTGTGAGAGGCCAGATCTGGAGGCAGCATTGTGAGGTCACTTGTGCCTCTGTGCGTTGTCGGGCAGTGCTAGGGTGTTGGCTGCTGCTGGTGGTGGTGGTTGTGAGGTGACTTGTGAAGCAGTGCGTGCTAGGCCAGTGCTGTTTGCCTGGCTGCTCTTGCAGCTGTGAGGTGAGTGCTGCCTGAGGCCGTCGCAGGCATGTGTCAGTGTGGGAAGGTGCTGTTTGTGCTTGGGAGGTGCCTTTTGGTGTGGCCATTGGTGCTGTGGCTGGTGCCTTGTGTCCCAGGGTGTGCGAGGCCAGAGCTGGAGGCAGCATTGTGAGGTCACTTGTGCCTCTGTGCGTTGTCAGGCAGTGCTAGGGTGTTGGCTGCTGCTGGTGGTGGTGGTTGTGAGGTGACTTGTGAAGCAGTGCATGCTAGGCCAGTGCTGTTTGCCTGGCTGCTCTTGCAGCTGTGAGGTGAGTGCTGCCTGAGGCCGTCGCAGGCATGTGTCAGTGTGGGAAGGTGCTGTTTGTGCTTGGGAGGTGCCTTTTGGTGTGGCCATTGGTGCTGTGGCTGGTGCCTTGTGTCCCAGGGTGTGCGAGGCCAGAGCTGGAGGCAGCATTGTGAGGTCACTTGTGCCTCTGTGTGTTGTCAGGCAGTGCTAGGGTGTTGGCTGCTGCTGGTGGTGGTGGTTGTGAGGTGAGTTGTGAAGCAGTGCGTGCTAGGCCAGTGCTGGTTGCCTGGCTGCTCTTGGCAGCTGTGAGGTGAGTGCTGCGTGAGGCCCTGGCAGGCATGTGTCAGTGTGGGAACGTGCTATCTGTGCTTGGGAGGTGCCTTTTGGTGTGGCCATTGGTGCTGTGGCTGGTGCCTTGTGTCCCAGGGTGTGAGAGGCCAGAGCTGGAGGCAGCATTGTGAGGTCACTTGTGCCTCTGTGCCTTGTCGGGCAGTGCTAGGGTGTTGGCTGCTGCTGGTGGTGGTGGTTGTGAGGTGACTTGTGAAGCAGTGCGTGCTAGGCCAGTGCTGGTTGCCTGGCTGCTCTTGGCAGCTGTGAGGTGAGTGCTGCGTGAGGCCGTTGCAGGCATGTGTCAGTGTGGGAAGGTGCTGTTTGTGCTTGGGAGGTGCCTTTTGGTGTGGCCATTGGTGCTGTGGCTGGTGCCTTGTGTCCCAGGGTGTGAGAGGCCAGAGCTGGAGGCAGCATTGTGAGGTCACTTGTGCCACTGTGCCTTGGTGGGCAGTGCTCGGGTGTTGGCTGCTGGTGGTGGTGGTGGTTATGAGGTGACTTGTGAAGCAGTGCGTGCTAGGCCAGTGCTGGTTGCCTGGCTGCTCTTGGCAGCTGTGAGGTGAGTGCTGCGTGAGGCCGTCGCAGGCATGTGTCAGTGTGGGAAGGTGCTGTTTGTGCTTGGGAGGTGCCTTTTGGTGTGGCCATTGGTGCTGTGGCTGGTGCCTTGTGTCCCAGGGTGTGCGAGGCCAGAGCTGGAGGCAGCATTGTGAGGTCACTTGTGCCTCTGTGCGTTGTCAGGCAGTGCTAGGGTGTTGGCTGCTGCTGGTGGTGGTGGTTGTGAGGTGACTTGTGAAGCAGTGCGTGCTAGGCCAGTGCTGGTTGCCTGGCTGCTCTTGGCAGCTGTGAGGTGAGTGCTGCGTGAGGCCCTTGGAGGCATGTGTCAGTGTGGGAAGGTGCTGTTTGTGCTTGGGAGGTGCCTTTTGGTGTGGCCATTGGTGCTGTGGCTGGTGCCTTGTGTCCCAGGGTGTGCGAGTCCGGAGCTGGAGGCAGCATTGTGAGGTCACTTGTGCCTCTGTGCCTTGTCGGGCAGTGCTCGGGTGTTGGCTGCTGCTGGTGGTGGTGGTTGTGAGGTGACTTGTGAAGCAGTGTGTGCTAGGCCAGTGCTGGTTGCCTGGCTGCTCTTGGCAGCTGTGAGGTGAGTGCTGCGTGAGGCACTCGCAGGCATGTGTCAGTGTGGGAAGGTGCTGTTTGTCCTTGGGAGGTGCCTTTTGGTGTGGCCATTGGTGCTGTGGCTGTTGCCTTGTGTCCCAGGGTGTGCGAGGCCAGAGCTGGAGGCAGCATTGTGAGGTCACTTGTGCCTCCGTGCCTTGTCGGGCAGTGCTAGGGTGTTGGCTGCTGCTGGTGGTGGTGGTTGTGAGGTGACTTGTGAAGCAGTGCGTGCTAGGCCAGTGCTGGTTGCCTGGCTGCTCTTGGCAGCTGTGAGGTGAGTGCTGCGTGAGGCCCTTGGAGGCATGTGTCAGTGTGGGAAGGTGCTGTTTGTGCTTGGGAGGTGGCTTTTGTTGTGGCCATTGGTGCTGTGGCTGGTGTCTTGTGTCCCAGGGTGTGCGAGGCCAGAGCTGGAGGCAGCACTGTGAGGTCACTTGTGCCTCTGTGCGTTGTCGGGCAGTGCTAGGGTGTTGGCTGCTGCTGGTGGTGGTGGTTGTGAGGTGACTTGTGAAGCAGTGCATGATAGGCCAGTGCTGGTTGCCTGGCTGCTCTTGGCAGCTGTGAGGTGAGTGCTGCGTGAGGCCGTAGCAGGCCTGTGTCAGTGTGGGAAGGTGCTGTTTGTGCTTGGGAGGTGCCTTTTGGTGTGGCCATTGGTGCTGTGGCTGGTGCCTTGTGTCCCAGGGTGTGCGAGGCCAGAGCTGGAGGCAGCATTGTGAGGTCACTTGTGCATCTGTGCGTTGTCAGGCAGTGCTAGGGTGTTGGCTGCTGCTGGTGGTGGTGGTTGTGAGGTGACTTTTGAAGCAGTGCGTGCTAGGCCAGTGCTGGTTGCCTGGCTGCTCTTGGCAGCTGTGAGGTGAGTGCTGCGTGAGGCCCTTGGAGGCATGTGTCAGTGTGGGAAGGTGCTGTTTGTGCTTGGGAGGTGGCTTTTGTTGTGGCCATTGGTGCTGTGGCTGGTGCCTTGTGTCCCAGGGTGTGCGAGGCCAGAGCTGGAGGCAGCACTGTGAGGTCACTTGTGCCTCTGTGCGTTGTCGGGCAGTGCTAGGGTGTTGGCTGCTGCTGGTGGTGGTGGTTGTGAGGTGACTTGTGAAGCAGTGCATGATAGGCCAGTGCTGGTTGCCTGGCTGCTCTTGGCAGCTGTGAGGTGAGTGCTGCGTGAGGCCGTAACAGGCCTGTGTCAGTGTGGGAAGGTGCTGTTTGTGCTTGGGAGGTGCCTTTTGTTGTGGCCATTGGTGCTGTGGCTGGTGCCTTGTGTCCCAGGGTGTGCGAGGCCAGAGCTGGAGGCAGCATTGTGAGGTCACTTGTGCATCTGTGCGTTGTCAGGCAGTTGTAGGGTGTTGGCTGCTGCTGGTGGTGGTGGTTGTGAGGTGACTTTTGAAGCAGTGCATGCTAGGCCAATGCTGGTTGCCTGGCTGCTCTTGGCAGCTGTGAGGTGAGTGCTGCGTGAGGCCGTTGCAGGCATGTGTCAGTGTGGGAAGGTGCTGTTTGTGCTTGGGAGGTGCCTTTTGGTGTGGCCATTGGTGCTGTGGCTGGTGCCTTGTGTCCCAGGGTGTGAGAGGCCAGAGCTGGAGGCAGCATTGTGAGGTCACTTGTGCCACTGTGCCTTGGTGGGCAGTGCTCGGGTGTTGGCTGCTGGTGGTGGTGGTGGTTATGAGGTGACTTGTGAAGCAGTGCGTGCTAGGCCAGTGCTGGTTGCCTGGCTGCTCTTGGCAGCTGTGAGGTGAGTGCTGCGTGAGGCCGTCGCAGGCATGTGTTAGTGTGGGAAGGTGCTCTTTGTGCTTGGGAGGTGCCTTTTGTTGTGGCCATTGGTGCTGTGGCTGGTGCCTTGTGTCCCAGGGTGTGAGAGGCCAGATCTGGAGGCAGCATTGTGAGGTCACTTGTGCCTCTGTGCGTTGTCGGGCAGTGCTAGGGTGTTGGCTGCTGCTGGTGGTGGTGGTTGTGAGGTGACTTGTGAAGCAGTGCATGCTAGGCCAGTGCTGTTTGCCTGGCTGCTCTTGCAGCTGTGAGGTGAGTGCTGCCTGAGGCCGTCGCAGGCATGTGTCAGTGTGGGAAGGTGCTGTTTGTGCTTGGGAGGTGCCTTTTGGTGTGGCCATTGGTGCTGTGGCTGGTGCCTTGTGTCCCAGGGTGTGCGAGGCCAGAGCTGGAGGCAGCATTGTGAGGTCACTTGTGCCTCTGTGTGTTGTCAGGCAGTGCTAGGGTGTTGGCTGCTGCTGGTGGTGGTGGTTGTGAGGTGAGTTGTGAAGCAGTGCGTGCTAGGCCAGTGCTGGTTGCCTGGCTGCTCTTGGCAGCTGTGAGGTGAGTGCTGCGTGAGGCCCTGGCAGGCATGTGTCAGTGTGGGAACGTGCTATCTGTGCTTGGGAGGTGCCTTTTGTTGTGGCCATTGGTGCTGTGGCTGGTGCCTTGTGTCCCAGGGTGTGAGAGGCCAGAGCTGGAGGCAGAATTGTGAGGTCACTTGTGCCTCTGTGCCTTGTCGGGCAGTGCTAGGGTGTTGGCTGCTGCTGGTGGTGGTGGTTGTGAGGTGACTTGTGAAGCAGTGCGTGCTAGGCCAGTGCTGGTTGCCTGGCTGCTCTTGGCAGCTGTGAGGTGAGTGCTGCGTGAGGCCGTTGCAGGCATGTGTCAGTGTGGGAAGGTGCTGTTTGTGCTTGGGAGGTGCCTTTTGGTGTGGCCATTGGTGCTGTGGCTGGTGCCTTGTGTCCCAGGGTGTGAGAGGCCAGAGCTGGAGGCAGCATTGTGAGGTCACTTGTGCCACTGTGCCTTGGTGGGCAGTGCTCGGGTGTTGGCTGCTGGTGGTGGTGGTGGTTATGAGGTGACTTGTGAAGCAGTGCGTGCTAGGCCAGTGCTGGTTGCCTGGCTGCTCTTGGCAGCTGTGAGGTGAGTGCTGCGTGAGGCCGTCGCAGGCATGTGTCAGTGTGGGAAGGTGCTGTTTGTGCTTGGGAGGTGCCTTTTGGTGTGGCCATTGGTGCTGTGGCTGGTGCCTTGTGTCCCAGGGTGTGCGAGGCCAGAGCTGGAGGCAGCATTGTGAGGTCACTTGTGCCTCTGTGCGTTGTCAGGCAGTGCTAGGGTGTTGGCTGCTGCTGGTGGTGGTGGTTGTGAGGTGACTTGTGAAGCAGTGCGTGCTAGGCCAGTGCTGGTTGCCTGGCTGCTCTTGGCAGCTGTGAGGTGAGTGCTGCGTGAGGCCCTTGGAGGCATGTGTCAGTGTGGGAAGGTGCTGTTTGTGCTTGGGAGGTGCCTTTTGGTGTGGCCATTGGTGCTGTGGCTGGTGCCTTGTGTCCCAGGGTGTGCGAGTCCGGAGCTGGAGGCAGCATTGTGAGGTCACTTGTGCCTCTGTGCCTTGTCGGGCAGTGCTAGGGTGTTGGCTGCTGCTGGTGGTGGTGGTTGTGAGGTGACTTGTGAAGCAGTGTGTGCTAGGCCAGTGCTGGTTGCCTGGCTGCTCTTGGCAGCTGTGAGGTGAGTGCTGCGTGAGGCCCTGGCAGGCATGTGTCAGTGTGGGAAGGTGCTGTTTGTCCTTGGGAGGTGCCTTTTGGTGTGGCCATTGGTGCTGTGGCTGTTGCCTTGTGTCCCAGGGTGTGCGAGGCCAGAGCTGGAGGCAGCATTGTGAGGTCACTTGTGCCTCCGTGCCTTGTCGGGCAGTGCTAGGGTGTTGGCTGTTGCTGGTGGTGGTGGTTGTGAGGTGACTTGTGAAGCAGTGCATGCTAGGCCAGTGCTGGTTGCCTGGCTGCTCTTGCAGCTGTGAGGTGAGTGCTGCCTGAGGCCGTCGCAGGCATGTGTCAGTGTGGGAAGGTGCTGTTTGTCCTTGGGAGGTGCCTTTTGGTGTGGCCATTGGTGCTGTGGCTGTTGCCTTGTGTCCCAGGGTGTGCGAGGCCAGAGCTGGAGGCAGCATTGTGAGGTCACTTGTGCCTCTGTGCATTGTTGGGCAGTGCTAGGGTGTTGGCTGCTGCTGGTGGTGGTGGTTGTGAGGTGACTTGTGAAGCAGTGCGTGCTAGGCCAGTGCTGGTTGCCTGGCTGCTCTTGGCAGCTGTGAGGTGAGTGCTGCGTGAGGCCCTTGGAGGCATGTGTCAGTGTGGGAAGGTGCTGTTTGTGCTTGGGAGGTGGCTTTTGTTGTGGCCATTGGTGCTGTGGCTGGTGCCTTGTGTCCCAGGGTGTGCGAGGCCAGAGCTGGAGGCAGCACTGTGAGGTCACTTGTGCCTCTGTGCGTTGTCGGGCAGTGCTAGGGTGTTGGCTGCTGCTGGTGGTGGTGGTTGTGAGGTGACTTGTGAAGCAGTGCATGATAGGCCAGTGCTGGTTGCCTGGCTGCTCTTGGCAGCTGTGAGGTGAGTGCTGCGTGAGGCCGTAGCAGGCCTGTGTTAGTGTGGGAAGGTGCTGTTTGTGCTTGGGAGGTGCCTTTTGGTGTGGCCATTGGTGCTGTGGCTGGTGCCTTGTGTCCCAGGGTGTGCGAGGCCAGAGCTGGAGGCAGCATTGTGAGGTCACTTGTGCATCTGTGCGTTGTCAGGCAGTGCTAGGGTGTTGGCTGCTGCTGGTGGTGGTGGTTGTGAGGTGACTTTTGAAGCAGTGCGTGCTAGGCCAGTGCTGGTTGCCTGGCTGCTCTTGGCAGCTGTGAGGTGAGTGCTGCGTGAGGCCCTTGGAGGCATGTGTCAGTGTGGGAAGGTGCTGTTTGTGCTTGGGAGGTGCCTTTTGGTGTGGCCATTGGTGCTGTGGCTGGTGCCTTGTGTCCCAGGGTGTGCGAGGCCAGAGCTGGAGGCAGCACTGTGAGGTCACTTGTGCCTCTGTGCGTTGTCGGGCAGTGCTAGGGTGTTGGCTGCTGCTGGTGGTGGTGGTTGTGAGGTGACTTGTGAAGCAGTGCATGCTAGGCCAGTGCTGGTTGCCTGGCTGCTCTTGGCAGCTGTGAGGTGAGTGCTGCGTGAGGCCGTAGCAGGCCTGTGTCAGTGTGGGAAGGTGCTGTTTGTGCTTGGGAGGTGCCTTTTGTTGTGGCCATTGGTGCTGTGGCTGGTGCCTTGTGTCCCAGGGTGTGCGAGGCCAGAGCTGGAGGCAGCATTGTGAGGTCACTTGTGCATCTGTGCGTTGTCAGGCAGTTGTAGGGTGTTGGCTGCTGCTGGTGGTGGTGGTTGTGAGGTGACTTTTGAAGCAGTGCATGCTAGGCCAATGCTGGTTGCCTGGCTGCTCTTGGCAGCTGTGAGGTGAGTGCTGCGTGAGGCCGTTGCAGGCATGTGTCAGTGTGGGAAGGTGCTGTTTGTGCTTGGGAGGTGCCTTTTGGTGTGGCCATTGGTGCTGTGGCTGGTGCCTTGTGTCCCAGGGTGTGAGAGGCCAGAGCTGGAGGCAGCATTGTGAGGTCACTTGTGCCACTGTGCCTTGGTGGGCAGTGCTCGGGTGTTGGCTGCTGGTGGTGGTGGTGGTTATGAGGTGACTTGTGAAGCAGTGCGTGCTAGGCCAGTGCTGGTTGCCTGGCTGCTCTTGGCAGCTGTGAGGTGAGTGCTGCGTGAGGCCGTCGCAGGCATGTGTTAGTGTGGGAAGGTGCTCTTTGTGCTTGGGAGGTGCCTTTTGGTGTGGCCATTGGTGCTGTGGCTGGTGCCTTGTGTCCCAGGGTGTGAGAGGCCAGATCTGGAGGCAGCATTGTGAGGTCACTTGTGCCTCTGTGCGTTGTCGGGCAGTGCTAGGGTGTTGGCTGCTGCTGGTGGTGGTGGTTGTGAGGTGACTTGTGAAGCAGTGCATGCTAGGCCAGTGCTGTTTGCCTGGCTGCTCTTGCAGCTGTGAGGTGAGTGCTGCCTGAGGCCGTCGCAGGCATGTGTCAGTGTGGGAAGGTGCTGTTTGTGCTTGGGAGGTGCCTTTTGGTGTGGCCATTGGTGCTGTGGCTGGTGCCTTGTGTCCCAGGGTGTGCGAGGCCAGAGCTGGAGGCAGCATTGTGAGGTCGCTTGTGCCTCTGTGTGTTGTCAGGCAGTGCTAGGGTGTTGGCTGCTGCTGGTGGTGGTGGTTGTGAGGTGAGTTGTGAAGCAGTGCGTGCTAGGCCAGTGCTGGTTGCCTGGCTGCTCTTGGCAGCTGTGAGGTGAGTGCTGCGTGAGGCCCTGGCAGGCATGTGTCAGTGTGGGAACGTGCTATCTGTGCTTGGGAGGTGCCTTTTGGTGTGGCCATTGGTGCTGTGGCTGGTGCCTTGTGTCCCAGGGTGTGAGAGGCCAGAGCTGGAGGCAGAATTGTGAGGTCACTTGTGCCTCTGTGCCTTGTCGGGCAGTGCTAGGGTGTTGGCTGCTGCTGGTGGTGGTGGTTGTGAGGTGACTTGTGAAGCAGTGCGTGCTAGGCCAGTGCTGGTTGCCTGGCTGCTCTTGGCAGCTGTGAGGTGAGTGCTGCGTGAGGCCGTTGCAGGCATGTGTCAGTGTGGGAAGGTGCTGTTTGTGCTTGGGAGGTGCCTTTTGGTGTGGCCATTGGTGCTGTGGCTGGTGCCTTGTGTCCCAGGGTGTGAGAGGCCAGAGCTGGAGGCAGCATTGTGAGGTCACTTGTGCCACTGTGCCTTGGTGGGCAGTGCTCGGGTGTTGGCTGCTGGTGGTGGTGGTGGTTATGAGGTGACTTGTGAAGCAGTGCGTGCTAGGCCAGTGCTGGTTGCCTGGCTGCTCTTGGCAGCTGTGAGGTGAGTGCTGCGTGAGGCCGTCGCAGGCATGTGTGAGTGTGGGAAGGTGCTGTTTGTGCTTGGGAGGTGCCTTTTGGTGTGGCCATTGGTGCTGTGGCTGGTGCCTTGTGTCCCAGGGTGTGCGAGGCCAGAGCTGGAGGCAGCATTGTGAGGTCACTTGTGCCTCTGTGCGTTGTCAGGCAGTGCTAGGGTGTTGGCTGCTGCTGGTGGTGGTGGTTGTGAGGTGACTTGTGAAGCAGTGCGTGCTAGGCCAGTGCTGGTTGCCTGGCTGCTCTTGGCAGCTGTGAGGTGAGTGCTGCGTGAGGCCCTTGGAGGCATGTGTCAGTGTGGGAAGGTGCTGTTTGTGCTTGGGAGGTGCCTTTTGGTGTGGCCATTGGTGCTGTGGCTGGTGCCTTGTGTCCCAGGGTGTGCGAGTCCGGAGCTGGAGGCAGCATTGTGAGGTCACTTGTGCCTCTGTGCCTTGTCGGGCAGTGCTCGGGTGTTGGCTGCTGCTGGTGGTGGTGGTTGTGAGGTGACTTGTGAAGCAGTGTGTGCTAGGCCAGTGCTGGTTGCCTGGCTGCTCTTGGCAGCTGTGAGGTGAGTGCTGCGTGAGGCACTCGCAGGCATGTGTCAGTGTGGGAAGGTGCTGTTTGTCCTTGGGAGGTGCCTTTTGGTGTGGCCATTGGTGCTGTGGCTGTTGCCTTGTGTCCCAGGGTGTGCGAGGCCAGAGCTGGAGGCAGCATTGTGAGGTCACTTGTGCCTCCGTGCCTTGTCGGGCAGTGCTAGGGTGTTGGCTGTTGCTGGTGGTGGTGGTTGTGAGGTGACTTGTGAAGCAGTGCATGCTAGGCCAGTGCTGGTTGCCTGGCTGCTCTTGCAGCTGTGAGGTGAGTGCTGCGTGAGGCCGTCGCAGGCATGTGTCAGTGTGGGAAGGTGCTGTTTGTGCTTGGGAGGTGCCTTTTGGTGTGGCCATTGGTGCTGTGGCTGTTGCCTTGTGTCCCAGGGTGTGCGAGGCCAGAGCTGGAGGCAGCATTGTGAGGTCACTTGTGCCTCTGTGCATTGTTGGGCAGTGCTAGGGTGTTGGCTGCTGCTGGTGGTGGTGGTTGTGAGGTGACTTGTGAAGCAGTGCGTGCTAGGCCAGTGCTGGTTGCCTGGCTGCTCTTGGCAGCTGTGAGGTGAGTGCTGCGTGAGGCCGTAGCAGGCCTGTGTAAGTGTGGGAAGGTGCTGTTTGTGCTTGGGAGGTGCCTTTTGGTGTGGCCATTGGTGCTGTGGCTGGTGCCTTGTGTCCCAGGGTGTGCGAGGCCAGAGCTGGAGGCAGCACTGTGAGGTCACTTGTGCCTCTGTGCGTTGTCGGGCAGTGCTAGGGTGTTGGCTGCTGCTGGTGGTGGTGGTTGTGAGGTGACTTGTGAAGCAGTGCATGATAGGCCAGTGCTGGTTGCCTGGCTGCTCTTGGCAGCTGTGAGGTGAGTGCTGCGTGAGGCCGTAGCAGGCCTGTGTCAGTGTGGGAAGGTGCTGTTTGTGCTTGGGAGGTGCCTTTTGGTGTGGCCATTGGTGCTGTGGCTGGTGCCTTGTGTCCCAGGGTGTGCGAGGCCAGAGCTGGAGGCAGCATTGTGAGGTCACTTGTGCATCTGTGCGTTGTCAGGCAGTGCTAGGGTGTTGGCTGCTGCTGGTGGTGGTGGTTGTGAGGTGACTTTTGAAGCAGTGCGTGCTAGGCCAGTGCTGGTTGCCTGGCTGCTCTTGGCAGCTGTGAGGTGAGTGCTGCGTGAGGCCCTTGGAGGCATGTGTCAGTGTGGGAAGGTGCTGTTTGTGCTTGGGAGGTGGCTTTTGTTGTGGCCATTGGTGCTGTGGCTGGTGCCTTGTGTCCCAGGGTGTGCGAGGCCAGAGCTGGAGGCAGCACTGTGAGGTCACTTGTGCCTCTGTGCGTTGTCGGGCAGTGCTAGGGTGTTGGCTGCTGCTGGTGGTGGTGGTTGTGAGGTGACTTGTGAAGCAGTGCATGATAGGCCAGTGCTGGTTGCCTGGCTGCTCTTGGCAGCTGTGAGGTGAGTGCTGCGTGAGGCCGTAGCAGGCCTGTGTCAGTGTGGGAAGGTGCTGTTTGTGCTTGGGAGGTGCCTTTTGTTGTGGCCATTGGTGCTGTGGCTGGTGCCTTGTGTCCCAGGGTGTGCGAGGCCAGAGCTGGAGGCAGCATTGTGAGGTCACTTGTGCATCTGTGCGTTGTCAGGCAGTGCTAGGGTGTTGGCTGCTGCTGGTGGTGGTGGTTGTGAGGTGACTTTTGAAGCAGTGCGTGCTAGGCCAGTGCTGGTTGCCTGGCTGCTCTTGGCAGCTGTGAGGTGAGTGCTGCGTGAGGCCGTCGCAGGCATGTGTCAGTGTGGGAAGGTGCTGTTTGTGCTTGGGAGGTGCCTTTTGGTGTGGCCATTGGTGCTGTGGCTGGTGCCTTGTGTCCCAGGGTGTGAGAGGCCAGAGCTGGAGGCAGCATTGTGAGGTCACTTGTGCCACTGTGCCTTGGTGGGCAGTGCTCGGGTGTTGGCTGCTGGTGGTGGTGGTGGTTATGAGGTGACTTGTGAAGCAGTGCGTGCTAGGCCAGTGCTGGTTGCCTGGCTGCTCTTGGCAGCTGTGAGGTGAGTGCTGCGTGAGGCCGTCGCAGGCATGTGTCAGTGTGGGAAGGTGCTGTTTGTGCTTGGGAGGTGCCTTTTGGTGTGGCCATTGGTGCTGTGGCTTGTGCCTTGTGTCCCAGGGTGTGAGAGGCCAGATCTGGAGGCAGCATTGTGAGGTCACTTGTGCCTCTGTGCGTTGTCGGGCAGTGCTAGGGTGTTGGCTGCTGCTGGTGGTGGTGGTTGTGAGGTGACTTGTGAAGCAGTGCATGCTAGGCCAGTGCTGTTTGCCTGGCTGCTCTTGCAGCTGTGAGGTGAGTGCTGCCTGAGGCCGTCGCAGGCATGTGTCAGTGTGGGAAGGTGCTGTTTGTGCTTGGGAGGTGCCTTTTGGTTTGGCCATTGGTGCTGTGGCTGGTGCCTTGTGTCCCAGGGTGTGCGAGGCCAGAGCTGGAGGCAGCATTGTGAGGTCACTTGTGCCTCTGTGTGTTGTCAGGCAGTGCTAGGGTGTTGGCTGCTGCTGGTGGTGGTGGTTGTGAGGTGAGTTGTGAAGCAGTGCGTGCTAGGCCAGTGCTGGTTGCCTGGCTGCTCTTGGCAGCTGTGAGGTGAGTGCTGCGTGAGGCCCTGGCAGGCATGTGTCAGTGTGGGAACGTGCTATCTGTGCTTGGGAGGTGCCTTTTGGTGTGGCCATTGGTGCTGTGGCTGGTGCCTTGTGTCCCAGGGTGTGAGAGGCCAGAGCTGGAGGCAGCATTGTGAGGTCACTTGTGCCACTGTGCCTTGGTGGGCAGTGCTCGGGTGTTGGCTGCTGGTGGTGGTGGTGGTTATGAGGTGACTTGTGAAGCAGTGCGTGCTAGGCCAGTGCTGGTTGCCTGGCTGCTCTTGGCAGCTGTGAGGTGAGTGCTGCGTGAGGCCGTCGCAGGCATGTGTCAGTGTGGGAAGGTGCTGTTTGTGCTTGGGAGGTGCCTTTTGGTGTGGCCATTGGTGCTGTGGCTGGTGCCTTGTGTCCCAGGGTGTGCGAGTCCGGAGCTGGAGGCAGCATTGTGAGGTCACTTGTGCCTCTGTGCCTTGTCGGGCAGTGCTCGGGTGTTGGCTGCTGCTGGTGGTGGTGGTTGTGAGGTGACTTGTGAAGCAGTGTGTGCTAGGCCAGTGCTGGTTGCCTGGCTGCTCTTGGCAGCTGTGAGGTGAGTGCTGCGTGAGGCACTCGCAGGCATGTGTCAGTGTGGGAAGGTGCTGTTTGTCCTTGGGAGGTGCCTTTTGGTGTGGCCATTGGTGCTGTGGCTGTTGCCTTGTGTCCCAGGGTGTGCGAGGCCAGAGCTGGAGGCAGCATTGTGAGGTCACTTGTGCCTCTGTGCCTTGTCGGGCAGTGCTAGGGTGTTGGCTGTTGCTGGTGGTGGTGGTTGTGAGGTGACTTGTGAAGCAGTGCATGCTAGGCCAGTGCTGGTTGCCTGGCTGCTCTTGCAGCTGTGAGGTGAGTGCTGCCTGAGGCCGTCGCAGGCATGTGTCAGTGTGGGAAGGTGCTGTTTGTGCTTGGGAGGTGCCTTTTGGTGTGGCCATTGGTGCTGTGGCTGGTGCCTTGTGTCCCAGGGTGTGCGAGGCCAGAGCTGGAGGCAGCACTGTGAGGTCACTTGTGCCTCTGTGCGTTGTCGGGCAGTGCTAGGGTGTTGGCTGCTGCTGGTGGTGGTGGTTGTGAGGTGACTTGTGAAGCAGTGCATGATAGGCCAGTGCTGGTTGCCTGGCTGCTCTTGGCAGCTGTGAGGTGAGTGCTGCGTGAGGCCGTAGCAGGCCTGTGTCAGTGTGGGAAGGTGCTGTTTGTGCTTGGGAGGTGCCTTTTGTTGTGGCCATTGGTGCTGTGGCTGGTGCCTTGTGTCCCAGGGTGTGCGAGGCCAGAGCTGGAGGCAGCATTGTGAGGTCACTTGTGCATCTGTGCGTTGTCAGGCAGTGCTAGGGTGTTGGCTGCTGCTGGTGGTGGTGGTTGTGAGGTGACTTGTGAAGCAGTGCGTGCTAGGCCAGTGCTGGTTGCCTGGCTGCTCTTGGCAGCTGTGAGGTGAGTGCTGCGTGAGGCCCTTGGAGGCATGTGTCAGTGTGGGAAGGTGCTGTTTGTGCTTGGGAGGTGGCTTTTGTTGTGGCCATTGGTGCTGTGGCTGGTGCCTTGTGTCCCAGGGTGTGCGAGGCCAGAGCTGGAGGCAGCACTGTGAGGTCACTTGTGCCTCTGTGCGTTGTCGGGCAGTGCTCGGGTGTTGGCTGCTGCTGGTGGTGGTGGTTGTGAGGTGACTTGTGAAGCAGTGCATGATAGGCCAGTGCTGGTTGCCTGGCTGCTCTTGGCAGCTGTGAGGTGAGTGCTGCGTGAGGCCGTAGCAGGCCTGTGTCAGTGTGGGAAGGTGCTGTTTGTGCTTGGGAGGTGCCTTTTGTTGTGGCCATTGGTGCTGTGGCTGGTGCCTTGTGTCCCAGGGTGTGCGAGGCCAGAGCTGGAGGCAGCATTGTGAGGTCACTTGTGCATCTGTGCGTTGTCAGGCAGTGCTAGGGTGTTGGCTGCTGCTGGTGGTGGTGGTTGTGAGGTGACTTTTGAAGCAGTGCGTGCTAGGCCAGTGCTGGTTGCCTGGCTGCTCTTGGCAGCTGTGAGGTGAGTGCTGCGTGAGGCCGTCGCAGGCATGTGTCAGTGTGGGAAGGTGCTATTTGTGCTTGGGAGGTGCCTTTTGGTGTGGCCATTGGTGCTGTGGCTGGTGCCTTGTGTCCCAGGGTGTGAGAGGCCAGAGCTGGAGGCAGCATTGTGAGGTCACTTGTGCCTCTGTGCGTTGTCGGGCAGTGCTAGGGTGTTGGCTGCTGCTGGTGGTGGTGGTTGTGAGGTGACTTGTGAAGCAGTGCATGCTAGGCCAATACTGGTTGCCTGGCTGCTCTTGGCAGCTGTGAGGTGAGTGCTGCGTGAGGCCGTTGCAGGCATGTGTCAGTGTGGGAAGGTGCTGTTTGTGCTTGGGAGGTGCCTTTTGGTGTGGCCATTGGTGCTGTGGCTGGTGCCTTGTGTCCCAGGGTGTGAGAGGGCAGAGCTGGAGGCAGCATTGTGAGGTCACTTGTGCCACTGTGCCTTGGTGGGCAGTGCTCGGGTGTTGGCTGCTGGTGGTGGTGGTGGTTATGAGGTGACTTGTGAAGCAGTGCGTGCTAGGCCAGTGCTGGTTGCCTGGCTGCTCTTGGCAGCTGTGAGGTGAGTGCTGCGTGAGGCCGTCGCAGGCATGTGTCAGTGTGGGAAGGTGCTGTTTGTGCTTGGGAGGTGCCTTTTGGTGTGGCCATTGGTGCTGTGGCTGGTGCCTTGTGTCCCAGGGTGTGAGAGGCCAGAGCTGGAGGCAGCATTGTGAGGTCACTTGTGCCTCTGTGCGTTGTCGGGCAGTGCTAGGGTGTTGGCTGCTGCTGGTGGTGGTGGTTGTGAGGTCACTTGTGAAGCAGTGCATGCTAGGCCAGTGCTGTTTGCCTGGCTGCTCTTGCAGCTGTGAGGTGAGTGCTGCCTGAGGCCGTCGCAGGCATGTGTCAGTGTGGGAAGGTGCTGTTTGTGCTTGGGAGGTGCCTTTTGGTGTGGCCATTGGTGCTGTGGCTGGTGCCTTGTGTCCCAGGGTGTGCGAGGCCAGAGCTGGAGGCAGCATTGTGAGGTCACTTGTGCCTCTGTGTGTTGTCAGGCAGTGCTAGGGTGTTGGCTGCTGCTGGTGGTGGTGGTTGTGAGGTGAGTTGTGAAGCAGTGCGTGCTAGGCCAGTGCTGGTTGCCTGGCTGCTCTTGGCAGCTGTGAGGTGAGTGCTGCGTGAGGCCCTGGCAGGCATGTGTCAGTGTGGGAACGTGCTATCTGTGCTTGGGAGGTGCCTTTTGGTGTGGCCATTGGTGCTGTGGCTGGTGCCTTGTGTCCCAGGGTGTGAGAGGCCAGAGCTGGAGGCAGCATTGTGAGGTCACTTGTGCCTCTGTGCCTTGTCGGGCAGTGCTAGGGTGTTGGCTGCTGGTGGTGGTGGTGGTTGTGAGGTGACTTGTGAAGCAGTGCGTGCTAGGCCAGTGCTGGTTGCCTGGCTGCTCTTGGCAGCTGTGAGGTGAGTGCTGCGTGAGGCCGTTGCAGGCATGTGTCAGTGTGGGAAGGTGCTGTTTGTGCTTGGGAGGTGCCTTTTGGTGTGGCCATTGGTGCTGTGGCTGGTGCCTTGTGTCCCAGGGTGTGAGAGGCCAGAGCTGGAGGCAGCATTGTGAGGTCACTTGTGCCACTGTGCCTTGGTGGGCAGTGCTCGGGTGTTGGCTGCTGGTGGTGGTGGTGGTTATGAGGTGACTTGTGAAGCAGTGCTTGCTAGGCCAGTGCTGGTTGCCTGGCTGCTCTTGGCAGCTGTGAGGTGAGTGCTGCGTGAGGCCGTCGCAGGCATGTGTCAGTGTGGGAAGGTGCTGTTTGTGCTTGGGAGGTGCCTTTTGGTGTGGCCATTGGTGCTGTGGCTGGTGCCTTGTGTCCCAGGGTGTGAGAGGCCAGATCTGGAGGCAGCATTGTGAGGTCACTTGTGCCTCTGTGCCTTGTCGGGCAGTGCTAGGGTGTTGGCTGCTGCTGGTGGTGGTGGTTGTGAGGTGACTTGTGAAGCAGTGCATGCTAGGCCAGTGCTGTTTGCCTGGCTGCTCTTGCAGCTGTGAGGTGAGTGCTGCCTGAGGCCGTCGCAGGCATGTGTCAGTGTGGGAAGGTGCTGTTTGTGCTTGGTGGTGCCTTTTGGTGTGGCCATTGGTGCTGTGGCTGGTACCTTGTGTCCCAGGGTGTGCGAGGCCAGAGCTGGAGGCAGCATTGTGAGGTCACTTGTGCCTCTGTGTGTTGTCAGGCAGTGCTAGGGTGTTGGCTGCTGCTGGTGGTGGTGGTTGTGAGGTGACTTGTGAAGCAGTGCGTGCTAGGCCAGTGCTGGTTGCCTGGCTGCTCTTGGCAGCTGTGAGGTGAGTGCTGCGTGAGGCCCTGGCAGGCATGTGTCAGTGTGGGAACGTGCTATCTGTGCTTGGGAGGTGCCTTTTGGTGTGGCCATTGGTGCTGTGGCTGGTGCCTTGTGTCCCAGGGTGTGAGAGGCCAGAGCTGGAGGCAGCATTGTGAGGTCACTTGTGCCTCTGTGCCTTGTCGGGCAGTGCTAGGGTGTTGGCTGCTGCTGGTGGTGGTGGTTGTGAGGTGACTTGTGAAGCAGTGCGTGCTAGGCCAGTGCTGGTTGCCTGGCTGCTCTTGCAGCTGTGAGGTGAGTGCTGCCTGAGGCCGTCGCAGGCATGTGTCAGTGTGGGAAGGTGCTGTTTGTGCTTGGGAGGTGCCTTTTGGTGTGGCCATTGGTGCTGTGGCTGGTGCCTTGTGTCCCAGGGTGTGCGAGGCCAGAGCTGGAGGCAGCACTGTGAGGTCACTTGTGCCTCTGTGCCTTGTCGGGCAGTGCTAGCATGTTGGCTGCTGCTGGTGGTGGTGGTTGTGAGGTCACTTGTGAAGCAGTGCGTGCTAGGCCAGTGCTGGTTGCCTGGCTGCTCTTGGCAGCTGTGAGGTGAGTGCTGCCTGAGGCCCTTGGAGGCATGTGTCAGTGTGGGAAGGTGCTGTTTGTGCTTGGGAGGTGGCTTTTGGTGTGGCCATTGGTGCTGTGGCTGGTGCCTTGTGTCCCAGGGTGTGCGAGTCTGGAGCTGGAGGCAGCATTGTGAGGTCACTTGTGCCTCTGTGCCTTGTCGGGCAGTGCTCGGGTGTTGGCTGCTGCTGGTGGTGGTGGTTGTGAGGTGAGTTGTGAAGCAGTGCGTGCTAGGCCAGTGCTGGTTGCCTGGCTGCTCTTGGCAGCTGTGAGGTGAGTGCTGCGTGAGGCACTCGCAGGCATGTGTCAGTGTGGGAAGGTGCTGTTTGTGCTTGGGAGGTGCCTTTTGGTGTGGCCATTGGTGCTGTGGCTGGTGCCTTGTGTCCCAGGGTGTGCGAGGCCAGAGCTGGAGGCAGCATTGTGAGGTCACTTGTGCCTCTGTGCATTGTCGGGCAGTGCTAGGGTGTTGGCTGCTGCTGGTGGTGGTGGTTGTGAGGTGACTTGTGAAGCAGTGCGTGCTAGGCCAGTGCTGGTTGCCTGGCTGCTCTTGGCAGCTGTGAGGTGAGTGCTGTGTGAGGTCCTGGCAGGCATGTGTCAGTGTGGGAAGGTGCTGTTTGTGCTTGGGAGGTGGCTTTTGTTGTGGCCATTGGTGCTGTGGCTGGTGCCTTGTGTCCCAGGGTGTGCGAGGCCAGAGCTGGAGGCAGCACTGTGAGGTCACTTGTGCCTCTGTGCGTTGTCGGGCAGTGCTAGGGTGTTGGCTGCTGCTGGTGGTGGTGGTTGTGAGGTGACTTGTGAAGCAGTGCATGATAGGCCAGTGCTGGTTGCCTGGCTGCTCTTGGCAGCTGTGAGGTGAGTGCTGCGTTAAGCCGTCGCAGGCCTGTGTCAGTGTGGGAAGGTGCTGTTTGTGCTTGGGAGGTGCCTTTTGGTGTGGCCATTGGTGCTGTGGCTGGTGCCTTGTGTCCCAGGGTGTGCGAGGCCAGAGCTGGAGGCAGCATTGTGAGGTCACTTGTGCCTCTGTGCGTTGTCGGGCAGTGCTAGGGTGTTGGCTGCTGCTGGTGGTGGTGGTTGTGAGGTGACTTTTGAAGCAGTGCGTGCTAGGCCAGTGCTGGTTGCCTGGCTGCTCTTGGCAGCTGTGAGGTGAGTGCTGTGTGAGGCCCTGGCAGGCATGTCTCAGTGTGGGAAGGTGCTATTTGTGCTTGGGAGGTGCCTTTTGGTGTGGCCATTGGTGCTGTGGCTGGTGCCTTGTGTCCCAGGGTGTGAGAGGCCAGAGCTGGAGGCAGCATTGTGAGGTCACTTGTGCCTCTGTGCGTTGTCGGGCAGTGCTAGGGTGTTGGCTGCTGCTGTTGGTGGTGGTTGTGAGGTGACTTGTGAAGCAGTGCATGCTAGGCCAGTGCTGGTTGCCTGGCTGCTCTTGGCAGCTGTGAGGTGAGTGCTGCGTGAGGCCGTTGCAGGCATGTGTCAGTGTGGGAAGGTGCTGTTTGTGCTTGGGAGGTGCCTTTTGGTGTGGCCATTGGTGCTGTGGCTGGTGCCTTGTGTCCCAGGGTGTGAGAGGCCAGAGCTGGAGGCAGCATTGTGAGGTCACTTGTGCCACTGTGCCTTGGTGGGCAGTGCTCGGGTGTTGGCTGCTGGTGGTGGTGGTGGTTATGAGGTGACTTGTGAAGCAGTGCGTGCTAGGCCAGTGCTGGTTGCCTGGCTGCTCTTGGCAGCTGTGAGGTGAGTGCTGCGTGAGGCCGTCGCAGGCATGTGTCAGTGTGGGAAGGTGCTGTTTGTGCTTGGGAGGTGCCTTTTGGTGTGGCCATTGGTGCTGTGGCTGGTGCCTTGTGTCCCAGGGTGTGAGAGGCCAGAGCTGGAGGCAGCATTGTGAGGTCACTTGTGCCTCTGGGCCTTGTCGGGCAGTGCTAGGGTGTTGGCTGCTGCTGGTGGTGGTGGTTGTGAGGTGACTTGTGAAGCAGTGCATGCTAGGCCAGTGATGTTTGCCTGGCTGCTCTTGCAGCTGTGAGGTGAGTGCTGCGTGAGGCCCTTAGAGGCATGTGTCAGTGTGGGAAGGTGCTGTTTGTGCTTGGGAGGTGCCTTTTGGTGTGGCCATTGGTGCTGTGGCTGGTGCCTTGTGTCCCAGGGTGTGCGAGGCCAGAGCTGGAGGCAGCATTGTGAGGTCACTTGTGCCTCTGTGCATTGTCGGGCAGTGCTAGGGTGTTGGCTGCTGCTGGCTGTGGTGGTTGTGAGGTCACTTGTGAAGCAGTGCGTGCTAGGCCAGTGCTGGTTGCCTGGCTGCTCTTGGCAGCTGTGAGGTGAGTGCTGCGTGAGGCCGTCGCAGGCATGTGTCAGTGTGGGAAGGTGCTGTTTGTGCTTGGGAGGTGCCTTTTGGTGTGGCCATTGGTGCTGTGGCTGGTGCCTTGTGTCCCAGGGTGTGCGAGTCCGGAGCTGGAGGCAGCATTGTGAGGTCACTTGTGCCTCTGTGCCTTGTCGGGCAGTGCTCGGGTGTTGGCTGCTGCTGGTGGTGGTGGTTGTGAGGTGACTTGTGAAGCAGTGCATGCTAGGCCAGTGCTGGTTGCCTGGCTGCTCTTGGCAGCTGTGAGGTGAGTGCTGCGTGAGGCCGTCACAGGCATGTGTCAGTGTGGGAAGGTGCTGTTTGTGCTTGGGAGGTGCCTTTTGGTGTGGCCATTGGTGCTGTGGCTGGTGCCTTGTGTCCCAGGGTGTGCGAGGCCGGAGCTGGAGACAGCATTGTGAGGTCACTTGTGCCTCTGTGCCTTGTCGGGCAGTGCTAGGGTGTTGGCTGCTGGTGGTGGTGGTGGTTGTGAGGTCACTTGTGAAGCAGTGCGTGCTAGGCCAGTGCTGGTTGCCTGGCTGCTCTTGGCAGCTGTGAGGTGAGTGCTGCGTGAGGCCGTCACAGGCATGTGTCAGTGTGGGAAGGTGCTATCTGTGCTTGGGAGGTGCCTTTTGGTGTGGCCATTGGTGCTGTGGCTGGTGCCTTGTGTCCCAGGGTGTGAGAGGCCAGAGCTGGAGGCAGCACTGTGAGGTCACTTGTGCCTCTGTGCCTTGTCGGGCAGTGCTAGGGTGTTGGCTGCTGCTGGTGGTGGTGGTTGTGAGGTGAGTTGTGAAGCAGTGCATGCTAGGCCAGTGCTGGTTGCCTGACTGCTCTTGGCAGCTGTGAGGTGAGTGCTGCGTGAGGCCCTCGCAGGCATGTGTCAGTGTGGGAAGGTGCTGTTTGTCCTTGGGAGGTGCCTTTTGGTGTGGCCATTGGTGCTGTGGCTGGTGCCTTGTGTCCCAGGGTGTGCGAGGCCAGAGCTGGAGGCAGCATTGTGAGGTCACTTGTGCCTCTGTGCGTTGTCGGGCAGTGCTCGGGTTTTGGCTGCTGCTGGTGGTGGTGGTTGTGAGGTGACTTGTGAAGCAGTGCGTGCTAGGCCAGTGCTGGTTGCCTGGCTGCTCTTGGCAGCTGTGAGGTGAGTGCTGCGTGAGGCCCTCGCAGGCATGTGTCAGTGTGGGAAGGTGCTGTTTGTCCTTGGGAGGTGCCTTTTGGTGTGGCCATTGGTGCTGTGGCTGGTGCCTTGTGTCCCAGGGTGTGCGAGGCCAGAGCTGGAGGCAGCATTGTGAGGTCACTTGTGCCTCTGTGCCTTGTCGGGCAGTGCTAGGGTGTTGGCTGCTGCTGGTGGTGGTGGTTGTGAGGTGAGTTATGAAGCAGTGCGTGCTAGGCCAGTGCTGGTTGCCTGGCTGCACTTGGCAGCTGTGAGGTGAGTGCTGCGTGAGGCCGTTGCAGGCATGTGTCAGTGTGGGAAGGTGCTGTTTGTGCTTGGGAGGTGCCTTTTGGTGTGGCCATTGGTGCTGTGGCTGGTGCCTTGTGTCCCAGGGTGTGCGAGGCCAGAGCTGGAGGCAGCATTGTGAGGTCACTTGTGCCTCTGTGCCTTGTCGGGCAGTGCTAGGGTGTTGGCTGCTGCTGGTGGTGGTGGTTGTGAGGTGACTTGTGAAGCAGTGCATGCTAGGCCAGTGCTGGTTGCCTGGCTGCTCTTGCAGCTGTGAGGTGAGTGCTGCGTGAGGCCCTCGCAGGCATGTGTCAGTGTGGGAAGGTGCTGTTTGTCCTTGGGAGGTGCCTTTTGGTGTGGCCATTGGTGCTGTGGCTGGTGCCTTGTGTCCCAGGGTGTGCGAGGCCAGAGCTGGAGGCAGCATTGTGAGGTCACTTGTGCCTCTGTGCATTGTCGGGCAGTGCTAGGGTGTTGGCTGCTGCTGGTGGTGGTGGTTGTGAGGTGACTTGTGAAGCAGTGCGTGCTAGGCCAGTGCTGGTTGCCTGGCTGCTCTTGGCAGCTGTGAGGTGAGTGCTGCCTGAGGCCCTGGCAGGCATGTGTCAGTGTGGGAAGGTGCTGTTTGTGCTTGGGAGGTGCCTTTTAGTGTGGCCATTGGTGCTGTGGCTGGTGCCTTGTGTCCCAGGGTGTGCGAGGCCGGAGCTGGAGGCAGCATTGTGAGGTCACTTGTGCCTCTGTGCCTTGTCGGGCAGTGCTAGGGTGTTGGCTGCTGCTGGTGGTGGTGGTTGTGAGGTCACTTGTGAAGCAGTGCGTGCTAGGCCAGTGCTGGTTGCCTGGCTGCTCTTGGCAGCTGTGAGGTGAGTGCTGCCTGAGGCCGTCGCAGGCATGTGTCAGTGTGGGAAGGTGCTGTTTGTGCTTGGGAGGTGCCTTTTGGTGTGGCCATTGGTGCTGTGGCTGGTGCCTTGTGTCCCAGGGTGTGAGAGGGCAGAGCTGGAGGCAGCATTGTGAGGTCACTTGTGCCTCTGTGCCTTGTCGGGCAGTGCTAGGGTGTTGGCTGCTGCTGGTGGTGGTGGTTGTGAGGTGACTTGTGAAGCAGTGCATGCTAGGCCAGTGCTGGTTGCCTGGCTGCTCTTGCAGCTGTGAGGTGAGTGCTGCCTGAGGCCGTCGCAGGCATGTGTCAGTGTGGGAAGGTGCTGTTTGTGCTTGGGAGGTGCCTTTTGGTGTGGCCATTGGTGCTGTGGCTGGTGCCTTGTGTCCCAGGGTGTGCGAGGCCAGAGCTGGAGGCAGCATTGTGAGGTCACTTGTGCCTCTGTGCCTTGTCGGGCAGTGCTCGGATGTTGGCGTCTGCTGGTGGTGGTGGTTGTGAGGTGACTTGTGAAGCAGTGCGTGCTAGGCCAGTGCTGGTTGCCTGGCTGCTCTTGGCAGCTGTGAGGTGAGTGCTGCATGAGGCCGTCACAGGCATGTGTCAGTGTGGGAAGGTGCTGTTTGTGCTTGGGAGGTGCCTTTTGGTGTGGCCATTGGTGCTGTGGCTGGTGCCTTGTGTCCCAGGGTGTGCGAGTCCGGAGCTGGAGGCAGCATTGTGAGGTCACTTGTGCCTCTGTGCCTTGTCGGGCAGTGCTCGGGTGTTGGCTGCTGCTGGTGGTGGTGGTTGTGAGGTGACTTGTGAAGCAGTGCATGCTAGGCCAGTGCTGGTTGCCTGGCTGCTCTTGGCAGCTGTGAGGTGAGTGCTGCGTGAGGCCGTCACAGGCATGTGTCAGTGTGGGAAGGTGCTATCTGTGCTTGGGAGGTGCCTTTTGGTGTGGCCATTGGTGCTGTGGCTGGTGCCTTGTGTCCCAGGGTGTGAGAGGCCAGAGCTGGAGGCAGCACTGTGAGGTCACTTGTGCCTCTGTGCCTTGTCGGGCAGTGCTAGGGTGTTGGCTGCTGCTGGTGGTGGTGGTTGTGAGGTGAGTTGTGAAGCAGTGCATGCTGGGCCAGTGCTGGTTGCCTGACTGCTCTTGGCAGCTGTGAGGTGAGTGCTGCGTGAGGCCCTCGCAGGCATGTGTCAGTGTGGGAAGGTGCTGTTTGTCCTTGGGAGGTGCCTTTTGGTGTGGCCATTGGTGCTGTGGCTGGTGCCTTGTGTCCCAGGGTGTGAGAGGCCAGAGCTGGAGGCAGCACTGTGAGGTCACTTGTGCCTCTGTGCGTTGTCGGGCAGTGCTCGGGTTTTGGCTGCTGCTGGTGGTGGTGGTTGTGAGGTGACTTGTGAAGCAGTGCGTGCTAGGCCAGTGCTGGTTGCCTGGCTGCTCTTGGCAGCTGTGAGGTGAGTGCTGCGTGAGGCCCTCGCAGGCATGTGTCAGTGTGGGAAGGTGCTGTTTGTCCTTGGGAGGTGCCTTTTGGTGTGGCCATTGGTGCTGTGGCTGGTGCCTTGTGTCCCAGGGTGTGCGAGGCCAGAGCTGGAGGCAGCATTGTGAGGTCACTTGTGCCTCTGTGCCTTGTCGGGCAGTGCTAGGGTGTTGGCTGCTGCTGGTGGTGGTGGTTGTGAGGTGAGTTATGAAGCAGTGCGTGCTAGGCCAGTGCTGGTTGCCTGGCTGCACTTGGCAGCTGTGAGGTGAGTGCTGCGTGAGGCCGTTGCAGGCATGTGTCAGTGTGGGAAGGTGCTGTTTGTGCTTGGGAGGTGCCTTTTGGTGTGGCCATTGGTGCTGTGGCTGGTGCCTTGTGTCCCAGGGTGTGCGAGGCCAGAGCTGGAGGCAGCATTGTGAGGTCACTTGTGCCTCTGTGCCTTGTCGGGCAGTGCTAGGGTGTTGGCTGCTGCTGGTGGTGGTGGTTGTGAGGTGACTTGTGAAGCAGTGCATGCTAGGCCAGTGCTGGTTGCCTGGCTGCTCTTGCAGCTGTGAGGTGAGTGCTGCGTGAGGCCCTCGCAGGCATGTGTCAGTGTGGGAAGGTGCTGTTTGTCCTTGGGAGGTGCCTTTTGGTGTGGCCATTGGTGCTGTGGCTGGTGCCTTGTGTCCCAGGGTGTGCGAGGCCAGAGCTGGAGGCAGCATTGTGAGGTCACTTGTGCCTCTGTGCATTGTCGGGCAGTGCTAGGGTGTTGGCTGCTGCTGGTGGTGGTGGTTGTGAGGTGACTTGTGAAGCAGTGCGTGCTAGGCCAGTGCTGGTTGCCTGGCTGCTCTTGGCAGCTGTGAGGTGAGTGCTGCCTGAGGCCCTGGCAGGCATGTGTCAGTGTGGGAAGGTGCTGTTTGTGCTTGGGAGGTGCCTTTTAGTGTGGCCATTGGTGCTGTGGCTGGTGCCTTGTGTCCCAGGGTGTGCGAGGCCGGAGCTGGAGGCAGCATTGTGAGGTCACTTGTGCCTCTGTGCCTTGTCGGGCAGTGCTAGGGTGTTGGCTGCTGGTGGTGGTGGTGGTTGTGAGGTCACTTGTGAAGCAGTGCGTGCTAGGCCAGTGCTGGTTGCCTGGCTGCTCTTGGCAGCTGTGAGGTGAGTGCTGCCTGAGGCCGTCGCAGGCATGTGTCAGTGTGGGAAGGTGCTGTTTGTGCTTGGGAGGTGCCTTTTGGTGTGGCCATTGGTGCTGTGGCTGGTGCCTTGTGTCCCAGGGTGTGAGAGGGCAGAGCTGGAGGCAGCATTGTGAGGTCACTTGTGCCTCTGTGCCTTGTCGGGCAGTGCTAGGGTGTTGGCTGCTGCTGGTGGTGGTGGTTGTGAGGTGACTTGTGAAGCAGTGCATGCTAGGCCAGTGCTGGTTGCCTGGCTGCTCTTGCAGCTGTGAGGTGAGTGCTGCCTGAGGCCGTCGCAGGCATGTGTCAGTGTGGGAAGGTGCTGTTTGTGCTTGGGAGGTGCCTTTTGGTGTGGCCATTGGTGCTGTGGCTGGTGCCTTGTGTCCCAGGGTGTGCGAGGCCAGAGCTGGAGGCAGCATTGTGAGGTCACTTGTGCCTCTGTGCCTTGTCGGGCAGTGCTCGGATGTTGGCGTCTGCTGGTGGTGGTGGTTGTGAGGTGACTTGTGAAGCAGTGCGTGCTAGGCCAGTGCTGGTTGCCTGGCTGCTCTTGGCAGCTGTGAGGTGAGTGCTGCATGAGGCCGTCACAGGCATGTGTCAGTGTGGGAAGGTGCTGTTTGTGCTTGGGAGGTGCCTTTTGGTGTGGCCATTGGTGCTGTGGCTGGTGCCTTGTGTCCCAGGGTGTGCGAGTCCGGAGCTGGAGGCAGCATTGTGAGGTCACTTGTGCCTCTGTGCCTTGTCGGGCAGTGCTCGGGTGTTGGCTGCTGCTGGTGGTGGTGGTTGTGAGGTGACTTGTGAAGCAGTGCATGCTAGGCCAGTGCTGGTTGCCTGGCTGCTCTTGGCAGCTGTGAGGTGAGTGCTGCGTGAGGCCGTCACAGGCATGTGTCAGTGTGGGAAGGTGCTATCTGTGCTTGGGAGGTGCCTTTTGGTGTGGCCATTGGTGCTGTGGCTGGTGCCTTGTGTCCCAGGGTGTGAGAGGCCAGAGCTGGAGGCAGCACTGTGAGGTCACTTGTGCCTCTGTGCCTTGTCGGGCAGTGCTAGGGTGTTGGCTGCTGCTGGTGGTGGTGGTTGTGAGGTGAGTTGTGAAGCAGTGCATGCTAGGCCAGTGCTGGTTGCCTGACTGCTCTTGGCAGCTGTGAGGTGAGTGCTGCGTGAGGCCCTCGCAGGCATGTGTCAGTGTGGGAAGGTGCTGTTTGTCCTTGGGAGGTGCCTTTTGGTGTGGCCATTGGTGCTGTGGCTGGTGTCTTGTGTCCCAGGGTGTGCGAGGCCAGAGCTGGAGGCAGCATTGTGAGGTCACTTGTGCCTCTGTGCGTTGTCGGGCAGTGCTAGGGTGTTGGCTGCTGCTGGTGGTGGTGGTTGTGAGGTGACTTGTGAAGCAGTGCGTGCTAGGCCAGTGCTGGTTGCCTGGCTGCTCTTGGCAGCTGTGAGGTGAGTGCTGCGTGAGGCCCTTGGAGGCATGTGTCAGTGTGGGAAGGTGCTGTTTGTCCTTGGGAGGTGCCTTTTGGTGTGGCCATTGGTGCTGTGGCTGGTGCCTTGTGTCCCAGGGTGTGCGAGGCCAGAGCTGGAGGCAGCATTGTGAGGTCACTTGTGCCTCTGTGCGTTGTCGGGCAGTGCTAGGGTGTTGGCTGCTGCTGGTGGTGGTGGTTGTGAGGTCACTTGTAAAGCAGTGCGTGCTAGGCCAGTGCTGGTTGCCTGGCTGCACTTGGCAGCTGTGAGGTGAGTGCTGCGTGAGGCCGTCGCAGGCATGTGTCAGTGTGGGAAGGTGCTGTTTGTGCTTGGGAGGTGCCTTTTGGTGTGGCGATTGGTGCTGTGGCTGGTGCCTTGTGTCCCAGGGTGTGCGAGGCCAGAGCTGGAGGCAGCATTGTGAGGTCACTTGTGCCTCTGTGCCTTGTCGGGCAGTGCTAGGGTGTTGGCTGCTGCTGGTGGTGGTGGTTGTGAGGTGACTTGTGAAGCAGTGCATGCTAGGCCAGTGCTGGTTGCCTGGCTGCTCTTGCAGCTGTGAGGTGAGTGCTGCGTGAGGCCCTCGCAGGCATGTGTCAGTGTGGGAAGGTGCTGTTTGTCCTTGGGAGGTGCCTTTTGGTGTGGCCATTGGTGCTGTGGCTGGTGCCTTGTGTCCCAGGGTGTGCGAGGCCAGAGCTGGAGGCAGCATTGTGAGGTCACTTGTGCCTCTGTGCATTGTCGGGCAGTGCTAGGGTGTTGGCTGCTGCTGGTGGTGGTGGTTGTGAGGTGACTTGTGAAGCAGTGCGTGCTAGGCCAGTGCTGGTTGCCTGGCTGCTCTTGGCAGCTGTGAGGTGAGTGCTGCCTGAGGCCCTGGCAGGCATGTGTCAGTGTGGGAAGGTGCTGTTTGTGCTTGGGAGGTGCCTTTTGGTGTGGCCATTGGTGCTGTGGCTGGTGCCTTTTGGCCCAGGGTGTGCGAGGCCGGAGCTGGAGGCAGCATTGTGAGGTCACTTGTGCCTCTGTGCCTTGTCGGGCAGTGCTAGGGTGTTGGCTGCTGCTGGTGGTGGTGGTTGTGAGGTCACTTGTGAAGCAGTGCGTGCTAGGCCAGTGCTGGTTGCCTGGCTGCTCTTGGCAGCTGTGAGGTGAGTGCTGCCTGAGGCCGTCGCAGGCATGTGTCAGTGTGGGAAGGTGCTGTTTGTGCTTGGGAGGTGCCTTTTGGTGTGGCCATTGGTGCTGTGGCTGGTGCCTTGTGTCCCAGGGTGTGAGAGGGCAGAGCTGGAGGCAACATTGTGAGGTCACTTGTGCCTCTGTGCCTTGTCGGGCAGTGCTAGGGTGTTGGCTGCTGCTGGTGGTGGTGGTTGTGAGGTGACTTGTGAAGCAGTGCATGCTAGGCCAGTGCTGGTTGCCTGGCTGCTCTTGCAGCTGTGAGGTGAGTGCTGCCTGAGGCCGTCGCAGGCATGTGTCAGTGTGGGAAGGTGCTGTTTGTGCTTGGGAGGTGCCTTTTGGTGTGGCCATTGGTGCTGTGGCTGGTGCCTTGTGTCCCAGGGTGTGCGAGGCCAGAGCTGGAGGCAGCATTGTGAGGTCACTTGTGCCTCTGTGCCTTGTCGGGCAGTGCTAGGGTGTTGGCTGCTGCTGGTGGTGGTGGTTGTGAGGTGACTTGTGAAGCAGTGCATGCTAGGCCAGTGCTGGTTGCCTGGCTGCTCTTGGCAGCTGTGAGGTGAGTGCTGCCTGAGGCCGTCACAGGCATGTGTCAGTGTGGGAAGGTGCTGTTTGTGCTTGGGAGGTGCCTTTTGGTGTGGCCATTGGTGCTGTGGCTGGTGCCTTGTGTCCCAGGGTGTGCGAGGCCGGAGCTGGAGACAGCATTGTGAGGTCACTTGTGCCTCTGTGCCTTGTCGGGCAGTGCTAGGGTGTTGGCTGCTGCTGGTGGTGGTGGTTGTGAGGTCACTTGTAAAGCAGTGCGTGCTAGGCCAGTGCTGGTTGCCTGGCTGCACTTGGCAGCTGTGAGGTGAGTGCTGCGTGAGGCCGTCGCAGGCATGTGTCAGTGTGGGAAGGTGCTGTTTGTGCTTGGGAGGTGCCTTTTGGTGTGGCGATTGGTGCTGTGGCTGGTGCCTTGTGTCCCAGGGTGTGCGAGGCCAGAGCTGGAGGCAGCATTGTGAGGTCACTTGTGCCTCTGTGCCTTGTCGGGCAGTGCTAGGGTGTTGGCTGCTGCTGGTGGTGGTGGTTGTGAGGTGACTTGTGAAGCAGTGCGTGCTAGGCCAGTGCTGGTTGCCTGGCTGCTCTTGCAGCTGTGAGGTGAGTGCTGCGTGAGGCCGTCGCAGGCATGTGTCAGTGTGGGAAGGTGCTGTTTGTCCTTGGGAGGTGCCTTTTGGTGTGGCCATTGGTGCTGTGGCTGGTGCCTTGTGTCCCAGGGTGTGCGAGGCCAGAGCTGGAGGCAGCATTGTGAGGTCACTTGTGCCTCTGTGCATTGTCGGGCAGTGCTAGGGTGTTGGCTGCTGCTGGTGGTGGTGGTTGTGAGGTGACTTGTGAAGCAGTGCGTGCTAGGCCAGTGCTGGTTGCCTGGCTGCTCTTGGCAGCTGTGAGGTGAGTGCTGCCTGAGGCCCTGGCAGGCATGTGTCAGTGTGGGAAGGTGCTGTTTGTGCTTGGGAGGTGCCTTTTGGTGTGGCCATTGGTGCTGTGGCTGGTGCCTTGTGTCCCAGGGTGTGCGAGGCCGGAGCTGGAGGCAGCATTGTGAGGTCACTTGTGCCTCTGTGCCTTGTCGGGCAGTGCTAGGGTGTTGGCTGCTGCTGGTGGTGGTGGTTGTGAGGTCACTTGTGAAGCAGTGCGTGCTAGGCCAGTGCTGGTTGCCTGGCTGCTCTTGGCAGCTGTGAGGTGAGTGCTGCCTGAGGCCGTCGCAGGCATGTGTCAGTGTGGGAAGGTGCTGTTTGTGCTTGGGAGGTGCCTTTTGGTGTGGCCATTGGTGCTGTGGCTGGTGCCTTGTGTCCCAGGGTGTGAGAGGGCAGAGCTGGAGGCAGCATTGTGAGGTCACTTGTGCCTCTGTGCCTTGTCGGGCAGTGCTAGGGTGTTGGCTGCTGCTGGTGGTGGTGGTTGTGAGGTGACTTGTGAAGCAGTGCATGCTAGGCCAGTGCTGGTTGCCTGGCTGCTCTTGCAGCTGTGAGGTGAGTGCTGCCTGAGGCCGTCGCAGGCATGTGTCAGTGTGGGAAGGTGCTGTTTGTGCTTGGGAGGTGCCTTTTGGTGTGGCCATTGGTGCTGTGGCTGGTGCCTTGTGTCCCAGGGTGTGCGAGGCCAGAGCTGGAGGCAGCATTGTGAGGTCACTTGTGCCTCTGTGCCTTGTCGGGCAGTGCTAGGGTGTTGGCTGCTGCTGGTGGTGGTGGTTGTGAGGTCACTTGTGAAGCAGTGCGTGCTAGGCCAGTGCTGGTTGCCTGGCTGCTCTTGGCAGCTGTGAGGTGAGTGCTGCGTGAGGCCGTTGCAGGCATGTGTCAGTGTGGGAAGGTGCTGTTTGTGCTTGGGAGGTGCCTTTTGGTGTGGCCATTGGTGCTGTGGCTGGTGCCTTGTGTCCCAGGGTGTGAGAGGCCAGAGCTGGAGGCAGCATTGTGAGGTCACTTGTGCCTCTGTGCCTTGTCGGGCAGTGCTAGGGTGTTGGCTGCTGCTGGTGGTGGTGGTTGTGAGGTGACTTATGAAGCAGTGTGTGCTAGGCCAGTGCTGGTTGCCTGGCTGCTCTTGCAGCTGTGAGGTGAGTGCTGCCTTAGGCCGTCGCAGGCATGTGTGAGTGTGGGAAGGTGCTGTTTGTGCTTGGGAGGTGCCTTTTGGTGTGGCCATTGGTGCTGTGGCTGGTGCCTTGTGTCCCAGGGTGTGAGAGGCCAGAGCTGGAGGCAGCATTGTGAGGTCACTTGTGCCTCTGTGCGTTGTCGGGCAGTGCTAGGGTGTTGGCTGCTGCTGGTGGTGGTGGTTGTGAGGTGACTTGTGAAGCAGTGCATGCTAGGCCAGTGCTGGTTGCCTGGCTGCTCTTGGCAGCTGTGAGGTGAGTGCTGCGTGAGGCCGTCGCAGGCATGTGTCAGTGTGGGAAGGTGCTGTTTGTGCTTGGGAGGTGCCTTTTGGTGTGGCCATTGGTGCTGTGGCTGGTGCCTTGTGGCCCAGGGTGTGCGAGGCCAGAGCTGGAGGCAGCATTTTGAGGTCACTTGTGCCTCTGTGCATTGTCGGGCAGTGCTAGGGTGTTGGCTGCTGCTGGTGGTGGTGGTTGTGAGGTGACTTGTGAAGCAGTGCGTGCTAGGCCAGTGCTGGTTGCCTGGCTGCTCTTGGCAGCTGTGAGGTGAGTGCTGCGTGAGGCCGTTGCAGGCATGTATCAGTGTGGGAAGGTGCTGTTTGTGCTTGGGAGGTGCCTTTTGGTGTGGCCATTGGTGCTGTGGCTGGTGCCTTGTGTCCCAGGGTGTGAGAGGCCAGAGCTGGAGGCAGCATTGTGAGGTCACTTGTGCCTCTGTGTGTTGTCGGGCAGTGCTAGGGTGTTGGCTGCTGCTGGTGGTGGTGGTTGTGAGGTGAGTTGTGAAGCAGTGCGTGCTAGGCCAGTGCTGGTTGCCTGGCTGCTCTTGGCAGCTGTGAGGTGAGTGCTGCGTGAGGCCCTGGCAGGCATGTGTCAGTGTGGGAAGGTGCTGTTTGTGCTTGGGAGGTGCCTTTTGGTGTGGCCATTGGTGCTGTGGCTGGTGTCTTGTGTGCCAGGGTGTGAGAGGCCAGAGCTGGAGGCAGAACTGTGAGGTCACTTGTGCCTCTGTGCCTTGTCGGGCAGTGCTAGGGTGTTGGCTGCTGCTGGTGGTGGTGGTTGTGAGGTGAGTTGTGAAGCAGTGCATGCTAGGCCAGTGCTGATGCCTGACTGCTCTTGGCAGCTGTGAGGTGAGTGCTGCGTGAGGCACTCGCAGGCATGTGTCAGTGTGGGAGGGTGCTGTTTGTCCTTGGGAGGTGGCTTTTGTTGTGGCCATTGGTGCTGTGGCTGGTGCCTTGTGTCCCAGGGTGTGCGAGGCCAGAGCTGGAGGCAGCACTGTGAGGTCACTTGTGCCTCTGTGCCTTGTCGGGCAGTGCTAGGGTGTTGGCTGCTGCTGGTGGTGGTGGTTGTGAGGTGACTTGTGAAGCAGTGCGTGCTAGGCCAGTGCTGGTTGCCTGGCTGCTCTTGGCAGCTGTGAGGTGAGTGCTGCGTGAGGCCGTTGCAGGCATGTGTCAGTGTGGGAAGGTGCTGTTTGTGCTTGGGAGGTGCCTTTTGGTGTGGCCATTGGTGCTGTGGCTGGTGCCTTGTGTCCCAGGGTGTGAGAGGCCAGAGCTGGAGGCAGCATTGTGAGGTCACTTGTGCCTCTGTGCCTTGTCGGGCAGTGCTAGGGTGTTGGCTGCTGCTGGTGGTGGTGGTTGTGAGGTGACTTGTGAAGCAGTGCGTGCTAGGCCAGTGCTGGATGCCTGGCTGCTCTTGGCAGCTGTGAGGTGAGTGCTGCCTGAGGCCCTTGGAGGCATGTGTCAGGGTGGGAAGGTGCTGTTTGTGCTTGGGAGGTGCCTTTTGTTGTGGCCATTGGTGCTGTGGCTGGTGCCTTGTGTCCCAGGGTGTGCGAGGCCAGAGCTGGAGGCAGCACTGTGAGGTCACTTGTGCCTCTGTGCGTTGTCGGGCAGTGCTAGGGTGTTGGCTGCTGCTGGTGGTGGTGGTTGTGAGGTGACTTGTGAAGCAGTGCGTGCTAGGCCAGTGCTGGCTGCCTGGCTGCTCTTGGCAGCTGTGAGGTGAGTGCTGCGTGAGGCTCTTGGAGGCATGTGTCAGTGTGGGAAGGTGCTGTTTGTGCTTGGGAGGTGCCTTTTGGTGTGGCCATTGGTGCTGTGGCTGGTGCCTTGTGTCCCAGGGTGTGCGAGGCCGGAGCTGGAGGCAGCATTGTGAGGTCACTTGTGCCTCTGTGCCTTGTCGGGCAGTGCTAGGGTGTTGGCTGCTGCTGGTGGTGGTGGTTGTGAGGTCACTTGTGAAGCAGTGCGTGCTAGGCCAGTGCTGGTTGCCTGGCTGCTCTTGGCAGCTGTGAGGTGAGTGCTGCGTGAGGCACTCGCAGGCATGTGTCAGTGTGGGAAGGTGCTGTTTGTGCTTGGGAGGTGCCTTTTGGTGTGGCCATTGGTGCTGTGGCTGGTGCCTTGTGTCCCAGGGTGTGCGAGGCCAGAGCTGGAGGCAGCATTGTGAGGTCACTTGTGCCTGTGTGCATTGGCGGGCAGTGCTCGGGTGTTGGCTGCTGCTGGTGGTGGTGGCTGTGAGGTGACTTGTGAAGCAGTGCGTGCTAGGCCAGTGCTGGTTGCCTGGCTGCTCTTGGCAGCTGTGAGGTGAGTGCTGCGTGAGGCCCTTGGAGGCATCTGTCAGTGTGGGAAGGTGCTATTTGTGCTTGGGAGGTGCCTTTTGGTGTGGCCATTGGTGCTGTGGCTGGTGTCTTGTGTGCCAGGGTGTGAGAGGCCAGAGCTGGAGGCAGCACTGTGAGGTCACTTGTGCCTCTGTGCCTTGTCGGGCAGTGCTAGGGTGTTGGCTGCTGCTGGTGGTGGTGGTTGTGAGGTGAGTTGTGAAGCAGTGCATGCTAGGCCAGTGCTGGTTGCCTGACTGCTCTTGGCAGCTGTGAGGTGAGTGCTGCATGAGGCCATCACAGGCATGTGTCAGTGTGGGAAGGTGCTGTTTGTGCTTGGGAGGTGCCTTTTGGTGTGGCCATTGGTGCTGTGGCTGGTGCCTTGTGTCCCAGGGTGTGCGAGGCCAGAGCTGGAGGCAGCATTGTGAGGTCACTTGTGCCTCTGTGCCTTGTCGGGCAGTGCTAGGGTGTTGGCTGCTGCTGGTGGTGGTGGTTGTGCGGTGACTTGTGAAGCAGTGCATGCTAGGCCAGTGCTGGTTGCCTGGCTGCTCTTGGCAGCTGTGAGGTGAGTGCTGCGTGAGGCCCTTAGAGGCATGTGTCAGTGTGGGAAGGTGCTGTTTGTGCTTGGGAGGTGCCTTTTGGTGTGGCGATTGGTGCTGTGGCTGGTGCCTTGTGTCCCAGGGTGTGCGAGGCCAGAGCTGGAGGCAGCATTGTGAGGTCACTTGTGCCTCTGTGCCTTGTCGGGCAGTGCTCGGGTGTTGGCTGCTGCTGGTGGAGGTGGTTGTGAGGTGACTTGTGAAGCAGTGCGTGCTAGGCCAGTGCTGGTTGCCTGGCTGCTCTTGGCAGCTGTGAGGTGAGTGCTGCGTGAGGCCGTCGCAGGCATGTGTCAGTGTGGGAAGGTGCTGTTTGTGCTTGGGAGGTGCCTTTTGGTGTGGCCATTGGTGCTGTGGCTGGTGCCTTGTGTCCCAGGGTGTGAGAGGCCAGAGCTGGAGGCAGCATTGTGAGGTCACTTGTGCCTCTGTGCCTTGTCGGGCAGTGCTAGGGTGTTGGCTGCTGCTGGTGGTGGTGGTTGTGAGGTGACTTGTGAAGCAGTGCATGCTAGGCCAGTGCTTGTTGCCTGGCTGCTCTTGCAGCTGTGAGGTGAGTGCTGCGTGAGGCCCTGGCAGGCATGTGTCAGTGTGGGAAGGTGCTGTTTGTCCTTGGGAGGTGCCTTTTGGTGTGGCCATTGGTGCTGTGGCTGGTGCCTTGTGTCCCAGGGTTTGCGAGGCCAGAGCTGGAGGCAGCATTGTGAGGTCACTTGTGCCTCTGTGCATTGTCGGGCAGTGCTAGGGTGTTGGCTGCTGCTGGTGGTGGTGGTTGTGAGGTGACTTTTGAAGCAGTGCGTGCTAGGCCAGTGCTGGTTGCCTGGCTGCTCTTGGCAGCTCGGAGGTGAGTGCTGCGTGAGGCCCTGGCAGGCATGTGTCAGTGTGGGAAGGTGCTGTTTGTGCTTGGGAGGTGCCTTTTGTTGTGGCCATTGGTGCTGTGGCTGGTGCCTTGTGTCCCAGGGTGTGCGAGGCCGGAGCTGTAGGCAGCATTGTGAGGTCACTTGTGCCTCTGTGCCTTGTCGGGCAGTGCTAGGGTGTTGGCTGCTGCTGGTGGTGGTGGTTGTGAGGTGACTTGTGAAGCAGTGCATGCTAGGCCAGTGCTGGTTGCCTGGCTGCTCTTGGCAGCTGTGAGGTGAGTGCTGCGTGAGGCCCTTGGAGGCATGTGTCAGTGTGGGAAGGTGCTGTTTGTGCTTGGGAGGTGCCTTTTGGTGTGGCCATTGGTGCTGTGGCTGGTGCCTTGTGTCCCAGGGTGTGCGAGGCCAGAGCTGGAGGCAGCATTGTGAGGTCACTTGTGCCTCTGTGCGTTGTCGGGCAGTGCTAGGGTGTTGGCTGCTGCTGGTGGTGGTGGTTGTGAGGTGACTTGTGAAGCAGTGCGTGCTAGGCCAGTGCTGGCTGCCTGGCTGCTCTTGGCAGCTGTGAGGTGAGTGCTGCGTGAGGCTCTTGGAGGCATGTGTCAGTGTGGGAAGGTGCTGTTTGTGCTTGGGAGGTGCCTTTTGGTGTGGCCATTGGTGCTGTGGCTGGTGCCTTGTGTCCCAGGGTGTGCGAGGCCGGAGCTGGAGGCAGCATTGTGAGGTCACTTGTGCCTCTGTGCCTTGTCGGGCAGTGCTAGGGTGTTGGCTGCTGCTGGTGGTGATGGTTGTGAGGTCACTTGTGAAGCAGTGCGTGCTAGGCCAGTGCTGGTTGCCTGGCTGCTCTTGGCAGCTGTGAGGTGAGTGCTGCGTGAGGCCCTTGGAGGCATGTGTCAGTGTGGGAAGGTGCTATTTGTGCTTGGGAGGTGCCTTTTGGTGTGGCCATTGGTGCTGTGGCTGGTGCCTTGTGTCCCAGGGTGTGCGAGGCCAGAGCTGGAGGCAGCACTGTGAGGTCACTTGTGCCTCTGTGCCTTGTCGGGCAGTGCTAGGGTGTTGGCTGCTGCTGGTGGTGGTGGTTGTGAGGTGAGTTGTGAAGCAGTGCATGCTAGGCCAGTGCTGGTTGCCTGACTGCTCTTGGCAGCTGTGAGGTGAGTGCTGCATGAGGCCATCACAGGCATGTGTCAGTGTGGGAAGGTGCTGTTTGTGCTTGGGAGGTGCCTTTTGGTGTGGCCATTGGTGCTGTGGCTGGTGCCTTGTGTCCCAGGGTGTGCGAGGCCAGAGCTGGAGGCAGCATTGTGAGGTCACTTGTGCCTCTGTGCCTTGTCGGGCAGTGCTCGGGTGTTGGCTGCTGCTGGTGGTGGTGGTTGTGAGGTGACTTGTGAAGCAGTGCATGCTAGGCCAGTGCTGGTTGCCTGGCTGCTCTTGGCAGCTGTGAGGTGAGTGCTGCGTGAGGCCGTCACAGGCATGTGTCATTGTGGGAAGGTGCTGTTTGTCCTTGGGAGGTGCCTTTTGGTGTGGCCATTGGTGCTGTGGCTGGTGCCTTGTGTCCCAGGGTGTGCGAGGCCGGAGCTGGAGGCAGCATTGTGAGGTCACTTGTGCCTCTGTGCCTTGTCGGGCAGTGCTAGGGTGTTGGCTGCTGCTGGTGGTGGTGGTTGTGAGGTGACTTGTGAAGCAGTGCGTGCTAGGCCAGTGCTCGTTGCCTGGCTGCTCTTGGCAGCTGTGAGGTGAGTGCTGCGTGAGGCACTCGCAGGCATGTGTCAGTGTGGGAAGGTGCTGTTTGTGCTTGGGAGGTGCCTTTTGGTGTGGCCATTGGTGCTGTGGCTGGTGCCTTGTGTCCCAGGGTGTGAGAGGCCAGAGCTGGAGGCAGCATTGTGAGGTCACTTGTGCCTCTGTGCCTTGTCGGGCAGTGCTAGGGTGTTGGCTGCTGCTGGTGGTGGTGGCTGTGAGGTGACTTGTGAAGCAGTGCGTGCTAGGCCAGTGCTGGTTGCCTGGCTGCTCTTGGCAGCTGTGAGGTGAGTGCTGCGTGAGGCCCTTGGAGGCATGTGTCAGTGTGGGAAGGTGCTGTTTGTGCTTGGGAGGTGCCTTTTGGTGTGGCCATTGGTGCTGTGGCTGGTGCCTTGTGTCCCAGGGTGTGAGAGGCCAGAGCTGGAGGCAGCACTGTGAGGTCACTTGTGCCTCTGTGCCTTGTCGGGCAGTGCTAGCATGTTGGCTGCTGCTGGTGGTGGTGGTTGTGAGGTCACTTGTGAAGCAGTGCGTGCTAGGCCAGTGCTGGTTGCCTGGCTGCTCTTGGCAGCTGTGAGGTGAGTGCTGCGTGAGGCCGTCGCAGGCCTGTGTCAGTGTGGGAAGGTGCTGTTTGTGCTTGGGAGGTGCCTTTTGGTGTGGCCATTGGTGCTTTGGCTGGTGCCTTGTGTCCCAGGGTGTGCGAGGCCAGAGCTGGAGGCAGCATTGTGAGGTCACTTGTGCCTCTGTGCCTTGTCGGGCAGTGCTAGGGTGTTGGCTGCTGCTGGTGGTGGTGGTTGTGAGGTGACTTGTGAAGCAGTGCGTGCTAGGCCAGTGCTGGCTGCCTGGCTGCTCTTGGCAGCTGTGAGGTGAGTGCTGCGTGAGGCACTCGCAGGCATGTGTCAGTGTGGGAAGGTGCTGTTTGTGCTTGGGAGGTGCCTTTTGTTGTGGCCATTGGTGCTGTGGCTGGTGCCTTGTGTCCCAGGGTGTGAGATGCCAGAGCTGGAGGCAGCATTGTGAGGTCACTTGTGCCTGTGTGCCTTGTCGGGCAGTGCTAGGGTGTTGGCTGCTGCTGGTGGTGGTGGTTGTGAGGTGACTTGTGAAGCAGTGCGTGCTAGGCCAGTGCTGGTTGCCTGGCTGCTCTTGGCAGCTGTGAGGTGAGTGCTGCCTCAGGCCCTTGGAGGCATGTGTCAGTGTGGGAAGGTGCTGTTTGTGCTTGGGAGGTGCCTTTTGGTGTGGCCATTGGTGCTGTGGCTGGTGCCTTGTGTCCCAGGGTGTGAGAGGCCAGAGCTGGAGGCAGCATTGTGAGGACACTTGTGCCTCTGTGTGTTGTCGGGCAGTGCTAGGGTGTTGGCTGCTGCTGGTGGTGGTGGTTGTGAGGTGACTTGTGAAGCAGTGCGTGCTAGGCCAGTGCTGGTTGCCTGGCTGCTCTTGGCAGCTGTGAGGTGAGTGCTGCGTGAGGCCCTGGCAGGCATGTGTCAGTGTGGGGAGGTGCTATTTGTGCTTGGGAGGTGCCTTTTGGTGTGGGCATTGGTGCTGTGGCTGGTGCCTTGTGTCCCAGGGTATGAGAGGCCAGAGCTGGAGGCAGCACTGTGAGGTCACTTGTGCCTCTGTGCCTTGTCGGGCAGTGCTAGGGTGTTGGCTGCTGCTGGTGGTGGTGGCTGTGAGGTGACTTGTGAAGCAGTGCATGCTAGGCCAGTGCTGGTTGCCTGGCTGCTCTTGGCAGCTGTGAGGTGAGTGCTGCGTGAGGCCCTTGGAGGCATGTGTCAGTGTGGGAAGGTGCTATTTGTGCTTGGGAGGTGCCTTTTGGTGTGGCCATTGGTGCTGTGGCTGGTGCCTTGTGTCCCAGGGTGTGAGAGGCCAGAGCTGGAGGCAGCACTGTGAGGTCACTTGTGCCTCTGTGCCTTGTCGGGCAGTGCTAGGGTGTTGGCTGCTGCTGGTGGTGGTGGTTGTGAGGTGAGTTGTGAAGCAGTGCATGCTAGGCCAGTGCTGGTTGCCTGACTGCTCTTGGCAGCTGTGAGGTGAGTGCTGCATGAGGCCATCACAGGCATGTGTCAGTGTGGGAAGGTGCTGTTTGTGCTTGGGAGGTGCCTTTTGGTGTGGCCATTGGTGCTGTGGCTGGTGCCTTGTGTCCCAGGGTGTGCGAGGCCAGAGCTGGAGGCAGCATTGTGAGGTCACTTGTGCCTCTGTGCCTTGGCGGGCAGTGCTAGGGTGTTGGCTGCTGCTGGTGGTGGTGGTTGTGCGGTGACTTGTGAAGCAGTGCATGCTAGGCCAGTGCTGGTTGCCTGGCTGCTCTTGGCAGCTGTGAGGTGAGTGCTGCGTGAGGCCCTTAGAGGCATGTGTCAGTGTGAGAAGGTGCTGTTTGTGCTTGGGAGGTGCCTTTTGGTGTGGCGATTGGTGCTGTGGCTGGTGCCTTGTGTCCCAGGGTGTGCGAGGCCAGAGCTGGAGGCAGCATTGTGAGGTCACTTGTGCCTCTGTGCCTTGTCGGGCAGTGCTCGGGTGTTGGCTGCTGCTGGTGGAGGTGGTTGTGAGGTGACTTGTGAAGCAGTGCGTGCTAGGCCAGTGCTGGTTGCCTGGCTGCTCTTGGCAGCTGTGAGGTGAGTGCTGCGTGAGGCCGTCGCAGGCCTGTGTCAGTGTGGGAAGGTGCTGTTTGTGCTTGGGAGGTGCCTTTTGGTGTGGCCATTGGTGCTGTGGCTGGTGCCTTGTGTCCCAGGGTGTGCGAGGCCAGAGCTGGAGGCAGCATTGTGAGGTCACTTGTGCCTCTGTGCCTTGTCGGGCAGTGCTCGGGTGTTGGCTGCTGCTGGTGGTGGTGGTTGTGAGGTGACTTGTGAAGCAGTGCATGCTAGGCCAGTGCTGGTTGCCTGGCTGCTCTTGGCAGCTGTGAGGTGAGTGCTGCGTGAGGCCGTCACAGGCATGTGTCAGTGTGGGAAGGTGCTGTATGTGCTTGGGAGGTGCCTTTTGGTGTGGCCATTGGTGCTGTGGCTGGTGCCTTGTGTCCCAGGGTGTGCGAGGCCGGAGCTGGAGGCAGCATTGTGAGGTCACTTGTGCCTCTGTGCCTTGTCGGGCAGTGCTAGGGTGTTGGCTGCTGCTGGTGGTGGTGGTTGTGAGGTGACTTGTGAAGCAGTGCGTGCTAGGCCAGTGCTGGTTGCCTGGCTGCTCTTGGCAGCTGTGAGGTGAGTGCTGCGTGAGGCCCTGGCAGGCATGTGTCAGTGTGGGGAGGTGCTATTTGTGCTTGGGAGGTGCCTTTTGGTGTGGCGATTGGTGCTGTGGCTGGTGCCTTGTGTCCCAGGGTATGAGAGGCCAGAGCTGGAGGCAGCACTGTGAGGTCACTTGTGCCTCTGTGCCTTGTCGGGCAGTGCTAGGGTGTTGGCTGCTGCTGGTGGTGGTGGCTGTGAGGTGACTTGTGAAGCAGTGCATGCTAGGCCAGTGCTGGTTGCCTGGCTGCTCTTGGCAGCTGTGAGGTGAGTGCTGCGTGAGGCCCTTGGAGGCATGTGTCAGTGTGGGAAGGTGCTATTTGTGCTTGGGAGGTGCCTTTTGGTGTGGCCATTGGTGCTGTGGCTGGTGCCTTGTGTCCCAGGGTGTGAGAGGCCAGAGCTGGAGGCAGCACTGTGAGGTCACTTGTGCCTCTGTGCCTTGTCGGGCAGTGCTAGGGTGTTGGCTGCTGCTGGTGGTGGTGGTTGTGAGGTGAGTTGTGAAGCAGTGCATGCTAGGCCAGTGCTGGTTGCCTGACTGCTCTTGGCAGCTGTGAGGTGAGTGCTGCATGAGGCCATCACAGGCATGTGTCAGTGTGGGAAGGTGCTGTTTGTGCTTGGGAGGTGCCTTTTGGTGTGGCCATTGGTGCTGTGGCTGGTGCCTTGTGTCCCAGGGTGTGCGAGGCCAGAGCTGGAGGCAGCATTGTGAGGTCACTTGTGCCTCTGTGCCTTGTCGGGCAGTGCTAGGGTGTTGGCTGCTGCTGGTGGTGGTGGTTGTGCGGTGACTTGTGAAGCAGTGCATGCTAGGCCAGTGCTGGTTGCCTGGCTGCTCTTGGCAGCTGTGAGGTGAGTGCTGCGTGAGGCCCTTAGAGGCATGTGTCAGTGTGGGAAGGTGCTGTTTGTGCTTGGGAGGTGCCTTTTGGTGTGGCGATTGGTGCTGTGGCTGGTGCCTTGTGTCCCAGGGTGTGCGAGGCCAGAGCTGGAGGCAGCATTGTGAGGTCACTTGTGCCTCTGTGCCTTGTCGGGCAGTGCTCGGGTGTTGGCTGCTGCTGGTGGAGGTGGTTGTGAGGTGACTTGTGAAGCAGTGCGTGCTAGGCCAGTGCTGGTTGCCTGGCTGCTCTTGGCAGCTGTGAGGTGAGTGCTGCGTGAGGCCGTCGCAGGCCTGTGTCAGTGTGGGAAGGTGCTGTTTGTGCTTGGGAGGTGCCTTTTGGTGTGGCCATTGGTGCTGTGGCTGGTGCCTTGTGTCCCAGGGTGTGCGAGGCCAGAGCTGGAGGCAGCATTGTGAGGTCACTTGTGCCTCTGTGCCTTGTCGGGCAGTGCTCGGGTGTTGGCTGCTGCTGGTGGTGGTGGTTGTGAGGTGACTTGTGAAGCAGTGCATGCTAGGCCAGTGCTGGTTGCCTGGCTGCTCTTGGCAGCTGTGAGGTGAGTGCTGCGTGAGGCCGTCACAGGCATGTGTCAGTGTGGGAAGGTGCTGTATGTGCTTGGGAGGTGCCTTTTGGTGTGGCCATTGGTGCTGTGGCTGGTGCCTTGTGTCCCAGGGTGTGCGAGGCCGGAGCTGGAGGCAGCATTGTGAGGTCACTTGTGCCTCTGTGCCTTGTCGGGCAGTGCTAGGGTGTTGGCTGCTGCTGGTGGTGGTGGTTGTGAGGTGACTTGTGAAGCAGTGCGTGCTAGGCCAGTGCTGGTTGCCTGGCTGCTCTTGGCAGCTGTGAGGTGAGTGCTGCGTGAGGCCCTGGCAGGCATGTGTCAGTGTGGGGAGGTGCTATTTGTGCTTGGGAGGTGCCTTTTGGTGTGGCGATTGGTGCTGTGGCTGGTGCCTTGTGTCCCAGGGTATGAGAGGCCAGAGCTGGAGGCAGCACTGTGAGGTCACTTGTGCCTCTGTGCCTTGTCGGGCAGTGCTAGGGTGTTGGCTGCTGCTGGTGGTGGTGGCTGTGAGGTGACTTGTGAAGCAGTGCATGCTAGGCCAGTGCTGGTTGCCTGGCTGCTCTTGGCAGCTGTGAGGTGAGTGCTGCGTGAGGCCCTTGGAGGCATGTGTCAGTGTGGGAAGGTGCTATTTGTGCTTGGGAGGTGCCTTTTGGTGTGGCCATTGGTGCTGTGGCTGGTGCCTTGTGTCCCAGGGTGTGAGAGGCCAGAGCTGGAGGCAGCACTGTGAGGTCACTTGTGCCTCTGTGCCTTGTCGGGCAGTGCTAGGGTGTTGGCTGCTGCTGGTGGTGGTGGTTGTGAGGTGACTTGTGAAGCAGTGCATGCTAGGCCAGTGCTGGTTGCCTGACTGCTCTTGGCAGCTGTGAGGTGAGTGCTGCATGAGGCCATCACAGGCATGTGTCAGTGTGGGAAGGTGCTGTTTGTGCTTGGGAGGTGCCTTTTGGTGTGGCCATTGGTGCTGTGGCTGGTGCCTTGTGTCCCAGGGTGTGCGAGGCCAGAGCTGGAGGCAGCATTGTGAGGTCACTTGTGCCTCTGTGCCTTGTCGGGCAGTGCTAGGGTGTTGGCTGCTGCTGGTGGTGGTGGTTGTGCGGTGACTTGTGAAGCAGTGCATGCTAGGCCAGTGCTGGTTGCCTGGCTGCTCTTGGCAGCTGTGAGGTGAGTGCTGCGTGAGGCCCTTAGAGGCATGTGTCAGTGTGGGAAGGTGCTGTTTGTGCTTGGGAGGTGCCTTTTGGTGTGGCCATTGGTGCTGTGGCTGGTGCCTTGTGTCCCAGGGTGTGCGAGGCCAGAGCTGGAGGCAGCATTGTGAGGTCACTTGTGCCTCTGTGCCTTGTCGGGCAGTGCTCGGGTGTTGGCTGCTGCTGGTGGAGGTGGTTGTGAGGTGACTTGTGAAGCAGTGCGTGCTAGGCCAGTGCTGGTTGCCTGGCTGCTCTTGGCAGCTGTGAGGTGAGTGCTGCGTGAGGCCGTCGCAGGCCTGTGTCAGTGTGGGAAGGTGCTGTTTGTGCTTGGGAGGTGCCTTTTGGTGTGGCCATTGGTGCTGTGGCTGGTGCCTTGTGTCCCAGGGTGTGCGAGGCCAGAGCTGGAGGCAGCATTGTGAGGTCACTTGTGCCTCTGTGCCTTGTCGGGCAGTGCTCGGGTGTTGGCTGCTGCTGGTGGTGGTGGTTGTGAGGTGACTTGTGAAGCAGTGCATGCTAGGCCAGTGCTGGTTGCCTGGCTGCTCTTGGCAGCTGTGAGGTGAGTGCTGCGTGAGGCCGTCACAGGCATGTGTCAGTGTGGGAAGGTGCTGTATGTGCTTGGGAGGTGCCTTTTGGTGTGGCCATTGGTGCTGTGGCTGGTGCCTTGTGTCCCAGGGTGTGCGAGGCCGGAGCTGGAGGCAGCATTGTGAGGTCACTTGTGCCTCTGTGCCTTGTCGGGCAGTGCTAGGGTGTTGGCTGCTGCTGGTGGTGGTGGTTGTGAGGTGACTTGTGAAGCAGTGCGTGCTAGGCCAGTGCTGGCTGCCTGGCTGCTCTTGGCAGCTGTGAGGTGAGTGCTGCGTGAGGCCGTCGCAGGCCTGTGTCAGTGTGGGAAGGTGCTGTTTGTGCTTGGGAGGTGCCTTTTGGTGTGGCCATTGGTGCTTTGGCTGGTGCCTTGTGTCCCAGGGTGTGCGAGGCCAGAGCTGGAGGCAGCATTGTGAGGTCACTTGTGCCTCTGTGCCTTGTCGGGCAGTGCTAGGGTGTTGGCTGCTGCTGGTGGTGGTGGTTGTGAGGTGACTTGTGAAGCAGTGCGTGCTAGGCCAGTGCTGGCTGCCTGGCTGCTCTTGGCAGCTGTGAGGTGAGTGCTGCGTGAGGCACTCGCAGGCATGTGTCAGTGTGGGAAGGTGCTGTTTGTGCTTGGGAGGTGCCTTTTGGTGTGGCCATTGGTGCTGTGGCTGGTGCCTTGTGTCCCAGGGTGTGAGAGGCCAGAGCTGGAGGCAGCATTGTGAGGTCACTTGTGCCTCTGTGCCTTGTCGGGCAGTGCTAGGGTGTTGGCTGCTGCTGGTGGTGGTGGCTGTGAGGTGACTTGTGAAGCAGTGCGTTCTAGGCCAGTGCTGGTTGCCTGGCTGCTCTTGGCAGCTGTGAGGTGAGTGCTGCGTGAGGCCCTTGGAGGCATGTGTCAGTGTGGGAAGGTGCTGTTTGTGCTTGGGAGGTGCCTTTTGGTGTGGCCATTGGTGCTGTGGCTGGTGCCTTGTGTCCCAGGGTGTGAGAGGCCAGAGCTGGAGGCAGCACTGTGAGGTCACTTGTGCCTCTGTGCCTTGTCGGGCAGTGCTAGCATGTTGGCTGCTGCTGGTGGTGGTGGTTGTGAGGTCACTTGTGAAGCAGTGCGTGCTAGGCCAGTGCTGGCTGCCTGGCTGCTCTTGGCAGCTGTGAGGTGAGTGCTGCGTGAGGCCGTCGCAGGCCTGTGTCAGTGTGGGAAGGTGCTGTTTGTGCTTGGGAGGTGCCTTTTGGTGTGGCCATTGGTGCTTTGGCTGGTGCCTTGTGTCCCAGGGTGTGCGAGGCCAGAGCTGGAGGCAGCATTGTGAGGTCACTTGTGCCTCTGTGCCTTGTCGGGCAGTGCTAGGGTGTTGGCTGCTGCTGGTGGTGGTGGTTGTGAGGTGACTTGTGAAGCAGTGCGTGCTAGGCCAGTGCTGGCTGCCTGGCTGCTCTTGGCAGCTGTGAGGTGAGTGCTGCGTGAGGCACTCGCAGGCATGTGTCAGTGTGGGAAGGTGCTGTTTGTGCTTGGGAGGTGCCTTTTGTTGTGGCCATTGGTGCTGTGGCTGGTGCCTTGTGTCCCAGGGTGTGAGATGCCAGAGCTGGAGGCAGCATTGTGAGGTCACTTGTGCCTCTGTGCCTTGTCGGGCAGTGCTAGGGTGTTGGCTGCTGCTGGTGGTGGTGGTTGTGAGGTGACTTGTGAAGCAGTGCGTGCTAGGCCAGTGCTGGTTGCCTGGCTGCTCTTGGCAGCTGTGAGGTGAGTGCTGCGTGAGGCCCTTAGAGGCATGTGTCAGTGTGGGAAGGTGCTGTTTGTGCTTGGGAGGTGCCTTTTGGTGTGGCCATTGGTGCTGTGGCTGGTGCCTTGTGTCCCAGGGTGTGAGAGGCCAGAGCTGGAGGCAGCATTGTGAGGACACTTGTGCCTCTGTGTGTTGTCGGGCAGTGCTAGGGTGTTGGCTGCTGCTGGTGGTGGTGGTTGTGAGGTGACTTGTGAAGCAGTGCGTGCTAGGCCAGTGCTGGTTGCCTGGCTGCTCTTGGCAGCTGTGAGGTGAGTGCTGCGTGAGGCCCTGGCAGGCATGTGTCAGTGTGGGGAGGTGCTATTTGTGCTTGGGAGGTGCCTTTTGGTGTGGCCATTGGTGCTGTGGCTGGTGCCTTGTGTCCCAGGGTATGAGAGGCCAGAGCTGGAGGCAGCACTGTGAGGTCACTTGTGCCTCTGTGCCTTGTCGGGCAGTGCTAGGGTGTTGGCTGCTGCTGGTGGTGGTGGCTGTGAGGTGACTTGTGAAGCAGTGCATGCTAGGCCAGTGCTGGTTGCCTGGCTGCTCTTGGCAGCTGTGAGGTGAGTGCTGCGTGAGGCCCTTGGAGGCATGTGTCAGTGTGGGAAGGTGCTATTTGTGCTTGGGAGGTGCCTTTTGGTGTGGCCATTGGTGCTGTGGCTGGTGCCTTGTGTCCCAGGGTGTGAGAGGCCAGAGCTGGAGGCAGCACTGTGAGGTCACTTGTGCCTCTGTGCCTTGTCGGGCAGTGCTAGGGTGTTGGCTGCTGCTGGTGGTGGTGGTTGTGAGGTGAGTTGTGAAGCAGTGCATGCTAGGCCAGTGCTGGTTGCCTGACTGCTCTTGGCAGCTGTGAGGTGAGTGCTGCATGAGGCCATCACAGGCATGTGTCAGTGTGGGAAGGTGCTGTTTGTGCTTGGGAGGTGCCTTTTGGTGTGGCCATTGGTGCTGTGGCTGGTGCCTTGTGTCCCAGGGTGTGCGAGGCCAGAGCTGGAGGCAGCATTGTGAGGTCACTTGTGCCTCTGTGCCTTGTCGGGCAGTGCTAGGGTGTTGGCTGCTGCTGGTGGTGGTGGTTGTGCGGTGACTTGTGAAGCAGTGCATGCTAGGCCAGTGCTGGTTGCCTGGCTGCTCTTGGCAGCTGTGAGGTGAGTGCTGCGTGAGGCCCTTAGAGGCATGTGTCAGTGTGGGAAGGTGCTGTTTGTGCTTGGGAGGTGCCTTTTGGTGTGGCGATTGGTGCTGTGGCTGGTGCCTTGTGTCCCAGGGTGTGCGAGGCCAGAGCTGGAGGCAGCATTGTGAGGTCACTTGTGCCTCTGTGCCTTGTCGGGCAGTGCTCGGGTGTTGGCTGCTGCTGGTGGAGGTGGTTGTGAGGTGACTTGTGAAGCAGTGCGTGCTAGGCCAGTGCTGGTTGCCTGGCTGCTCTTGGCAGCTGTGAGGTGAGTGCTGCGTGAGGCCGTCGCAGGCCTGTGTCAGTGTGGGAAGGTGCTGTTTGTGCTTGGGAGGTGCCTTTTGGTGTGGCCATTGGTGCTGTGGCTGGTGCCTTGTGTCCCAGGGTGTGAGAGGCCAGAGCTGGAGGCAGCATTGTGAGGACACTTGTGCCTCTGTGTGTTGTCGGGCAGTGCTAGGGTGTTGGCTGCTGCTGGTGGTGGTGGTTGTGAGGTGACTTGTGAAGCAGTGCGTGCTAGGCCAGTGCTGGTTGCCTGGCTGCTCTTGGCAGCTGTGAGGTGAGTGCTGCGTGAGGCCGTCGCAGACCTGTGTAAGTGTGGGAAGGTGCTGTTTGTGCTTGGGAGGTGCCTTTTGGTGTGGCCATTGGTGCTGTGGCTGGTGCCTTGTGTCCCAGGGTGTGCGAGGCCAGAGCTGGAGGCAGCATTGTGAGGTCACTTGTGCCTCTGTGCCTTGTCGGGCAGTGCTCGGGTGTTGGCTGCTGCTGGTGGAGGTGGTTGTGAGGTGACTTGTGAAGCAGTGCGTGCTAGGCCAGTGCTGGTTGCCTGGCTGCTCTTGGCAGCTGTGAGGTGAGTGCTGCGTGAGGCCCTGGCAGGCATGTGTCAGTGTGGGGAGGTGCTATTTGTGCTTGGGAGGTGCCTTTTGGTGTGGGCATTGGTGCTGTGGCTGGTGCCTTGTGTCCCAGGGTGTGAGAGGCCAGAGCTGGAGGCAGCACTGTGAGGTCACTTGTGCCTCTGTGCCTTGTCGGGCAGTGCTAGGGTGTTGGCTGCTGCTGGTGGTGGTGGCTGTGAGGTGACTTGTGAAGCAGTGCATGCTAGGCCAGTGCTGGTTGCCTGGCTGCTCTTGGCAGCTGTGAGGTGAGTGCTGCGTGAGGCCCTTGGAGGAATGTGTCAGTGTGGGAAGGTGCTGTTTGTGCTTGGGAGGTGCCTTTTGGTGTGGCCATTGGTGCTGTGGCTGGTGCCTTGTGTCCCAGGGTGTGCGAGGCCAGAGCTGGAGGCAGCATTGTGAGGTCACTTGTGCCTCTGTGCGTTGTCAGGCAGTGCTAGGGTGTTGGCTGCTGCTGGTGGTGGTGGTTGTGAGGTGACTTGTGAAGCAGTGCGTGCTAGGCCAGTGCTGGCTGCCTGGCTGCTCTTGGCAGCTGTGAGGTGAGTGCTGCGTGAGGCCGTCGCAGGCATGTGTCAGTGTGGGAAGGTGCTGTTTGTGCTTGGGAGGTGCCTTTTGGTGTGGCCATTGGTGCTGTGGCTGGTGCCTTGTGTCCCAGGGTGTGAGATGCCGGAGCTGGAGGCAGCATTGTGAGGTCACTTGTGCCTCTGTGCCTTGTCGGGCAGTGCTTGGGTGTTGGCTGCTGCTGGTGGTGGTGGTTGTGAGGTGACTTGTGAAGCAGTGCATGCTAGGCCAGTGCTGGTTGCCTGGCTGCTCTTGGCAGCTGTGAGGTGAGTGCTGCGTGAGGCCCTTGGAGGCATGTGTCAGTGTGGGAAGGTGCTGTTTGTGCTTGGTAGGTGCCTTTTGGTGTGGCCATTGGTGCTGTGGCTGGTGCCTTGTGTCCCAGGGTGTGCGAGGCCAGAGCTGGAGGCAGCATTGTGAGGTCACTTGTGCCTCTGTGCGTTGTCGGGCAGTGCTAGGGTGTTGGCTGCTGCTGGTGGTGGTGGTTGTGAGGTGACTTGTGAAGCAGTGCGTGCTAGGCCAGTGCTGGCTGCCTGGCTGCTCTTGGCAGCTGTGAGGTGAGTGCTGCGTGAGGCCGTCGCAGGCATGTGTCAGTGTGGGAAGGTGCTGTTTGTGCTTGGGAGGTGCCTTTTGGTGTGGCCATTGGTGCTGTGGCTGGTGCCTTGTGTCCCAGGGTGTGAGATGCCGGAGCTGGAGGAAGCATTGTGAGGTCACTTGTGCCTCTGTGCCTTGTCGGGCAGTGCTAGGGTGTTGGCTGCTGCTGGTGGTGGTGGTTGTGAGGTGACTTGTGAAGCAGTGCGTGCTAGGCCAGTGCTGGTTGCCTGGCTGCTCTTGGCAGCTGTGAGGTGAGTGCTGCGTGAGGCCGTCGCAGGCATGTGTCAGTGTGGGAAGGTGCTGTTTGTGCTTGGGAGGTGCCTTTTGGTGTGGCCATTGGTGCTGTGGCTGGTGCCTTGTGTCCCAGGGTGTGCGAGGCCAGAGCTGGAGGCAGCATTGTGAGGTCACTTGTGCCTGTGTGCCTTGTCGGGCAGTGCTAGGGTGTTGGCTGCTGCTGGTGGTGGTGGTTGTGAGGTGACTTGTGAAGCAGTGAGTGCTAGGCCAGTGCTGGTTGCCTGGCTGCTCTTGGCAGCTGTGAGGTGAGTGCTGCCTCAGGCCCTTGGAGGCATGTGTCAGTGTGGGAAGGTGCTGTTTGTGCTTGGGAGGTGCCTTTTGGTGTGGCCATTGGTGCTGTGGCTGGTGCCTTGTGTCCCAGGGTGTGAGAGGCCAGAGCTGGAGGCAGCATTGTGAGGACACTTGTGCCTCTGTGTGTTGTCGGGCAGTGCTAGGGTGTTGGCTGCTGCTGGTGGTGGTGGTTGTGAGGTGACTTGTGAAGCAGTGCGTGCTAGGCCAGTGCTGGTTGCCTGGCTGCTCTTGGCAGCTGTGAGGTGAGTGCTGCGTGAGGCCCTGGCAGGCATGTGTCAGTGTGGGGAGGTGCTATTTGTGCTTGGGAGGTGCCTTTTGGTGTGGCGATTGGTGCTGTGGCTGGTGCCTTGTGTCCCAGGGTGTGAGATGCCGGAGCTGGAGGAAGCATTGTGAGGTCACTTGTGCCTCTGTGCCTTGTCGGGCAGTGCTAGGGTGTTGGCTGCTGCTGGTGGTGGTGGTTGTGAGGTGACTTGTGAAGCAGTGCGTGCTAGGCCAGTGCTGGTTGCCTGGCTGCTCTTGGCAGCTGTGAGGTGAGTGCTGCGTGAGGCCGTCGCAGGCATGTGTCAGTGTGGGAAGGTGCTGTTTGTGCTTGGGAGGTGCCTTTTGGTGTGGCCATTGGTGCTGTGGCTGGTGCCTTGTGTCCCAGGGTGTGCGAGGCCAGAGCTGGAGGCAGCATTGTGAGGTCACTTGTGCCTGTGTGCCTTGTCGGGCAGTGCTAGGGTGTTGGCTGCTGCTGGTGGTGGTGGCTGTGAGGTGACTTGTGAAGCAGTGAGTGCTAGGCCAGTGCTGGTTGCCTGGCTGCTCTTGGCAGCTGTGAGGTGAGTGCTGCCTCAGGCCCTTGGAGGCATGTGTCAGTGTGGGAAGGTGCTGTTTGTGCTTGGGAGGTGCCTTTTGGTGTGGCCATTGGTGCTGTGGCTGGTGCCTTGTGTCCCAGGGTGTGAGAGGCCAGAGCTGGAGGCAGCATTGTGAGGACACTTGTGCCTCTGTGTGTTGTCGGGCAGTGCTAGGGTGTTGGCTGCTGCTGGTGGTGGTGGTTGTGAGGTGACTTGTGAAGCAGTGCGTGCTAGGCCAGTGCTGGTTGCCTGGCTGCTCTTGGCAGCTGTGAGGTGAGTGCTGCGTGAGGCCCTGGCAGGCATGTGTCAGTGTGGGGAGGTGCTATTTGTGCTTGGGAGGTGCCTTTTGGTGTGGGCATTGGTGCTGTGGCTGGTGCCTTGTGTCCCAGGGTGTGAGAGGCCAGAGCTGGAGGCAGCACTGTGAGGTCACTTGTGCCTCTGTGCCTTGTCGGGCAGTGCTAGGGTGTTGGCTGCTGCTGGTGGTGGTGGCTGTGAGGTGACTTGTGAAGCAGTGCATGCTAGGCCAGTGCTGGTTGCCTGGCTGCTCTTGGCAGCTGTGAGGTGAGTGCTGCGTGAGGCCCTGGCAGGCATGTGTCAGTGTGGGAAGGTGCTGTTTGTGCTTGGGAGGTGCCTTTTGGTGTGGCCATTGGTGCTGTGGCTGGTGCCTTGTGTCCCAGGGTGTGCGAGGCCAGAGCTGGAGGCAGCACTGTGAGGTCACTTGTGCCTCTGTGCGTTGTCAGGCAGTGCTAGGGTGTTGGCTGCTGCTGGTGGTGGTGGTTGTGAGGTGACTTGTGAAGCAGTGCGTGCTAGGCCAGTGCTGGCTGCCTGGCTGCTCTTGGCAGCTGTGAGGTGAGTGCTGCGTGAGGCCGTCGCAGGCATGTGTCAGTGTGGGAAGGTGCTGTTTGTGCTTGGGAGGTGCCTTTTGGTGTGGCCATTGGTGCTGTGGCTGGTGCCTTGTGTCCCAGGGTGTGAGATGCCGGAGCTGGAGGCAGCATTGTGAGGTCACTTGTGCCTCTGTGCCTTGTCGGGCAGTGCTTGGGTGTTGGCTGCTGCTGGTGGTGGTGGTTGTGAGGTGACTTGTGAAGCAGTGCATGCTAGGCCAGTGCTGGTTGCCTGGCTGCTCTTGGCAGCTGTGAGGTGAGTGCTGCGTGAGGCCCTTGGAGGCATGTGTCAGTGTGGGAAGGTGCTGTTTGTGCTTGGTAGGTGCCTTTTGGTGTGGCCATTGGTGCTGTGGCTGGTGCCTTGTGTCCCAGGGTGTGCGAGGCCAGAGCTGGAGGCAGCATTGTGAGGTCACTTGTGCCTCTGTGCGTTGTCGGGCAGTGCTAGGGTGTTGGCTGCTGCTGGTGGTGGTGGTTGTGAGGTGACTTGTGAAGCAGTGCGTGCTAGGCCAGTGCTGGCTGCCTGGCTGCTCTTGGCAGCTGTGAGGTGAGTGCTGCGTGAGGCCGTCGCAGGCATGTGTCAGTGTGGGAAGGTGCTGTTTGTGCTTGGGAGGTGCCTTTTGGTGTGGCCATTGGTGCTGTGGCTGGTGCCTTGTGTCCCAGGGTGTGAGATGCCGGAGCTGGAGGCAGCATTGTGAGGTCACTTGTGCCTCTGTGCCTTGTCGGGCAGTGCTCGGGTGTTGGCTGCTGCTGGTGGTGGTGGTTGTGAGGTGACTTGTGAAGCAGTGCATGCTAGGCCAGTGCTGGTTGCCTGGCTGCTCTTGGCAGCTGTGAGGTGAGTGCTGCGTGAGGCCCTTGGAGGCATGTGTCAGTGTGGGAAGGTGCTGTTTGTGCTTGGGAGGTGCCTTTCGGTGTGGCCATTGGTGCTGTGGCTGGTGCCTTGTGTCCCAGGGTGTGCGAGGCCAGAGCTGGAGGCAGGATTGTGAGGTCACTTGTGCCTCTGTGCCTTGTCGGGCAGTGCTAGGGTGTTGGCTGCTGGTGGTGGTGGTGGTTGTGAGGTGACTTGTGAAGCAGTGCGTGCTAGGCCAGTGCTGGCTGCCTGGCTGCTCTTGGCAGCTGTGAGGTGAGTGCTGCGTGAGGCCCTGGCAGGCATGTGTCAGTGTGGGAAGGTGCTGTTTGTGCTTGGGAGGTGCCTTTTGGTGTGGCCATTGGTGCTGTGGCTGGTGCCTTGTGTCCCAGGGTGTGCGAGGCCAGAGCTGGAGGCAGCATTGTGAGGTCACTTGTGCCTCTGTGCCTTGTCGGGCAGTGCTAGGGTGTTGGCTGCTGCTGGTGGTGGTGGTTGTGAGGTGACTTGTGAAGCAGTGTGTGCTAGGCCAGTGCTGCTTGCCTGGCTGCTCTTGCAGCTGTGAGGTGAGTGCTGCGTGAGGCCGTCGCAGGCATGTGTCAGTGTGGGAAGGTGCTGTTTGTCCTTGGGAGGTGCCTTTTGGTGTGGCCATTGGTGCTGTGGCTGGTGCCTTGTGTCCCAGGGTGTGAGAGGGCAGAGCTGGAGGCAGCATTGTGAGGTCACTTGTGCCTCTGTGCGTTGTCGGTCAGAGCTAGGGTGTTGGCTGCTGCTGGTGGTGGTGGTTGTGCGGTGACTTGTGAAGCAGTGCATGCTAGGCCAGTGCTGGTTGCCTGGCTGCTCTTGGCAGCTGTGAGGTGAGTGCTGCGTGAGGCCCTTGGAGGAATGTGTCAGTGTGGGAAGGTGCTGTTTGTGCTTGGGAGGTGCCTTTCGGTGTGGCCATTGGTGCTGTGGCTGGTGCCTTGTGTCCCAGGGTGTGCGAGGCCAGAGCTGGAGGCAGGATTGTGAGGTCACTTGTGCCTCTGTGCCTTGTCGGGCAGTGCTAGGGTGTTGGCTGCTGCTGGTGGTGGTGGTTGTGAGGTGACTTGTGAAGCAGTGCGTGCTAGGCCAGTGCTGGCTGCCTGGCTGCTCTTGGCAGCTGTGAGGTGAGTGCTGCGTGAGGCCCTGGCAGGCATGTGTCAGTGTGGGAAGGTGCTGTTTGTGCTTGGGAGGTGCCTTTTGGTGTGGCCATTGGTGCTGTGGCTGGTGCCTTGTGTCCCAGGGTGTGAGAGGCCAGAGCTGGAGGCAGCATTGTGAGGTCACTTGTGCCTCTGTGCCTTGTCGGGCAGTGCTAGGGTGTTGGCTGCTGCTGGTGGTGGTGGTTGTGAGGTGACTTGTGAAGCAGTGTGTGCTAGGCCAGTGCTGCTTGCCTGGCTGCTCTTGGCAGCTGTGAGGTGAGTGCTGCGTGAGGCCGTTGCAGGCATGTGTCAGTGTGGGAAGGTGCTGTTTGTGCTTGGGAGGTGCCTTTTGGTGTGGCCATTGGTGCTGTGGCTGGTGCCTTGTGTCCCAGGGTGTGAGAGGCCAGAGCTGGAGGCAGCATTGTGAGGTCACTTGTGCCTCTGTGCGTTGTCGGTCAGAGCTAGGGTGTTGGCTGCTGCTGGTGGTGGTGGTTGTGAGGTGACTTGTGAAGCAGTGCATGCTAGGCCAGTGCTGGTTGCCTGGCTGCTCTTGGCAGCTGTGAGGTGAGTGCTGCGTGAGGCCCTGGAAGGCATCTGTCAGTGTGGGAAGGTGCTGTTTGTGCTTGGGAGGTGCCTTTTGGTGTGGCCATTGGTTCTGTGGCTGGTGCCTTGTGTCCCAGGGTGTGCGAGGCCAGAGCTGGAGGCAGCATTGTGAGGTCACTTGTGCCTCTGTGCCTTGTCGGGCAGTGCTAGGGTGTTGGCTGCTGCTGGTGGTGGTGGTTGTGAGGTGACTTGTGAAGCAGTGCATGCTAGGCCAGTGCTGGTTGCCTGGCTGCTCTTGGCAGCTGTGAGGTGAGTGCTGCGTGAGGCCCTGGCAGGCCTGTGTCAGTGTGGGAAGGTGCTGTTTGTCCTTGGGAGGTGCCTTTTGGTGTGGCCATTGGTGCTGTGGCTGGTGCCTTGTGTCCCAGGGTGTGAGAGGCCAGAGCTGGAGGCAGCATTGTGAGGTCACTTGTGCCTCTGTGCGTTGTCGGGCAGTGCTAGGGTGTTGGCTGCTGCTGGTGGTGGTGGTTGTGAGGTCACTTGTGAAGCAGTGAGTGCTAGGCCAGTGCTGGTTGCCTGGCTGCTCTTGGCAGCTGTGAGGTGAGTGCTGCGTGAGGCCCTCGCAGGCATGTGTCAGTGTGGGAAGGTGCTGTTTGTGCTTGGGAGGTGCCTTTTGGTGTGGCCATTGGTGCTGTGGCTGGTGCCTTGTGTCTCAGGGTGTGTGAGGCCAGAGCTGGAGGCAGCATTGTGAGGTCACTTGTGCCTCTGTGCCTTGTCGGGCAGTGCTAGGGTGTTGGCTGCTGGTGGTGGTGTTGGTTGTGAGGTGACTTGTGAAGCAGTGAGTGCTAGGCCAGTGCTGGTTGCCTGGCTGCTCTTGGCAGCTGTGAGGTGAGTGCTGCGTGAGGCCGTCGCAGGCATGTGTCAGTGTGGGAAGGTGCTGTTTGTGCTTGGGAGGTGCCTTTTGGTGTGGCCATTGGTGCTGTGGCTGGTGCCTTGTGTCCCAGGGTGTGAGAGGCCAGAGCTGGAGGCAGCACTGTGAGGTCACTTGTGCCTCTGTGCCTTGTCGGGCAGTGCTAGGGTGTTGGCTGCTGCTGGTGGTGGTGGTTGTGAGGTGACTTGTGAAGCAGTGCGTGCTAGGCCAGTGCTGGTTGCCTGGCTGCTCTTGGCAGCTGTGAGGTGAGTGCTGCGTGAGACCCTGGCAGGCATGTGTGAGTGTGGGCAGGTGCTGTTTGTCCTTGGGAGGTGCCTTTTGGTGTGGCCATTGGTGCTGTGGCTGGTGCCTTGTGTCCCAGGGTGTGCGAGGCCAGAGCTGGAGGCAGCATTGTGAGGTCACTTGTGCCTCTGTGCCTTGTCGGGCAGTGCTAGGGTGTTGGCTGCTGGTGGTGGTGGTGGTTGTGAGGTCACTTGTGAAGCAGTGCGTGCTAGGCCAGTGCTGGTTGCCTGGCTGCTCTTGGCAGCTGTGAGGTGAGTGCTGCGTGAGTCCGTCGCAGGCATGTGTCAGTGTGGGAAGGTGCTGTTTGTCCTTGGGAGGTGCCTTTTGGTGTGGCCATTGGTGCTGTGGCTGGTGCCTTGTGTCCCAGGGTGTGAGAGGCCAGAGCTGGAGGCAGCACTGTGAGGTCACTTGTGCCTCTGTGCGTTGTCAGGCAGTGCTAGGGTGTTGGCTGCTGCTGCTGGTGGTGGTTGTGAGGTGACTTGTGAAGCAGTGCGTGCTAGGCCAGTGCTGGTTGCCTGGCTGCTCTTGGCAGCTGTGAGGTGAGTGCTGCGTGAGGCTGTCGCAGGCATGTGTCAGTGTGGGAAGGTGCTGTTTGTGCTTGGGAGGTGCCTTTTGGTGTGGCCATTGGTGCTGTGGCTGGTGCCTTGTGTCCCAGGGTGTGCGAGGCCAGAGCTGGAGGCAGCATTGTGAGGTCACTTGTGCCTGTGTGCCTTGTCGGGCAGTGCTAGGGTGTTGGCTGCTGCTGGTGGTGGTGGTTGTGAGGTCACTTGTGAAGCAGTGAGTGCTAGGCCAGTGCTGGTTGCCTGGCTGCTCTTGGCAGCTGTGAGGTGAGTGCTGCGTGAGGCCCTCGCAGGCATGTGTCAGTGTGGGAAGGTGCTGTTTGTGCTTGGGAGGTGCCTTTTGGTGTGGCCATTGGTGCTGTGGCTGGTGCCTTGTGTCCCAGGGTGTGAGATGCCGGAGCTGGAGGCAGCATTGTGAGGTCACTTGTGCCTCTGTGCCTTGTCGGGCAGTGCTCGGGTGTTGGCTGCTGCTGGTGGTGGTGGTTGTGAGGTGACTTGTGAAGCAGTGCATGCTAGGCCAGTGCTGGTTGCCTGGCTGCTCTTGGCAGCTGTGAGGTGAGTGCTGCGTGAGGCCCTTGGAGGCATGTGTCAGTGTGGGAAGGTGCTGTTTGTGCTTGGGAGGTGCCTTTTGGTGTGGCCATTGGTGCTGTGGCTGGTGCCTTGTGTCCCAGGGTGTGCGAGGCCAGAGCTGGAGGCAGGATTGTGAGGTCACTTGTGCCTCTGTGCCTTGTCGGGCAGTGCTAGGGTGTTGGCTGCTGCTGGTGGTGGTGGTTGTGAGGTGACTTGTGAAGCAGTGCGTGCTAGGCCAGTGCTGGCTGCCTGGCTGCTCTTGGCAGCTGTGAGGTGAGTGCTGCGTGAGGCCCTGGCAGGCATGTGTCAGTGTGGGAAGGTGCTGTTTGTGCTTGGGAGGTGCCTTTTGGTGTGGCCATTGGTGCTGTGGCTGGTGCCTTGTGTCCCAGGGTGTGCGAGGCCAGAGCTGGAGGCAGCATTGTGAGGTCACTTGTGCCTCTGTGCCTTGTCGGGCAGTGCTAGGGTGTTGGCTGCTGCTGGTGGTGGTGGTTGTGAGGTGACCTGTGAAGCAGTGTGTGCTAGGCCAGTGCTGCTTGCCTGGCTGCTCTTGCAGCTGTGAGGTGAGTGCTGCGTGAGGCCGTCGCAGGCATGTGTCAGTGTGGGAAGGTGCTGTTTGTCCTTGGGAGGTGCCTTTTGGTGTGGCCATTGGTGCTGTGGCTGGTGCCTTGTGTCCCAGGGTGTGAGAGGCCAGAGCTGGAGGCAGCATTGTGAGGTCACTTGTGCCTCTGTGCGTTGTCGGTCAGAGCTAGGGTGTTGGCTGCTGCTGGTGGTGGTGGTTGTGAGGTGACTTGTGAAGCAGTGCATGCTAGGCCAGTGCTGGTTGCCTGGCTGCTCTTGGCAGCTGTGAGGTGAGTGCTGCGTGAGGCCCTGGAAGGCATCTGTCAGTGTGGGAAGGTGCTGTTTGTGCTTGGGAGGTGCCTTTTGGTGTGGCCATTGGTTCTGTGGCTGGTGCCTTGTGTCCCAGGGTGTGCGAGGCCAGAGCTGGAGGCAGCATTGTGAGGTCACTTGTGCCTCTGTGCCTTGTCGGGCAGTGCTAGGGTGTTGGCTGCTGCTGGTGGTGGTGGTTGTGAGGTGACTTGTGAAGCAGTGCATGCTAGGCCAGTGCTGGTTGCCTGGCTGCTCTTGGCAGCTGTGAGGTGAGTGCTGCGTGAGGCCCTGGCAGGCATGTGTCAGTGTGGGAAGGTGCTGTTTGTGCTTGGGAGGTGCCTTTTGGTGTGGCCATTGGTGCTGTGGCTGGTGCCTTGTGTCCCAGGGTGTGAGAGGCCAGAGCTGGAGGCAGCACTGTGAGGTCACTTGTGCCTCTGTGCCTTGTCGGGCAGTGCTAGGGTGTTGGCTGCTGCTGGTGGTGGTGGTTGTGAGGTGACTTGTGAAGCAGTGCGTGCTAGGCCAGTGCTGGTTGCCTGGCTGCTCTTGGCAGCTGTGAGGTGAGTGCTGCGTGAGACCCTGGCAGGCATGTGTGAGTGTGGGCAGGTGCTGTTTGTCCTTGGGAGGTGCCTTTTGGTGTGGCCATTGGTGCTGTGGCTGGTGCCTTGTGTCCCAGGGTGTGCGAGGCCAGAGCTGGAGGCAGCATTGTGAGGTCACTTGTGCCTCTGTGCCTTGTCGGGCAGTGCTAGGGTGTTGGCTGCTGGTGGTGGTGGTGGTTGTGAGGTCACTTGTGAAGCAGTGCGTGCTAGGCCAGTGCTGGTTGCCTGGCTGCTCTTGGCAGCTGTGAGGTGAGTGCTGCGTGAGTCCGTCGCAGGCATGTGTCAGTGTGGGAAGGTGCTGTTTGTCCTTGGGAGGTGCCTTTTGGTGTGGCCATTGGTGCTGTGGCTGGTGCCTTGTGTCCCAGGGTGTGAGAGGCCAGAGCTGGAGGCAGCACTGTGAGGTCACTTGTGCCTCTGTGCCTTGGCAGGCAGTGCTAGGGTGTTGGCTGGTGGTGGTGGTGGTGGTTGTGAGGTGACTTGTGAAGCAGTGCGTGCTAGGCCAGTGCTGGTTGCCTGGCTGCTCTTGGCAGCTGTGAGGTGAGTGCTGCGTGAGGCTGTCGCAGGCATGTGTCAGTGTGGGAAGGTGCTGTTTGTGCTTGGGAGGTGCCTTTTGGTGTGGCCATTGGCGCTGTGGCTGGTGCCTTGTGTCCCAGGGTGTGAGAGGCCAGAGCTGGAGGCAGCATTGTGAGGTCACTTGTGCCTGTGTGCCTTGTCGGGCAGTGCTAGGGTGTTGGCTGCTGCTGGTGGTGGTGGTTGTGAGGTCACTTGTGAAGCAGTGCGTGCTAGGCCAGTGCTGGTTGCCTGGCTGCTCTTGGCAGCTGTGAGGTGAGTGCTGCGTGAGGCCGTCGCAGGCATGTGTCAGTGTGGGAAGGTGCTGTTTGTGCTTGGGAGGTGCCTTTTGGTGTGGCCATTGGTGCTGTGGCTGGTGCCTTGTGTCCCAGGGTGTGAGATGCCGGAGCTGGAGGCAGCATTGTGAGGTCACTTGTGCCTCTGTGCCTTGTCGGGCAGTGCTCGGGTGTTGGCTGCTGCTGGTGGTGGTGGTTGTGAGGTGACTTGTGAAGCAGTGCATGCTAGGCCAGTGCTGGTTGCCTGGCTGCTCTTGGCAGCTGTGAGGTGAGTGCTGCGTGAGGCCCTTGGAGGCATGTGTCAGTGTGGGAAGGTGCTGTTTGTGCTTGGGAGGTGCCTTTTGGTGTGGCCATTGGTGCTGTGGCTGGTGCCTTGTGTCCCAGGGTGTGTGAGGCCAGAGCTGGAGGCAGGATTGTGAGGTCACTTGTGCCTCTGTGCCTTGTCGGGCAGTGCTAGGGTGTTGGCTGCTGCTGGTGGTGGTGGTTGTGAGGTGACTTGTGAAGCAGTGCGTGCTAGGCCAGTGCTGGCTGCCTGGCTGCTCTTGGCAGCTGTGAGGTGAGTGCTGCGTGAGGCCCTGGCAGGCATGTGTCAGTGTGGGAAGGTGCTGTTTGTGCTTGGGAGGTGCCTTTTGGTGTGGCCATTGGTGCTGTGGCTGGTGCCTTCTGTCCCAGGGTGTGCGAGGCCAGAGCTGGAGGCAGCATTGTGAGGTCACTTGTGCCTCTGTGCCTTGTCGGGCAGTGCTAGGGTGTTGGCTGCTGCTGGTGGTGGTGGTTGTGAGGTGACTTGTGAAGCAGTGTGTGCTAGGCCAGTGCTGCTTGCCTGGCTGCTCTTGCAGCTGTGAGGTGAGTGCTGCGTGAGGCCGTCGCAGGCATGTGTCAGTGTGGGAAGGTGCTGTTTGTCCTTGGGAGGTGCCTTTTGGTGTGGCCATTGGTGCTGTGGCTGGTGCCTTGTGTCCCAGGGTGTGAGAGGGCAGAGCTGGAGGCAGCATTGTGAGGTCACTTGTGCCTCTGTGCGTTGTCGGTCAGAGCTAGGGTGTTGGCTGCTGCTGGTGGTGGTGGTTGTGAGGTGACTTGTGAAGCAGTGCATGCTAGGCCAGTGCTGGTTGCCTGGCTGCTCTTGGCAGCTGTGAGGTGAGTGCTGCGTGAGGCCCTGGAAGGCATCTGTCAGTGTGGGAAGGTGCTGTTTGTGCTTGGGAGGTGCCTTTTGGTGTGGCCATTGGTTCTGTGGCTGGTGCCTTGTGTCCCAGGGTGTGCGAGGCCAGAGCTGGAGGCAGCATTGTGAGGTCACTTGTGCCTGTGTGCCTTGTCGGGCAGTGCTAGGGTGTTGGCTGCTGCTGGTGGTGGTGGCTGTGAGGTGACTTGTGAAGCAGTGCATGCTAGGCCAGTGCTGGTTGCCTGGCTGCTCTTGGCAGCTGTGAGGTAAGTGGTGCGTGAGGCCCTGGCAGGCCTGTGTCAGTGTGGGAAGGTGCTGTTTGTCCTTGGGAGGTGCCTTTTGGTGTGGCCATTGGTGCTGTGGCTGGTGCCTTGTGTCCCAGGGTGTGAGAGGCCAGAGCTGGAGGCAGCTTTGTGAGGTCACTTGTGCCTCTGTGCGTTGTTGGGCAGTGCTAGGGTGTTGGCTGCTGCTGGTGGTGGTGGTTGTGAGGTCACTTTTGAAGCAGTGCGTGCTAGGCCAGTGCTGGTTGCCTGGCTGCTCTTGGCAGCTGTGAGGTGAGTGCTGCGTGAGGCCCTCGCAGGCATGTGTCAGTGTGGGAAGGTGCTGTTTGTGCTTGGGAGGTGCCTTTTGGTGTGGCCATTGGTGCTGTGGCTGGTGCCTTGTGTCCCAGGGTGTGTGAGGCCAGAGCTGGAGGCAGCATTGTGAGGTCACTTGTGCCTCTGTGCCTTGTCGGGCAGTGCTAGGGTGTTGGCTGCTGGTGGTGGTGTTGGTTGTGAGGTGACTTGTGAAGCAGTGAGTGCTAGGCCAGTGCTGGTTGCCTGGCTGCTCTTGGCAGCTGTGAGGTGAGTGCTGCGTGAGGCCCTTGGAGGCATGTGTCAGTGTGGGAAGGTGCTGTTTGTGCTTGGGAGGTGCCTTTTGGTGTGGCCATTGGTGCTGTGGCTGGTGCCTTGTGTCCCAGGGTGTGCGAGGCCAGAGCTGGAGGCAGCACTGTGAGGTCACTTGTGCCTCTGTGCCTTGTCGGGCAGTGCTAGCATGTTGGCTGCTGCTGGTGGTGGTGGTTGTGAGGTCACTTGTGAAGCAGTGCGTGCTAGGCCAGTGCTGGTTGCCTGGCTGCTCTTGGCAGCTGTGAGGTGAGTGCTGCGTGAGGCCGTCGCAGGCCTGTATCAGTGTGGGAAGGTGCTGTTTGTGCTTGGGAGGTGCCTTTTGGTGTGGCCATTGGTGCTTTGGCTGGTGCCTTGTGTCCCAGGGTGTGCGAGGCCAGAGCTGGAGGCAGCATTGTGAGGTCACTTGTGCCTCTGTGCCTTGTCGGGCAGTGCTAGGGTGTTGGCTGCTGCTGGTGGTGGTGGTTGTGAGGTGACTTGTGAAGCAGTGCGTGCTAGGCCAGTGCTGGCTGCCTGGCTGCTCTTGGCAGCTGTGAGGTGAGTGCTGCGTGAGGCACTCGCAGGCATGTGTCAGTGTGGGAAGGTGCTGTTTGTGCTTGGGAGGTGCCTTTTGTTGTGGCCATTGGTGCTGTGGCTGGTGCCTTGTGTCCCAGGGTGTGAGATGCCAGAGCTGGAGGCAGCATTGTGAGGTCACTTGTGCCTGTGTGCCTTGTCGGGCAGTGCTAGGGTGTTGGCTGCTGCTGGTGGTGGTGGCTGTGAGGTGACTTGTGAAGCAGTGAGTGCTAGGCCAGTGCTGGTTGCCTGGCTGCTCTTGGCAGCTGTGAGGTGAGTGCTGCCTCAGGCCCTTGGAGGCATGTGTCAGTGTGGGAAGGTGCTGTTTGTGCTTGGGAGGTGCCTTTTGGTGTGGCCATTGGTGCTGTGGCTGGTGCCTTGTGTCCCAGGGTGTGAGAGGCCAGAGCTGGAGGCAGCATTGTGAGGACACTTGTGCCTCTGTGTGTTGTCGGGCAGTGCTAGGGTGTTGGCTGCTGCTGGTGGAGGTGGTTGTGAGGTGACTTGTGAAGCAGTGCGTGCTAGGCCAGTGCTGGTTGCCTGGCTGCTCTTGGCAGCTGTGAGGTGAGTGCTGCCTCAGGCCCTTGGAGGCATGTGTCAGTGTGGGAAGGTGCTGTTTGTGCTTGGGAGGTGCCTTTTGGTGTGGCCATTGGTGCTGTGGCTGGTGCCTTGTGTCCCAGGGTGTGAGAGGCCAGAGCTGGAGGCAGCATTGTGAGGACACTTGTGCCTCTGTGTGTTGTCGGGCAGTGCTAGGGTGTTGGCTGCTGCTGGTGGTGGTGGTTGTGAGGTGACTTGTGAAGCAGTGCGTGCTAGGCCAGTGCTGGTTGCCTGGCTGCTCTTGGCAGCTGTGAGGTGAGTGCTGCGTGAGGCCCTGGCAGGCATGTGTCAGTGTGGGGAGGTGCTATTTGTGCTTGGGAGGTGCCTTTTGGTGTGGGCATTGGTGCTGTGGCTGGTGCCTTGTGTCCCAGGGTGTGAGAGGCCAGAGCTGGAGGCAGCACTGTGAGGTCACTTGTGCCTCTGTGCCTTGTCGGGCAGTGCTAGGGTGTTGGCTGCTGCTGGTGGTGGTGGCTGTGAGGTGACTTGTGAAGCAGTGACTGCTAGGCCAGTGCTGGTTGCCTGGCTGCTCTTGGCAGCTGTGAGGTGAGTGCTGCGTGAGGCCCTTGGAGGCATGTGTCAGTGTGGGAAGGTGCTGTTTGTGCTTGGGAGGTGCCTTTTGGTGTGGCCATTGGTGCTGTGGCTGGTGCCTTGTGTCCCAGGGTGTGCGAGGCCAGAGCTGGAGGCAGCACTGTGAGGTCACTTGTGCCTCTGTGCCTTGTCGGGCAGTGCTAGCATGTTGGCTGCTGCTGGTGGTGGTGGTTGTGAGGTCACTTGTGAAGCAGTGCGTGCTAGGCCAGTGCTGGTTGCCTGGCTGCTCTTGGCAGCTGTGAGGTGAGTGCTGCGTGAGGCCGTCGCAGGCCTGTATCAGTGTGGGAAGGTGCTGTTTGTGCTTGGGAGGTGCCTTTTGGTGTGGCCATTGGTGCTTTGGCTGGTGCCTTGTGTCCCAGGGTGTGCGAGGCCAGAGCTGGAGGCAGCATTGTGAGGTCACTTGTGCCTCTGTGCCTTGTCGGGCAGTGCTAGGGTGTTGGCTGCTGCTGGTGGTGGTGGTTGTGAGGTGACTTGTGAAGCAGTGCGTGCTAGGCCAGTGCTGGCTGCCTGGCTGCTCTTGGCAGCTGTGAGGTGAGTGCTGCGTGAGGCACTCGCAGGCATGTGTCAGTGTGGGAAGGTGCTGTTTGTGCTTGGGAGGTGCCTTTTGTTGTGGCCATTGGTGCTGTGGCTGGTGCCTTGTGTCCCAGGGTGTGAGATGCCAGAGCTGGAGGCAGCATTGTGAGGTCACTTGTGCCTCTGTGCCTTGTCGGGCAGTGCTAGGGTGTTGGCTGCTGCTGGTGGTGGTGGTTGTGAGGTGACTTGTGAAGCAGTGCGTGCTAGGCCAGTGCTGGCTGCCTGGCTGCTCTTGGCAGCTGTGAGGTGAGTGCTGCGTGAGGCCCTGGCAGGCATGTGTCAGTGTGGGAAGGTGCTGTTTGTGCTTGGGAGGTGCCTTTTGGTGTGGCCATTGGTGCTGTGGCTGGTGCCTTGTGTCCCAGGGTGTGCGAGGCCAGAGCTGGAGGCAGCATTGTGAGGTCACTTGTGCCTCTGTGCCTTGTCGGGCAGTGCTAGGGTGTTGGCTGCTGCTGGTGGTGGTGGTTGTGAGGTCACTTGTGAAGCAGTGTGTGCTAGGCCAGTGCTGGTTGCCTGGCTGCTCTTGGCAGCTGTGAGGTGAGTGCTGCGTGAGGCCGTCGCAGGCATGTGTCAGTGTGGGAAGGTGCTGTTTGTGCTTGGGAGGTGCCTTTTGGTGTGGCCATTGGTGCTGTGGCTGGTGCCTTGTGTCCCAGGGTGTGAGAGGCCAGAGCTGGAGGCAGCATTGTGAGGTCACTTGTGCCTCTGTGCGTTGTCGGTCAGAGCTAGGGTGTTGGCTGCTGCTGGTGGTGGTGGTTGTGAGGTGACTTGTGAAGCAGTGCATGCTAGGCCAGTGCTGGTTGCCTGGCTGCTCTTGGCAGCTGTGAGGTGAGTGCTGCGTGAGGCCCTGGAAGGCATCTGTCAGTGTGGGAAGGTGCTGTTTGTGCTTGGGAGGTGCCTTTTGGTGTGGCCATTGGTTCTGTGGCTGGTGCCTTGTGTCCCAGGGTGTGCGAGGCCAGAGCTGGAGGCAGCATTGTGAGGTCACTTGTGCCTCTGTGCCTTGTCGGGCAGTGCTAGGGTGTTGGCTGCTGCTGGTGGTGGTGGTTGTGAGGTGACTTGTGAAGCAGTGCATGCTAGGCCAGTGCTGGTTGCCTGGCTGCTCTTGGCAGCTGTGAGGTGAGTGCTGCGTGAGGCCCTGGCAGGCCTGTGTCAGTGTGGGAAGGTGCTGTTTGTCCTTGGGAGGTGCCTTTTGGTGTGGCCATTGGTGCTGTGGCTGGTGCCTTGTGTCCCAGGGTGTGAGAGGCCAGAGCTGGAGGCAGCATTGTGAGGTCACTTGTGCCTCTGTGCGTTGTCGGGCAGTGCTAGGGTGTTGGCTGCTGCTGGTGGTGGTGGTTGTGAGGTCACTTGTGAAGCAGTGAGTGCTAGGCCAGTGCTGGTTGCCTGGCTGCTCTTGGCAGCTGTGAGGTGAGTGCTGCGTGAGGCCCTCGCAGGCATGTGTCAGTGTGGGAAGGTGCTGTTTGTGCTTGGGAGGTGCCTTTTGGTGTGGCCATTGGTGCTGTGGCTGGTGCCTTGTGTCCCAGGGTGTGTGAGGCCAGAGCTGGAGGCAGCATTGTGAGGTCACTTGTGCCTCTGTGCCTTGTCGGGCAGTGCTAGGGTGTTGGCTGCTGGTGGTGGTGTTGGTTGTGAGGTGACTTGTGAAGCAGTGAGTGCTAGGCCAGTGCTGGTTGCCTGGCTGCTCTTGGCAGCTGTGAGGTGAGTGCTGCGTGAGGCCGTCGCAGGCATGTGTCAGTGTGGGAAGGTGCTGTTTGTGCTTGGGAGGTGCCTTTTGGTGTGGCCATTGGTGCTGTGGCTGGTGCCTTGTGTCCCAGGGTGTGAGAGGCCAGAGCTGGAGGCAGCACTGTGAGGTCACTTGTGCCTCTGTGCCTTGTCGGGCAGTGCTAGGGTGTTGGCTGCTGCTGGTGGTGGTGGTTGTGAGGTGACTTGTGAAGCAGTGCGTGCTAGGCCAGTGCTGGTTGCCTGGCTGCTCTTGGCAGCTGTGAGGTGAGTGCTGCGTGAGACCCTGGCAGGCATGTGTGAGTGTGGGCAGGTGCTGTTTGTCCTTGGGAGGTGCCTTTTGGTGTGGCCATTGGTGCTGTGGCTGGTGCCTTGTGTCCCAGGGTGTGCGAGGCCAGAGCTGGAGGCAGCATTGTGAGGTCACTTGTGCCTCTGTGCCTTGTCGGGCAGTGCTAGGGTGTTGGCTGCTGGTGGTGGTGGTGGTTGTGAGGTCACTTGTGAAGCAGTGCGTGCTAGGCCAGTGCTGGTTGCCTGGCTGCTCTTGGCAGCTGTGAGGTGAGTGCTGCGTGAGTCCGTCGCAGGCATGTGTCAGTGTGGGAAGGTGCTGTTTGTCCTTGGGAGGTGCCTTTTGGTGTGGCCATTGGTGCTGTGGCTGGTGCCTTGTGTCCCAGGGTGTTAGAGGCCAGAGCTGGAGGCAGCACTGTGAGGTCACTTGTGCCTCTGTGCCTTGGCAGGCAGTGCTAGGGTGTTGGCTGGTGGTGGTGGTGGTGGTTGTGAGGTGACTTGTGAAGCAGTGCGTGCTAGGCCAGTGCTGGTTGCCTGGCTGCTCTTGGCAGCTGTGAGGTGAGTGCTGCGTGAGGCTGTCGCAGGCATGTGTCAGTGTGGGAAGGTGCTGTTTGTGCTTGGGAGGTGCCTTTTGGTGTGGCCATTGGTGCTGTGGCTGGTGCCTTGTGTCCCAGGGTGTGCGAGGCCAGAGCTGGAGGCAGCATTGTGAGGTCACTTGTGCCTGTGTGCCTTGTCGGGCAGTGCTAGGGTGTTGGCTGCTGCTGGTGGTGGTGGTTGTGAGGTCACTTGTGAAGCAGTGAGTGCTAGGCCAGTGCTGGTTGCCTGGCTGCTCTTGGCAGCTGTGAGGTGAGTGCTGCGTGAGGCCCTCGCAGGCATGTATCAGTGTGGGAAGGTGCTGTTTGTGCTTGGGAGGTGCCTTTTGGTGTGGCCATTGGTGCTGTGGCTGGTGCCTTGTGTCCCAGGGTGTGAGATGCCGGAGCTGGAGGCAGCATTGTGAGGTCACTTGTGCCTCTGTGCCTTGTCGGGCAGTGCTCGGGTGTTGGCTGCTGCTGGTGGTGGTGGTTGTGAGGTGACTTGTGAAGCAGTGCATGCTAGGCCAGTGCTGGTTGCCTGGCTGCTCTTGGCAGCTGTGAGGTGAGTGCTGCGTGAGGCCCTTGGAGGCATGTGTCAGTGTGGGAAGGTGCTGTTTGTGCTTGGGAGGTGCCTTTTGGTGTGGCCATTGGTGCTGTGGCTGGTGCCTTGTGTCCCAGGGTGTGCGAGGCCAGAGCTGGAGGCAGGATTGTGAGGTCACTTGTGCCTCTGTGCCTTGTCGGGCAGTGCTAGGGTGTTGGCTGCTGCTGGTGGTGGTGGTTGTGAGGTGACTTGTGAAGCAGTGCGTGCTAGGCCAGTGCTGGCTGCCTGGCTGCTCTTGGCAGCTGTGAGGTGAGTGCTGCGTGAGGCCCTTGGAGGCATGTGTCAGTGTGGGAAGGTGCTGTTTGTGCTTGGGAGGTGCCTTTTGGTGTGGCCATTGGTGCTGTGGCTGGTGCCTTGTGTCCCAGGGTGTGCGAGGCCAGAGCTGGAGGCAGGATTGTGAGGTCACTTGTGCCTCTGTGCCTTGTCGGGCAGTGCTAGGGTGTTGGCTGCTGCTGGTGGTGGTGGTTGTGAGGTGACTTGTGAAGCAGTGCGTGCTAGGCCAGTGCTGCTTGCCTGGCTGCTCTTGCAGCTGTGAGGTGAGTGCTGCGTGAGGCCGTCGCAGGCATGTGTCAGTGTGGGAAGGTGCTGTTTGTCCTTGGGAGGTGCCTTTTGGTGTGGCCATTGGTGCTGTGGCTGGTGCCTTGTGTCCCAGGGTGTGAGAGGGCAGAGCTGGAGGCAGCATTGTGAGGTCACTTGTGCCTCTGTGCGTTGTCGGTCAGAGCTAGGGTGTTGGCTGCTGCTGGTGGTGGTGGTTGTGAGGTGACTTGTGAAGCAGTGCATGCTAGGCCAGTGCTGGTTGCCTGGCTGCTCTTGGCAGCTGTGAGGTGAGTGCTGCGTGAGGCCCTGGAAGGCATCTGTCAGTGTGGGAAGGTGCTGTTTGTGCTTGGGAGGTGCCTTTTGGTGTGGCCATTGGTTCTGTGGCTGGTGCCTTGTGTCCCAGGGTGTGAGAGGCCAGAGCTGGAGGCAGCATTGTGAGGTCACTTGTGCCTCTGTGCCTTGTCGGGCAGTGCTAGGGTGTTGGCTGCTGCTGGTGGTGGTGGTTGTGAGGTGACTTGTGAAGCAGTGCATGCTAGGCCAGTGCTGGTTGCCTGGCTGCTCTTGGCAGCTGTGAGGTGAGTGCTGCGTGAGGCCCTGGCAGGCATGTGTCAGTGTGGGAAGGTGCTGTTTGTCCTTGGGAGGTGCCTTTTGGTGTGGCCATTGGTGCTGTGGCTGGTGCCTTGTGTCCCAGGGTGTGAGAGGCCAGAGCTGGAGGCAGCTTTGTGAGGTCACTTGTGCCTCTGTGCGTTGTTGGGCAGTGCTAGGGTGTTGGCTGCTGCTGGTGGTGGTGGTTGTGAGGTCACTTGTGAAGCAGTGAGTGCTAGGCCAGTGCTGGTTGCCTGGCTGCTCTTGGCAGCTGTGAGGTGAGTGCTGCGTGAGGCCCTCGCAGGCATGTGTCAGTGTGGGAAGGTGCTGTTTGTGCTTGGGAGGTGCCTTTTGGTGTGGCCATTGGTGCTGTGGCTGGTGCCTTGTGTCCCAGGGTGTGTGAGGCCAGAGCTGGAGGCAGCATTGTGAGGTCACTTGTGCCTCTGTGCCTTGTCGGGCAGTGCTAGGGTGTTGGCTGCTGGTGGTGGTGTTGGTTGTGAGGTGACTTGTGAAGCAGTGAGTGCTAGGCCAGTGCTGGTTGCCTGGCTGCTCTTGGCAGCTGTGAGGTGAGTGCTGCATGAGGCCGTCGCAGGCATGTGTCAGTGTGGGAAGGTGCTGTTTGTGCTTGGGAGGTGCCTTTTGGTGTGGGCATTGGTGCTGTGGCTGGTGCCTTGTGTCCCAGGGTGTGAGAGGCCAGAGCTGGAGGCAGCACTGTGAGGTCACTTGTGCCTCTGTGCCTTGTCGGGCAGTGCTAGGGTGTTGGCTGCTGCTGGTGGTGGTGGTTGTGAGGTGACTTGTGAAGCAGTGCGTGCTAGGCCAGTGCTGGTTGCCTGGCTGCTCTTGGCAGCTGTGAGGTGAGTGCTGCGTGAGACCCTGGCAGGCATGTGTGAGTGTGGGCAGGTGCTGTTTGTCCTTGGGAGGTGCCTTTTGGTGTGGCCATTGGTGCTGTGGCTGGTGCCTTGTGTCCCAGGGTGTGCGAGGCCAGAGCTGGAGGCAGCATTGTGAGGTCACTTGTGCCTCTGTGCCTTGTCGGGCAGTGCTAGGGTGTTGGCTGCTGGTGGTGGTGGTGGTTGTGAGGTCACTTGTGAAGCAGTGAGTGCTAGGCCAGTGCTGGCTGCCTGGCTGCTCTTGGCAGCTGTGAGGTGAGTGCTGCGTGAGTCCGTCGCAGGCATGTGTCAGTGTGGGAAGGTGCTGTTTGTGCTTGGGAGGTGCCTTTTGGTGTGGCCATTGGTGCTGTGGCTGGTGCCTTGTGTCCCAGGGTGTGCGAGGCCAGAGCTGGAGGCAGCATTGTGAGGTCACTTGTGCCTCTGTGCGTTGTCAGGCAGTGCTAGGGTGTTGGCTGCTGCTGCTGGTGGTGGTTGTGAGGTGACTTGTGAAGCAGTGCGTGCTAGGCCAGTGCTGGTTGCCTGGCTGCTCTTGGCAGCTGTGAGGTGAGTGCTGCGTGAGGCTGTCGCAGGCATGTGTCAGTGTGGGAAGGTGCTGTTTGTCCTTGGGAGGTGCCTTTTGGTGTGGCCATTGGTGCTGTGGCTGGTGCCTTGTGTCCCAGGGTATGAGAGGCCAGAGCTGGAGGCAGCATTGTGAGGTCACTTGTGCCTCTGTGCCTTGTTGGGCAGTGCTAGGGTGTTGGCTGCTGCTGGTGGTGGTGGTTGTGAGGTCACTTGTGAAGCAGTGAGTGCTAGGCCAGTGCTGGTTGCCTGGCTGCTCTTGGCAGCTGTGAGGTGAGTGCTGCGTGAAGCCCTTGCAGGCATGTGTCAGTGTGGGAAGGTGCTGTTTGTGCTTGGGAGGTGCCTTTTGGTGTGGCCATTGGTGCTGTGGCTGGTGCCTTGTGTCCCAGGGTGTGTGAGGCCAGAGCTGGAGGCAGCATTGTGAGGTCACTTGTGCCTCTGTGCCTTGTCGGGCAGTGCTAGGGTGTTGGCTGCTGCTGGTGGTGGTGGCTGTGAGGTGACTTGTGAAGCAGTGAGTGCTAGGCCAGTGCTGGTTGCCTGGCTGCTCTTGGCAGCTGTGAGGTGAGTGCTGCGTGAGGCCGTCGCAGGCATGTGTCAGTGTGGGAAGGTGCTGTTTGTGCTTGGGAGGTGCCTTTTGGTGTGGCCATTGGTGCTGTGGCTGGTGCCTTGTGTCCCAGGGTGTGAGAGGCCAGAGCTGGAGGCAGCACTGTGAGGTCACTTGTGCCTCTGTGCCTTGTCGGGCAGTGCTAGGGTGTTGGCTGCTGCTGGTGGTGGTGGTTGTGAGGTGACTTGTGAAGCAGTGCGTGCTAGGCCAGTGCTTGTTGCCTGGCTGCTCTTGGCAGCTGTGAGGTGAGTGCTGCGTGAGAGCCTGGCAGGCATGTGTGAGTGTGGGCAGGTGCTGTTTGTCCTTGGGAGGTGCCTTTTGGTGTGGCCATTGGTGCTGTGGCTGGTGCCTTGTGTCCCAGGGTGTGCGAGGCCAGAGCTGGAGGCAGCATTGTGAGGTCACTTGTGCCTCTGTGCCTTGTCGGGCAGTGCTAGGGTGTTGGCTGCTGCTGGTGGTGGTGGTTGTGAGGTGACTTGTGAAGCAGTGCGTGCTAGGCCAGTGCTGGCTGCCTGGCTGCTCTTGGCAGCTGTGAGGTGAGTGCTGCTTGAGTCCGTCGCAGGCATGTGTCAGTGTGGGAAGGTGCTGTTTGTCCTTGGGAGGTGCCTTTTGGTGTGGCCATTGGTGCTGTGGCTGGTGCCTTGTGTCCCAGGGTGTGAGAGGCCAGAGCTGGAGGCAGCATTGTGAGGTCACTTGTGCCTCTGTGCCTTGGCAGGCAGTGCTAGGGTGTTGGCTGGTGGTGGTGGTGGTGGTTGTGAGGTGACTTGTGAAGCAGTGCGTGCTAGGCCAGTGCTGGTTGCCTGGCTGCTCTTGGCAGCTGTGAGGTGAGTGCTGCGTGAGGCTGTCGCAGGCATGTGTCAGTGTGGGAAGGTGCTGTTTGTGCTTGGGAGGTGCCTTTTGGTGTGGCCATTGGTGCTGTGGCTGGTGCCTTGTGTCCCAGAGTGTGCGAGGCCAGAGCTGGAGGCAGCATTGTGAGGTCACTTGTGCCTCTGTGCCTTGTCGGGCAGTGCTAGGGTGTTGGCTGCTGCTGGTGGTGGTGGTTGTGAGGTGACTTGTGAAGCAGTGTGTGCTAGGCCAGTGCTGGTTGCCTGGCTGCTCTTGGCAGCTGTGAGGTGAGTGCTGCGTGAGGCCCTGGCAGGCATGTGTCAGTGTGGGAAGGTGCTGTTTGTCCTTGGGAGGTGCCTTTTGGTGTGGCCATTGGTGCTGTGGCTGGTGCCTTGTGTCCCAGGGTGTGAGAGGCCAGAGCTGGAGGCAGCATTGTGAGGTCACTTGTGCCTCTGTGCCTTGGCGGGCAGTGCTAGGGTGTTGGCTGCTGGTGGTGGTGGTGGCTGTGAGGTGACTTGTGAAGCAGTGAGTGCTAGGCCAGTGCTGGTTGCCTGGCTGCTCTTGGCAGCTGTGAGGTGAGTGCTTCATGAGGCCCTGGCAGGCCTCTGTCAGTGTGGGAAGGTGCTGTTTGTGCTTGGGAGGTGCCTTTTGGTGTGGCCATTGGTGCTGTGGCTGGTGCCTTGTGTCCCATGGTGTGCGAGGCCAGAGCTGGAGGCAGCATTGTGAGGTCACTTGTGCCTCTGTGCCTTGTCGGGCAGTGCTAGGGTGTTGGCTGCTGCTGGTGGTGGTAGCTGTAAGTTGACTTGTGAAGCAGTGCGTGCTAGGCCAGTGCTGGTTGCCTGGCTGCTCTTGGCAGCTGTGAGGTGATTGCTGCGTGAGGCCCTGGCAGGCATGTGTCAGTGGTTGTGAGGTCACTTGTGAAGCAGTGCGTGCTACGCCAGTGCTGGTTGCCTGGCTGCTCTTGGCAGCTGTGAGGTGAGTGCCGCGTGAGGCCCTTGGAGGCATGTGTCAGTGTGGGAAGGTGCTGTTTGTGCTTGGGAGGTGCCTTTTGGTGTGGCCATTGGTGCTGTGGCTGGTGCCTTGTGTCCCAGGGTGTGCGAGGCCAGAGCTGGAGGCAGCATTGTGAGGTCACTTGTGCCTGTGTGCCTTGGCGGGCAGTGCTCGGGTGTTGGCTGCTGCTGGTGGTGGTGGTTGTGAGGTCACTTGTGAAGCAGTGCGTGCTAGGCCAGTGCTGGTTGCCTGGCTGCTCTTGGCAGCTGTGAGGTGAGTGCTGCGTGAAGCCGTCGCAGGCGTGTGTCAGTGTGGGAAGGTACTGTTTGTCCTTGGGAGGTGCCTTTTGGTGTGGCCATTGGTGCTGTGGCTGGTGCCTTGTGTCCCAGGGTATGCGAGGCCAGAGCTGGAGGCAGCATTGTGAGGTCACTTGTGCCTCTGTGCCTTGTCGGGCAGTGCTAGGGTGTTGGCTGCTGCTGGTGGTGGTGGTTGTGAGGTGACTTGTGAAGCAGTGAGTGCTAGGCCAGTGCTGGCTGCCTGGCTGCTCTTGGCAGCTGTGAGGTGAGTGCTGCGTGAGGCCGTCGCAGGCCTGTGTCAGTGTGGGAAGGTGCTGTTTGTGCTTGGGAGGTGCCTTTTGGTGTGGCCATTGGTGCTTTGGCTGGTGCCTTGTGTCCCAGGGTGTGCGAGGCCAGAGCTGGAGGCAGCATTGTGAGGTCACTTGTGCCTCTGTGCCTTGTCGGGCAGTGCTAGGGTGTTGGCTGCTGCTGGTGGTGGTGGTTGTGAGGTGACTTGTGAAGCAGTGCGTGCTAGGCCAGTGCTGGCTGCCTGGCTGCTCTTGGCAGCTGTGAGGTGAGTGCTGCGTGAGGCACTCGCAGGCATGTGTCAGTGTGGGAAGGTGCTGTTTGTCCTTGGGAGGTGCCTTTTGGTGTGGCCATTGGTGCTGTGGCTGGTGCCTTGTGTCCCAGGGTGTGTGAGGCCAGAGCTGGAGGCAGCATTGTGAGGTCACTTGTGCCTCTGTGCCTTGTCGGGCAGTGCTAGGGTGTTGGCTGCTGCTGGTGGTGGTGGCTGTGAGGTGACTTGTGAAGCAGTGAGTGCTAGGCCAGTGCTGGCTGCCTGGCTGCTCTTGGCAGCTGTGAGGTGAGTGCTGCCTCAGGCCCTTGGAGGCATGTGTCAGTGTGGGAAGGTGCTGTTTGTGCTTGGGAGGTGCCTTTTGGTGTGGCCATTGGTGCTGTGGCTGGTGCCTTGTGTCCCAGGGTGTGAGAGGCCAGAGCTGGAGGCAGCATTGTGAGGACACTTGTGCCTCTGTGCCTTGGCGGGCAGTGCTAGGGTGTTGGCTGCTGCTGGTGGTGGTGGTTGTGAGGTGACTTGTGAAGCAGTGCGTGCTAGGCCAGTGCTGGTTGCCTGGCTGCTCTTGGCAGCTGTGAGGTGAGTGCTGCGTGAGGCCCTGGCAGGCATGTGTCAGTGTGGGGAGGTGCTATTTGTGCTTGGGAGGTGCCTTTTGGTGTGGCCATTGGTGCTGTGGCTGGTGCCTTGTGTCCCAGGGTGTGAGAGGCCAGAGCTGGAGGCAGCACTGTGAGGTCACTTGTGCCTCTGTGCCTTGTCGGGCAGTGCTAGGGTGTTGGCTGCTGCTGGTGGTGGTGGCTGTGAGGTGACTTGTGAAGCAGTGCATGCTAGGCCAGTGCTGGTTGCCTGGCTGCTCTTGGCAGCTGTGAGGTGAGTGCTGCGTGAGGCCCTTGGAGGCATGTGTCAGTGTGGGAAGGTGCTGTTTGTGCTTGGGAGGTGCCTTTTGGTGTGGCCATTGGTGCTGTGGCTGGTGCCTTGTGTCCCAGGGTGTGCGAGGCCAGAGCTGGAGGCAGCATTGTGAGGTCACTTGTGCCTCTGTGCGTTGTCAGGCAGTGCTAGGGTGTTGGCTGCTGCTGGTGGTGGTGGTTGTGAGGTGACTTGTGAAGCAGTGTGTGCTAGGCCAGTGCTGGTTGCCTGGCTGCTCTTGGCAGCTGTGAGGTGAGTGCTGCGTGAGGCCCTGGCAGGCATGTGTCAGTGTGGGAAGGTGCTGTTTGTCCTTGGGAGGTGCCTTTTGTTGTGGCCATTGGTGCTGTGGCTGGTGCCTTGTGTCCCAGGGTGTGAGAGGCCAGAGCTGGAGGCAGCATTGTGAGGTCACTTGTGCCTCTGTGCCTTGGCGGGCAGTGCTAGGGTGTTGGCTGCTGGTGGTGGTGGTGGCTGTGAGGTGACTTGTGAAGCAGTGAGTGCTAGGCCAGTGCTGGTTGCCTGGCTGCTCTTGGCAGCTGTGAGGTGAGTGCTTCATGAGGCCCTGGCAGGCCTCTGTCAGTGTGGGAAGGTGCTGTTTGTGCTTGGGAGGTGCCTTTTGGTGTGGCCATTGGTGCTGTGGCTGGTGCCTTGTGTCCCATGGTGTGCGAGGCCAGAGCTGGAGGCAGCATTGTGAGGTCACTTGTGCCTCTGTGCCTTGTCGGGCAGTGCTAGGGTGTTGGCTGCTGCTGGTGGTGGTAGCTGTAAGTTGACTTGTGAAGCAGTGCGTGCTAGGCCAGTGCTGGTTGCCTGGCTGCTCTTGGCAGCTGTGAGGTGATTGCTGCGTGAGGCCCTGGCAGGCATGTGTCAGTGGTTGTGAGGTCACTTGTGAAGCAGTGCGTGCTACGCCAGTGCTGGTTGCCTGGCTGCTCTTGGCAGCTGTGAGGTGAGTGCCGCGTGAGGCCCTTGGAGGCATGTGTCAGTGTGGGAAGGTGCTGTTTGTGCTTGGGAGGTGCCTTTTGGTGTGGCCATTGGTGCTGTGGCTGGTGCCTTGTGTCCCAGGGTGTGCGAGGCCAGAGCTGGAGGCAGCATTGTGAGGTCACTTGTGCCTGTGTGCCTTGGCGGGCAGTGCTCGGGTGTTGGCTGCTGCTGGTGGTGGTGGTTGTGAGGTCACTTGTGAAGCAGTGCGTGCTAGGCCAGTGCTGGTTGCCTGGCTGCTCTTGGCAGCTGTGAGGTGAGTGCTGCGTGAAGCCGTCGCAGGCGTGTGTCAGTGTGGGAAGGTACTGTTTGTCCTTGGGAGGTGCCTTTTGGTGTGGCCATTGGTGCTGTGGCTGGTGCCTTGTGTCCCAGGGTATGCGAGGCCAGAGCTGGAGGCAGCATTGTGAGGTCACTTGTGCCTCTGTGCCTTGTCGGGCAGTGCTAGGGTGTTGGCTGCTGCTGGTGGTGGTGGTTGTGAGGTGACTTGTGAAGCAGTGAGTGCTAGGCCAGTGCTGGCTGCCTGGCTGCTCTTGGCAGCTGTGAGGTGAGTGCTGCGTGAGGCCGTCGCAGGCCTGTGTCAGTGTGGGAAGGTGCTGTTTGTGCTTGGGAGGTGCCTTTTGGTGTGGCCATTGGTGCTTTGGCTGGTGCCTTGTGTCCCAGGGTGTGCGAGGCCAGAGCTGGAGGCAGCATTGTGAGGTCACTTGTGCCTCTGTGCCTTGTCGGGCAGTGCTAGGGTGTTGGCTGCTGCTGGTGGTGGTGGTTGTGAGGTGACTTGTGAAGCAGTGCGTGCTAGGCCAGTGCTGGCTGCCTGGCTGCTCTTGGCAGCTGTGAGGTGAGTGCTGCGTGAGGCACTCGCAGGCATGTGTCAGTGTGGGAAGGTGCTGTTTGTCCTTGGGAGGTGCCTTTTGGTGTGGCCATTGGTGCTGTGGCTGGTGCCTTGTGTCCCAGGGTGTGTGAGGCCAGAGCTGGAGGCAGCATTGTGAGGTCACTTGTGCCTCTGTGCCTTGTCGGGCAGTGCTAGGGTGTTGGCTGCTGCTGGTGGTGGTGGCTGTGAGGTGACTTGTGAAGCAGTGAGTGCTAGGCCAGTGCTGGCTGCCTGGCTGCTCTTGGCAGCTGTGAGGTAAGTGCTGCCTCAGGCCCTTGGAGGCATGTGTCAGTGTGGGAAGGTGCTGTTTGTGCTTGGGAGGTGCCTTTTGGTGTGGCCATTGGTGCTGTGGCTGGTGCCTTGTGTCCCAGGGTGTGAGAGGCCAGAGCTGGAGGCAGCATTGTGAGGACACTTGTGCCTCTGTGCCTTGGCGGGCAGTGCTAGGGTGTTGGCTGCTGCTGGTGGTGGTGGTTGTGAGGTCACTTGTGAAGCAGTGCGTGCTAGGCCAGTGCTGGTTGCCTGGCTGCTCTTGGCAGCTGTGAGGTGAGTGCTGCGTGAGGCCCTGGCAGGCATGTGTCAGTGTGGGGAGGTGCTATTTGTGCTTGGGAGGTGCCTTTTGGTGTGGCCATTGGTGCTGTGGCTGGTGCCTTGTGTCCCAGGGTGTGAGAGGCCAGAGCTGGAGGCAGCACTGTGAGGTCACTTGTGCCTCTGTGCCTTGTCGGGCAGTGCTAGGGTGTTGGCTGCTGCTGGTGGTGGTGGCTGTGAGGTGACTTGTGAAGCAGTGCATGCTAGGCCAGTGCTGGTTGCCTGGCTGCTCTTGGCAGCTGTGAGGTGAGTGCTGCGTGAGGCCCTTGGAGGCATGTGTCAGTGTGGGAAGGTGCTGTTTGTGCTTGGGAGGTGCCTTTTGGTGTGGCCATTGGTGCTGTGGCTGGTGCCTTGTGTCCCAGGGTGTGCGAGGCCAGAGCTGGAGGCAGCATTGTGAGGTCACTTGTGCCTCTGTGCGTTGTCAGGCAGTGCTAGGGTGTTGGCTGCTGCTGGTGGTGGTGGTTGTGAGGTGACTTGTGAAGCAGTGCGTGCTAGGCCAGTGCTGGCTGCCTGGCTGCTCTTGGCAGCTGTGAGGTGAGTGCTGCGTGAGGCTGTCGCAGGCATGTGTCAGTGTGGGAAGGTGCTGTTTGTGCTTGGGAGGTGCCTTTTGGTGTGGCCATTGGTGCTGTGGCTGGTGCCTTGTGTCCCAGGGTGTGAGATGCCGGAGCTGGAGGCAGCATTGTGAGGTCACTTGTGCCTCTGTGCCTTGTCGGGCAGTGCTCGGGTGTTGGCTGCTGCTGGTGGTGGTGGTTGTGAGGTGACTTGTGAAGCAGTGCATGCTAGGCCAGTGCTGGTTGCCTGGCTGCTCTTGGCAGCTGTGAGGTGAGTGCTGCGTGAGGCCCTTGGAGGCATGTGTCAGTGTGGGAAGGTGCTGTTTGTGCTTGGGAGGTGCCTTTTGGTGTGGCCATTGGTGCTGTGGCTGGTGCCTTGTGTCCCAGGGTGTGCGAGGCCAGAGCTGGAGGCAGGATTGTGAGGTCACTTGTGCCTCTGTGCCTTGTCGGGCAGTGCTAGGGTGTTGGCTGCTGCTGGTGGTGGTGGCTGTGAGGTGACTTGTGAAGCAGTGCGTGCTAGGCCAGTGCTGGCTGCCTGGCTGCTCTTGGCAGCTGTGAGGTGAGTGCTGCGTGAGGCCCTTGGAGGCATGTGTCAGTGTGGGAAGGTGCTGTTTGTGCTTGGGAGGTGCCTTTTGGTGTGGCCATTGGTGCTGTGGCTGGTGCCTTGTGTCCCAGGGTGTGCGAGGCCAGAGCTGGAGGCAGCATTGTGAGGTCACTTGTGCCTCTGTGCCTTGTCGGGCAGTGCTAGGGTGTTGGCTGCTGCTGGTGGTGGTGGTTGTGAGGTGACTTGTGAAGCAGTGTGTGCTAGGCCAGTGCTGCTTGCCTGGCTGCTCTTGCAGCTGTGAGGTGAGTGCTGCGTGAGGCCGTCGCAGGCATGTGTCAGTGTGGGAAGGTGCTGTTTGTCCTTGGGAGGTGCCTTTTGGTGTGGCCATTGGTGCTGTGGCTGGTGCCTTGTGTCCCAGGGTGTGAGAGGGCAGAGCTGGAGGCAGCATTGTGAGGTCACTTGTGCCTCTGTGCGTTGTCGGTCAGAGCTAGGGTGTTGGCTGCTGCTGGTGGTGGTGGTTGTGAGGTGACTTGTGAAGCAGTGCATGCTAGGCCAGTGCTGGTTGCCTGGCTGCTCTTGGCAGCTGTGAGGTGAGTGCTGCGTGAGGCCCTGGAAGGCATGTGTCAGTGTGGGAAGGTGCTGTTTGTCCTTGGGAGGTGCCTTTTGGTGTGGCCATTGGTGCTGTGGCTGGTGCCTTGTGTCCCAGGGTGTGCGAGGCCAGAGCTGGAGGCAGCATTGTGAGGTCACTTGTGCCTGTGTGCCTTGTCGGGCAGTGCTAGGGTGTTGGCTGCTGCTGGTGGTGGTGGTTGTGAGGTGACTTGTGAAGCAGTGCATGCTAGGCCAGTGCTGGTTGCCTGGCTGCTCTTGGCAGCTGTGAGGTGAGTGCTGCGTGAGGCCCTGGCAGGCCTGTGTCAGTGTGGGAAGGTGCTGTTTGTCCTTGGGAGGTGCCTTTTGGTGTGGCCATTGGTGCTGTGGCTGGTGCCTTGTGTCCCAGGGTGTGAGAGGCCAGAGCTGGAGGCAGCATTGTGAGGTCACTTGTGCCTCTGTGCCTTGGCGGGCAGTGCTAGGGTGTTGGCTGCTGGTTGTGGTGGTGGTTGTGAGGTCACTTGTGAAGCAGTGTGTGCTAGGCCAGTGCTGGTTGCCTGGCTGCTCTTGGCAGCTGTGAGGTGATTGCTGCGTGAGGCCCTGGCAGGCATGTGTCAGTGGTTGTGAGGTCACTTGTGAAGCAGTGCGTGCTACGCCAGTGCTGGTTGCCTGGCTGCTCTTGGCAGCTGTGAGGTGAGTGCCGCGTGAGGCCCTTGGAGGCATGTGTCAGTGTGGGAAGGTGCTGTTTGTGCTTGGGAGGTGCCTTTTGGTGTGGCCATTGGTGCTGTGGCTGGTGCCTTGTGTCCCAGGGTGTGCGAGGCCAGAGCTGGAGGCAGCATTGTGAGGTCACTTGTGCCTCTGTGCCTTGTCGGGCAGTGCTAGGGTGTTGGCTGCTGCTGGTGGTGGTGGTTGTGAGGTGACTTGTGAAGCAGTGAGTGCTAGGCCAGTGCTGGCTGCCTGGCTGCTCTTGGCAGCTGTGAGGTGAGTGCTGCCTGAGGCCCTGGCAGGCATGTGTCAGTGTGGGAAGGTGCTGTTTGTGCTTGGGAGGTGCCTTTTGGTGTGGCCATTGGTGCTGTGGCTGGTGCCTTGTGTCCCAGGGTGTGCGAGGCCAGAGCTGGAGGCAGCATTGTGAGGTCACTTGTGCCTGTGTGCCTTGGCGGGCAGTGCTAGGGTGTTGGCTGCTGCTGGTGGTGGTAGTTGTGAGGTGACTTGTGAAGCAGTGCGTGCTAGGCCAGTGCTGGTTGCCTGGCTGCTCTTGGCAGCTGTGAGGTGATTGCTGCGTGAGGCCGTCGCAGGCATGTGTCAGTGTGGGAAGGTGCTGTTTGTCCTTGGGAGGTGCCTTTTGGTGTGGCCATTGGTGCTGTGGCTGGTGCCTTGTGTCCCAGGGTGTGAGAGGCCAGAGCTGGAGGCAGCATTGTGAGGTCACTTGTGCCTCTGTGCGTTTTCGGGTAGTGCTAGGTTGTTGGCTGCTTCTGGTGGTGGTGGTTGTGAGGTGACTTGTGAAGCAGTGCGTGCTAGGCCAGTGCTGGTTGCCTGGCTGCTCTTGGCAGCTGTGAGGTGAGTGCCGCGTGAGGCCCTTGGAGGCATGTGTCAGTGTGGGAAGGTGCTGTTTGTGCTTGGGAGGTGCCTTTTGGTGTGGCCATTGGTGCTGTGGCTGGTGCCTTGTGTCCCAGGGTGTGCGAGGCCAGAGCTGGAGGCAGCATTGTGAGGTCACTTGTGCCTCTGTGCCTTGTCGGGCAGTGCTAGGGTGTTGGCTGCTGCTGGTGGTGGTGGTTGTGAGGTGACTTGTGAAGCAGTGTGTGCTAGGCCAGTGCCGGTTGCCTGGCTGCTCTTGGCAGCTGTGAGGTGAGTGCTGCGTGAAGCCGTCGCAGGCGTGTGTCAGTGTGGGAAGGTGCTGTTTGTGCTTGGGAGGTGCCTTTTGGTGTGGCCATTGGTGCTGTGGCTGGTGCCTTGTGTCCCAGGGTGTGCGAGGCCAGAGCTGGAGGCAGCATTGTGAGGTCACTTGTGCCTGTGTGCCTTGGCGGGCAGTGCTAGGGTGTTGGCTGCTGCTGGTGGTGGTGGCTGTGAGGTGACTTGTGAAGCAGTGAGTGCTAGGCCAGTGCTGGTTGCCTGGCTGCTCTTGGCAGCTGTGAGGTGAGTGCTGCATGAGGCCGTCGCAGGCATGTGTCAGTGTGGGAAGGTGCTGTTTGTGCTTGGGAGGTGCCTTTTGGTGTGGCCATTGGTGCTGTGGCTGGTGCCTTGTGTCCCAGGGTGTGCGAGGCCAGAGCTGGAGGCAGCATTGTGAGGTCACTTGTGCCTGTGTGCCTTGGCGGGCAGTGCTAGGGTGTTGGCTGCTGCTGGTGGTGGTAGTTGTGAGGTGACTTGTGAAGCAGTGCGTGCTAGGCCAGTGCTGGTTGCCTGGCTGCTCTTGGCAGCTGTGAGGTGAGTGCTGCGTGAGGCCGTCGCAGGCATGTGTCAGTGTGGGAAGGTGCTGTTTGTGCTTGGGAGGTGCCTTTTGGTGTGGCCATTGGTGCTGTGGCTGGTGCCTTGTGTCCCAGGGTGTGCAAGGCCAGAGCTGGAGGCAGCACTGTGAGGTCACTTGTGCCTCTGTGCGTTTTCGGGTAGTGCTAGGTTGTTAGCTGTTTCTGGTGGTGGTGGTTGTGAGGTGACTTGTGAAGCAGTGCGTGCTACGCCAGTGCTGGTTGCCTGGCTGCTCTTGGCAGCTGTGAGGTGAGTGCTGCGTGAAGCCGTCGTAGGCGTGTGTCAGTGTGGGAAGGTGCTGTTTGTGCTTGGGAGGTGCCTTTTGGTGTGGCCATTGGTGCTGTGCCTGGTGCCTGGTGTCCCAGGGTGTGCGAGGCCAGAGCTGGAGGCAGCATTGTGAGGTCACTTGTGCCTCTGTGCCTTGGCGTGCAGTGTTGGGGTGTTGGCTGCTGCTGGTGGTGGTGGCTGTGAGGTGACTTGTGAAGCAGTGCATTCTAGGCCAGTGCTGGTTGCCTGGCTGCTCTTGGCAGCTGTGAGGTGAGTGCTGCGTGAAGCCGTCGTAGGCGTGTGTCAGTGTGGGAAGGTGCTGTTTGTGCTTGGGAGGTGCCTTTTGGTGTGGCCATTGGTGCTGTGGCTGGTGCCTGGTGTCCCAGGGTGTGCGAGGCCAGAGCTGGAGGCAGCATTGTGAGGTCACTTGTGCCTCTGTGCCTTGGCGTGCAGTGTTGGGGTGTTGGCTGCTGCTGGTGGTGGTGGCTGTGAGGTGACTTGTGAAGCAGTGCATTCTAGGCCAGTGCTGGTTGCCTGGCTGCTCTTGGCAGCTGTGAGGTGAGTGCTGCATGAGGCCCTGGCAGGCCTGTGTCAGTGTGGGAAGGTGCTGTTTGTGCTTGGGAGGTGCCTTTTGGTGTGGCCATTGGTGCTGTGGCTGGTGCCTTGTGTCCCAGGGTGTGCAAGGCCAGAGCTGGAGGCAGCATTGTGAGGTCACTTGTGCCTCTGTGCGTTGTCGGGCAGTGCTAGGGTGTTGGCTGCTGCTGGTGGTGGTAGCTGTAAGTTGACTTGTGAAGCAGTGCGTGCTAGGCCAGTGCTGGTTGCCTGGCTGCTCTTGGCAGCTGTGAGGTGATTGCTGCATGAGGCCCTGGCAGGCATGTGTCAGTGTGGGAAGGTGCTGTTTGTGCTTGGGAGGTGCCTTTTGGTGTGGCCATTGGTGCTGTGGCTGGTGCCTTGTGTCCCAGGGTGTGCGAGGCCAGAGCTGGAGGCAGCATTGTGAGGTCACTTTTGCCTGTGTGCATTGGCGGGCAGTGCTAGGGTGTTGGCTGCTGCTGGTGGTGGTAGTTGTGAGGTGACTTGTGAAGCAGTGCGTGCTAGGCCAGTGCTGGTTGCCTGGCTGCTCTTGGCAGCTGTGAGGTGAGTGCTGCGTGAGGCTGTCGCAGGCATGTGTCAGTGTGGGAAGGTGCTGTTTGTGCTTGGGAGGTGCCTTTTGGTGTGGCCATTGGTGCTGTGGCTGGTGCCTTGTGTCCCAGGGTGTGCGAGGCCAGAGCTGGAGGCAGCACTGAGAGGTCACTTGTGCCTCTGTTCGTTTTCGGGTAGTGCTAGGTTGTTAGCTGCTTCTGGTGGTGGTGGTTGTGAGGTGACTTGTGAAGCAGTGCGTGCTACGCCAGTGCTGGTTGCCTGGCTGCTCTTGGCAGCTGTGAGGTGAGTGCTGCGTGAGGCTGTCGCAGGCATGTGTCAGTGTGGGAAGGTGCTGTTTGTGCTTGGGAGGTGCCTTTTGGTGTGGCCATTGGTGCTGTGGCTGGTGCCTTGTGTCCCAGGGTGTGAGAGGCCAGAGCTGGAGGCAGCATTGTGAGGTCACTTGTGCCTCTGTGCCTTGTCGGGCTGTGCTAGGGTGTTGGCTGCTGCTGGTGGTGGTAGCTGTAAGTTGACTTGTGAAGCAGTGCGTGCTAGGCCAGTGCTGGTTGCCTGGCTGCTCTTGGCAGCTGTGAGGTGATTGCTGCATGAGGCCCTGGCAGGCATGTGTCAGTGTGGGAAGGTGCTGTTTGTGCTTGGGAGGTGCCTTTTGGTGTGGCCATTGGTGCTGTGGCTGGTGCCTTGTGTCCCAGGGTGTGTGAGGCCAGAGCTGGAGGCAGCATTGTGAGGTCACTTGTGCCTCTGTGCCTTGGCGGGCAGTGCTAGGGTGTTGGCTGCTGCTGGTGGTGGTGGTTGTGAGGTCACTTGTGAAGCAGTGCGTGCTAGGCCAGTGCTGGTTGCCTGGCTGCTCTTGGCAGCTGTGAGGTGAGTGCTGCATAAAGCCGTCGCAGGCGTGTGTCAGTGTGGGAAGGTGCTGTTTGTCCTTGGGAGGTGCCTTTTGGTGTGGCCATTGGTGCTGTGGCTGGTGCCTTGTGGCCCAGGGTATGCTAGGCCAGAGCTGGAGGCAGCATTGTGAGGTCACTTGTGCCTCTGTGCCTTGTCGGGCAGTGCTAGGGTGTTGGCTGCTGCTGGTGGTGGTGGTTGTGAGGTGACTTGTGAAGCAGTGAGTGCTAGGCCAGTGCTGGTTGCCTGGCTGCTCTTGGCAGCTGTGAGGTGAGTGCTGCGTGAGCCGTCACAGGCATGTGTCAGTGTGGGAAGGTGCTGTTTGTGCTTGGGAGGTGCCTTTTGGTGTGGCCATTGGTGCTGTGGCTGGTGCCTTGTGTCCCAGGGTGTGCGAGGCCAGAGCTGGAGGCAGCATTGTGAGGTCACTTGTGCCTCTGTGCCTTGTCGGGCAGTGCTAGGGTGTTGGCTGCTGCTGGTGGTGGTAGCTGTAAGTTGACTTGTGAAGCAGTGCGTGCTAGGCCAGTGCTGGTTGCCTGGCTGCTCTTGGCAGCTGTGAGGTGATTGCTGCATGAGGCCCTGGCAGGCATGTGTCAGTGTGGGAAGGTGCTGTTTGTGCTTGGGAGGTGCCTTTTGGTGTGGCCATTGGTGCTGTGGCTGGTGCCTTGTGTCCCAGGGTGTGTGAGGCCAGAGCTGGAGGCAGCATTGTGAGGTCACTTGTGCCTCTGTGCCTTGGCGGGCAGTGCTAGGGTGTTGGCTGCTGCTGGTGGTGGTGGTTGTGAGGTCACTTGTGAAGCAGTGCGTGCTAGGCCAGTGCTGGTTGCCTGGCTGCTCTTGGCAGCTGTGAGGTGATTGCTGCATGAGGCCCTGGCAGGCATGTGTCAGTGTGGGAAGGTGCTGTTTGTGCTTGGGAGGTGCCTTTTGGTGTGGCCATTGGTGCTGTGGCTGGTGCCTTGTGGCCCAGGGTATGCTAGGCCAGAGCTGGAGGCAGCATTGTGAGGTCACTTGTGCCTCTGTGCCTTGTCGGGCAGTGCTAGGGTGTTGGCTGCTGCTGGTGGTGGTGGTTGTGAGGTGACTTGTGAAGCAGTGAGTGCTAAGCCAGTGCTGGTTGCCTGGCTGCTCTTGGCAGCTGTGAGGTGAGTGCTGCGTGAGCCGTCACAGGCATGTGTCAGTGTGGGAAGGTGCTGTTTGTGCTTGGGAGGTGCCTTTTGGTGTGGCCATTGGTGCTGTGGCTGGTGCCTTGTGTCCCAGGGTGTGCGAGGCCAGAGCTGGAGGCAGCATTGTGAGGTCACTTGCGCCTCTGTGCCTTGGCAGGCAGTGCTAGGTTGTTGGCTGCTGCTAGTGGTGGTGGTTGTGATGTGACTTATGAAGCAGTGTGTGCTAGGCCAGTGCTGGTTGCCTGGCTGCTCTTGGCAGCTGTGAGGTGAGTGCTGCGTGAGGCCCTGGCAGGCATGTGTCAGTGTGGGAAGGTGCTATTTGTGCTTGGGAGGTGCCTTTTGGTGTGGCCATTGGTGCTGTGGCTGGTTCCTTGTGTCCCAGGGTGTGAGAGGCCAGAGCTGGAGGCAGCATTGTGAGGTCACTTGTGCCTGTGTGCCTTGTCGGGCAGTGCTAGGGTGTTGGCTGCTGCTGGTGGTGGTGGTTGTGAGGTGACTTGTGAAGCAGTGCGTGCTAGGCCAGTGCTGGTTGCCTGGCTGCTCTTGGCAGCTCTGAGGTGAGTGCTGCGTGAGGCCCTGGCAGGCATGTGTCAGTGTGGGAAGGTGCTGTTTGTGCTTGGGAGGTGCCTTTTGGTGTGGCCATTGGTGCTGTGGCTGGTGCCTTGTGTCCCAGGGTGTGAGAGGCCAGAGCTGGAGGCAGCTTTGTGAGGTCACTTGTGCCTCTGTGCCTTGTCGGGCAGTGCTCGGGTGTTGGCTGCTGCTGGTGGTAGTGGTTGTGAGGGCACTTGTGAAGCAGTGTATGCTAGGCCAGTGCTGGTTGCCTGGCTGCTCTTGGCAGCTGTGAGGTGAGTGCTGCGTGAGGCCGTCGCAGGCATGTGTCAGTGTGGGAAGGTGCTGTTTGTGCTTGGGAGGTGCCTTTTGGTGTGGCCATTGGTGCTGTGGCTGGTGCCTTCTGTCTCAGGGTGTGCGAGGCCAGAGCTGGAGGCAGCATTGTGAGGTCACTTGTGCCTCTGTGCGTTATCAGGCAGTGCTCGGGTGTTGGCTGCTGATGGTGGTGGTAGGTGTGTGTTGACTTGTGAAGCAGGGCATGCTAGGCCAGTGCTGGTTGCCTGGCTGCTCTTGGCAGCTGTGAGGTGAGTGCTGCGTGAGGCCCTTGGAGGCATGTGTCAGTGTGGGAAGGTGCTGTTTGTGCTTGGGAGGTGCCTTTTGGTGTGGCCATTGGTGCTGTGGCTGGTGCCTTGTGTCCCAGGGTGTGAGAGGTCAGAGCTGGAGGCAGCATTGTGAGGTCACTTGTGCCTCTGTGCCTTGGCGGGCAGTGCTAGGTTGTTGGCTGCTGCTGGTGGTGGTGGTTGTGAGGTGACTTATGAAGCAGTGTGTGCTAGGCCAGTGCTGGTTGCCTGGCTGCTCTTGGCAGCTGTGAGGTGAGTGCTGCGTGAGGCCCTGGCAGGCATGTGTCAGTGTGGGAAGGTGCTATTTGTGCTTGGGAGGTGCCTTTTGGTGTGGCCATTGGTGCTGTGGCTGGTGCTTTGTGTCCCAGGGTGTGAGAAGCCAGAGCTGGAGGCAGCGTTGTGAGGTCACTTGTGCCTCTGTGCGTTATCGGGCAGTGCTAGGGTGTTGGCTGCTGCTGGTGGTGGTGGTTGTGAGGTGACTTGTGAAGCAGTGCGTGCTAGGCCAGTGCTGGTTGCCTGGCTGCTCTTGGCAGCTGTGATGTGAGTGCTGCGTGAGGCCGTCGCAGGCATGTGTCAGTGTAGGAAGGTGCTGTTTGTGCTTGGGAGGTGCCTTTTGGTGTGGCCATTGGTGCTGTGGCTGGTGCCTTGTGTCCCAGGGTGTGCGAGGCCAGAGCTGGAGGCAGCATTGTGAGGTCACTTGTGCCTCTGTGCCTTGGCGGGCAGTGCTAGGGTGTTGGCTGCTGCTGGTGGTGGTGGTTGTGAGGTGACTTGTGAAGCAGTGCGTGCTAGGCCAGTGCTGGTTGCCTGGCTGCTCTTGGCAGCTGTGAGGTGAGTGCTATGTGAGGCCCTGGCAGGCATGTGTCAGTGTGGGAAGGTGCTGTTTGTGCTTGGGAGGTGCCTTTTGGTGTGGCCATTGGTGCTGTGGCTGGTGCCTTGTGTCCCAGGGTGTGCGAGGCCAGAGCTGGAGGCAGCATTGTGAGGTCACTTGTGCCTGTGTGCCTTGTCGGGCAGTGCTAGGGTGTTGGCTGCTGCTTGTGGTGGTGGTTGTGAGGTGACTTGTGAAGCAGTGCGTGCTAGGCCAGTGCTGGTTGCCTGGCTGCTCTTGGCAGCTGTGAGGTGAGTGCTGCATGAAGCCGTCGCAGGCGTGTGTCAGTGTGGGAAGGTGCTGTTTGTCCTTGGGAGGTGCCTTTTGGTGTGGCCATTTGTGCTGTGGCTGGTGCCTTGTGGCCCAGGGTATGCGAGGCCAGAGCTGGAGGCAGCATTGTGAGGTCACTTATGCCTCTGTGCCTTGTCGGGCAGTGCTAGGGTGTTGGCTGCTGCTGGTGGTGGTGGTTGTGAGGTGACTTGTGAAGCAGTGCGTGCTAGGCCAGTGCTGGTTGCCTGGCTGCTCTTGGCAGCTGTGAGGTGAGTGCTGCGTGAGCCGTCGCAGGCATGTGTCAGTGTGGGAAGGTGCTGTTTGTGCTTGGGAGGTGCCTTTTGGTGTGGCCATTGGTGCTGTGGCTGGTGCCTTGTGTCCCAGGGTGTGCGAGGCCAGAGCTGGAGGCAGCATTGTGAGGTCACTTGTGCCTGTGTGCCTTGGCGGGCAGTGCTAGGGTGTTGGCTGCTGCTGGTGGTCGTAGTTGTGAGGTGACTTGTGAAGCAGTGCGTGCTAGGCCAGTGCTGGTTGCCTGGCTGCTCTTGGCAGCTGTGAGGTGAGTGCTGCGTGAGGCCGTCGCAGGCATGTGTCAGTGTGGGAAGGTGCTGTTTGTCCTTGGGAGGTGCCTTTTGGTGTGGCCATTGGTGCTGTGGCTTGTGCCTTGTGTCCCAGGGTGTGAGAGGACACAGCTGGAGGCAGCACTGTGAGGTCACTTGTGCCTCTGTGCGTTGTCGGGTAGTGCTAGGTTGTTGGCTGCTGTTGGTGGTGGTGGTTGTGAGGTCACTTGTGAAGCAGTGCGTGCTAGGCAAGTGCTGGTTGCCTGGCTGCTCTTGGCAGCTGTGAGGTGAGTGCCGCGTGAGGCCCTTGGAGGCATGTGTCAGTGTGGGAAGGTGCTGTTTGTGCTTGGGAGGTGCCTTTTGGTGTGGCCATTGGTGCTGTGGCTGGTGCCTTGTGTCCCAGGGTGTGAGAGGCCAGAGCTGGAGGCAGCATTGTGAGGTCACTTGTGCCTCTGTGCCTTGTCGGGCAGTGCTAGGGTGTTGGCTGCTGCTGGTGGTAGTGGTTGTGAGGGGACTTGTGAAGCAGTGCGTGCTAGGCCAGTGCTGGTTGCCTGGCTGCTCTTGGCAGCTGTGAGGTGAGTGCTGCCTGAGGCCGTCGCAGGCATGTGTCAGTGCGGGAAGGTGCTGTTTGTCCTTGGGAGGTGCCTTTTGGTGTGGCCTTTGGTGCTGTGGCTGGTGCCTTGTGTCCCAGGGTGTGAGAGGCCAGAGCTGGAAGCAGCATTGTGAGGTCACTTGTGCCTGTGTGCATTGTCGGGCAGTGCTAGGGTGTTGGCTGCTGCTGGTGGTAGTGGTTGTGAGGGGACTTGTGAAGCAGTGCGTGCTAGGCCAGTGTTCTTTGCCTGGCTGCTCTTGGCAGCTGTGAGGTGATTGCTGCGTGAGGCCCTGGAAGGCATGTGTCAGTGCGGAAAGGTGCTGTTTGTCCTTGGGAGGTGCCTTTTGGTGTGGCCATTGGTGCTGTGGCTGGTGCCTTGTGTCCCAGGGTGTGCGAGGCCAGAGCTGGAGGCAGCATTGTGAGGTCACTTGTGCCTCTGTGCCTTGTCGGGCAGTGCTAGGGTGTTGGCTGCTGCTGGTGGTGGTGGTTGTGAGGTGACTTGTGAAGCAGTGCGTGCTAGGCCAGTGCTGGTTGCCTGGCTGCTCTTGGCAGCTGTGAGGTGAGTGCTACGTGAGGCCCTTGGATGCATGTGTCAGTGTGGGAAGGTGCTGTTTGTCCTTGGGAGGTGCCTTTTGGTGTGGCCATTGGTGCTGTGGCTGGTGCCTTGTGTACCAGGGTGTGTGAGGCCAGAGCTGGAGGCAGCATTGTGAGGTCACTTGTGCCTCTGTGCCTTGGCGGGCAGTGCTAGGGTGTTGGCTGCTGCTGGTGGTGGTGGTTGTGAGGTCACTTGTGAAGCAGTGCGTGCTAGGCCAGTGCTGGTTGCCTGGCTGCTCTTGGCAGCTGTGAGGTGATTGCTGCGTGAGGCTGTCGCAGGCATGTGTCAGTGTAGGAAGGTGCTGTTTGTGCTTGGGAGGTGCCTTTTGGTGTGGCCATTGGTGCTGTGGCTGGTGCCTTGTGTCCCAGGGTGTGCGAGGCCAGAGCTGGAGGCAGCATTGTGAGGTCACTTGTACCTGTGTGCCTTGTCGGGCAGTGCTAGGGTGTTGGCTGCTGCTGGTGGTGGTGGTTGTGAGGTCACTTGTGAAGCAGTGTGTGCTAGGCCAGTGCTGGTTGCCTGGCTGCTCTTGGCAGCTGTGAGGTGAGTGCTGCGTGAGTCCGTCGCAGGCATGTGTCAGTGTGGGAAGGTGCTGTTTGTGCTTGGGAGGTGCCTTTTGGTGTGGCCATTGGTGCTGTGGCTGGTGCCTTGTGTCCCAGGGTGTGAGAGGCCAGAGCTGGAAGCAGCATTGTGAGGTCACTTGTGCCTGTGTGCCTTGGCGGGCAGTGCTAGGGTGTTGGCTGCTGCTGGTGGTGGTGGTTGTGAGGTCACTTGTGAAGCAGTGAGTGCTAGGCCAGTGCTGGTTGCCTGGCTGCTCTTGGCAGCTCTGAGGTGAGTGCTGCGTGAGGCCCTGGCAGGCATGTGTCAGTGTGGGAAGGTGCTGTTTGTGCTTGGGAGGTGCGTTTTGGTGTGGCCATTGGTGCTGTGGCTGGTGCCTTGTGTCCCAGGGTGTGAGAGGCCAGAGCTGGAGGCAGCATTGTGAGGTCACTTGTGCCTCTGTGCCTTGGCGGGCAGTGCTAGGGTGTTGGCTGCTGCTGGTGGTGGTGGTTGTGAGGTCACTTGTGAAGCAGTGCGTGCTAGGCCAGTGCTGGTTGCCTGGCTGCTCTTGGCAGCTGTGAGGTGAGTGCTGCATAAAGCCGTCGCAGGCGTGTGTCAGTGTGGGAAGGTGCTGTTTGTCCTTGGGAGGTGCCTTTTGGTGTGGCCATTGGTGCTGTGGCTGGTGCCTTGTGGCCCAGGGTATGCTAGGCCAGAGCTGGAGGCAGCATTGTGAGGTCACTTGTGCCTCTGTGCCTTGTCGGGCAGTGCTAGGGTGTTGGCTGCTGCTGGTGGTGGTGGTTGTGAGGTGACTTGTGAAGCAGTGAGTGCTAGGCCAGTGCTGGTTGCCTGGCTGCTCTTGGCAGCTGTGAGGTGAGTGCTGCGTGAGCCGTCACAGGCATGTGTCAGTGTGGGAAGGTGCTGTTTGTGCTTGGGAGGTGCCTTTTGGTGTGGCCATTGGTGCTGTGGCTGGTGCCTTGTGTCCCAGGGTGTGCGAGGCCAGAGCTGGAGGCAGCATTGTGAGGTCACTTGCGCCTCTGTGCCTTGGCAGGCAGTGCTAGGTTGTTGGCTGCTGCTAGTGGTGGTGGTTGTGATGTGACTTATGAAGCAGTGTGTGCTAGGCCAGTGCTGGTTGCCTGGCTGCTCTTGGCAGCTCTGAGGTGAGTGCTGCGTGAGGCCCTGGCAGGCATGTGTCAGTGTGGGAAGGTGCTATTTGTGCTTGGGAGGTGCCTTTTGGTGTGGCCATTGGTGCTGTGGCTGGTTCCTTGTGTCCCAGGGTGTGAGAGGCCAGAGCTGGAGGCAGCATTGTGAGGTCACTTGTGCCTGTGTGCCTTGTCGGGCAGTGCTAGGGTGTTGGCTGCTGCTGGTGGTGGTGGTTGTGAGGTGACTTGTGAAGCAGTGCGTGCTAGGCCAGTGCTGGTTGCCTGGCTGCTCTTGGCAGCTCTGAGGTGAGTGCTGCGTGAGGCCCTGGCAGGCATGTGTCAGTGTGGGAAGGTGCTGTTTGTGCTTGGGAGGTGCCTTTTGGTGTGGCCATTGGTGCTGTGGCTGGTGCCTTGTGTCCCAGGGTGTGAGAGGCCAGAGCTGGAGGCAGCTTTGTGAGGTCACTTGTGCCTCTGTGCCTTGTCGGGCAGTGCTCGGGTGTTGGCTGCTGCTGGTGGTAGTGGTTGTGAGGGCACTTGTGAAGCAGTGTATGCTAGGCCAGTGCTGGTTGCCTGGCTGCTCTTGGCAGCTGTGAGGTGAGTGCTGCGTGAGGCCGTCGCAGGCATGTGTCAGTGTGGGAAGGTGCTGTTTGTGCTTGGGAGGTGCCTTTTGGTGTGGCCATTGGTGCTGTGGCTGGTGCCTTCTGTCTCAGGGTGTGCGAGGCCAGAGCTGGAGGCAGCATTGTGAGGTCACTTGTGCCTCTGTGCGTTATCAGGCAGTGCTCGGGTGTTGGCTGCTGATGGTGGTGGTAGGTGTGTGTTGACTTGTGAAGCAGGGCATGCTAGGCCAGTGCTGGTTGCCTGGCTGCTCTTGGCAGCTGTGAGGTGAGTGCTGCGTGAGGCCCTGGCAGGCATGTGTCAGTGTGGGAAGGTGCTGTTTGTGCTTGGGAGGTGCCTTTTGGTGTGGCCATTGGTGCTGTGGCTGGTGCCTTGTGTCCCAGGGTGTGAGAGGTCAGAGCTGGAGGCAGCATTGTGAGGTCACTTGTGCCTCTGTGCCTTGGCGGGCAGTGCTAGGTTGTTGGCTGCTGCTGGTGGTGGTGGTTGTGAGGTGACTTATGAAGCAGTGTGTGCTAGGCCAGTGCTGGTTGCCTGGCTGCTCTTGGCAGCTGTGAGGTGAGTGCTGCGTGAGGCCCTGGCAGGCATGTGTCAGTGTGGGAAGGTGCTATTTGTGCTTGGGAGGTGCCTTTTGGTGTGGCCATTGGTGCTGTGGCTGGTGCTTTGTGTCCCAGGGTGTGAGAAGCCAGAGCTGGAGGCAGCGTTGTGAGGTCACTTGTGCCTCTGTGCGTTATCGGGCAGTGCTAGGGTGTTGGCTGCTGCTGGTGGTGGTGGTTGTGAGGTGACTTGTGAAGCAGTGCATGCTAGGCCAGTGCTGGTTGCCTGGCTGCTCTTGGCAGCTGTGAGGTGAGTGCTGCGTGAGGCCGTCGCAGGCATGTGTCAGTGTAGGAAGGTGCTGTTTGTGCTTGGGAGGTGCCTTTTGGTGTGGCCATTGGTGCTGTGGCTGGTGCCTTGTGTCCCAGGGTGTGCGAGGCCAGAGCTGGAGGCAGCATTGTGAGGTCACTTGTGCCTCTGTGCCTTGGCGGGCAGTGCTAGGGTGTTGGCTGCTGCTGGTGGTGGTGGTTGTGAGGTGACTTGTGAAGCAGTGCGTGCTAGGCCAGTGCTGGTTGCCTGGCTGCTCTTGGCAGCTGTGAGGTGAGTGCTATGTGAGGCCCTGGCAGGCATGTGTCAGTGTGGGAAGGTGCTGTTTGTGCTTGGGAGGTGCCTTTTGGTGTGGCCATTGGTGCTGTGGCTGGTGCCTTGTGTCCCAGGGTGTGCGAGGCCAGAGCTGGAGGCAGCATTGTGAGGTCACTTGTGCCTGTGTGCCTTGTCGGGCAGTGCTAGGGTGTTGGCTGCTGCTGGTGGTGGTGGTTGTGAGGTGACTTGTGAAGCAGTGCGTGCTAGGCCAGTGCTGGTTGCCTGGCTGCTCTTGGCAGCTGTGAGGTGAGTGCTGCGTGAAGCCGTCGCAGGCGTGTGTCAGTGTGGGAAGGTGCTGTTTGTCCTTGGGAGGTGCCTTTTGGTGTGGCCATTTGTGCTGTGGCTGGTGCCTTGTGGCCCAGGGTATGCGAGGCCAGAGCTGGAGGCAGCATTGTGAGGTCACTTGTGCCTCTGTGCCTTGTCGGGCAGTGCTAGGGTGTTGGCTGCTGCTGGTGGTGGTGGTTGTGAGGTGACTTGTGAAGCAGTGCGTGCTAGGCCAGTGCTGGTTGCCTGGCTGCTCTTGGCAGCTGTGAGGTGAGTGCTGCGTGAGCCGTCGCAGGCATGTGTCAGTGTGGGAAGGTGCTGTTTGTGCTTGGGAGGTGCCTTTTGGTGTGGCCATTGGTGCTGTGGCTGGTGCCTTGTGTCCCAGGGTGTGCGAGGCCAGAGCTGGAGGCAGCATTGTGAGGTCACTTGTGCCTGTGTGCCTTGGCGGGCAGTGCTAGGGTGTTGGCTGCTGCTGGTGGTGGTAGTTGTGAGGTGACTTGTGAAGCAGTGCGTGCTAGGCCAGTGCTGGTTGCCTGGCTGCTCTTGGCAGCTGTGAGGTGAGTGCTGCGTGAGGCCGTCGCAGGCATGTGTCAGTGTGGGAAGGTGCTGTTTGTCCTTGGGAGGTGCCTTTTGGTGTGGCCATTGGTGCTGTGGCTTGTGCCTTGTGTCCCAGGGTGTGAGAGGACACAGCTGGAGGCAGCACTGTGAGGTCACTTGTGCCTCTGTGCCTTGTCGGGCAGTGCTAGGGTGTTGGCTGCTGCTGGTGGTAGTGGTTGTGAGGGGACTTGTGAAGCAGTGCGTGCTAGGCCAGTGTTCTTTGCCTGGCTGCTCTTGGCAGCTGTGAGGTGATTGCTGCGTGAGGCCCTGGAAGGCATGTGTCAGTGCGGAAAGGTGCTGTTTGTCCTTGGGAGGTGCCTTTTGGTGTGGCCATTGGTGCTGTGGCTGGTGCCTTGTGTCCCAGGGTGTGCGAGGCCAGAGCTGGAGGCAGCATTGTGAGGTCACTTGTGCCTCTGTGCCTTGTCGGGCAGTGCTAGGGTGTTGGCTGCTGCTGGTGGTGGTGGTTGTGAGGTGACTTGTGAAGCAGTGCGTGCTAGGCCAGTGCTGGTTGCCTGGCTGCTCTTGGCAGCTGTGAGGTGAGTGCTGCGTGAGGCCCTTGGAGGCATGTGTCAGTGTGGGAAGGTGCTGTTTGTCCTTGGGAGGTGCCTTTTGGTGTGGCCATTGGTGCTGTGGCTGGTGCCTTGTGTACCAGGGTGTGTGAGGCCAGAGCTGGAGGCAGCATTGTGAGGTCACTTGTGCCTCTGTGCCTTGGCGGGCAGTGCTAGGGTGTTGGCTGCTGCTGGTGGTGGTGGTTGTGAGGTCACTTGTGAAGCAGTGCGTGCTAGGCCAGTGCTGGTTGCCTGGCTGCTCTTGGCAGCTGTGAGGTGATTGCTGCGTGAGGCTGTCGCAGGCATGTGTCAGTGTAGGAAGGTGCTGTTTGTGCTTGGGAGGTGCCTTTTGGTGTGGCCATTGGTGCTGTGGCTGGTGCCTTGTGTCCCAGGGTGTGCGAGGCCAGAGCTGGAGGCAGCATTGTGAGGTCACTTGTACCTGTGTGCCTTGTCGGGCAGTGCTAGGGTGTTGGCTGCTGCTGGTGGTGGTGGCTGTGAGGTGACTTGTGAAGCAGTGTGTGCTAGGCCAGTGCTGGTTGCCTGGCTGCTCTTGGCAGCTGTGAGGTGAGTGCTGCGTGAGGCCGTCGCAGGCATGTGTCAGTGTGGGAAGGTGCTGTTTGTGCTTGGGAGGTGCCTTTTGGTGTGGCCATTGGTGCTGTGGCTGGTGCCTTGTGTCCCAGGGTGTGAGAGGCCAGAGCTGGAAGCAGCATTGTGAGGTCACTTGTGCCTGTGTGCCTTGTCGGGCAGTGCTAGGGTGTTGGCTGCTGCTGGTGGTGGTGGTTGTGAGGTCACTTGTGATGCAGTGAGTGCTAGGCCAGTGCTGGTTGCCTGGCTGCTCTTGGCAGCTCTGAGGTGAGTGCTGCGTGAGGCCCTGGCAGGCATGTGTCAGTGTGGGAAGGTGCTGTTTGTGCTTGGGAGGTGCCTTTTGGTGTGGCCATTGGTGCTGTGGCTGGTGCCTTGTGTCCCAGGGTGTGAGAGGCCAGAGCTGGAGGCAGCATTGTGAGGTCACTTGTGCCTCTGTGCCTTGTCGGGCAGTGCTAGGGTGTTGGCTGCTGATGGTGGTGGTAGGTGTGAGTTGACTTGTGAAGCAGGACATGCTAGGCCAGTGCTGGTTGCCTGGCTGCTCTTGGCAGCTGTGAGGTGAGTGCTGCGTGAGGCCGTCGCAGGCATGTGTCAGTGTGGGAAGGTGCTGTTTGTGCTTGGGAGGTGCCTTTTGGTGTGGCCATTGGTGCTGTGGCTGGTGCCTTGTGTCCCAGGGTGTGAGAGGCTAGAGCTGGAGGCAGCATTGTGAGGTCACTTGTGCCTGTGTGCCTTGGCGGGCAGTGCTAGGTTGTTGGCTGCTGCTGGTGGTGGTGGTTGTGAGGTGACTTGTGAAGCAGTGCGTGCTAGGCCAGTGCTGGCTGCCTGGCTGCTCTTGGCAGCTGTGAGGTGAGTGCTGCGTGAGGCCCTCGCAGGCATGTGTCAGTGTGGGAAGGTGCTGTTTGTCCTTGGGAGGTGCCTTTTGGTGTGGCCATTGGTGCTGTGGCTGGTGCTTTGTGTCCCAGGGTGTGCGAGGCCAGAGCTGGAGGCAGCATTGTCAGGTCACTTGTGCCTCTGTGCCTAGTCGGGCATTGCTCGGGTGCTGGCTGCTGCTGGTGGTGGTGGTTGTGAGGTGACTTATGAAGCAGTGTGTGCTAGGCCAGTGCTGGTTGCCTGGCTGCTCTTGGCAGCTGTGAGGTGAGTGCTGCGTGAGGCCCTGGCAGGCATGTGTCAGTGTGGGAAGGTGCTATTTGTGCTTGGGAGGTGCCTTTTGGTGTGGCCATTGGTGCTGTGGCTGGTGCCTTGTGTCCCAGGGTGTGAGAAGCCAGAGCTGGAGGCAGCATTGTGAGGTCACTTGTGCCTCTGTGCGTTGTCGGGCAGTGCTAGGGTGTTGGCTGCTGCTGGTGGTGGTGGTTGTGAGGTGACTTGTGAAGCAGTGCATGCTAGGCCAGTGCTGGTTGCCTGGCTGCTCTTGGCAGCTGTGAGGTGAGTGCTGCGTGAGGCCGTCGCAGGCATGTGTCAGTGTGGGAAGGTGCTGTTTGTGCTTGGGAGGTGCCTTTTGGTGTGGCCATTGGTGCTGTGGCTGGTGCCTTGTGTCCCAGGGTGTGCAAGGCCAGAGCTGGAGGCAGCATTGTGAGGTCACTTGTGCCTCTGTGCCTTGTCGGGCAGTGCTAGGGTGTTGGCTGCTGCTGGTGGTGGTGGCTGTGAGGTGACTTGTGAAGCAGTGTGTGCTAGGCCAGTGCTGGTTGCCTGGCTGCTCTTGGCAGCTGTGAGGTGAGTGCTGCGTGAAGCCGTCGCAGGCGTGTGTCAGTGTGGGAAGGTGCTGTTTGTGCTTGGGAGGTGCCTTTTGGTGTGGCCATTGGTGCTGTGGCTGGTGCCTTGTGTCCCAGGGTGTGAGAGGCCAGAGCTGGAAGCAGCATTGTGAGGTCACTTGTGCCTGTGTGCCTTGTCGGGCAGTGCTAGGGTGTTGGCTGCTGCTGGTGGTGGTGGTTGTGAGGTCACTTGTGAAGCAGTGCGTGCTAGGCCAGTGCTGGTTGCCTGGCTGCTCTTGGCAGCTCGGAGGTGAGTGCTGCGTGAGGCCCTTGGAGGCATGTGTCAGTGTGGGAAGGTGCTGTTTGTGCTTGGGAGGTGCCTTTTGGTGTGGCCATTGGTGCTGTGGCTGGTGCCTTGTGTCCCAGGGTGTTAGAGGCCAGAGCTGGAGGCAGCTTTGTGAGGTCACTTGTGCCTCTGTGCCTTGTTGAGCAGTGCTAGGGTGTTGGCTGCTGCTGGTGGTGGTGGTTGTGAGGTCACTTGTGAAGCAGTGCATGCTAGGCCAGTGCTGGTTGCCTGGCTGCTCTTGGCAGCTGTGAGGTGAGTGCTGCGTGAGGCCGTCGCAGGCATGTGTCAGTGTGGGAAGGTGCTGTTTGTGCTTGGGAGGTGCCTTTTGGTGTGGCCATTGGTGCTGTGGCTGGTGCCTTCTGTCTCAGGGTGTGCGAGGCCAGAGCTGGAGGCAGCATTGTGAGGTCACTTGTGCCTCTGTGCGTTATCGGGCAGTGCTAGGGTGTTGGCTGCTGATGGTGGTGGTAGGTGTGAGTTGACTTGTGAAGCAGGGCATGCTAGGCCAGTGCTGGTTGCCTGGCTGCTCTTGGCAGCTGTGAGGTGAGTGCTGCGTGAGGCCCTTGGAGGCATGTGTCAGTGTGGGAAGGTGCTGTTTGTGCTTGGAAGGTGCCTTTTGGTGTGGCCATTGGTGCTGTGGCTGGTGCCTTGTGTCCCAGGGTGTGAGAGGCCAGAGCTGGAAGCAGCATTGTGAGGTCACTTGTGCCTGTGTGCCTTGTCGGGCAGTGCTAGGGTGTTGGCTGCTGCTGGTGGTGGTGGTTGTGAGGGGACTTGTGAAGCAGTGAGTGCTAGGCCAGTGCTGGTTGCCTGGCTGCTCTTGGCAGCTGTGAGGTGAGTGCTGCGTGAGGCCCTGGCAGGCATGTGTCAGTGTGGGAAGGTGCTGTTTGTGCTTGGGAGGTGCCTTTTGGTGTGGCCATTGGTGCTGTGGCTGGTGCCTTGTGTCCCAGGGTGTGAGAGGCCAGAGCTGGAGGCAGCATTGTGAGGTCACTTGTGCCTCTGTGCCTTGTCGGGCAGTGCTAGGGTGTTGGCTGCTGATGGTGGTGGTAGGTGTGAGTTGACTTGTGAAGCAGGACATGCTAGGCCAGTGCTGGTTGCCTGGCTGCTCTTGGCAGCTGTGAGGTGAGTGCTGCGTGAGGCCCTTGGAGGCATGTGTCAGTGTGGGAAGGTGCTGTTTGTGCTTGGGAGGTGCCTTTTGGTGTGGCCATTGGTGCTGTGGCTGGTGCCTTGTGTCCCAGGGTGTGAGAGGCCAGAGCTGGAGGCAGCATTGTGAGGTCACTTGTGCCTGTGTGCCTTGTCGGGCAGTGCTAGGTTGTTGGCTGCTGCTGGTGGTGGTGGTTGTGAGGTCACTTGTGAAGCAGTGCGTGCTAGGCCAGTGCTGGCTGCCTGGCTGCTCTTGGCAGCTGTGAGGTGAGTGCTGCGTGAGGCCCTGGCAGGCATGTGTCAGTGTGGGAAGGTGCTGTTTGTCCTTGGGAGGTGCCTTTTGGTGTGGCCATTGGTGCTGTGGCTGGTGCTTTGTGTCCCAGGGTGTGCGAGGCCAGAGCTGGAGGCAGCATTGTCAGGTCACTTGTGCCTCTGTGCCTAGTCGGGCATTGCTCGGGTGCTGGCTGCTGCTGGTGGTGGTGGTTGTGAGGTGACTTGTGAAGCAGTGCATGCTAGGCCAGTGCTGGTTGCCTGGCTGCTCTTGGCAGCTGTGATGTGAGTGCTGCGTGAGGCCGTCGCAGGCATGTGTCAGTGTGGGAAGGTGCTGTTTGTGCTTGGGAGGTGCCTTTTGGTGTGGCCATTGGTGCTGTGGCTGGTGCCTTCTGTCTCAGGGTGTGCGAGGCCAGAGCTGGAGGCAGCATTGTGAGGTCACTTGTGCCTCTGTGCGTTATCGGGCAGTGCTAGGGTGTTGGCTGCTGATGGTGGTGGTAGGTGTGAGTTGACTTGTGAAGCAGGGCATGCTAGGCCAGTGCTGGTTGCCTGGCTGCTCTTGGCAGCTGTGAGGTGAGTGCTGCGTGAGGCCCTTGGAGGCATGTGTCAGTGTGGGAAGGTGCTGTTTGTGCTTGGGAGGTGCCTTTTGGTGTGGCCATTGGTGCTGTGGCTGGTGCCTTGTGTCCCAGGGTGTGAGAGGCCAGAGCTGGAAGCAGCATTGTGAGGTCACTTGTGCCTGTGTGCCTTGTCGGGCAGTGCTAGGGTGTTGGCTGCTGCTGGTGGTGGTGGTTGTGAGGTCACTTGTGAAGCAGTGCGTGCTAGGCCAGTGCTGGTTGCCTGGCTGCTCTTGGCAGCTCGGAGGTGAGTGCTGCGTGAGGCCCTTGGAGGCATGTGTCAGTGTGGGAAGGTGCTGTTTGTGCTTGGGAGGTGCCTTTTGGTGTGGCCATTGGTGCTGTGGCTGGTGCCTTGTGTCCCAGGGTGTGCGAGGCCAGAGCTGGAGGCAGCTTTGTGAGGTCACTTGTGCCTCTGTGCGTTGTCGGGCAGTGCTAGGGTGTTGGCTGCTGCTGGTGGTGGTGGTTGTGAGGTCACTTGTGAAGCAGTGCATGCTAGGCCAGTGCTGGTTGCCTGGCTGCTCTTGGCAGCTGTGAGGTGAGTGCTGCGTGAGGCCGTCGCAGGCATGTGTCAGTGTGGGAAGGTGCTGTTTGTGCTTGGGAGGTGCCTTTTGGTGTGGCCATTGGTGCTGTGGCTGGTGCCTTCTGTCTCAGGGTGTGCGAGGCCAGAGCTGGAGGCAGCATTGTGAGGTCACTTGTGCCTCTGTGCGTTGTCGGGCAGTGCTAGGGTGTTGGCTGCTGATGGTGGTGGTAGGTGTGAGTTGACTTGTGAAGCAGTGCATGCTAGGCCAGTGCTGGTTGCCTGGCTGCTCTTGGCAGCTGTGAGGTGAGTGCTGCGTGAGGCCCTTGGAGGCATGTGTCAGTGTGGGAAGGTGCTGTTTGTGCTTGGGAGGTGCCTTTTGGTGTGGCCATTGGTGGTTTGGGTGGTGCCTTGTGTCCCAGGGTGTGCGAGGCCAGAGCTGGAGGCAGCATTGTGAGGTCACTTGTGCCTCTGTGCGTTGTCGGGCAGTGCTAGGGTGTTGGCTTCTGCTGGTGGTGGTGGTTGTGAGGTGACTTGTGAAGCAGCGCGTGCTAGGCCAGTGCTGGTTGCCTGGCTGCTCTTGGCAGCTCTGAGGTGAGTGCTGCGTGAGGCCCTGGCAGGCATGTGTCAGTGTAGGAAGGTGCTGTTTGTCCTTGGGAGGTGCCTTTTGGTGTGGCCATTGGTGCTGTGGCTGGTGCCTTGTGTCCCAGGGTGTGCAAGGCCAGAGCTGGAGGCAGCATTGTGAGGTCACTTGTGCCTGTGTGCCTTGTCGGGCAGTGCTAGGGTGTTGGCTGCTGCTGGTGGTGGTGGTTGTGAGGTGACTTGTGAAGCAGTGCGTGCTAGGCCAGTGCTGGTTGCCTGGCTGCTCTTGGCAGCTGTGAGGTGAGTGCTGCGTGAGGCCCTGGCAGGCATGTGTCAGTGTGGGAAGGTGCTGTTTGTCCTTGGGAGGTGCCTATTGGTGTGGCCATTGGTGCTGTGGCTGGTGCCTTGTGTCCCAGGGTGTGCAAGGCCAGAGCTGGAGGCAGCATTGTGAGGTCACTTGTGCCTGTGTGCCTTGTCGGGCAGTGCTAGGGTGTTGGCTGCTGCTGGTGGTGGTGGTTGTGAGGTGACTTGTGAAGCAGTGCGTGCTAGGCCAGTGCTGGTTGCCTGGCTGCTCTTGGCAGCTGTGAGGTGATTGCTGCGTGATTCCCTGGCAGGCATGTGTCAGTGTAGGAAGGTGCTGTTTGTGCTTGGGAGGTGCCTTTTGGTGTGGCCATTGGTGCTGTGGCTGGTGCCTTGTGTCCCAGGGTGTGCGAGGCCAGAGCTGGAGGCAGCATTGTGAGGTCACTTGTACCTGTGTGCCTTGTCGGGCTTTGTAGGGTGTTGGCTGCTGCTGGTGGTGGTGGCTGTGAGGTCACTTGTGAAGCAGTGCATGCTAGGCCAGTGCTGGTTGCCTGGCTGCTCTTGGCAGCTGAGAGGTGAGTGCTGCGTGAGGCCATCGCAGGCATGTGTCAGTGTGGGAAGGTGCTGTTTGTGCTTGGGAGGTGCCTTTTGGTGTGGCCATTGGTGCTGTGGCTGGTGCCTTGTGTCCCAGGGTGTGAGAGGCAGAGCTGGAGGCAGCATTGTGAGGTCACTTGTGCCTCTGTGCCTTGTCGAGCAGTGCTCGGGTTTTGGCTGCTGCTGGTGGTGGTGGTTGTGAGGTGACTTGTGAAGCAGTGCGTGCTAGGCCAGTGCTGGTTGCCTGGCTGCTCTTGGCAGCTGTGAGGTGAGTGCTGCGTGAGGCCGTCGCAGGCATGTGTCAGTGTGGGAAGTTGCTGTTTGTGCTTGGGAGGTGCCTTTTGGTGTGGCCATTGGTGGTTTGGGTGGTGCCTTGTGTCCCAGGGTGTGCGAGGCCAGAGCTGGAGGCAGCATTGTGAGGTCACTTGTGCCTCTGTGCCTAGTCGGGCAGTGCTCGGGTGCTGGCTGCTGCTGGTGGTGGTGGTTGTGAGGTGACTTATGAAGCAGTGTGTGCTAGGCCAGTGCTGGTTGCCTGGCTGCTCTTGGTAGCTGTGAGGTGAGTGCTGCGTGAGGCCCTGGCAGGCATGTGTCAGTGTGGGAAGTTGCTGTTTGTGCTTGGGAGGTGCCTTTTGGTGTGGCCATTGGTGCTGTGGCTGGTGCCTTGTGTCCCAGGGTGTGCGAGGCCAGAGCTGGAGGCAGCATTGTGAGGTCACTTGTGCCTCTGTGCCTTGTCGGGCAGTGCTCGGGTGTTGGCTGCTGCTGGTGGTGGTGGTTGTGAGGTGACTTGTGAAGCAGTGCATGCTAGGCCAGTGCTGGTTGCCTGGCTGCTCTTGGCAGCTGTGAGGTGAGTGCTGCGTGAGGCCCTGGCAGGCATGTGTCAGTGTAGGAAGGTGCTGTTTGTGCTTGGGAGGTGCCTTTTGGTGTGGCCATTGGTGCTGTGGCTGGTGCCTTGTGTCCCAGGGTGTGCGAGGCCAGAGCTGGAGGCAGCATTGTGAGGTCACTTGTACCTGTGTGCCTTGTCGGGCAGTGCTAGGGTGTTGGCTGCTGCTGGTGGTGGTGGCTGTGAGGTCACTTGTGAAGCAGTGTGTGCTAGGCCAGTGCTGGTTGCCTGGCTGCTCTTGGCAGCTGTGAGGTGAGTGCTGCATGAGGCCCTGGCAGGCATGTGTCAGTGTGGGAAGGTGCTGTTTGTGCTTGGGAGGTGCCTTTTGGTGTGGCCATTGGTGCTGTGGCTGGTGCCTTGTGTCCCAGGGTGTGCGAGGCCAGAGCTGGAGGCAGCATTGTGAGGTCACTTGTGCCTGTGTGCCTTGTCGGGCAGTGCTAGGGTGTTGCCTGCTGCTGGTGGTGGTGGTTGTGAGGTCACTTGTGAAGCAGTGAGTGCTAGGCCAGTGCTGGTTGCCTGGCTGCTCTTGGCAGCTCTGAGGTGAGTGCTGCGTGAGGCCCTGGCAGGCATGTGTCAGTGTGGGAAGGTGCTGTTTGTGCTTGGGAGGTGCCTTTTGGTGTGGCCATTGGTGCTGTGGCTGGTGCCTTGTGTCCCAGGGTGTGAGAAGCCAGAGCTGGAGGCAGCATTGTGAGGTCACTTGTGCCTCTGTGCCTTGTCGGGCAGTGCTAGGGTGTTGGCTGCTGCTGGTGGTGGTGGTTGTGAGGTGACTTGTGAAGCAGTGCATGCTAGGCCAGTGCTGGTTGCCTGGCTGCTCTTGGCAGCTGTGAGGTGAGTGCTGCGTGAGGCCGTCGCAGGCATGTGTCAGTGTGGGAAGGTGCTGTTTGTGCTTGGGAGGTGCCTTTTGGTGTGGCCATTGGTGCTGTGGCTGGTGCCTTGTGTCCCAGGGTGTGTGAGGCCAGAGCTGGAGGCAGCATTGTGAGGTCACTTGTGCCTCTGTGCGTTATCGGGCAGTGCTAGGGTGTTGGCTGCTGATGGTGGTGGTAGGTGTGAGTTGACTTGTGAAGCAGGGCATGCTAGGCCAGTGCTGGTTGCCTGGCTGCTCTTGGCAGCTGTGAGGTGAGTGCTGCGTGAGGCCCTTGGAGGCATGTGTCAGTGTGGGAAGGTGCTGTTTGTGCTTGGGAGGTGCCTTTTGGTGTGGCCATTGGTGCTGTGGCTGGTGCCTTGTGTCCCAGGGTGTGAGAGGCCAGAGCTGGAGGCAGCATTGTGAGGTCACTTGTGCCTGTGTGCCTTGTCGGGCAGTGCTAGGGTGTTGGCTGCTGCTGGTGGTGGTGGTTGTGAGGTCACTTGTGAAGCAGTGAGTGCTAGGCCAGTGCTGGCTGCCTGGCTGCTCTTGGCAGCTGTGAGGTGAGTGCTGCGTGAGGCCCTCGCAGGCATGTGTCAGTGTGGGAAGGTGCTGTTTGTCCTTGGGAGGTGCCTTTTGGTGTGGCCATTGGTGCTGTGGCTGGTGCCTTGTGTCCCAGGGTGTGCGAGGCCAGAGCTGGAGGCAGCATTGTCAGGTCACTTGTGCCTCTGTGCCTTGTCGGGCAGTGCTCGGGTGCTGGCTGCTGCTGGTGGTGGTGGTTGTGAGGTGACTTATGAAGCAGTGTGTGCTAGGCCAGTGCTGGTTGCCTGGCTGCTCTTGGCAGCTGTGAGGTGAGTGCTGCGTGAGGCCCTGGCAGGCATGTGTCAGTGTGGGAAGGTGCTGTTTGTCCTTGGGAGGTGCCTTTTGGTGTGGCCATTGGTGCTGTGGCTGGTGCCTTGTGTCCCAGGGTGTGAGAAGCCAGAGCTGGAGGCAGCATTGTGAGGTCACTTGTGCCTCTGTGCATTGTCGGGCAGTGCTAGGGTGTTGGCTGCTGCTGGTGGTGGTGGTTGTGAGGTGACTTGTGAAGCAGTGCATGCTAGGCCAGTGCTGGTTGCCTGGCTGCTCTTGGCAGCTGTGAGGTGAGTGCTGCGTGAGGCCCTCGCAGGCATGTGTCAGTGTGGGAAGGTGCTGTTTGTCCTTGGGAGGTGCCTTTTGGTGTGGCCATTGGTGCTGTGGCTGGTGCCTTGTGTCCCAGGGTGTGCAAGGCCAGAGCTGGAGGCAGCATTGTCAGGTCACTTGTGCCTCTGTGCCTAGTCGGGCAGTGCTCGGGTGCTGGCTGCTGCTGGTGGTGGTGGTTGTGAGGTGACTTGTGAAGCAGTGTGTGCTAGGCCAGTGCTGGTTGCCTGGCTGCTCTTGGCAGCTGTGAGGTGAGTGCTGCGTGAGGCCCTGGCAGGCATGTGTCAGTGTGGGAAGGTGCTGTTTGTGCTTGGGAGGTGCCTTTTGGTGTGGCCATTGGTGCTGTGGCTGGTGCCTTGTGTCCCAGGGTGTGCGAGGCCAGAGCTGGAGGCAGCATTGTGAGGTCACTTGTACCTGTGTGCCTTGTCGGGCAGTGCTAGGGTGTTGGCTGCTGCTGGTGGTGGTGGCTGTGAGGTCACTTGTGAAGCAGTGTGTGCTAGGCCAGTGCTGGTTGCCTGGCTGCTCTTGGCAGCTGTGAGGTGAGTGCTGCGTGAGGCCCTCGCAGGCATGTGTCAGTGTGGGAAGGTGCTGTTTGTCCTTGGGAGGTGCCTTTTGGTGTGGCCATTGGTGCTGTGGCTGGTGCCTTGTGTCCCAGGGTGTGCGAGGCCAGAGCTGGAGGCAGCATTGTCAGGTCACTTGTGCCTCTGTGCCTAGTCGGGCAGTGCTCGGGTGTTGGCTGCTGCTGGTGGTGGTGGTTGTGAGGTGACTTGTGAAGCAGTGCATGCTAGGCCAGTGCTGGTTGCCTGGCTGCTCTTGGCAGCTGTGAGGTGAGTGCTGCGTGAGGCCGTCGCAGGCATGTGTCAGTGTGGGAAGGTGCTGTTTGTGCTTGGGAGGTGCCTTTTGGTGTGGCCATTGGTGCTGTGGCTGGTGCCTTGTGTCCCAGGGTGTGAGAAGGCAGAGCTGGAGGCAGCATTGTGAGGTCACTTGTGCCTCTGTGCGTTGTCGGGCAGTGCTCGGGTGTTGGCTGCTGCTGGTGGTGGTGGTTGTGAGGTGACTTGTGAAGCAGTGCATGCTAGGCCAGTGCTGGTTGCCTGGCTGCTCTTGGCAGCTGTGAGGTGAGTGCTGCGTGAGGCCGTCGCAGGCATGTGTCAGTGTGGGAAGGTGCTGTTTGTGCTTGGGAGGTGCCTTTTGGTGTGGCCATTGGTGCTGTGGCTGGTGCCTTGTGTCCCAGGGTGTGCGAGGCCAGAGCTGGAGGCAGCATTGTGAGGTCACTTGTACCTGTGTGCCTTGTCGGGCAGTGCTAGGGTGTTGGCTGCTGCTGGTGGTGGTGGTTGTGAGGTCACTTGTGAAGCAGTGCGTGCTAGGCCAGTGCTGGTTGCCTGGCTGCTCGTGGCAGCTGTGAGGTGAGTGCTGCGTGAGGCCCTGGCAGGCATGTGTCAGTGTGGGAAGGTGCTGTTTGTGCTTGGGAGGTGCCTTTTGGTGTGGCCATTGGTGCTGTGGCTGGTGCCTTGTGTCCCAGGGTGTGAGAGGCCAGAGCTGGAAGCAGCATTGTGAGGTCACTTGTGCCTGTGTGCCTTGTCGGGCAGTGCTAGGGTGTTGGCTGCTGCTGGTGGTGGTGGTTGTGAGGTCACTTGTGAAGCAGTGCGTGCTAGGCCAGTGCTGGTTGCCTGGCTGCTCTTGGCAGCTCTGAGGTGAGTGCTGCGTGAGGCCCTGGCAGGCATGTGTCAGTGTGGGAAGGTGCTGTTTGTGCTTGGGAGGTGCTTTTTGGTGTGGCCATTGGTGCTGTGGCTGGTGCCTTGTGTCCCAGGGTGTGAGAGGCCAGAGCTGGAGGCAGCTTTGTGAGGTCACTTGTGCCTCTGTGCCTTGTCGGGCAGTGCTAGGGTGTTGGCTGCTGCTGGTGGTGGTGGTTGTGAGGTCACTTGTGAAGCAGTGCGTGCTAGGCCAGTGCTGGTTGCCTGGCTGCTCTTGGCAGCTCTGAGGTGAGTGCTGCGTGAGGCCCTGGCAGGCATGTGTCAGTGTGGGAAGGTGCTGTTTGTGCTTGGGAGGTGCCTTTTGGTGTGGCCATTGGTGCTGTGGCTGGTGCCTTGTGGCCCAGGGTGTGAGAGGTCAGAGCTGGAGGCAGCATTGTGAGGTCACTTGTGCCTCTGTGCCTTGGCGGGCAGTGCTAGGTTGTTGGCTGCTGGTGGTGGTGGTGGTTGTGAGGTCACTTGTGAAGCAGTGCATGCTAGGCCAGTGCTGGTTGCCTGGCTGCTCTTGGCAGCTGTGAGGTGAGTGCTGCGTGAGGCCCTGGCAGGCATGTGTCAGTGTGGGAAGGTGCTGTTTGTGCTTGGGAGGTGCCTTTTGGTGTGGCCATTGGTGCTGTGGCTGGTGCCTTGTGTCCCAGGGTGTGCGAGGCCAGAGCTGGAGGCAGCATTGTGAGGTCACTTGTACCTGTGTGCCTTCTCGGGCAGTGCTAGGGTGTTGGCTGCTGCTGGTGGTGGTGGCTGTGAGGTCACTTGTGAAGCAGTGTGTGCTAGGCCAGTGCTGGTTGCCTGGCTGCTCTTGGCAGCTGTGAGGTGAGTGCTGCGTGAGGCCCTCGCAGGCATGTGTCAGTGTGGGAAGGTGCTGTTTGTCCTTGGGAGGTGCCTTTTGGTGTGGCCATTGGTGCTGTGGCTGGTGCCTTGTGTCCCAGGGTGTGCGAGGCCAGAGCTGGAGGCAGCATTGTGAGGTCACTTGTGCCTCTGTGCCTAGTCGGGCAGTGCTCGGGTGCTGGCTGCTGCTGGTGGTGGTGGTTGTGAGGTGACTTATGAAGCAGTGTGTGCTAGGCCAGTGCTGGTTGCCTGGCTGCTCTTGGCAGCTGTGAGGTGAGTGCTGCGTGAGGCCCTGGCAGGCATGTGTCAGTGTGGGAAGGTGCTGTTTGTGCTTGGGAGGTGCCTTTTGGTGTGGCCATTGGTGCTGTGGCTGGTGCCTTGTGTCCCAGGGTGTGAGAAGGCAGAGCTGGAGGCAGCATTGTGAGGTCACTTGTGCCTCTGTGCGTTGTCGGGCAGTGCTAGGGTGTTGGCTGCTGCTGGTGGTGGTGGTTGTGAGGTGACTTGTGAAGCAGTGCATGCTAGGCCAGTGCTGGTTGCCTGGCTGCTCTTGGCAGCTGTGAGGTGAGTGCTGCGTGAGGCCGTCGCAGGCATGTGTCAGTGTGGGAAGGTGCTGTTTGTGCTTGGGAGGTGCCTTTTGGTGTGGCCATTGGTGCTGTGGCTGGTGCCTTGTGTCCCAGGGTGTGCGAGGCCAGAGCTGGAGGCAGCATTGTGAGGTCACTTGTACCTGTGTGCCTTGTCGGGCAGTGCTAGGGTGTTGGCTGCTGGTGGTGGTGGTGGCTGTGAGGTGACTTGTGAAGCAGTGCGTGCTAGGCCAGTGCTGGTTGCCTGGCTGCTCTTGGCAGCTGTGAGGTGAGTGCTGCGTGAGGCCCTGGCAGGCATGTGTCAGTGTGGGAAGGTGCTGTTTGTGCTTGGGAGGTGCCTTTTGGTGTGGCCATTGGTGCTGTGGCTGGTGCCTTGTGTCCCAGGGTGTGCGAGGCCAGAGCTGGAAGCAGCATTGTGAGGTCACTTGTGCCTGTGTGCCTTGTCGGGCAGTGCTAGGGTGTTGGCTGCTGCTGGTGGTGGTGGTTGTGAGGTCACTTGTGAAGCAGTGCGTGCTAGGCCAGTGCTGGTTGCCTGGCTGCTCTTGGCAGCTCTGAGGTGAGTGCTGCGTGAGGCCCTGGCAGGCATGTGTCAGTGTGGGAAGGTGCTGTTTGTGCTTGGGAGGTGCCTTTTGGTGTGGCCATTGGTGCTGTGGCTGGTGCCTTGTGTCCCAGGGTGTGAGAGGCCAGAGCTGGAAGCAGCATTGTGAGGTCACTTGTGCCTGTGTGCCTTGTCGGGCAGTGCTAGGGTGTTGGCTGCTGCTGGTGGTGGTGGTTGTGAGGTCACTTGTGAAGCAGTGCGTGCTAGGCCAGTGCTGGTTGCCTGGCTGCTCTTGGCAGCTCTGAGGTGAGTGCTGCGTGAGGCCCTGGCAGGCATGTGTCAGTGTGGGAAGGTGCTGTTTGTGCTTGGGAGGTGCTTTTTGGTGTGGCCATTGGTGCTGTGGCTGGTGCCTTGTGTCCCAGGGTGTGAGAGGCCAGAGCTGGAGGCAGCTTTGTGAGGTCACTTGTGCCTCTGTGCCTTGGCGGGCAGTGCTAGGGTGTTGGCTGCTGCTGGTGGTGGTGGTTGTGAGGTCACTTGTGAAGCAGTGCATGCTAGGCCAGTGCTGGTTGCCTGGCTGCTCTTGGCAGCTGTGAGGTGAGTGCTGCGTGAGGCCGTCGCAGGCATGTGTCAGTGTGGGAAGGTGCTGTTTGTGCTTGGGAGGTGCCTTTTGGTGTGGCCATTGGTGCTGTGGCTGGTGCCTTGTGGCCCAGGGTGTGAGAGGTCAGAGCTGGAGGCAGCATTGTGAGGTCACTTGTGCCTCTGTGCCTTGGCGGGCAGTGCTAGGTTGTTGGCTGCTGGTGGTGGTGGTGGTTGTGAGGTCACTTGTGAAGCAGTGCATGCTAGGCCAGTGCTGGTTGCCTGGCTGCTCTTGGCAGCTGTGAGGTGAGTGCTGCGTGAGGCCCTGGCAGGCATGTGTCAGTGTGGGAAGGTGCTGTTTGTGCTTGGGAGGTGCCTTTTGGTGTGGCCATTGGTGCTGTGGCTGGTGCCTTGTGTCCCAGGGTGTGCGAGGCCAGAGCTGGAGGCAGCATTGTGAGGTCACTTGTACCTGTGTGCCTTCTCGGGCAGTGCTAGGGTGTTGGCTGCTGCTGGTGGTGGTGGCTGTGAGGTCACTTGTGAAGCAGTGTGTGCTAGGCCAGTGCTGGTTGCCTGGCTGCTCTTGGCAGCTGTGAGGTGAGTGCTGCGTGAGGCCCTCGCAGGCATGTGTCAGTGTGGGAAGGTGCTGTTTGTCCTTGGGAGGTGCCTTTTGGTGTGGCCATTGGTGCTGTGGCTGGTGCCTTGTGTCCCAGGGTGTGCGAGGCCAGAGCTGGAGGCAGCATTGTCAGGTCACTTGTGCCTCTGTGCCTAGTCGGGCAGTGCTCGGGTGCTGGCTGCTGCTGGTGGTGGTGGTTGTGAGGTGACTTATGAAGCAGTGTGTGCTAGGCCAGTGCTGGTTGCCTGGCTGCTCTTGGCAGCTGTGAGGTGAGTGCTGCGTGAGGCCCTGGCAGGCATGTGTCAGTGTGGGAAGGTGCTATTTGTGCTTGGGAGGTGCCTTTTGGTGTGGCCATTGGTGCTGTGGCTGGTGCCTTGTGTCCCAGGGTGTGAGAAGCCAGAGCTGGAGGCAGCATTGTGAGGTCACTTGTGCCTCTGTGCGTTGTCGGGCAGTGCTAGGGTGTTGGCTGCTGCTGGTGGTGGTGGTTGTGAGGTGACTTGTGAAGCAGTGCATGCTAGGCCAGTGCTGGTTGCCTGGCTGCTCTTGGCAGCTGTGAGGTGAGTGCTGCGTGAGGCCGTCGCAGGCATGTGTCAGTGTGGGAAGGTGCTGTTTGTGCTTGGGAGGTGCCTTTTGGTGTGGCCATTGGTGCTGTGGCTGGTGCCTTGTGTCCCAGGGTGTGCGAGGCCAGAGCTGGAGGCAGCATTGTGAGGTCACTTGTACCTGTGTGCCTTGTCGGGCAGTGCTAGGGTGTTGGCTGCTGCTGGTGGTGGTGGCTGTGAGGTCACTTGTGAAGCAGTGTGTGCTAGGCCAGTGCTGGTTGCCTGGCTGCTCTTGGCAGCTGTGAGGTGAGTGCTGCGTGAGGCCCTGGCAGGCATGTGTCAGTGTGGGAAGGTGCTGTTTGTGCTTGGGAGGTGCCTTTTGGTGTGGCCATTGGTGCTGTGGCTGGTGCCTTGTGTCCCAGGGTGTGAGAGGCCAGAGCTGGAAGCAGCATTGTGAGGTCACTTGTGCCTGTGTGCCTTGTCGGGCAGTGCTAGGGTGTTGGCTGCTGCTGGTGGTGGTGGTTGTGAGGTGACTTGTGAAGCAGTGCGTGCTAGGCCAGTGCTGGTTGCCTGGCTGCTCTTGGCAGCTCTGAGGTGAGTGCTGCGTGAGGCCCTGGCAGGCATGTGTCAGTGTGGGAAGGTGCTGTTTGTGCTTGGGAGGTGCCTTTTGGTGTGGCCATTGGTGCTGTGGCTGGTGCCTTGTGTCCCAGGGTGTGAGAGGCCAGAGCTGGAAGCAGCATTGTGAGGTCACTTGTGCCTGTGTGCCTTGTCGGGCAGTGCTAGGGTGTTGGCTGCTGCTGGTGGTGGTGGTTGTGAGGTCACTTGTGAAGCAGTGCGTGCTAGGCCAGTGCTGGTTGCCTGGCTGCTCTTGGCAGCTCTGAGGTGAGTGCTGCGTGAGGCCCTGGCAGGCATGTGTCAGTGTGGGAAGGTGCTGTTTGTGCTTGGGAGGTGCTTTTTGGTGTGGCCATTGGTGCTGTGGCTGGTGCCTTGTGTCCCAGGGTGTGAGAGGCCAGAGCTGGAGGCAGCTTTGTGAGGTCACTTGTGCCTCTGTGCCTTGTCGGGCAGTGCTAGGGTGTTGGCTGCTGCTGGTGGTGGTGGTTGTGAGGTCACTTGTGAAGCAGTGCATGCTAGGCCAGTGCTGGTTGCCTGGCTGCTCTTGGCAGCTGTGAGGTGAGTGCTGCGTGAGGCCGTCGCAGGCATGTGTCAGTGTGGGAAGGTGCTGTTTGTGCTTGGGAGGTGCCTTTTGGTGTGGCCATTGGTGCTGTGGCTGGTGCCTTGTGGCCCAGGGTGTGAGAGGTCAGAGCTGGAGGCAGCATTGTGAGGTCACTTGTGCCTCTGTGCCTTGGCGGGCAGTGCTAGGTTGTTGGCTGCTGGTGGTGGTGGTGGTTGTGAGGTCACTTGTGAAGCAGTGCATGCTAGGCCAGTGCTGGTTGCCTGGCTGCTCTTGGCAGCTGTGAGGTGAGTGCTGCGTGAGGCCCTGGCAGGCATGTGTCAGTGTGGGAAGGTGCTGTTTGTGCTTGGGAGGTGCCTTTTGGTGTGGCCATTGGTGCTGTGGCTGGTGCCTTGTGTCCCAGGGTGTGCGAGGCCAGAGCTGGAGGCAGCATTGTGAGGTCACTTGTACCTGTGTGCCTTCTCGGGCAGTGCTAGGGTGTTGGCTGCTGCTGGTGGTGGTGGCTGTGAGGTCACTTGTGAAGCAGTGTGTGCTAGGCCAGTGCTGGTTGCCTGGCTGCTCTTGGCAGCTGTGAGGTGAGTGCTGCGTGAGGCCCTCGCAGGCATGTGTCAGTGTGGGAAGGTGCTGTTTGTCCTTGGGAGGTGCCTTTTGGTGTGGCCATTGGTGCTGTGGCTGGTGCCTTGTGTCCCAGGGTGTGCGAGGCCAGAGCTGGAGGCAGCATTGTCAGGTCACTTGTGCCTCTGTGCCTAGTCGGGCAGTGCTCGGGTGCTCGCTGCTGCTGGTGGTGGTGGTTGTGAGGTGACTTATGAAGCAGTGTGTGCTAGGCCAGTGCTGGTTGCCTGGCTGCTCTTGGCAGCTGTGAGGTGAGTGCTGCGTGAGGCCCTGGCAGGCATGTGTCAGTGTGGGAAGGTGCTATTTGTGCTTGGGAGGTGCCTTTTGGTGTGGCCATTGGTGCTGTGGCTGGTGCCTTGTGTCCCAGGGTGTGAGAAGCCAGAGCTGGAGGCAGCATTGTGAGGTCACTTGTGCCTCTGTGCGTTGTCGGGCAGTGCTAGGGTGTTGGCTGCTGCTGGTGGTGGTGGTTGTGAGGTGACTTGTGAAGCAGTGCATGCTAGGCCAGTGCTGGTTGCCTGGCTGCTCTTGGCAGCTGTGAGGTGAGTGCTGCGTGAGGCCGTCGCAGGCATGTGTCAGTGTGGGAAGGTGCTGTTTGTGCTTGGGAGGTGCCTTTTGGTGTGGCCATTGGTGCTGTGGCTGGTGCCTTGTGTCCCAGGGTGTGCGAGGCCAGAGCTGGAGGCAGCATTGTGAGGTCACTTGTACCTGTGTGCCTTATCGGGCAGTGCTAGGGTGTTGGCTGCTGCTGGTGGTGGTGGCTGTGAGGTCACTTGTGAAGCAGTGTGTGCTAGGCCAGTGCTGGTTGCCTGGCTGCTCTTGGCAGCTGTGAGGTGAGTGCTGCGTGAGGCCGTCGCAGGCATGTGTCAGTGTGGGAAGGTGCTGTTTGTGCTTGGGAGGTGCCTTTTGGTGTGGCCATTGGTGCTGTGGCTGGTGCCTTGTGTCCCAGGGTGTGAGAGGCCAGAGCTGGAAGCAGCATTGTGAGGTCACTTGTGCCTGTGTGCCTTGTCGGGCAGTGCTAGGGTGTTGGCTGCTGCTGGTGGTGGTGGTTGTGAGGTCACTTGTGAAGCAGTGCGTGCTAGGCCAGTGCTGGTTGCCTGGCTGCTCTTGGCAGCTCTGAGGTGAGTGCTGCGTGAGGCCCTGGCAGGCATGTGTCAGTGTGGGAAGGTGCTGTTTGTGCTTGGGAGGTGCTTTTTGGTGTGGCCATTGGTGCTGTGGCTGGTGCCTTGTGTCCCAGGGTGTGAGAGGCCAGAGCTGGAGGCAGCTTTGTGAGGTCACTTGTGCCTCTGTGCCTTGGCGGGCAGTGCTAGGTTGTTGGCTGCTGGTGGTGGTGGTGGTTGTGAGGTCACTTGTGAAGCAGTGCATGCTAGGCCAGTGCTGGTTGCCTGGCTGCTCTTGGCAGCTGTGAGGTGAGTGCTGCGTGAGGCCCTGGCAGGCATGTGTCAGTGTGGGAAGGTGCTGTTTGTGCTTGGGAGGTGCCTTTTGGTGTGGCCATTGGTGCTGTGGCTGGTGCCTTGTGTCCCAGGGTGTGCGAGGCCAGAGCTGGAGGCAGCATTGTGAGGTCACTTGTACCTGTGTGCCTTCTCGGGCAGTGCTAGGGTGTTGGCTGCTGCTGGTGGTGGTGGCTGTGAGGTCACTTGTGAAGCAGTGTGTGCTAGGCCAGTGCTGGTTGCCTGGCTGCTCTTGGCAGCTGTGAGGTGAGTGCTGCGTGAGGCCCTCGCAGGCATGTGTCAGTGTGGGAAGGTGCTGTTTGTCCTTGGGAGGTGCCTTTTGGTGTGGCCATTGGTGCTGTGGCTGGTGCCTTGTGTCCCAGGGTGTGCGAGGCCAGAGCTGGAGGCAGCATTGTCAGGTCACTTGTGCCTCTGTGCCTAGTCGGGCAGTGCTCGGGTGCTCGCTGCTGCTGGTGGTGGTGGTTGTGAGGTGACTTATGAAGCAGTGTGTGCTAGGCCAGTGCTGGTTGCCTGGCTGCTCTTGGCAGCTGTGAGGTGAGTGCTGCGTGAGGCCCTGGCAGGCATGTGTCAGTGTGGGAAGGTGCTATTTGTGCTTGGGAGGTGCCTTTTGGTGTGGCCATTGGTGCTGTGGCTGGTGCCTTGTGTCCCAGGGTGTGAGAAGCCAGAGCTGGAGGCAGCATTGTGAGGTCACTTGTGCCTCTGTGCGTTGTCGGGCAGTGCTAGGGTGTTGGCTGCTGCTGGTGGTGGTGGTTGTGAGGTGACTTGTGAAGCAGTGCATGCTAGGCCAGTGCTGGTTGCCTGGCTGCTCTTGGCAGCTGTGAGGTGAGTGCTGCGTGAGGCCGTCGCAGGCATGTGTCAGTGTGGGAAGGTGCTGTTTGTGCTTGGGAGGTGCCTTTTGGTGTGGCCATTGGTGCTGTGGCTGGTGCCTTGTGTCCCAGGGTGTGCGAGGCCAGAGCTGGAGGCAGCATTGTGAGGTCACTTGTACCTGTGTGCCTTGTCGGGCAGTGCTAGGGTGTTGGCTGCTGCTGGTGGTGGTGGCTGTGAGGTCACTTGTGAAGCAGTGTGTGCTAGGCCAGTGCTGGTTGCCTGGCTGCTCTTGGCAGCTGTGAGGTGAGTGCTGCGTGAGGCACTCGCAGGCATGTGTCAGTGTGGGAAGGTGCTGTTTGTGCTTGGGAGGTGCCTTTTGGTGTGGCCATTGGTGCTGTGGCTGGTGCCTTGTGTCCCAGGGTGTGAGAGGCCAGAGCTGGAAGCAGCATTGTGAGGTCACTTGTGCCTGTGTGCCTTGTCGGGCAGTGCTAGGGTGTTGGCTGCTGCTGGTGGTGGTGGTTGTGAGGTCACTTGTGAAGCAGTGCGTGCTAGGCCAGTGCTGGTTGCCTGGCTGCTCTTGGCAGCTCTGAGGTGAGTGCTGCGTGAGGCCCTGGCAGGCATGTGTCAGTGTGGGAAGGTGCTGTTTGTGCTTGGGAGGTGCTTTTTGGTGTGGCCATTGGTGCTGTGGCTGGTGCCTTGTGTCCCAGGGTGTGAGAGGCCAGAGCTGGAGGCAGCTTTGTGAGGTCACTTGTGCCTCTGTGCCTTGTCGGGCAGTGCTAGGGTGTTGGCTGCTGCTGGTGGTGGTGGTTGTGAGGTCACTTGTGAAGCAGTGCATGCTAGGCCAGTGCTGGTTGCCTGGCTGCTCTTGGCAGCTGTGAGGTGAGTGCTGCGTGAGGCCGTCGCAGGCATGTGTCAGTGTGGGAAGGTGCTGTTTGTGCTTGGGAGGTGCCTTTTGGTGTGGCCATTGGTGCTGTGGCTGGTGCCTTGTGGCCCAGGGTGTGAGAGGTCAGAGCTGGAGGCAGCATTGTGAGGTCACTTGTGCCTCTGTGCCTTGTCGGGCAGTGCTAGGTTGTTGGCTGCTGGTGGTGGTGGTGGTTGTGAGGTCACTTGTGAAGCAGTGCATGCTAGGCCAGTGCTGGTTGCCTGGCTGCTCTTGGCAGCTGTGAGGTGAGTGCTGCGTGAGGCCCTGGCAGGCATGTGTCAGTGTAGGAAGGTGCTGTTTGTCCTTGGGAGGTGCCTTTTGGTGTGGCCATTGGTGCTGTGGCTGGTGCCTTGTGTCCCAGGGTGTGCGAGGCCAGAGCTGGAAGCAGCATTGTCAGGTCACTTGTGCCTCTGTGCCTTGTCGGGCAGTGCTAGGGTGTTGGCTGCTGCTGGTGGTGGTGGTTGTGAGGTGACTTGTGAAGCAGTGCGTGCTAGGCCAGTGCTGGTTGCCTGGCTGCTCTTGGCAGCTGTGAGGTGAGTGCTGCGTGAGGCCCTGGCAGGCATGTGTCAGTGTAGGAAGGTGCTGTTTGTGCTTGGGAGGTGCCTTTTGGTGTGGACATTGGTGCTGTGGCTGGTGCCTTGTGTCCTAGGGTGTGCAAGGCCAGAGCTGGAGGCAGCATTGTGAGGTCACTTGTGCCTGTGTGCCTTGTCGGGCAGTGCTAGGGTGTTGGCTGCTGCTGGTGGTGGTGGTTGTGAGGTGACTTGTGAAGCAGTGCGTGCTAGGCCAGTGCTGGTTGCCTGGCTGCTCTTGGCAGCTGTGAGGTGATTGCTGCGTGATTCCCTGCAGGCATGTGTCAGTGTAGGAAGGTGCTGTTTGTGCTTGGGAGGTGCCTTTTGGTGTGGCCATTGGTGCTGTGGCTGGTGCCTTGTGTCCCAGGGTGTGCGAGGCCAGAGCTGGAGGCAGCATTGTGAGGTCACTTGTACCTGTGTGCCTTGTCGGGCAGTGCTAGGGTGTTGGCTGCTGCTGGTGGTGGTGGCTGTGAGGTCACTTGTGAAGCAGTGCATGCTAGGCCAGTGCTGGTTGCCTGGCTGCTCTTGGCAGCTGTGAGGTGAGTGCTGCGTGAGGCCCTTGGAGGCATGTGTCAGTGTGGGAAGGTGCTGTTTGTGCTTGGGAGGTGCCTTTTGGTGTGGCCATTGGTGCTGTGGCTGGTGCCTTGTGTCCCAGGGTGTGAGAGGCCAGAGCTGGAGGCAGCATTGTCAGGTCACTTGTGCCTCTGTGCGTTGTCGGGCAGTGCTCGGGTTTTGGCTGCTGCTGGTGGTGGTGGTTGTGAGGTGACTTGTGAAGCAGTGCATGCTAGGCCAGTGCTGGTTGCCTGGCTGCTCTTGGCAGCTGTGAGGTGAGTGCTGCGTGAGGCCCTGGCAGGCATGTGTCAGTGTGGGAAGGTGCTGTTTGTGCTTGGGAGGTGCCTTTTGGTGTGGCCATTGGTGCTGTGGCTGGTGCCTTGTGTCCCAGGGTGTGCGAGGCCAGAGCTGGAGGCAGCATTGTGAGGTCACTTGTACCTGTGTGCCTTCTCGGGCAGTGCTAGGGTGTTGGCTGCTGCTGGTGGTGGTGGCTGTGAGGTCACTTGTGAAGCAGTGTGTGCTAGGCCAGTGCTGGTTGCCTGGCTGCTCTTGGCAGCTGTGAGGTGAGTGCTGCGTGAGGCCCTCGCAGGCATGTGTCAGTGTGGGAAGGTGCTGTTTGTCCTTGGGAGGTGCCTTTTGGTGTGGCCATTGGTGCTGTGGCTGGTGCCTTGTGTCCCAGGGTGTGCGAGGCCAGAGCTGGAAGCAGCATTGTCAGGTCACTTGTGCCTCTGTGCCTAGTCGGGCAGTGCTCGGGTGCTCGCTGCTGCTGGTGGTGGTGGTTGTGAGGTGACTTATGAAGCAGTGTGTGCTAGGCCAGTGCTGGTTGCCTGGCTGCTCTTGGCAGCTGTGAGGTGAGTGCTGCGTGAGGCCCTGGCAGGCATGTGTCAGTGTGGGAAGGTGCTATTTGTGCTTGGGAGGTGCCTTTTGGTGTGGCCATTGGTGCTGTGGCTGGTGCCTTGTGTCCCAGGGTGTGAGAAGCCAGAGCTGGAGGCAGCATTGTGAGGTCACTTGTGCCTCTGTGCGTTGTCGGGCAGTGCTAGGGTGTTGGCTGCTGCTGGTGGTGGTGGTTGTGAGGTGACTTGTGAAGCAGTGCATGCTAGGCCAGTGCTGGTTGCCTGGCTGCTCTTGGCAGCTGTGAGGTGAGTGCTGCGTGAGGCCGTCGCAGGCATGTGTCAGTGTGGGAAGGTGCTGTTTGTGCTTGGGAGGTGCCTTTTGGTGTGGCCATTGGTGCTGTGGCTGGTGCCTTGTGTCCCAGGGTGTGCGAGGCCAGAGCTGGAGGCAGCATTGTGAGGTCACTTGTACCTGTGTGCCTTGTCGGGCAGTGCTAGGGTGTTGGCTGCTGCTGGTGGTGGTGGCTGTGAGGTCACTTGTGAAGCAGTGTGTGCTAGGCCAGTGCTGGTTGCCTGGCTGCTCTTGGCAGCTGTGAGGTGAGTGCTGCGTGAGGCCGTCGCAGGCATGTGTCAGTGTGGGAAGGTGCTGTTTGTGCTTGGGAGGTGCCTTTTGGTGTGGCCATTGGTGCTGTGGCTGGTGCCTTGTGTCCCAGGGTGTGAGAGGCCAGAGCTGGAAGCAGCATTGTGAGGTCACTTGTGCCTGTGTGCCTTGTCGGGCAGTGCTAGGGTGTTGGCTGCTGCTGGTGGTGGTGGTTGTGAGGTCACTTGTGAAGCAGTGCGTGCTAGGCCAGTGCTGGTTGCCTGGCTGCTCTTGGCAGCTCTGAGGTGAGTGCTGCGTGAGGCCCTCGCAGGCATGTGTCAGTGTGGGAAGGTGCTGTTTGTGCTTGGGAGGTGCTTTTTGGTGTGGCCATTGGTGCTGTGGCTGGTGCCTTGTGTCCCAGGGTGTGAGAGGCCAGAGCTGGAGGCAGCTTTGTGAGGTCACTTGTGCCTCTGTGCCTTGTCGGGCAGTGCTAGGGTGTTGGCTGCTGCTGGTGGTGGTGGTTGTGAGGTCACTTGTGAAGCAGTGCATGCTAGGCCAGTGCTGGTTGCCTGGCTGCTCTTGGCAGCTGTGAGGTGAGTGCTGCGTGAGGCCGTCGCAGGCATGTGTCAGTGTGGGAAGGTGCTGTTTGTGCTTGGGAGGTGCCTTTTGGTGTGGCCATTGGTGCTGTGGCTGGTGCCTTGTGGCCCAGGGTGTGAGAGGTCAGAGCTGGAGGCAGCATTGTGAGGTCACTTGTGCCTGTGTGCCTTGTCGGGCAGTGCTAGGTTGTTGGCTGCTGGTGGTGGTGGTGGTTGTGAGGTCACTTGTGAAGCAGTGCATGCTAGGCCAGTGCTGGTTGCCTGGCTGCTCTTGGCAGCTATGAGGTGAGTGCTGCGTGAGGCCCTGGCAGGCATGTGTCAGTGTAGGAAGGTGCTGTTTGTCCTTGGGAGGTGCCTTTTGGTGTGGCCATTGGTGCTGTGGCTGGTGCCTTGTGTCCCAGGGTGTGCGAGGCCAGAGCTGGAAGCAGCATTGTCAGGTCACTTGTGCCTCTGTGCCTTGTCGGGCAGTGCTAGGGTGTTGGCTGCTGCTGGTGGTGGTGGTTGTGAGGTGACTTGTGAAGCAGTGCGTGCTAGGCCAGTGCTGGTTGCCTGGCTGCTCTTGGCAGCTGTGAGGTGAGTGCTGCGTGAGGCCCTGGCAGGCATGTGTCAGTGTAGGAAGGTGCTGTTTGTGCTTGGGAGGTGCCTTTTGGTGTGGACATTGGTGCTGTGGCTGGTGCCTTGTGTCCTAGGGTGTGCAAGGCCAGAGCTGGAGGCAGCATTGTGAGGTCACTTGTGCCTGTGTGCCTTGTCGGGCAGTGCTAGGGTGTTGGCTGCTGCTGGTGGTGGTGGTTGTGAGGTGACTTGTGAAGCAGTGCGTGCTAGGCCAGTGCTGGTTGCCTGGCTGCTCTTGGCAGCTGTGAGGTGATTGCTGCGTGATTCCCTGCAGGCATGTGTCAGTGTAGGAAGGTGCTGTTTGTGCTTGGGAGGTGCCTTTTGGTGTGGCCATTGGTGCTGTGGCTGGTGCCTTGTGTCCCAGGGTGTGCGAGGCCAGAGCTGGAGGCAGCATTGTGAGGTCACTTGTACCTGTGTGCCTTGTCGGGCAGTGCTAGGGTGTTGGCTGCTGCTGGTGGTGGTGGCTGTGAGGTCACTTGTGAAGCAGTGCATGCTAGGCCAGTGCTGGTTGCCTGGCTGCTCTTGGCAGCTGTGAGGTGAGTGCTGCGTGAGGCCCTTGGAGGCATGTGTCAGTGTGGGAAGGTGCTGTTTGTGCTTGGGAGGTGCCTTTTGGTGTGGCCATTGGTGCTGTGGCTGGTGCCTTGTGTCCCAGGGTGTGAGAGGCCAGAGCTGGAGGCAGCATTGTCAGGTCACTTGTGCCTCTGTGCGTTGTCGGGCAGTGCTCGGGTTTTGGCTGCTGCTGGTGGTGGTGGTTGTGAGGTGACTTGTGAAGCAGTGCATGCTAGGCCAGTGCTGGTTGCCTGGCTGCTCTTTGCAGCTGTGAGGTGAGTGCTGCGTGAGGCCGTCGCAGGCATGTGTCAGTGTGGGAAGGTGCTGTTTGTGCTTGGGAGGTGCCTTTTGGTGTGGCCATTGGTGCTGTGGCTGGTGCCTTGTGTCCCAGGGTGTGCGAGGCCAGAGCTGGAGGCAGCATTGTGAGGTCACTTGTGCCTGTGTGCCTTGTCGGGCAGTGCTAGGGTGTTGGCTGCTGCTGGTGGTGGTGGTTGTGAGGTGACTTATGAAGCAGTGCGTGCTAGGCCAGTGCTGGTTGCCTGGCTGCTCTTGGCAGCTGTGAGGTGATTGCTGCGTGAGGCCCTGGCAGGCATGTGTCAGTGTAGGAAGGTGCTGTTTGTGCTTGGGAGGTGCCTTTTGGTGTGGCCATTGGTGCTGTGGCTGGTGCCTTGTGTCCCAGGGTGTGCGAGGACACAGCTGGAGGCAGCATTGTGAGGTCACTTGTACCTGTGTGCCTTGTCGGGCAGTGCTAGGGTGTTGGCTGCTGCTGGTGGTGGTGGCTGTGAGGTGACTTGTGAAGCAGTGTGTGCTAGGCCAGTGCTGGTTGCCTGGCTGCTCTTGGCAGCTGTGAGGTGAGTGCTGCGTGAGGCCGTCGCAGGCATGTGTCAGTGTGGGAAGGTGCTGTTTGTGCTTGGGAGGTGCCTTTTGGTGTGGCCATTGGTGCTGTGGCTGGTGCCTTGTGTCCCAGGGTGTGAGAGGCCAGAGCTGGAGGCAGCTTTGTGAGGTCACTTGTGCCTCTGTGCCTTGTCGGGCAGTGCTAGGGTGTTGGCTGCTGCTGGTGGTGGTGGTTGTGAGGTCACTTGTGAAGCAGTGCATGCTAGGCCAGTGCTGGTTGCCTGGCTGCTCTTGGCAGCTGTGAGGTGAGTGCTGCGTGAGGCCGTCGCAGGCATGTGTCAGTGTGGGAAGGTGCTGTTTGTGCTTGGGAGGTGCCTTTTGGTGTGGCCATTGGTGCTGTGGCTGGTGCCTTCTGTCTCAGGGTGTGCGAGGCCAGAGCTGGAGGCAGCATTGTGAGGTCACTTGTGCCTCTGTGCGTTATCGGACAGTGCTAGGGTGTTGGCTGCTGCTGGTGGTGGTAGGTGTGAGTTGACTTGTGAAGCAGGGCATGCTAGGCCAGTGCTGGTTGCCTGGCTGCTCTTGGCAGCTGTGAGGTGAGTGCTGCGTGAGGCCCTGGCAGGCATGTGTCAGTGTAGGAAGGTGCTGTTTGTCCTTGGGAGGTGCCTTTTGGTGTGGCCATTGGTGCTGTGGCTGGTGCCTTGTGTCCCAGGGTGTGCAAGGGCAGAGCTGGAGGCAGCATTGTGAGGTCACTTGTGCCTCTGTGCCTTGGCGGGCAGTGCTAGGGTGTTGGCTGCTGCTGGTGGTGGTGGTTGTGAGGTGACTTGTGAAGCAGTGCGTGCTAGGCCAGTGCTGGTTGCCTGGCTGCTCTTGGCAGCTGTGAGGTGAGTGCTGCGTGAGGCCCTGGCAGGCATGTGTCAGTGTAGGAAGGTGCTGTTTGTCCTTGGGAGGTGCCTTTTGGTGTGGCCATTGGTGCTGTGGCTGGTGCCTTGTGTCCCAGGGTGTGCGAGGCCAGAGCTGGAGGCAGCATTGTGAGGTCACTTGTGCCTGTGTGCCTTGTCGGGCAGTCCTAGGGTGTTGGCTGCTGCTGGTGGTGGTGGTTGTGAGGTGACTTGTGAAGCAGTGCATGCTAGGCCAGTGCTGGTTGCCTGGCTGCTCTTGGCAGCTGTGAGGTGAGTGCTGCGTGAGGCCGTCGCAGGCATGTGTCAGTGTGGGAAGGTGCTGTTTGTGCTTGGGAGGTGCCTTTTGGTGTGGCCATTGGTGCTGTGGCTGGTGCCTTGTGTCCCAGGGTGTGCGAGGCCAGAGCTGGAGGCAGCATTGTGAGGTCACTTGTGCCTCTGTGCCTTGTCGGGCAGTGCTCGGGTGTTGGCTGCTGCTGGTGGTGGTGGTTGTGAGGTGACTTGTGAAGCAGTGTGTGCTAGGCCAGTGCTGGTTGCCTGGCTGCTCTTGGCAGCTGTGAGGTGAGTGCTGCGTGAGGCCGTCGCAGGCATGTGTCAGTGTGGGAAGTTGCTGTTTGTGCTTGGGAGGTGCCTTTTGGTGTGGCCATTGGTGGTTTGGGTGGTGCCTTGTGTCCCAGGGTGTGCGAGGCCAGAGCTGGAGGCAGCATTGTGAGGTCACTTGTGCCTCTGTGCGTTGTCGGGCAGTGCTAGGGTGTTGGCTGCTGCTGGTGGTGGTGGTTGTGAGGTCACTTGTGAAGCAGTGCATGCTAGGCCAGTGCTGGTTGCCTGGCTGCTCTTGGCAGCTGTGAGGTGAGTGCTGCGTGAGGCCGTCGCAGGCATGTGTCAGTGTGGGAAGGTGCTGTTTGTGCTTGGGAGGTGCCTTTTGGTGTGGCCATTGGTGCTGTGGCTGGTGCCTTCTGTCTCAGGGTGTGCGAGGCCAGAGCTGGAGGCAGCATTGTGAGGTCACTTGTGCCTCTGTGCGTTATCGGGCAGTGCTAGGGTGTTGGCTGCTGCTGGTGGTGGTAGGTGTGAGTTGACTTGTGAAGCAGGGCATGCTAGGCCAGTGCTGGTTGCCTGGCTGCTCTTGGCAGCTGTGAGGTGAGTGCTGCGTGAGGCCCTGGCAGGCATGTGTCAGTGTAGGAAGGTGCTGTTTGTCCTTGGGAGGTGCCTTTTGGTGTGGCCATTGGTGCTGTGGCTGGTGCCTTGTGTCCCAGGGTGTGCAAGGGCAGAGCTGGAGGCAGCATTGTGAGGTCACTTGTGCCTCTGTGCCTTGGCGGGCAGTGCTAGGGTGTTGGCTGCTGCTGGTGGTGGTGGTTGTGAGGTGACTTGTGAAGCAGTGCGTGCTAGGCCAGTGCTGGTTGCCTGGCTGCTCTTGGCAGCTGTGAGGTGAGTGCTGCGTGAGGCCCTGGCAGGCATGTGTCAGTGTAGGAAGGTGCTGTTTGTCCTTGGGAGGTGCCTTTTGGTGTGGCCATTGGTGCTGTGGCTGGTGCCTTGTGTCCCAGGGTGTGCGAGGCCAGAGCTGGAGGCAGCATTGTGAGGTCACTTGTGCCTGTGTGCCTTGTCGGGCAGTCCTAGGGTGTTGGCTGCTGCTGGTGGTGGTGGTTGTGAGGTGACTTGTGAAGCAGTGCATGCTAGGCCAGTGCTGGTTGCCTGGCTGCTCTTGGCAGCTGTGAGGTGAGTGCTGCGTGAGGCCGTCGCAGGCATGTGTCAGTGTGGGAAGGTGCTGTTTGTGCTTGGGAGGTGCCTTTTGGTGTGGCCATTGGTGCTGTGGCTGGTGCCTTGTGTCCCAGGGTGTGCGAGGCCAGAGCTGGAGGCAGCATTGTGAGGTCACTTGTGCCTCTGTGCCTTGTCGGGCAGTGCTCGGGTGTTGGCTGCTGCTGGTGGTGGTGGTTGTGAGGTGACTTGTGAAGCAGTGCATGCTAGGCCAGTGCTGGTTGCCTGGCTGCTCTTGGCAGCTGTGAGGTGAGTGCTGCGTGAGGCCGTCGCAGGCATGTGTCAGTGTGGGAAGTTGCTGTTTGTGCTTGGGAGGTGCCTTTTGGTGTGGCCATTGGTGGTTTGGGTGGTGCCTTGTGTCCCAGGGTGTGCGAGGCCAGAGCTGGAGGCAGCATTGTGAGGTCACTTGTGCCTCTGTGCGTTGTCGGGCAGTGCTAGGGTGTTGGCTGCTGCTGGTGGTGGTGGTTGTGAGGTGACTTGTGAAGCAGCGCGTGCTAGGCCAGTGCTGGTTGCCTGGCTGCTCTTGGCAGCTGTGAGGTGAGTGCTGCGTGAGGCCCTGGCAGGCATGTGTCAGTGTAGGAAGGTGCTGTTTGTCCTTGGGAGGTGCCTTTTGGTGTGGCCATTGGTGCTGTGGCTGGTGCCTTGTGTCCCAGGGTGTGCAAGGCCAGAGCTGGAGGCAGCATTGTGAGGTCACTTGTGCCTGTGTGCCTTGTCGGGCAGTGCTCGGGTGTTGGCTGCTGCTGGTGGTGGTGGTTGTGAGGTGACTTGTGAAGCAGTGCGTGCTAGGCCAGTGCTGGTTGCCTGGCTGCTCTTGGCAGCTGTGAGGTGATTGCTGCGTGATTCCCTGCAGGCATGTGTCAGTGTAGGAAGGTGCTGTTTGTGCTTGGGAGGTGCCTTTTGGTGTGGCCATTGGTGCTGTGGCTGGTGCCTTGTGTCCCAGGGTGTGCGAGGCCAGAGCTGGAGGCAGCATTGTGAGGTCACTTGTACCTGTGTGCCTTGTCGGGCAGTGCTAGGGTGTTGGCTGCTGCTGGTGGTGGTGGCTGTGAGGTCACTTGTGAAGCAGTGCATGCTAGGCCAGTGCTGGTTGCCTGGCTGCTCTTGGCAGCTGTGAGGTGAGTGCTGCGTGAGGCCGTCGCAGGCATGTGTCAGTGTGGGAAGGTGCTGTTTGTGCTTGGGAGGTGCCTTTTGGTGTGGCCATTGGTGCTGTGGCTGGTGCCTTGTGTCCCAGGGTGTGCGAGGCCAGAGCTGGAGGCAGCATTGTGAGGTCACTTGTGCCTGTGTGCCTTGTCGGGCAGTGCTAGGGTGTTGGCTGCTGCTGGTGGTGGTGGTTGTGAGGTGACTTATGAAGCAGTGCGTGCTAGGCCAGTGCTGGTTGCCTGGCTGCTCTTGGCAGCTGTGAGGTGATTGCTGCGTGAGGCCCTGGCAGGCATGTGTCAGTGTAGGAAGGTGCTGTTTGTGCTTGGGAGGTGCCTTTTGGTGTGGCCATTGGTGCTGTGGCTGGTGCCTTGTGTCCCAGGGTGTGCGAGGCCAGAGCTGGAGGCAGCATTGTGAGGTCACTTATACCTGTGTGCCTTGTCGGGCAGTGCTAGGGTGTTGGCTGCTGCTGGTGGTGGTGGCTGTGAGGTGACTTGTGAAGCAGTGTGTGCTAGGCCAGTGCTGGTTGCCTGGCTGCTCTTGGCAGCTGTGAGGTGAGTGCTGCGTGAGGCCCTCGCAGGCATGTGTCAGTGTGGGAAGGTGCTATTTGTGCTTGGGAGGTGCCTTTTGGTGTGGCCATTGGTGCTGTGGCTGGTGCCTTGTGTCCCAGGGTGTGAGAAGCCAGAGCTGGAGGCAGCATTGTGAGGTCACTTGTGCCTCTGTGCGTTGTCGGGTAGTGCTAGGGTGTTGGCTGCTGCTGGTGGTGGTGGTTGTGAGGTGACTTGTGAAGCAGCGCATGCTAGGCCAGTGCTGGTTGCCTGGCTGCTCTTGGCAGCTGTGAGGTGAGTGCTGCGTGAGGCCGTCGCAGGCATGTGTCAGTGTGGGAAGGTGCTGTTTGTGCTTGGGAGGTGCCTTTTGGTGTGGCCATTGGTGCTGTGGCTGGTGCCTTGTGTCCCAGGGTGTGCGAGGCCAGAGCTGGAGGCAGCATTGTGAGGTCACTTGTGCCTCTGTGCCTTGTCGGGCAGTGCTCGGGTGTTGGCTGCTGCTGGTGGTGGTGGTTGTGAGGTGACTTGTGAAGCAGTGCATGCTAGGCCAGTGCTGGTTGCCTGGCTGCTCTTGGCAGCTGTGAGGTGAGTGCTGCGTGAGGCCGTCGCAGGCATGTGTCAGTGTGGGAAGTTGCTGTTTGTGCTTGGGAGGTGCCTTTTGGTGTGGCCATTGGTGGTTTGGGTGGTGCCTTGTGTCCCAGGGTGTGCGAGGCCAGAGCTGGAGGCAGCATTGTGAGGTCACTTGTGCCTCTGTGCGTTGTCGGGCAGTGCTAGGGTGTTGGCTGCTGCTGGTGGTGGTGGTTGTGAGGTGACTTGTGAAGCAGCGCGTGCTAGGCCAGTGCTGGTTGCCTGGCTGCTCTTGGCAGCTGTGAGGTGAGTGCTGCGTGAGGCCCTGGCAGGCATGTGTCAGTGTAGGAAGGTGCTGTTTGTCCTTGGGAGGTGCCTTTTGGTGTGGCCATTGGTGCTCTGGCTGGTGCCTTCTGTCCCAGGGTGTGCAAGGCCAGAGCTGGAGGCAGCATTGTGAGGTCACTTGTGCCTGTGTGCCTTGTCGGGCAGTGCTAGGGTGTTGGCTGCTGCTGGTGGTGGTGGTTGTGAGGTGACTTGTGAAGCAGTGCGTGCTAGGCCAGTGCTGGTTGCCTGGCTGCTCTTGGCAGCTGTGAGGTGATTGCTGCGTGATTCCCTGCAGGCATGTGTCAGTGTAGGAAGGTGCTGTTTGTGCTTGGGAGGTGCCTTTTGGTGTGGCCATTGGTGCTGTGGCTGGTGCCTTGTGTCCCAGGTTGTGAGAGGCCAGAGCTGGAAGCAGCATTGTGAGGTCACTTGTGCCTGTGTGCCTTGTCGGGCAGTGCTAGGGTGTTGGCTGCTGGTGGTGGTGGTGGTTGTGAGGTGACTTGTGAAGCAGTGCATGCTAGGCCAGTGCTGGTTGCCTGGCTGCTCTTGGCAGCTGTGAGGTGAGTGCTGCGTGAGGCCGTCGCAGGCATGTGTCAGTGTGGGAAGGTGCTGTTTGTGCTTGGGAGGTGCCTTTTGGTGTGGCCATTGGTGCTGTGGCTGGTGCCTTCTGTCTCAGGGTGTGCGAGGCCAGAGCTGGAGGCAGCATTGTGAGGTCACTTGTGCCTCTGTGCGTTATCGGGCAGTGCTAGGGTGTTGGCTGCTGATGGTGGTGGTAGGTGTGAGTTGACTTGTGAAGCAGGGCATGCTAGGCCAGTGCTGGTTGCCTGGCTGCTCTTGGCAGCTGTGAGGTGAGTGCTGCGTGAGGCCGTCGCAGGCATGTGTCAGTGTGGGAAGGTGCTGTTTGTCCTTGGGAGGTGCCTTTTGGTGTGGCCATTGGTGCTGTGGCTGGTGCCTTGTGTCCCAGGGTGTGAGAGGCCAGAGCTGGAGGCAGCATTGTCAGGTCACTTGTGCCTCTGTGCCTAGTCGGGCAGTGCTCGGGTGCTGGCTGCTGCTGGTGGTGGTGGTTGTGAGGTGACTTATGAAGCAGTGTGTGCTAGGCCAGTGCTGGTTGCCTGGCTGCTCTTGGCAGCTGTGAGGTGAGTGCTGCGTGAGGCCCTGGCAGGCATGTGTCAGTGTGGGAAGGTGCTGTTTGTGCTTGGGAGGTGCCTTTTGGTGTGGCCATTGGTGCTGTGGCTGGTGCCTTGTGTCCCAGGGTGTGAGAAGCGAGAGCTGGAGGCAGCATTGTGAGGTCACTTGTGCCTCTGTGCGTTGTCGGGTAGTGCTAGGGTGTTGGCTGCTGCTGGTGGTGGTGGTTGTGAGGTGACTTGTGAAGCAGTGCGTGCTAGGCCAGTGCTGGTTGCCTGGCTGCTCTTGGCAGCTGTGAGGTGAGTGCTGCGTGAGGCCGTCGCAGGCATGTGTCAGTGTGGGAAGGTGCTGTTTGTGCTTGGGAGGTGCCTTTTGTTGTGGCCATTGGTGCTGTGGCTGGTGCCTTGTGTCCCAGGGTGTGCGAGGCCAGAGCTGGAGGCAGCATTGTGAGGTCACTTGTGCCTCTGTGTGTTGTCAGGCAGTGCTAGGGTGTTGGCTGCTGCTGGTGGTGGTGGTTGTGAGGTGACTTGTGAAGCAGTGCATGCTAGGCCAGTGCTGGTTGCCTGGCTGCTCTTGGCAGCTGTGAGGTGAGTGCTGCGTGAGGCCGTCGCAGGCATGTGTCAGTGTGGGAAGGTGCTGTTTGTGCTTGGGAGGTGCCTTTTGGTGTGGCCATTGGTGGTTTGGGTGGTGCCTTGTGTCCCAGGGTGTGCGAGGCCAGAGCTGGAGGCAGCATTGTGAGGTCACTTTTGCCTCTGTGCGTTGTCGGGCAGTGCTAGGGTGTTGGCTGCTGCTGGTGGTGGTGGTTGTGAGGTGACTTGTGAAGCAGTGCGTGCTAGGCCAGTGCTGGTTGCCTGGCTGCTCTTGGCAGCTGTGAGGTGAGTGCTGCGTGAGGCCCTGGCAGGCATGTGTCAGTGTAGGAAGGTGCTGTTTGTCCTTGGGAGGTGCCTTTTGGTGTGGCCATTGGTGCTGTGGCTGGTGCCTTGTGTCCCAGGGTGTGCAAGGCCAGAGCTAGAGGCAGCATTGTGAGGTCACTTGTGCCTGTGTACCTTGTCGAGCAGTGCTAGGGTGTTGGCTGCTGCTGGTGGTGGTGGTTGTGAGGTAACTTGTGAAGCAGTGCGTGCTAGGCCAGTGCTGGTTGCCTGGCTGCTCTTGGCAGCTGTGAGGTGAGTGCTGCGTGAGGCCCTGGCAGGCATGTGTCAGTGTAGGAAGGTGCTGTTTGTCCTTGGGAGGTGCCTTTTGGTGTGGCCATTGGTGCTGTGGCTGGTGCCTTGTGTCCCAGGGTGTGCAAGGCCAGAGCTGGAGGCAGCATTGTGAGGTCACTTGTGCCTGTGTGCCTTGTCGGGCAGTGCTAGGGTGTGGGCTGCTGCTGGTGGTGGTGGTTGTGAGGTGACTTGTGAAGCAGTGCGTGCTAGGCCAGTGCTGGTTGCCTGGCTGCTCTTGGCAGCTGTGAGGTGATTGCTGCGTGAGGCCCTGGCAGGCATGTGTCAGTGTAGGAAGGTGCTGTTTGTGCTTGGGAGGTGCCTTTTGGTGTGGCCATTGGTGCTGTGGCTGGTGCCTTGTGTCCCAGGGTGTGCGAGGCCAGAGCTGGAGGCAGCATTGTGAGGTCACTTGTGCCTCTGTGCGTTGTCGGGTAGTGCTAGGGTGTTGGCTGCTGCTGGTGGTGGTGGTTGTGAGGTGACTTGTGAAGCAGTGCATGCTAGGCCAGTGCTGGTTGCCTGGCTGCTCTTGGCAGCTGTGAGGTGAGTGCTGCGTGAGGCCGTCGCAGGCATGTGTCAGTGTGGGAAGGTGCTGTTTGTGCTTGGGAGGTGCCTTTTGGTGTGGCCATTGGTGCTGTGGCTGGTGCCTTGTGTCCCAGGGTGTGCGAGGCGAGAGCTGGAGGCAGCATTGTGAGGTCACTTGTGCCTCTGTGCCTTGTCGGGCAGTGCTAGGGTGTTGGCTGCTGCTGGTGGTGGTGGTTGTGAGGTGACTTGTGAAGCAGTGCGTGCTAGGCCAGTGCTGGTTGCCTGGCTGCTCTTGGCAGCTGTGAGGTGAGTGCTGCGTGAGGCCGTCGCAGGCATGTGTCAGTGTGGGAAGGTGCTGTTTGTGCTTGGGAGGTGCCTTTTGGTGTGGCCATTGGTGCTGTGGCTGGTGCCTTGTGTCCCAGGGTGTGAGAGGCCAGAGCTGGAGGCAGCATTGTGAGGTCACTTGTGCCTCTGTGCCTTGTCGGGCAGTGCTCGGGTGTTGGCTGCTGCTGGTGGTGGTGGTTGTGAGGTGACTTGTGAAGCAGTGCATGCTAGGCCAGTGCTGGTTGCCTGGCTGCTCTTGGCAGCTGTGAGGTGAGTGCTGCGTGAGGCCGTCGCAGGCATGTGTCAGTGTGGGAAGGTGCTGTTTGTGCTTGGGAGGTGCCTTTTGGTGTGGCCATTGGTGCTGTGGCTGGTGCCTTGTGTCCCAGGGTGTGCGAGGCCAGAGCTGGAGGCAGCATTGTGAGGTCACTTGTGCCTCTGTGCCTTGGCGGGCAGTGCTAGGGTGTTGGCTGCTGCTGGTGGTGGTGGTTGTGAGGTGACTTGTGAAGCAGCGCGTGCTAGGCCAGTGCTGGTTGCCTGGCTGCTCTTGGCAGCTGTGAGGTGAGTGCTGCGTGAGGCCCTGGCAGGCATGTGTCAGTGTAGGAAGGTGCTGTTTGTCCTTGGGAGGTGCCTTTTGGTGTGGCCATTGGTGCTCTGGCTGGTGCCTTCTGTCCCAGGGTGTGCAAGGCCAGAGCTGGAGGCAGCATTGTGAGGTCACTTGTGCCTGTGTGCCTTGTCGGGCAGTGCTAGGGTGTTGGCTGCTGCTGGTGGTGGTGGTTGTGAGGTGACTTGTGAAGCAGTGCGTGCTAGGCCAGTGCTGGTTGCCTGGCTGCTCTTGGCAGCTGTGAGGTGATTGCTGCGTGATTCCCTGCAGGCATGTGTCAGTGTAGGAAGGTGCTGTTTGTGCTTGGGAGGTGCCTTTTGGTGTGGCCATTGGTGCTGTGGCTGGTGCCTTGTGTCCCAGGTTGTGAGAGGCCAGAGCTGGAAGCAGCATTGTGAGGTCACTTGTGCCTGTGTGCCTTGTCGGGCAGTGCTAGGGTGTTGGCTGCTGGTGGTGGTGGTGGTTGTGAGGTGACTTGTGAAGCAGTGCATGCTAGGCCAGTGCTGGTTGCCTGGCTGCTCTTGGCAGCTGTGAGGTGAGTGCTGCGTGAGGCCGTCGCAGGCATGTGTCAGTGTGGGAAGGTGCTGTTTGTGCTTGGGAGGTGCCTTTTGGTGTGGCCATTGGTGCTGTGGCTGGTGCCTTCTGTCTCAGGGTGTGCGAGGCCAGAGCTGGAGGCAGCATTGTGAGGTCACTTGTGCCTCTGTGCGTTATCGGGCAGTGCTAGGGTGTTGGCTGCTGATGGTGGTGGTAGGTGTGAGTTGACTTGTGAAGCAGGGCATGCTAGGCCAGTGCTGGTTGCCTGGCTGCTCTTGGCAGCTGTGAGGTGAGTGCTGCGTGAGGCCGTCGCAGGCATGTGTCAGTGTGGGAAGGTGCTGTTTGTCCTTGGGAGGTGCCTTTTGGTGTGGCCATTGGTGCTGTGGCTGGTGCCTTGTGTCCCAGGGTGTGAGAGGCCAGAGCTGGAGGCAGCATTGTCAGGTCACTTGTGCCTCTGTGCCTAGTCGGGCAGTGCTCGGGTGCTGGCTGCTGCTGGTGGTGGTGGTTGTGAGGTGACTTATGAAGCAGTGTGTGCTAGGCCAGTGCTGGTTGCCTGGCTGCTCTTGGCAGCTGTGAGGTGAGTGCTGCGTGAGGCCCTGGCAGGCATGTGTCAGTGTGGGAAGGTGCTCTTTGTGCTTGGGAGGTGCCTTTTGGTGTGGCCATTGGTGCTGTGGCTGGTGCCTTGTGTCCCAGGGTGTGAGAAGCGAGAGCTGGAGGCAGCATTGTGAGGTCACTTGTGCCTCTGTGCGTTGTCGGGTAGTGCTAGGGTGTTGGCTGCTGCTGGTGGTGGTGGTTGTGAGGTGACTTGTGAAGCAGTGCGTGCTAGGCCAGTGCTGGTTGCCTGGCTGCTCTTGGCAGCTGTGAGGTGAGTGCTGCGTGAGGCCGTCGCAGGCATGTGTCAGTGTGGGAAGGTGCTGTTTGTGCTTGGGAGGTGCCTTTTGTTGTGGCCATTGGTGCTGTGGCTGGTGCCTTGTGTCCCAGGGTGTGCGAGGCCAGAGCTGGAGGCAGCATTGTGAGGTCACTTGTGCCTCTGTGTGTTGTCAGGCAGTGCTAGGGTGTTGGCTGCTGCTGGTGGTGGTGGTTGTGAGGTGACTTGTGAAGCAGTGCATGCTAGGCCAGTGCTGGTTGCCTGGCTGCTCTTGGCAGCTGTGAGGTGAGTGCTGCGTGAGGCCGTCACAGGCATGTGTCAGTGTGGGAAGGTGCTGTTTGTGCTTGGGAGGTGCCTTTTGGTGTGGCCATTGGTGGTTTGGGTGGTGCCTTGTGTCCCAGGGTGTGCGAGGCCAGAGCTGGAGGCAGCATTGTGAGGTCACTTTTGCCTCTGTGCGTTGTCGGGCAGTGCTAGGGTGTTGGCTGCTGCTGGTGGTGGTGGTTGTGAGGTGACTTGTGAAGCAGTGCGTGCTAGGCCAGTGCTGGTTGCCTGGCTGCTCTTGGCAGCTGTGAGGTGAGTGCTGCGTGAGGCCCTGGCAGGCATGTGTCAGTGTAGGAAGGTGCTGTTTGTCCTTGGGAGGTGCCTTTTGGTGTGGCCATTGGTGCTGTGGCTGGTGCCTTGTGTCCCAGGGTGTGCAAGGCCAGAGCTAGAGGCAGCATTGTGAGGTCACTTGTGCCTGTGTACCTTGTCGAGCAGTGCTAGGGTGTTGGCTGCTGCTGGTGGTGGTGGTTGTGAGGTAACTTGTGAAGCAGTGCGTGCTAGGCCAGTGCTGGTTGCCTGGCTGCTCTTGGCAGCTGTGAGGTGAGTGCTGCGTGAGGCCCTGGCAGGCATGTGTCAGTGTAGGAAGGTGCTGTTTGTCCTTGGGAGGTGCCTTTTGGTGTGGCCATTGGTGCTGTGGCTGGTGCCTTGTGTCCCAGGGTGTGCAAGGCCAGAGCTGGAGGCAGCATTGTGAGGTCACTTGTGCCTGTGTGCCTTGTCGGGCAGTGCTAGGGTGTGGGCTGCTGCTGGTGGTGGTGGTTGTGAGGTGACTTGTGAAGCAGTGCGTGCTAGGCCAGTGCTGGTTGCCTGGCTGCTCTTGGCAGCTGTGAGGTGATTGCTGCGTGAGGCCCTGGCAGGCATGTGTCAGTGTAGGAAGGTGCTGTTTGTGCTTGGGAGGTGCCTTTTGGTGTGGCCATTGGTGCTGTGGCTGGTGCCTTGTGTCCCAGGGTGTGCGAGGCCAGAGCTGGAGGCAGCATTGTGAGGTCACTTGTGCCTCTGTGCGTTGTCGGGTAGTGCTAGGGTGTTGGCTGCTGCTGGTGGTGGTGGTTGTGAGGTGACTTGTGAAGCAGTGCATGCTAGGCCAGTGCTGGTTGCCTGGCTGCTCTTGGCAGCTGTGAGGTGAGTGCTGCGTGAGGCCGTCGCAGGCATGTGTCAGTGTGGGAAGGTGCTGTTTGTGCTTGGGAGGTGCCTTTTGGTGTGGCCATTGGTGCTGTGGCTGGTGCCTTGTGTCCCAGGGTGTGCGAGGCCAGAGCTGGAGGCAGCATTGTGAGGTCACTTGTGCCTCTGTGCCTTGTCGGGCAGTGCTAGGGTGTTGGCTGCTGCTGGTGGTGGTGGTTGTGAGGTGACTTGTGAAGCAGTGCGTGCTAGGCCAGTGCTGGTTGCCTGGCTGCTCTTGGCAGCTGTGAGGTGAGTGCTGCGTGAGGCCGTCGCAGGCATGTGTCAGTGTGGGAAGGTGCTGTTTGTGCTTGGGAGGTGCCTTTTGGTGTGGCCATTGGTGCTGTGGCTGGTGCCTTGTGTCCCAGGGTGTGCGAGGCCAGAGCTGGAGGCAGCATTGTGAGGTCACTTGTGCCTCTGTGCCTTGTCGGGCAGTGCTCGGGTGTTGGCTGCTGCTGGTGGTGGTGGTTGTGAGGTGACTTGTGAAGCAGTGCATGCTAGGCCAGTGCTGGTTGCCTGGCTGCTCTTGGCAGCTGTGAGGTGAGTGCTGCGTGAGGCCGTCGCAGGCATGTGTCAGTGTGGGAAGGTGCTGTTTGTGCTTGGGAGGTGCCTTTTGGTGTGGCCATTGGTGCTGTGGCTGGTGCCTTGTGTCCCAGGGTGTGCGAGGCCAGAGCTGGAGGCAGCATTGTGAGGTCACTTGTGCCTCTGTGCCTTGGCGGGCAGTGCTAGGGTGTTGGCTGCTGCTGGTGGTGGTGGTTGTGAGGTGACTTGTGAAGCAGTGCATACTAGGCCAGTGCTGGTTGCCTGGCTGCTCTTGGCAGCTGTGAGGTGAGTGCTGCGTGAGGCCATCGCAGGCATGTGTCAGTGTGGGAAGTTGCTGTTTGTGCTTGGGAGGTGCCTTTTGGTGTGGCCATTGGTGGTTTGGGTGGTGCCTTGTGTCCCAGGGTGTGCGAGGCGAGAGCTGGAGGCAGCATTGTGAGGTCACTTGTGCCTCTGTGCGTTGTCGGGCAGTGCTAGGGTGTTGGCTGCTGCTGGTGGTGGTGGTTGTGAGGTGACTTGTGAAGCAGTGCATGCTAGGCCAGTGCTGGTTGCCTGGCTGCTCTTGGCAGCTGTGAGGTGAGTGCTGCGTGAGGCCGTCGCAGGCATGTGTCAGTGTGGGAAGGTGCTGTTTGTGCTTGGGAGGTGCCTTTTGGTGTGGCCATTGGTGCTGTGGCTGGTGCCTTCTGTCTCAGGGTGTGCGAGGCCAGAGCTGGAGGCAGCATTGTGAGGTCACTTGTGCCTCTGTGCGTTATCGGGCAGTGCTAGGGTGTTGGCTGCTGATGGTGGTGGTAGGTGTGAGTTGACTTGTGAAGCAGGGCATGCTAGGCCAGTGCTGGTTGCCTGGCTGCTCTTGGCAGCTGTGAGGTGAGTGCTGCGTGAGGCCGTCGCAGGCATGTGTCAGTGTGGGAAGGTGCTGTTTGTCCTTGGGAGGTGCCTTTTGGTGTGGCCATTGGTGCTGTGGCTGGTGCCTTGTGTCCCAGGGTGTGCGAGGCCAGAGCTGGAGGCAGCATTGTCAGGTCACTTGTGCCTCTGTGCCTAGTCGGGCAGTGCTCGGGTGCTGGCTGCTGCTGGTGGTGGTGGTTGTGAGGTGACTTATGAAGCAGTGTGTGCTAGGCCAGTGCTGGTTGCCTGGCTGCTCTTGGCAGCTGTGAGGTGAGTGCTGCGTGAGGCCCTGGCAGGCATGTGTCAGTGTGGGAAGGTGCTGTTTGTGCTTGGGAGGTGCCTTTTGGTGTGGCCATTGGTGCTGTGGCTGGTGCCTTGTGTCCCAGGGTGTGAGAAGCCAGAGCTGGAGGCAGCATTGTGAGGTCACTTGTGCCTCTGTGCGTTGTCGGGTAGTGCTAGGGTGTTGGCTGCTGCTGGTGGTGGTGGTTGTGAGGTGACTTGTGAAGCAGTGCGTGCTAGGCCAGTGCTGGTTGCCTGGCTGCTCTTGGCAGCTGTGAGGTGAGTGCTGCGTGAGGCCGTCGCAGGCATGTGTCAGTGTGGGAAGGTGCTGTTTGTGCTTGGGAGGTGCCTTTTGTTGTGGCCATTGGTGCTGTGGCTGGTGCCTTGTGTCCCAGGGTGTGCGAGGCCAGAGCTGGAGGCAGCATTGTGAGGTCACTTGTGCCTCTGTGTGTTGTCAGGCAGTGCTAGGGTGTTGGCTGCTGCTGGTGGTGGTGGTTGTGAGGTGACTTGTGAAGCAGTGCATGCTAGGCCAGTGCTGGTTGCCTGGCTGCTCTTGGCAGCTGTGAGGTGAGTGCTGCGTGAGGCCGTCGCAGGCATGTGTCAGTGTGGGAAGGTGCTGTTTGTGCTTGGGAGGTGCCTTTTGGTGTGGCCATTGGTGGTTTGGGTGGTGCCTTGTGTCCCAGGGTGTGCGAGGCCAGAGCTGGAGGCAGCATTGTGAGGTCACTTTTGCCTCTGTGCGTTGTCGGGCAGTGCTAGGGTGTTGGCTGCTGCTGGTGGTGGTGGTTGTGAGGTGACTTGTGAAGCAGTGCGTGCTAGGCCAGTGCTGGTTGCCTGGCTGCTCTTGGCAGCTGTGAGGTGAGTGCTGCGTGAGGCCCTGGCAGGCATGTGTCAGTGTAGGAAGGTGCTGTTTGTCCTTGGGAGGTGCCTTTTGGTGTGGCCATTGGTGCTGTGGCTGGTGCCTTGTGTCCCAGGGTGTGCAAGGCCAGAGCTAGAGGCAGCATTGTGAGGTCACTTGTGCCTGTGTACCTTGTCGAGCAGTGCTAGGGTGTTGGCTGCTGCTGGTGGTGGTGGTTGTGAGGTAACTTGTGAAGCAGTGCGTGCTAGGCCAGTGCTGGTTGCCTGGCTGCTCTTGGCAGCTGTGAGGTGAGTGCTGCGTGAGGCCCTGGCAGGCATGTGTCAGTGTAGGAAGGTGCTGTTTGTCCTTGGGAGGTGCCTTTTGGTGTGGCCATTGGTGCTGTGGCTGGTGCCTTGTGTCCCAGGGTGTGCAAGGCCAGAGCTGGAGGCAGCATTGTGAGGTCACTTGTGCCTGTGTGCCTTGTCGGGCAGTGCTAGGGTGTGGGCTGCTGCTGGTGGTGGTGGTTGTGAGGTGACTTGTGAAGCAGTGCGTGCTAGGCCAGTGCTGGTTGCCTGGCTGCTCTTGGCAGCTGTGAGGTGATTGCTGCGTGAGGCCCTGGCAGGCATGTGTCAGTGTAGGAAGGTGCTGTTTGTGCTTGGGAGGTGCCTTTTGGTGTGGCCATTGGTGCTGTGGCTGGTGCCTTGTGTCCCAGGGTGTGCGAGGCCAGAGCTGGAGGCAGCATTGTGAGGTCACTTGTGCCTCTGTGCGTTGTCGGGTAGTGCTAGGGTGTTGGCTGCTGCTGGTGGTGGTGGTTGTGAGGTGACTTGTGAAGCAGTGCATGCTAGGCCAGTGCTGGTTGCCTGGCTGCTCTTGGCAGCTGTGAGGTGAGTGCTGCGTGAGGCCGTCGCAGGCATGTGTCAGTGTGGGAAGGTGCTGTTTGTGCTTGGGAGGTGCCTTTTGGTGTGGCCATTGGTGCTGTGGCTGGTGCCTTGTGTCCCAGGGTGTGCGAGGCCAGAGCTGGAGGCAGCATTGTGAGGTCACTTGTGCCTCTGTGCCTTGTCGGGCAGTGCTAGGGTGTTGGCTGCTGCTGGTGGTGGTGGTTGTGAGGTGACTTGTGAAGCAGTGCGTGCTAGGCCAGTGCTGGTTGCCTGGCTGCTCTTGGCAGCTGTGAGGTGAGTGCTGCGTGAGGCCGTCGCAGGCATGTGTCAGTGTGGGAAGGTGCTGTTTGTGCTTGGGAGGTGCCTTTTGGTGTGGCCATTGGTGCTGTGGCTGGTGCCTTGTGTCCCAGGGTGTGAGAGGCCAGAGCTGGAGGCAGCATTGTGAGGTCACTTGTGCCTCTGTGCCTTGTCGGGCAGTGCTCGGGTGTTGGCTGCTGCTGGTGGTGGTGGTTGTGAGGTGACTTGTGAAGCAGTGCATGCTAGGCCAGTGCTGGTTGCCTGGCTGCTCTTGGCAGCTGTGAGGTGAGTGCTGCGTGAGGCCGTCGCAGGCATGTGTCAGTGTGGGAAGGTGCTGTTTGTGCTTGGGAGGTGCCTTTTGGTGTGGCCATTGGTGCTGTGGCTGGTGCCTTGTGTCCCAGGGTGTGCGAGGCCAGAGCTGGAGGCAGCATTGTGAGGTCACTTGTGCCTCTGTGCCTTGGCGGGCAGTGCTAGGGTGTTGGCTGCTGCTGGTGGTGGTGGTTGTGAGGTGACTTGTGAAGCAGTGCATACTAGGCCAGTGCTGGTTGCCTGGCTGCTCTTGGCAGCTGTGAGGTGAGTGCTGCGTGAGGCCATCGCAGGCATGTGTCAGTGTGGGAAGTTGCTGTTTGTGCTTGGGAGGTGCCTTTTGGTGTGGCCATTGGTGGTTTGGGTGGTGCCTTGTGTCCCAGGGTGTGCGAGGCCAGAGCTGGAGGCAGCATTGTGAGGTCACTTGTGCCTCTGTGCGTTGTCGGGCAGTGCTAGGGTGTTGGCTGCTGCTGGTGGTGGTGGTTGTGAGGTGACTTGTGAAGCAGCGCGTGCTAGGCCAGTGCTGGTTGCCTGGCTGCTCTTGGCAGCTGTGAGGTGAGTGCTGCGTGAGGCCCTGGCAGGCATGTGTCAGTGTAGGAAGGTGCTGTTTGTCCTTGGGAGGTGCCTTTTGGTGTGGCCATTGGTGCTGTGGCTGGTGCCTTGTGTCCCAGGGTGTGCAAGGCCAGAGCTGGAGGCAGCATTGTGAGGTCACTTGTGCCTGTGTGCCTTGTCGGGTAGTGCTAGGGTGTTGGCTGCTGATGGTGGTGGTGGTTGTGAGGTGACTTGTGAAGCAGTGCGTGCTAGGCCAGTGCTGGTTGCCTGGCTGCTCTTGGCAGCTGTGAGGTGAGTGCTGCGTGAGGCCCTGGCAGGCATGTGTCAGTGTAGGAAGGTGCTGTTTGTCCTTGGGAGGTGCCTTTTGGTGTGGCCATTGGTGCTGTGGCTGGTGCCTTGTGTCCCAGGGTGTGCAAGGCCAGAGCTGGAGGCAGCATTGTGAGGTCACTTGTGCCTGTGTGCCTTGGCGGGCAGTGCTAGGGTGTTGGCTGCTGCTGGTGGTGGTGGTTGTGAGGTGACTTGTGAAGCAGTGCGTGCTAGGCCAGTGCTGGTTGCCTGGCTGCTCTTGGCAGCTGTGAGGTGAGTGCTGCGTGAGGCCGTCGCAGGCATGTGTCAGTGTGGGAAGGTGCTGTTTGTGCTTGGGAGGTGCCTTTTGGTGTGGCCATTGGTGGTTTGGGTGGTGCCTTGTGTCCCAGGGTGTGCGAGGCCAGAGCTGGAGGCAGCATTGTGAGGTCACTTGTGCCTCTGTGCGTTGTCGGGCAGTGCTAGGGTGTTGGCTGCTGCTGGTGGTGGTGGTTGTGAGGTGACTTGTGAAGCAGTGAGTGCTAGGCCAGTGCTGGTTGCCTGGCTGCTCTTGGCAGCTGTGAGGTGAGTGCTGCGTGAGGCCGTCGCAGGCATGTGTCAGTGTGGGAAGGTGCTGTTTGTGCTTGGGAGGTGCCTTTTGGTGTGGCCATTGGTGCTGTGGCTGGTGCCTTGTGTCCCAGGGTGTGCCAGGCCAGAGCTGGAGGCAGCATTGTGAGGTCACTTGTGCCTCTGTGCCTTGTCGGGCAGTGCTCGGGTGTTGGCTGCTGCTGGTGGTGGTGGTTGTGAGGTGACTTGTGAAGCAGTGCGTGCTAGGCCAGTGCTGGTTGCCTGGCTGCTCTTGGCAGCTGTGAGGTGAGTGCTGCGTGAGGCCGTCGCAGGCATGTGTCAGTGTGGGAAGGTGCTGTTTGTGCTTGGGAGGTGCCTTTTGTTGTGGCCATTGGTGCTGTGGCTGGTGCCTTGTGTCCCAGGGTGTGCGAGGCCAGAGCTGGAGGCAGCATTGTGAGGTCACTTGTGCCTCTGTGCCTTGTCGGGCAGTGCTCGGGTGTTGGCTGCTGCTGGTGGTGGTGGTTGTGAGGTGACTTGTGAAGCAGTGCATGCTAGGCCAGTGCTGGTTGCCTGGCTGCTCTTGGCAGCTGTGAGGTGAGTGCTGCGTGAGGCCGTCGCAGGCATGTGTCAGTGTGGGAAGGTGCTGTTTGTCCTTGGGAGGTGCCTTTTGGTGTGGCCATTGGTGCTGTGGCTGGTGCCTTGTGTGCCAGGGTGTGCGAGGCCAGAGCTGGAGGCAGCATTGTGAGGTCACTTGTGCCTCTGTGACTTGGCGGGCAGTGCTCAGGTGTTGGCTGCTGCTGGTGGTGGGGGTTGTGAGGTGACTTGTGAAGCAGTGCGTACTAGGCCAGTGCTGGTTGCCTGGCTGCTCTTGGCAGCTGTGAGGTGAGTGCTGCGTGAGGCCCTGGCAGGCATGTGTCAGTGTGGGAAGGTGCTGTTTGTGCTTGGGAGGTGCCTTTTGGTGTGGCGATTGGTGCTGTGGCTGGTGCCTTGTGTCCCAGGGTGTGCGAGGCCAGAGCTGGAGGCAGCATTGTGAGGTCACTTGTGCCTCTGTGCGTTGTTGGGCAGTGCTAGGGTGTTGGCTGCTGCTGGTGGTGATTGTGAGGTCACTGGTGAAGCAGTGCATGCTAGGCCAGTGCTGGTTGCCTGGCTGCTCTTGGCAGCTGTGAGGTGAGTGCTGCGTGAGGCCGTCGCAGGCATGTGTCAGTGTGGGAAGGTGCTGTTTGTGCTTGGGAGGTGCCTTTTGGTGTGGCCATTGGTGCTGTGGCTGGCACCTTGTGTCCCAGGGTGTGCGAGGCCAGAGCTGGAGGCAGCATTGTGAGGTCACTTTATGCCACTGTGCCTTGTCGGGCAGTGCTCGGGTGTTGGCTGCTGCTGGTTGTGGTGGTTGTGAGGTGACTTGTGAAGCAGTGTGTGCTAGGCCAGTGCTGGTTGCCTGGCTGCTCTTGGCAGCTGTGAGGTGAGTGCTTCGTGAGGTCCTGGCAGGCATGTGTCAGTGTGGGAAGGTGCTGTTTGTCCTTGGGAGGTGCCTTTTTGTGTGGCCATTGGTGCTGTGGCTGGTGCCTTGTGTCCCAGGGTGTGCGAGGCCAGAGCTGGAGGCAGCATTGTGAGGTCACTTGTGCCTCTGTGCCTTGGCGGGCAGTGCTCAGGTGTTGGCTGCTGCTGGTGGTGGTGGTTGTGAGGTGACTTGTGAAGCAGTGCATGCTAGGCCAGTGCTGGTTGCCTGGCTGCTCGTGGCAGCTGTGAGGTGAGTGCTGCGTGAGGCCCTTGGAGGCATGTGTCAGTGTGGGAAGGTGCTGTTTGTCCTTGGGAGGTGCCTTTTGCTGTGGCCATTGGTGCTGTGGCTGGTGCCTTGTGTCCCAGGGTGTGCGAGGCCAGAGCTGGAGGCAGCATTGTGAGGTCACTTGTGCCTCTGTGCCTTGGCGGGCAGTGCTCGGGTGTTGGCTGCTGCTGGTGGTGGTAGTTGTGAGGTGACTTGTGAAGCAGTGCGTGCTAGGCCAGCTGCTGGTTGCCTGGCTGCTCTTGGCAGCTGTGAGGTGATTGCTGCGTGAGGCCCTGGCAAGGCATGTGTCAGTGTGGGAAGGTGCTGTTTGTCCTTGGAGGTGCCTTTTTTGTGTGGCCATTGGTGCTGTGGCTGGTGCCTTGTGTCCCAGGGTGTGCGAGGCCAGAGCTGGAGGCAGCATTGTGAGGTCACTTGTGCCTCTGTGTCTTGGCGAGGGCAGTGCTCAGGTGTTGGCTGCTGCTGGTGGTGGTGGTTGTGAGGTGACTTGTGAAGCAGTGCATGCTAGGCCAGTGCTGGTTGCCTGGCTGCTCGTGGCAGCTGTGAGGTGAGGTGCTGCGTGAGGCCCTTGGAGGCATGTGTCAGTGTGGGAAGGTGCTGTTTGTCCTTGGTGAGAGGTGCCTTTTGCTGTGGCCATTGGTGCTGTTGGCTGGTGCCTTGTGTCCCAGGGGTGGTGCGAGGCCAGAGCTGGAGGCAGCATTGTGAGGTCACTTGTGCCTCTGTGCCTTGGCGGGGCAGTGCTCGGGTGTTGGCTGCTGGTGGTGGTGGTGGTTGTGAGGTGACTTGTGAAGCATGTGCGTGCTAGGCCAGTGCTGGTTGCCTGGCTGCTCTTGGCAGCTGATGAGCGAGTGACGTGCTGCGTGAGGTCCCTGGCAGGCATGTGTCAGTGTGGGAAGTTGCTGTTTGTGCTTGGGAGGTGCCTTTTGGTGTGGCCATTGGTGCTGTGGCTGGTGCCTTGTGTCCCAGGGTGTGCGAGGCCAGAGCTGGAGGCAGCATTGTGAGGTCACTTGTGCCTCTGTGCCTTGTCGGGCAGTGCTAGGGTTGTTGGCTGCCTATGGTGGTGGTGGTTGTGAGGTGACTTGTGAAGCAGTGCGTGCTAGGCAGTGCTGGTTGCCTGGCTGCTCTTGGCAGCTGAGAGGTGAGTGCTGCGTGAGGCCGTCATACGGCATGTGTCAGTGTGGGAAGGTGCTGTTTGTCCTTGGGAGGTGCCTTTTGCTGTGGCCATTGGTGCTGTGGCTGGTGCCTTGTGTTCCCAGGGTGTGCGAGGCCAGAGCTGGAGGCAGGCATTGTGAGGTCACTTGTGGCCTCTGTGCCTTGGCGGGCAGTGCTCGGGTGTTGGCTGCTGGTGGTGGTGGTGGTTGTTGAGGTCACTTGTGAAGCAGTGTGTGGCTAGGCCAGTGCTGGTTGCCTGGCTGCTCTTGGCAGCTGTGAGGTGAGTGCTGCGTGAGGCCGTCGCAGGCATGTGTCAGTGTGGGAAGGTGCTGTTTGTGCTTTGGGAGGTGCCTTTTGGTGTAGGCCATTGGTGCTGTGGCTGGTGCCTTGTGTCCCAGGGTGTGCGAAGGCCAGAGCTGGAGGCAGCATTGTGAGGTCACTTGAGCCTCTGTGCCTTGTCGGGCAGTGCTCGGGTGTTGGCTGCTGCTGGTGGTGGTGGTTGTGAGGTGACTTGTGAAGCAGTGCGTGCTAGGCCAGTGCTGGTTGCCTGGCTGCTCTTGGCAGCTGTGAGGTGAGTGCTGCGTGACGCCCTGGCAGGCATGTGTCAGTGTGGGAAGGTGCTGTTTGTGCTTGGGAGGTGCCTTTTGGTGTGGCCCATTGGTGCTGTGGCTGGTGCCTTGTGTCCCAGGGTGTGCGAGGCCAGAGCTGGAGGCAGCATTGTGAGGTCACTTGTGCCTCTGTGCCTTGGCGGGCAAGTGCTTGGGTGTTGGCTGCTGCTGGTGGTGGTGGTTGTGAGGTGACTTGTGAAGCAGTGCGTGCTAGGCCAGTGCTGGTTGCCTGGCTGCTCTTGGCAGCTTTGAGGTTGAGTGCTGCGTGAGGCCGTTGCAGGCATGTGTCAGTGTGGGAAGGTGCTGTTTGTGCTTGGGAGGTGGCTTTTGGTGTGGCCATTGGTGCTGTGGCTGGTGCCTTGTGTCCCAGGGTGTGCGAGGCCAGAGCTGGAGGCAGCATTGTGAGGGTCACTTGTGCCTCTGTGCCTTGTCGGGGCAGTGCTCGGGTGTTGGCTGCCTATGGTGGTGGTGGTGGTTGTGAGGTGACTTGTGAAGCAGTGCGTGCTAGGCCAGTGCTGGTGTCCTCGCTGCTCTTGGCAGCTGTGAGGTGAGTGCTGCGTGAGGCCGTCGCAGGCATGTGTCAGTGTGGGAAGGTGCTGTTTGTGCTTGGGGAGGTGCCTTTTGGTGTGGCCATTGGTGCTGTGGCTGGTGCCTTGTGTCCCAGGGTGTGCGAGGCCAGAGCTGGAGGCAGCATTGTGAGGTCACTTGTGCCTCTGTGCCTTGGTGGGCAGTGCTAGGGTGTTGGCTGCTGGTGGTGGTGGTGGTTGTGAGGTGACTTGTGAAGCAGTGCATGCTAGGCCAGTGCTGGTTGCCTGGCTGCTCTTGGCAACTGTGAGGTGAGTGCTGCGTGAGGCCGTCGCAGGCATGTGTCAGTGTGGGAAGGTGCTGTTTGTGCTTGGGAGGTGCCTTTTGGTGTGGCCATTGGTGCTGTGGCTGGTGCCTTGTGTCCCAGGGTATGCGAGGCGAGAGCTGAAGGCAGCATTGTGAGGTCACTTGTGCCTCTGTGCCTTGTCGGGCAGTGTGCTAGGGTGTTCATTGTGAGGTCACTTGTGCCTCTGTGCCTTGTCGGGCAGTGCTAGGGTGTTGGCTGCTGCTGGTGGTTGTGAGGTGACTTGTGAAGCAGTGCGTGCTAGGCCAGTGCTGGTTGCCTGGCTGCTCTTGGCAGCTGAGAGGTGAGTGCTGCGTGAGGCCCTGGCAGGCATGTGTGAGTGTGGGAAGGTGCTATTTGTGCTTGGGAGGTGCCTTTTGGTGTGGCCATTGGTGCTGTGGCTGGTGCTTTGTGGCCCAGGGTGTGCGAGGCCAGAGCTGGAGGCAGCCTTGTGAGGTCACTTGTGCCTCTGTGCGTTGTCGGGCAGTGCTCGGGTTTTGGCTGCTGCTGGTGGTGGTGGTTGTGAGGTGACTTGTGAAGCAGTGCGTGCTAGGCCAGTGCTGGTTGCCTGGCTGCTCTTGGCAGCTGTGAGGTGAGTGCTGCGTGAGGCCCTGGCAGTTATGTGTGAGTGTGGGAAGGTGCTGTTTGTGCTTGGGAGGTGCCTTTTGGTGTGGCCATTGGTGCTGTGGCTGGTGCCTTGTGTCCCAGGGTGTGCGAGGCCAGAGCTGGAGGCAGCATTGTGAGGTCACTTGTGCCTCTGTGCGTTGTTGGGCAGTGCTAGGGTGTTGGCTGCTGCTGGTGGTGATTGTGAGGTCACTGGTGAAGCAGTGCATGCTAGGCCAGTGCTGGTTGCCTGGCTGCTCTTGGCAGCTGTGAGGTGAGTGCTGCGTGAGGCCGTCGCAGGCATGTGTCAGTGTGGGAAGGTGCTGTTTGTGCTTGGGAGGTGCCTTTTGGTGTGGCCATTGGTGCTGTGGCTGGCACCTTGTGTCCCAGGGTGTGCGAGGCCAGAGCTGGAGGCAGCATTGTGAGGTCACTTTATGCCACTGTGCCTTGTCGGGCAGTGCTCGGGTGTTGGCTGCTGCTGGTTGTGGTGGTTGTGAGGTGACTTGTGAAGCAGTGTGTGCTAGGCCAGTGCTGGTTGCCTGGCTGCTCTTGGCAGCTGTGAGGTGAGTGCTTCGTGAGGTCCTGGCAGGCATGTGTCAGTGTGGGAAGGTGCTGTTTGTCCTTGGGAGGTGCCTTTTTGTGTGGCCATTGGTGCTGTGGCTGGTGCCTTGTGTCCCAGGGTGTGCGAGGCCAGAGCTGGAGGCAGCATTGTGAGGTCACTTGTGCCTCTGTGCCTTGGCGGGCAGTGCTCAGGTGTTGGCTGCTGCTGGTGGTGGTGGTTGTGAGGTGACTTGTGAAGCAGTGCATGCTAGGCCAGTGCTGGTTGCCTGGCTGCTCGTGGCAGCTGTGAGGTGAGTGCTGCGTGAGGCCCTTGGAGGCATGTGTCAGTGTGGGAAGGTGCTGTTTGTCCTTGGGAGGTGCCTTTTGCTGTGGCCATTGGTGCTGTGGCTGGTGCCTTGTGTCCCAGGGTGTGCGAGGCCAGAGCTGGAGGCAGCATTGTGAGGTCACTTGTGCCTCTGTGCCTTGGCGGGCAGTGCTCGGGTGTTGGCTGCTGCTGGTGGTGGTAGTTGTGAGGTGACTTGTGAAGCAGTGCGTGCTAGGCCAGTGCTGGTTGCCTGGCTGCTCTTGGCAGCTGTGAGGTGAGTGCTGCGTGAGGCCCTGGCAGGCATGTGTCAGTGTGGGAAGGTGCTGTTTGTCCTTGGGAGGTGCCTTTTTGTGTGGCCATTGGTGCTGTGGCTGGTGCCTTGTGTCCCAGGGTGTGCGAGGCCAGAGCTGGAGGCAGCATTGTGAGGTCACTTGTGCCTCTGTGCCTTGTCGGGCAGTGCTCAGGTGTTGGCTGCTGCTGGTGGTGGTGGTTGTGAGGTGACTTGTGAAGCAGTGCATGCTAGGCCAGTGCTGGTTGCCTGGCTGCTCGTGGCAGCTGTGAGGTGAGTGCTGCGTGAGGCCCTTGGAGGCATGTGTCACTGTGGGAAGGTGCTGTTTGTCCTTGGGAGGTGCCTTTTGGTGTGGCCATTGGTGCTGTGGCTGGTGCCTTGTGTCCCAGGGTGTGCGAGGCCAGAGCTGGAGGCAGCATTGTGAGGTCACTTGTGCCTCTGTGCCTTGGCGGGCAGTGCTCGGGTGTTGGCTGCTGGTGGTGGTGATGTTTGTGAGGTGACTTGTGAAGCAGTGCGTGCTAGGCCAGTGCTGGTTGCCTGGCTGCTCTTGGCAGCTGTGAGGTGAGTGCTGCGTGAGGTCCTGGCAGGCATGTGTCAGTGTGGGAAGGTGCTGTTTGTGCTTGGGAGGTGCCTTTTGGTGTGGCCATTGGTGCTGTGGCTGGTGCCTTGTGTCCCAGGGTGTGCGAGGCCAGAGCTGGAGGCAGCATTGTGAGGTCACTTGTGCCTCTGTGCCTTGTCGGGCAGTGCTAGGGTGTTGGCTGCCTATGGTGGTGGTGGTTGTGAGGTGACTTGTGAAGCAGTGCGTGCTAGGCCAGTGCTGGTTGCCTGGCTGCTCTTGGCAGCTGAGAGGTGAGTGCTGCGTGAGGCCGTCATAGGCATGTGTCAGTGTGGGAAGGTGCTGTTTGTCCTTGGGAGGTGCCTTTTGCTGTGGCCATTGGTGCTGTGGCTGGTGCCTTGTGTCCCAGGGTGTGCGAGGCCAGAGCTGGAGGCAGCATTGTGAGGTCACTTGTGCCTCTGTGCCTTGGCGGGCAGTGCTCGGGTGTTGGCTGCTGGTGGTGGTGGTGGTTGTGAGGTCACTTGTGAAGCAGTGTGTGCTAGGCCAGTGCTGGTTGCCTGGCTGCTCTTGGCAGCTGTGAGGTGAGTGCTGCGTGAGGCCGTCGCAGGCATGTGTCAGTGTGGGAAGGTGCTGTTTGTGCTTGGGAGGTGCCTTTTGGTGTGGCCATTGGTGCTGTGGCTGGTGCCTTGTGTCCCAGGGTGTGCGAGGCCAGAGCTGGAGGCAGCATTGTGAGGTCACTTGAGCCTCTGTGCCTTGTCGGGCAGTGCTCGGGTGTTGGCTGCTGCTGGTGGTGGTGGTTGTGAGGTGACTTGTGAAGCAGTGCGTGCTAGGCCAGTGCTGGTTGCCTGGCTGCTCTTGGCAGCTGTGAGGTGAGTGCTGCGTGACGCCCTGGCAGGCATGTGTCAGTGTGGGAAGGTGCTGTTTGTGCTTGGGAGGTGCCTTTTGGTGTGGCCATTGGTGCTGTGGCTGGTGCCTTGTGTCCCAGGGTGTGCGAGGCCAGAGCTGGAGGCAGCATTGTGAGGTCACTTGTGCCTCTGTGCCTTGGCGGGCAGTGCTTGGGTGTTGGCTGCTGCTGGTGGTGGTGGTTGTGAGGTGACTTGTGAAGCAGTGCGTGCTAGGCCAGTGCTGGTTGCCTGGCTGCTCTTGGCAGCTTTGAGGTGAGTGCTGCGTGAGGCCGTTGCAGGCATGTGTCAGTGTGGGAAGGTGCTGTTTGTGCTTGGGAGGTGGCTTTTGGTGTGGCCATTGGTGCTGTGGCTGGTGCCTTGTGTCCCAGGGTGTGCGAGGCCAGAGCTGGAGGCAGCATTGTGAGGTCACTTGTGCCTCTGTGCCTTGTCGGGCAGTGCTCGGGTGTTGGCTGCCTATGGTGGTGGTGGTGGTTGTGAGGTGACTTGTGAAGCAGTGCGTGCTAGGCCAGTGCTGGTGTCCTCGCTGCTCTTGGCAGCTGTGAGGTGAGTGCTGCGTGAGGCCGTCGCAGGCATGTGTCAGTGTGGGAAGGTGCTGTTTGTGCTTGGGAGGTGCCTTTTGGTGTGGCCATTGGTGCTGTGGCTGGTGCCTTGTGTCCCAGGGTGTGCGAGGCCAGAGCTGGAGGCAGCATTGTGAGGTCACTTGTGCCTCTGTGCCTTGGTGGGCAGTGCTAGGGTGTTGGCTGCTGGTGGTGGTGGTGGTTGTGAGGTGACTTGTGAAGCAGTGCATGCTAGGCCAGTGCTGGTTGCCTGGCTGCTCTTGGCAGCTGTGAGGTGAGTGCTGCGTGAGGCCGTCGCAGGCATGTGTCAGTGTGGGAAGGTGCTGTTTGTGCTTGGGAGGTGCCTTTTGGTGTGGCCATTGGTGCTGTGGCTGGTGCCTTGTGTCCCAGGGTATGCGAGGCGAGAGCTGAAGGCAGCATTGTGAGGTCACTTGTGCCTCTGTGCCTTGTCGGGCAGTGCTAGGGTGTTGGCTGCTGCTGGTGGTTGTGAGGTGACTTGTGAAGCAGTGCGTGCTAGGCCAGTGCTGGTTGCCTGGCTGCTCTTGGCAGCTGAGAGGTGAGTGCTGCGTGAGGCCCTGGCAGGCATGTGTCAGTGTGGGAAGGTGCTATTTGTGCTTGGGAGGTGCCTTTTGGTGTGGCCATTGGTGCTGTGGCTGGTGCTTTGTGGCCCAGGGTGTGCGAGGCCAGAGCTGGAGGCAGCCTTGTGAGGTCACTTGTGCCTCTGTGCCTTGTCGGGCAGTGCTAGGGTTTTGGCTGCCTATGGTGGTGGTGGTTGTGAGGTGACTTGTGAAGCAGTGCGTGCTAGGCCAGTGCTGGTTGCCTGGCTGCTCTTGGCAGCTGTGAGGTGAGTGCTGCGTGAGGCCCTGGCAGTTATGTGTGAGTGTGGGAAGGTGCTGTTTGTGCTTGGGAGGTGCCTTTTGGTGTGGCCATTGGTGCTGTGGCTGGTGCCTTGTGTCCCAGGGTGTGCGAGGCCAGAGCTGGAGGCAGCATTGTGAGGTCACTTGTGCCTCTGTGCCTTGGCGGGCAGTGCTCAGGTGTTGGCTGCCTATGGTGGTGGTGGTTGTGAGGTGACTTGTGAAGCAGTGTGTGCTAGGCCAGTGCTGGTTGCCTGGCTGCTCTTGGCAGCTGTGAGGTGAGTGCTGCGTGAGGCCGTCGCAGGCATGTGTCAGTGTGGGAAGGTGCTGTTTGTCCTTGGGAGGTACCTTCTGGTGTGGCCATTGGTGCTGTGGCTGGTGCCTTGTGTCCCAGGGTGTGTGAGGCCACAGCTGGAGGCAGCATTGTGAGGTCACTTATGCCACTGTGCCTTGTCGGGCAGTGCTCGGGTGTCTGCTGCTGGTGGTGGTGGTGGTTGTGAGGTGACTTGTGAAGCAGTGCGTGCTAGGCCAGTGCTGGTTGCCTGGCTGCTCTTGGCAGCTGTGAGGTGAGTGCTGCGTGAGGCCCTGGCAGGCATGTGTCAGTGTGGGAAGGTGCTGTTTGTGCTTGGGAGGTGCCTTTTGATGTGGCCATTGGTGCTGTGGCTGGTGCCTTGTGTCCCAGGGTGTGCGAGGCCAGAGCTGGAGGCAGCATTGTGAGGTCACTTGTGCCTCTGTGCCTTGGCGGGCAGTGCTAGGGTGTTGGCTGCTGCTGGTGGTTGTGAGGTGACTTGTGAAGCAGTGCGTGCTAGGCCAGTGCTGGTTGCCTGGCTGCTCTTGGCAGCTGTGAGGTGAGTGCTGCGTGAGGCCCTGGCAGGCATGTGTCAGTGTGGGAAGGTGCTGTTTGTGCTTGGGAGGTGCCTTTTGGTGTGGCCATTGGTGCTGTGGCTGGTGCTTTGTGTCCCAGGGTGTGCGAGGCCAGAGCTGGAGGCAGCATTGTGAGGTCACTTGTGCCTCTGTGCCTTGTCGGGCAGTGCTCAGGTGTTGGCTGCCTATGGTGGTGGTGGTTGTGAGGTGACTTGTGAAGCAGTGCGTGCTAGGCCAGTGCTGGTTGCCTGGCTGCTCTTGGCAGCTGTGAGGTGAGTGCTGCGTGAGGCCGTCGCAGGCATGTGTCAGTGTGGGAAGGTGCTGTTTGTGCTTGGGAGGTGCCTTTTGTGTGGCCATTGGTGCTGTGGCTGGTGCTTTGTGTCCCAGGGTGTGCGAGGCGAGAGCTGGAGGCAGCATTGTGAGGTCACTTGTGCCTCTGTGCCTTGTCGGGCAGTGCTCTGGTGTTGGCTGCTGCTGGTGGTGGTGGTTGTGAGGTCACTTGTGAAGCAGTGCGTGCTAGGCCAGTGCTGGTTGCCTGGCTGCCCTTGGCAGCTGTGAGGTGAGTGCTGCGTGAGGCCCTGGCAGGCATGTGTCAGTGTGGGAAGGTGCTGTTTGTGCTTGGGAGGTGCCTTTTGGTGTGGCCATTGGTGCTGTGGCTGGTGCCTTGTGTCCCAGGGTGTGCGAGGCCAGAGCTGGAGGCAGCATTGTGAGGTCACTTGTGCCTGTGTGCCTTGGCGGGCAGTGCTCGGGTGTTGGCTGCTGCTGGTGGTGGTTGTGAGGTGACTTGTGAAGCAGTGCGTGCTAGGCCAGTGCTGGTTGCCTGGCTGCTCTTGGCAGCTGTGAGGTGAGTGCTGCGTGAGGCCGTCGCAGGCATGTGTCAGTGTGGGAAGGTGCTGTTTGTGCTTGGGAGGTGCCTTTTGGTGTGGCCATTGGTGCTGTGGCTGGTGCCTTGTGTCCCAGGGTGTGCGAGGCCAGAGCTGGAGGCAGCATTGTGAGGTCACTTGTGCCTCTGTGCCTTGTCGGGCAGTGCTCGGGTGTTGGCTGCTGCTGGTGGTGGTGGTTGTGAGGTGACTTGTGAAGCAGTGCGTGCTAGGCCAGTGCTGGTTGCCTGGCTGCTCTTGGCAGCTGTGAGGTGAGTGCTGCGTGACGCCCTGGCAGGCATGTGTCAGTGTGGGAAGGTGCTGTTTGTGCTTGGGAGGTGCCTTTTGGTGTGGCCATTGGTGCTGTGGCTGGTGCCTTGTGTCCCAGGGTGTGCGAGGCCAGAGCTGGAGGCAGCATTGTGAGGTCACTTGTGCCTCTGTGCCTTGGCGGGCAGTGCTTGGGTGTTGGCTGCTGCTGGTGGTGGTGGTTGTGAGGTGACTTGTGAAGCAGTGCGTGCTAGGCCAGTGCTGGTTGCCTGGCTGCTCTTGGCAGCTGTGAGGTGAGTGCTGCGTGAGGCCGTCGCAGGCATGTGTCAGTGTGGGAAGGTGCTGTTTGTGCTTGGGAGGTGGCTTTTGGTGTGGCCATTGGTGCTGTGGCTGGTGCCTTGTGTCCCAGGGTGTGCGAGGCCAGAGCTGGAGGCAGCATTGTGAGGTCACTTGTGCCTCTGTGCCTTGTCGGGCAGTGCTCGGGTGTTGGCTGCCTATGGTGGTGGTGGTGGTTGTGAGGTGACTTGTGAAGCAGTGCGTGCTAGGCCAGTGCTGGTGTCCTCGCTGCTCTTGGCAGCTGTGAGGTGAGTGCTGCGTGAGGCCGTCGCAGGCATGTGTCAGTGTGGGAAGGTGCTGTTTGTGCTTGGGAGGTGCCTTTTGGTGTGGCCATTGGTGCTGTGGCTGGTGCCTTGTGTCCCAGGGTGTGCGAGGCCAGAGCTGGAGGCAGCATTGTGAGGTCACTTGTGCCTCTGTGCCTTGGTGGGCAGTGCTAGGGTGTTGGCTGCTGGTGGTGGTGGTGGTTGTGAGGTGACTTGTGAAGCAGTGCATGCTAGGCCAGTGCTGGTTGCCTGGCTGCTCTTGGCAGCTGTGAGGTGAGTGCTGCGTGAGGCCGTCGCAGGCATGTGTCAGTGTGGGAAGGTGCTGTTTGTGCTTGGGAGGTGCCTTTTGGTGTGGCCATTGGTGCTGTGGCTGGTGCCTTGTGTCCCAGGGTATGCGAGGCGAGAGCTGAAGGCAGCATTGTGAGGTCACTTGTGCCTCTGTGCCTTGTCGGGCAGTGCTAGGGTGTTGGCTGCTGCTGGTGGTTGTGAGGTGACTTGTGAAGCAGTGCGTGCTAGGCCAGTGCTGGTTGCCTGGCTGCTCTTGGCAGCTGAGAGGTGAGTGCTGCGTGAGGCCCTGGCAGGCATGTGTCAGTGTGGGAAGGTGCTATTTGTGCTTGGGAGGTGCCTTTTGGTGTGGCCATTGGTGCTGTGGCTGGTGCTTTGTGGCCCAGGGTGTGCGAGGCCAGAGCTGGAGGCAGCCTTGTGAGGTCACTTGTGCCTCTGTGCCTTGTCGGGCAGTGCTAGGGTTTTGGCTGCCTATGGTGGTGGTGGTTGTGAGGTGACTTGTGAAGCAGTGCGTGCTAGGCCAGTGCTGGTTGCCTGGCTGCTCTTGGCAGCTGTGAGGTGAGTGCTGCGTGAGGCCCTGGCAGTTATGTGTGAGTGTGGGAAGGTGCTGTTTGTGCTTGGGAGGTGCCTTTTGGTGTGGCCATTGGTGCTGTGGCTGGTGCCTTGTGTCCCAGGGTGTGCGAGGCCAGAGCTGGAGGCAGCATTGTGAGGTCACTTGTGCCTCTGTGCCTTGGCGGGCAGTGCTCAGGTGTTGGCTGCCTATGGTGGTGGTGGTTGTGAGGTGACTTGTGAAGCAGTGTGTGCTAGGCCAGTGCTGGTTGCCTGGCTGCTCTTGGCAGCTGTGAGGTGAGTGCTGCGTGAGGCCGTCGCAGGCATGTGTCAGTGTGGGAAGGTGCTGTTTGTCCTTGGGAGGTACCTTCTGGTGTGGCCATTGGTGCTGTGGCTGGTGCCTTGTGTCCCAGGGTGTGTGAGGCCACAGCTGGAGGCAGCATTGTGAGGTCACTTATGCCACTGTGCCTTGTCGGGCAGTGCTCGGGTGTCTGCTGCTGGTGGTGGTGGTGGTTGTGAGGTGACTTGTGAAGCAGTGCGTGCTAGGCCAGTGCTGGTTGCCTGGCTGCTCTTGGCAGCTGTGAGGTGAGTGCTGCGTGAGGCCCTGGCAGGCATGTGTCAGTGTGGGAAGGTGCTGTTTGTGCTTGGGAGGTGCCTTTTGATGTGGCCATTGGTGCTGTGGCTGGTGCCTTGTGTCCCAGGGTGTGCGAGGCCAGAGCTGGAGGCAGCATTGTGAGGTCACTTGTGCCTCTGTGCCTTGGCGGGCAGTGCTAGGGTGTTGGCTGCTGCTGGTGGTTGTGAGGTGACTTGTGAAGCAGTGCGTGCTAGGCCAGTGCTGGTTGCCTGGCTGCTCTTGGCAGCTGTGAGGTGAGTGCTGCGTGAGGCCCTGGCAGGCATGTGTCAGTGTGGGAAGGTGCTGTTTGTGCTTGGGAGGTGCCTTTTGGTGTGGCCATTGGTGCTGTGGCTGGTGCTTTGTGTCCCAGGGTGTGCGAGGCCAGAGCTGGAGGCAGCATTGTGAGGTCACTTGTGCCTCTGTGCCTTGTCGGGCAGTGCTCAGGTGTTGGCTGCCTATGGTGGTGGTGGTTGTGAGGTGACTTGTGAAGCAGTGCGTGCTAGGCCAGTGCTGGTTGCCTGGCTGCTCTTGGCAGCTGTGAGGTGAGTGCTGCGTGAGGCCGTCGCAGGCATGTGTCAGTGTGGGAAGGTGCTGTTTGTGCTTGGGAGGTGCCTTTTGGTGTGGCCATTGGTGCTGTGGCTGGTGCTTTGTGTCCCAGGGTGTGCGAGGCGAGAGCTGGAGGCAGCATTGTGAGGTCACTTGTGCCTCTGTGCCTTGTCGGGCAGTGCTCTGGTGTTGGCTGCTGCTGGTGGTGGTGGTTGTGAGGTCACTTGTGAAGCAGTGCGTGCTAGGCCAGTGCTGGTTGCCTGGCTGCCCTTGGCAGCTGTGAGGTGAGTGCTGCGTGAGGCCCTGGCAGGCATGTGTCAGTGTGGGAAGGTGCTGTTTGTGCTTGGGAGGTGCCTTTTGGTGTGGCCATTGGTGCTGTGGCTGGTGCCTTGTGTCCCAGGGTGTGCGAGGCCAGAGCTGGAGGCAGCATTGTGAGGTCACTTGTGCCTGTGTGCCTTGGCGGGCAGTGCTCGGGTGTTGGCTGCTGCTGGTGGTGGTTGTGAGGTGACTTGTGAAGCAGTGCGTGCTAGGCCAGTGCTGGTTGCCTGGCTGCTCTTGGCAGCTGTGAGGTGAGTGCTGCGTGAGGCCGTCGCAGGCATGTGTCAGTGTGGGAAGGTGCTGTTTGTGCTTGGGAGGTGCCTTTTGGTGTGGCCATTGGTGCTGTGGCTGGTGCCTTGTGTCCCAGGGTGTGCGAGGCCAGAGCTGGAGGCAGCATTGTGAGGTCACTTGTGCCTCTGTGCCTTGTCGGGCAGTGCTCGGGTGTTGGCTGCTGCTGGTGGTGGTGGTTGTGAGGTGACTTGTGAAGCAGTGCGTGCTAGGCCAGTGCTGGTTGCCTGGCTGCTCTTGGCAGCTGTGAGGTGAGTGCTGCGTGACGCCCTGGCAGGCATGTGTCAGTGTGGGAAGGTGCTGTTTGTGCTTGGGAGGTGCCTTTTGGTGTGGCCATTGGTGCTGTGGCTGGTGCCTTGTGTCCCAGGGTGTGCGAGGCCAGAGCTGGAGGCAGCATTGTGAGGTCACTTGTGCCTCTGTGCCTTGGCGGGCAGTGCTTGGGTGTTGGCTGCTGCTGGTGGTGGTGGTTGTGAGGTGACTTGTGAAGCAGTGCGTGCTAGGCCAGTGCTGGTTGCCTGGCTGCTCTTGGCAGCTTTGAGGTGAGTGCTGCGTGAGGCCGTTGCAGGCATGTGTCAGTGTGGGAAGGTGCTGTTTGTGCTTGGGAGGTGGCTTTTGGTGTGGCCATTGGTGCTGTGGCTGGTGCCTTGTGTCCCAGGGTGTGCGAGGCCAGAGCTGGAGGCAGCATTGTGAGGTCACTTGTGCCTCTGTGCCTTGTCGGGCAGTGCTCGGGTGTTGGCTGCCTATGGTGGTGGTGGTGGTTGTGAGGTGACTTGTGAAGCAGTGCGTGCTAGGCCAGTGCTGGTGTCCTCGCTGCTCTTGGCAGCTGTGAGGTGAGTGCTGCGTGAGGCCGTCGCAGGCATGTGTCAGTGTGGGAAGGTGCTGTTTGTGCTTGGGAGGTGCCTTTTGGTGTGGCCATTGGTGCTGTGGCTGGTGCCTTGTGTCCCAGGGTGTGCGAGGCCAGAGCTGGAGGCAGCATTGTGAGGTCACTTGTGCCTCTGTGCCTTGGTGGGCAGTGCTAGGGTGTTGGCTGCTGGTGGTGGTGGTGGTTGTGAGGTGACTTGTGAAGCAGTGCATGCTAGGCCAGTGCTGGTTGCCTGGCTGCTCTTGGCAGCTGTGAGGTGAGTGCTGCGTGAGGCCGTCGCAGGCATGTGTCAGTGTGGGAAGGTGCTGTTTGTGCTTGGGAGGTGCCTTTTGGTGTGGCCATTGGTGCTGTGGCTGGTGCCTTGTGTCCCAGGGTATGCGAGGCGAGAGCTGAAGGCAGCATTGTGAGGTCACTTGTGCCTCTGTGCCTTGTCGGGCAGTGCTAGGGTGTTGGCTGCTGCTGGTGGTTGTGAGGTGACTTGTGAAGCAGTGCGTGCTAGGCCAGTGCTGGTTGCCTGGCTGCTCTTGGCAGCTGAGAGGTGAGTGCTGCGTGAGGCCCTGGCAGGCATGTGTCAGTGTGGGAAGGTGCTATTTGTGCTTGGGAGGTGCCTTTTGGTGTGGCCATTGGTGCTGTGGCTGGTGCTTTGTGGCCCAGGGTGTGCGAGGCCAGAGCTGGAGGCAGCCTTGTGAGGTCACTTGTGCCTCTGTGCCTTGTCGGGCAGTGCTAGGGTTTTGGCTGCCTATGGTGGTGGTGGTTGTGAGGTGACTTGTGAAGCAGTGCGTGCTAGGCCAGTGCTGGTTGCCTGGCTGCTCTTGGCAGCTGTGAGGTGAGTGCTGCGTGAGGCCCTGGCAGTTATGTGTGAGTGTGGGAAGGTGCTGTTTGTGCTTGGGAGGTGCCTTTTGGTGTGGCCATTGGTGCTGTGGCTGGTGCCTTGTGTCCCAGGGTGTGCGAGGCCAGAGCTGGAGGCAGCATTGTGAGGTCACTTGTGCCTCTGTGCCTTGGCGGGCAGTGCTCAGGTGTTGGCTGCCTATGGTGGTGGTGGTTGTGAGGTGACTTGTGAAGCAGTGTGTGCTAGGCCAGTGCTGGTTGCCTGGCTGCTCTTGGCAGCTGTGAGGTGAGTGCTGCGTGAGGCCGTCGCAGGCATGTGTCAGTGTGGGAAGGTGCTGTTTGTCCTTGGGAGGTACCTTCTGGTGTGGCCATTGGTGCTGTGGCTGGTGCCTTGTGTCCCAGGGTGTGTGAGGCCACAGCTGGAGGCAGCATTGTGAGGTCACTTATGCCACTGTGCCTTGTCGGGCAGTGCTCGGGTGTCTGCTGCTGCTGGTGGTGGTGGTTGTGAGGTGACTTGTGAAGCAGTGCGTGCTAGGCCAGTGCTGGTTGCCTGGCTGCTCTTGGCAGCTGTGAGGTGAGTGCTGCGTGAGGCCCTGGCAGGCATGTGTCAGTGTGGGAAGGTGCTGTTTGTGCTTGGGAGGTGCCTTTTGGTGTGGCCATTGGTGCTGTGGCTGGTGCCTTGTGTCCCAGGGTGTGCGAGGCCAGAGCTGGAGGCAGCATTGTGAGGTCACTTGTGCCTCTGTGCCTTGGCGGGCAGTGCTAGGGTGTTGGCTGCTGCTGGTGGTTGTGAGGTGACTTGTGAAGCAGTGCGTGCTAGGCCAGTGCTGGTTGCCTGGCTGCTCTTGGCAGCTGTGAGGTGAGTGCTGCGTGAGGCCCTGGCAGGCATGTGTCAGTGTGGGAAGGTGCTGTTTGTGCTTGGGAGGTGCCTTTTGGTGTGGCCATTGGTGCTGTGGCTGGTGCTTTGTGTCCCAGGGTGTGCGAGGCGAGAGCTGGAGGCAGCATTGTGAGGTCACTTGTGCCTCTGTGCCTTGTCGGGCAGTGCTCAGGTGTTGGCTGCCTATGGTGGTGGTGGTTGTGAGGTGACTTGTGAAGCAGTGCGTGCTAGGCCAGTGCTGGTTGCCTGGCTGCTCTTGGCAGCTGTGAGGTGAGTGCTGCGTGAGGCCGTCGCAGGCATGTGTCAGTGTGGGAAGGTGCTGTTTGTGCTTGGGAGGTGCCTTTTGGTGTGGCCATTGGTGCTGTGGCTGGTGCTTTGTGTCCCAGGGTGTGCGAGGCGAGAGCTGGAGGCAGCATTGTGAGGTCACTTGTGCCTCTGTGCCTTGTCGGGCAGTGCTCTGGTGTTGGCTGCTGCTGGTGGTGGTGGTTGTGAGGTCACTTGTGAAGCAGTGTGTGCTAGGCCAGTGCTGGTTGCCTGGCTGCCCTTGGCAGCTGTGAGGTGAGTGCTGCGTGAGGCCCTGGCAGGCATGTGTCAGTGTGGGAAGGTGCTGTTTGTGCTTGGGAGGTGCCTTTTGGTGTGGCCATTGGTGCTGTGGCTGGTGCCTTGTGTCCCAGGGTGTGCGAGGCCAGAGCTGGAGGCAGCATTGTGAGGTCACTTGTGCCTGTGTGCCTTGGCGGGCAGTGCTCGGGTGTTGGCTGCTGCTGGTGGTGGTTGTGAGGTGACTTGTGAAGCAGTGCGTGCTAGGCCAGTGCTGGTTGCCTGGCTGCTCTTGGCAGCTGTGAGGTGAGTGCTGCGTGAGGCCGTCGCAGGCATGTGTCAGTGTGGGAAGGTGCTGTTTGTGCTTGGGAGGTGCCTTTTGGTGTGGCCATTGGTGCTGTGGCTGGTGCCTTGTGTCCCAGGGTGTGTGAGGCCAGAGCTGGAGGCAGCATTGTGAGGTCACTTGTGCCTCTGTGCCTTGTCGGGCAGTGCTCGGGTGTTGGCTGCTGCTGGTGGTGGTGGTTGTGAGGTGACTTGTGAAGCAGTGCGTGCTAGGCCAGTGCTGGTTGCCTGGCTGCTCTTGGCAGCTGTGAGGTGAGTGCTGCGTGAGGCCCTGGCAGGCATGTGTCAGTGTGGGAAGGTGCTGTTTGTGCTTGGGATTTGCCTTTTGGTGTGGCCATTGGTGTTGTGGCTGGTGCTTTGTGTGCCAGGGTGTGCGAGGCCAGAGCTGGAGGCAGCATTGTGAGGTCACTTGTGCCTCTGTGCCTTGGCGGGCAGTGCTAGGGTGTTGGCTGTTGCTGGTGGTTGTGAGGTGACTTGTGAAGCAGTGCGTGCTAGGCCAGTGCTGGTTGCCTGGCTGCTCTTGGCAGCTGTGAGGTGAGTGCTGCGTGAGGCACTGGCAGGCATGTGTCAGTGTGGGAAGGTGCTGTTTGTGCTTGGGAGGTGCCTTTTGGTGTGGCCATTGGTGCTGTGGCTGGTGCCTTGTGTCCCAGGGTGTGCGAGGCGAGAGCTGGAGGCAGCATTGTGAGGTCACTTGTGCCTCTGTGCCTTGGCGGGCAGTGCTAGGGTGTTGGCTGCCTATGGTGGTGGTGGTTGTGAGGTGACTTGTGAAGCAGTGCGTGCTAGGCCAGTGCTGGTTGCCTGGGTGCTCTTGGCAGCTGAGAGGTGAGTGCTGCGTGAGGCCGTCGCAGGCATGTGTCAGTGTGGGAAGGTGCTGTTTGTGCTTGGGAGGTGCCTTTTGGTGTGGCCATTGGTGCTGTGGCTGGTGCCTTGTGTCCCAGGGTGTGCGAGGCCAGAGCTGGAGGCAGCATTGTGAGGTCACTTGTGCCTCTGTGCCTTGGCGGGCAGTGCTAGGGTGTTGGCTGCTGCTGGTGGTTGTGAGGTGACTTGTGAAGCAGTGCATGCTAGGCCAGTGCTGGTTGCCTGGCTGCTCTTGGCAGCTGTGAGGTGAGTGCTGCGTGAGGCCCTGGCAGGCATGTGTCAGTGTGGGAAGGTGCTGTTTGTGCTTGGGATTTGCCTTTTGGTGTGGCCATTGGTGCTGTGGCTGGTGCTTTGTGTGCCAGGGTGTGCGAGGCCAGAGCTGGAGGCAGCATTGTGAGGTCACTTGTGCCTCTGTGCCTTGGCGGGCAGTGCTAGGGTGTTGGCTGCTGGTGGTGGTGGTGGTTGTGAGGTGACTTGTGAAGCAGTGCATGCTAGGCCAGTGCTGGTTGCCTGGCTGCTCTTGGCAGCTGTGAGGTGAGTGCTGCGTGAGGCCGTCGCAGGCATGTGTCAGTGTGGGAAGGTGCTGTTTGTGCTTGGGAGGTGCCTTTTGGTGTGGCCATTGGTGCTGTGGCTGGTGCCTTGTGTCCCAGGGTGTGCGAGGCGAGAGCTGGAGGCAGCATTGTGAGGTCACTTGTGCCTCTGTGCCTTGGCGGGCAGTGCTAGGGTGTTGGCTGCCTATGGTGGTGGTGGTTGTGAGGTGACTTGTGAAGCAGTGCGTGCTAGGCCAGTGCTGGTTGCCTGGGTGCTCGTGGCAGCTGAGAGGTGAGTGCTGCGTGAGGCCCTGGCAGGCATGTGTCAGTGTGGGAAGGTGCTGTTTGTGCTTGGGAGGTGCCTTTTGGTGTGGCCATTGGTGCTGTGGCTGGTGCCTTGTGTCCCAGGGTGTGCGAGGCCAGAGCTGGAGGCAGCATTGTGAGGTCACTTGTGCCTCTGTGCCTTGGCGGGCAGTGCTAGGGTGTTGGCTGCTGGTGGTGGTGGTGGTTGTGAGGTCACTTGTGAAGCAGTGTGTGCTAGGCCAGTGCTGGTTGCCTGGCTGCTCTTGGCAGCTGTGAGGTGAGTGCTGCGTGAGGCACTCGCAGGCATGTGTCAGTGTGGGAAGGTGCTGTTTGTGCTTGGGAGGTGCCTTTTGGTGTGGCCATTGGTGCTGTGGCTGGTGCCTTGTGTCCCAGGGTGTGCGAGGCCAGAGCTGGAGGCAGCATTGTGAGGTCACTTGTGCCTGTGTGACTTGGCGGGCAGTGCTCGGGTGTTGGCTGCTCCTGGTGGTGGTGGTTGTGAGGTGACTTGTGAAGCAGTGCGTGCTAGGCCAGTGCTGGTTGCCTGGCTGCTCTTGGCAGCTGTGAGGTGAGTGCTGCGTGAGGCCGTCGTAGGCATGTGTCAGTGTGGGAAGGTGCTGTTTGTGCTTGGGAGGTGCCTTTTGGTGTGGCCATTGGTGCTGTGGCTGGTGCCTTGTGTCCCAGGGTGTGCGAGGCCAGAGCTGGAGGCAGCATTGTGAGGTCACTTGTGCCTCTGTGCCTTGGCGGGCAGTGCTAGGGTGTTGGCTGCTGCTGGTGGTTGTGAGGTGACTTGTGAAGCAGTGCGTGCTAGGCCAGTGCTGGTTGCCTGGCTGCTCTTGGCAGCTGTGAGGTGAGTGCTGCGTGAGGCCCTGGCAGGCATGTGTCAGTGTGGGAAGGTGCTGTTTGTGCTTGGGATTTGCCTTTTGGTGTGGCCATTGGTGCTGTGGCTGGTGCTTTGTGTGCCAGGGTGTGCGAGGCCAGAGCTGGAGGCAGCATTGTGAGGTCACTTGTGCCTCTGTGCCTTGTCGGGCAGTGCTAGGGTGTTGGCTGCTGGTGGTGGTGGTGGTTGTGAGGTGACTTGTGAAGCAGTGCATGCTAGGCCAGTGCTTGTTGCCTGGGTGCTCTTGCAGCTGTGAGGTGAGTGCTGCGTGAGGCCGTCGCAGGCATGTGTCAGTGTGGGAAGGTGCTGTTTGTGCTTGGGAGGTGCCTTTTGGTGTGGCCATTGGTGCTGTGGCTGGTGCCTTGTGTCCCAGGGTGTGCAAGGCGAGAGCTGGAGGCAGCATTGTGAGGTCACTTGTGCCTCTGTGCCTTGGCGGGCAGTGCTAGGGTGTTGGCTGCCTATGGTGGTGGTGGTTGTGAGGTGACTTGTGAAGCAGTGCGTGCTAGGCCAGTGCTGGTTGCCTGGGTGCTCGTGGCAGCTGAGAGGTGAGTGCTGCGTGAGGCCCTGGCAGGCATGTGTCAGTGTGGGAAGGTGCTGTTTGTGCTTGGGAGGTGCCTTTTGGTGTGGCCATTGGTGCTGTGGCTGGTGCCTTGTGTCCCAGGGTGTGCGAGGCCAGAGCTGGAGGCAGCCTTGTGAGGTCACTTGTGCCTGTGTGCCTTGGCGGGCAGTGCTAGGGTGTTGGCTGCTGGTGGTGGTGGTGGTTGTGAGGTCACTTGTGAAGCAGTGTGTGCTAGGCCAGTGCTGGTTGCCTGGCTGCTCTTGGCAGCTGTGAGGTGAGTGCTGCGTGAGGCCCTGGCAGGCATGTGTCAGTGTGGGAAGGTGCTGTTTGTGCTTGGGATTTGCCTTTTGGTGTGGCCATTGGTGCTGTGGCTGGTGCTTTGTGTGCCAGGGTGTGCGAGGCCAGAGCTGGAGGCAGCATTGTGAGGTCACTTGTGCCTCTGTGCCTTGGCGGGCAGTGCTAGGGTGTTGGCTGCTGCTGGTGGTTGTGAGGTGACTTGTGAAGCAGTGCGTGCTAGGCCAGTGCTGGTTGCCTGGCTGCTCTTGGCAGCTGTGAGGTGAGTGCTGCGTGAGGCCCTCGCAGGCATGTGTCAGTGTGGGAAGGTGCTGTTTGTGCTTGGGATTTGCCTTTTGGTGTGGCCATTGGTGCTGTGGCTGGTGCTTTGTGTGCCAGGGTGTGCGAGGCCAGAGCTGGAGGCAGCATTGTGAGGTCACTTGTGCCTCTGTGCCTTGTCGGGCAGTGCTAGGGTGTTGGCTGCTGGTGGTGGTGGTGGTTCTGAGGTGACTTGTGAAGCAGTGCATGCTAGGCCAGTGCTGGTTGCCTGGCTGCTCTTGGCAGCTGTGAGGTGAGTGCTGCGTGAGGCCATCGCAGGCATGTGTCAGTGTGGGAAGGTGCTGTTTGTGCTTGGGAGGTGCCTTTTGGTGTGGCCATTGGTGCTGTGGCTGGTGCCTTGTGTCCCAGGGTGTGCGAGGCGAGAGCTGGAGGCAGCATTGTGAGGTCACTTGTGCCTCTGTGCCTTGGCGGGCAGTGCTAGGGTGTTGGCTGCCTATGGTGGTGGTGGTTGTGAGGTGACTTGTGAAGCAGTGCGTGCTAGGCCAGTGCTGGTTGCCTGGGTGCTCTTGGCAGCTGAGAGGTGAGTGCTGCGTGAGGCCGTCGCAGGCATGTGTCAGTGTGGGAAGGTGCTGTTTGTGCTTGGGAGGTGCCTTTTGGTGTGGCCATTGGTGCTGTGGCTGGTGCCTTGTGTCCCAGGGTGTGCGAGGCCAGAGCTGGAGGCAGCATTGTGAGGTCACTTGTGCCTCTGTGCCTTGGCGGGCAGTGCTAGGGTGTTGGCTGCTGCTGGTGGTTGTGAGGTGACTTGTGAAGCAGTGCATGCTAGGCCAGTGCTGGTTGCCTGGCTGCTCTTGGCAGCTGAGAGGTGAGTGCTGCGTGAGGCCCTGGCAGGCATGTGTCAGTGTGGGAAGGTGCTGTTTGTGCTTGGGATTTGCCTTTTGGTGTGGCCATTGGTGCTGTGGCTGGTGCCTTGTGTCCCAGGGTGTGCGAGGCCAGAGCTGGAGGCAGCATTGTGAGGTCACTTGTGCCTCTGTGCCTTGGCGGGCAGTGCTAGGGTGTTGGCTGCTGGTGGTGGTGGTGGTTGTGAGGTGACTTGTGAAGCAGTGCATGCTAGGCCAGTGCTGGTTGCCTGGCTGCTCTTGGCAGCTGTGAGGTGAGTGCTGCGTGAGGCCGTCGCAGGCATGTGTCAGTGTGGGAAGGTGCTGTTTGTGCTTGGGAGGTGCCTTTTGGTGTGGCCATTGGTGCTGTGGCTGGTGCCTTGTGTCCCAGGGTGTGCGAGGCGAGAGCTGGAGGCAGCATTGTGAGGTCACTTGTGCCTCTGTGCCTTGGCGGGCAGTGCTAGGGTGTTGGCTGCCTATGGTGGTGGTGGTTGTGAGGTGACTTGTGAAGCAGTGCGTGCTAGGCCAGTGCTGGTTGCCTGGGTGCTCGTGGCAGCTGAGAGGTGAGTGCTGCGTGAGGCCCTGGCAGGCATGTGTCAGTGTGGGAAGGTGCTGTTTGTGCTTGGGAGGTGCCTTTTGGTGTGGCCATTGGTGCTGTGGCTGGTGCCTTGTGTCCCAGGGTGTGCGAGGCCAGAGCTGGAGGCAGCATTGTGAGGTCACTTGTGCCTCTGTGCCTTGGCGGGCAGTGCTAGGGTGTTGGCTGCTGGTGGTGGTGGTGGTTGTGAGGTCACTTGTGAAGCAGTGTGTGCTAGGCCAGTGCTGGTTGCCTGGCTGCTCTTGGCAGCTGTGAGGTGAGTGCTGCGTGAGGCCCTGGCAGGCATGTGTCAGTGTGGGAAGGTGCTGTTTGTGCTTGGGAGGTGCCTTTTGGTGTGGCCATTGGTGCTGTGGCTGGTGCCTTGTGTCCCAGGGTGTGCGAGGCCAGAGCTGGAGGCAGCATTGTGAGGTCACTTGTGCCTGTGTGACTTGGCGGGCAGTGCTCGGGTGTTGGCTGCTCCTGGTGGTGGTGGTTGTGAGGTGACTTGTGAAGCAGTGCGTGCTAGGCCAGTGCTGGTTGCCTGGCTGCTCTTGGCAGCTGTGAGGTGAGTGCTGCGTGAGGCCGTCGCAGGCATGTGTCAGTGTGGGAAGGTGCTGTTTGTGCTTGGGAGGTGCCTTTTGGTGTGGCCATTGGTGCTGTGGCTGGTGCCTTGTGTCCCAGGGTGTGCGAGGCCAGAGCTGGAGGCAGCATTGTGAGGTCACTTGTGCCTCTGTGCCTTGGCGGGCAGTGCTAGGGTGTTGGCTGCTGCTGGTGGTTGTGAGGTGACTTGTGAAGCAGTGCGTGCTAGGCCAGTGCTGGTTGCCTGGCTGCTCTTGGCAGCTGTGAGGTGAGTGCTGCGTGAGGCCCTGGCAGGCATGTGTCAGTGTGGGAAGGTGCTGTTTGTGCTTGGGATTTGCCTTTTGGTGTGGCCATTGGTGCTGTGGCTGGTGCTTTGTGTGCCAGGGTGTGCGAGGCCAGAGCTGGAGGCAGCGTTGTGAGGTCACTTGTGCCTCTGTGCCTTGTCGGGCAGTGCTAGGGTGTTGGCTGCTGGTGGTGGTGGTGGTTGTGAGGTGACTTGTGAAGCAGTGCATGCTAGGCCAGTGCTGGTTGCCTGGGTGCTCTTGGCAGCTGTGAGGTGAGTGCTGCGTGAGGCCGTCGCAGGCATGTGTCAGTGTGGGAAGGTGCTGTTTGTGCTTGGGAGGTGCCTTTTGGTGTGGCCATTGGTGCTGTGGCTGGTGCCTTGTGTCCCAGGGTGTGCGAGGCCAGAGCTGGAGGCAGCATTGTGAGGTCACTTGTGCCTCTGTGCCTTGGCGGGCAGTGCTAGGGTGTTGGCTGCCTATGGTGGTGGTGGTTGTGAGGTGACTTGTGAAGCAGTGCGTGCTAGGCCAGTGCTGGTTGCCTGGGTGCTCGTGGCAGCTGAGAGGTGAGTGCTGCGTGAGGCCCTGGCAGGCATGTGTCAGTGTGGGAAGGTGCTGTTTGTGCTTGGGAGGTGCCTTTTGGTGTGGCCATTGGTGCTGTGGCTGGTGCCTTGTGTCCCAGGGTGTGCGAGGCCAGAGCTGGAGGCAGCCTTGTGAGGTCACTTGTGCCTCTGTGCCTTGGCGGCAGTGCTAGGGTGTTGGCTGCTGGTGGTGGTGGTGGTTGTGAGGTCACTTGTGAAGCAGTGTGTGCTAGGCCAGTGCTGGTTGCCTGGCTGCTCTTGGCAGCTGTGAGGTGAGTGCTGCGTGAGGCCCTGGCAGGCATGTGTCAGTGTGGGAAGGTGCTGTTTGTGCTTGGGATTTGCCTTTTGGTGTGGCCATTGGTGCTGTGGCTGGTGCTTTGTGTGCCAGGGTGTGCGAGGCCAGAGCTGGAGGCAGCATTGTGAGGTCACTTGTGCCTCTGTGCCTTGGCGGGCAGTGCTAGGGTGTTGGCTGCTGGTGGTGGTTGTGAGGTGACTTGTGAAGCAGTGCGTGCTAGGCCAGTGCTGGTTGCCTGGCTGCTCTTGGCAGCTGTGAGGTGAGTGCTGCGTGAGGCCCTGGCAGGCATGTGTCAGTGTGGGAAGATGCTGTTTGTGCTTGGGATTTGCCTTTTGGTGTGGCCATTGGTGCTGTGGCTGGTGCTTTGTGTGCCAGGGTGTGCGAGGCCAGAGCTGGAGGCAGCATTGTGAGGTCACTTGTGCCTCTGTGCCTTGTCGGGCAGTGCTAGGGTGTTGGCTGCTGGTGGTGGTGGTGGTTGTGAGGTGACTTGTGAAGCAGTGCATGCTAGGCCAGTGCTGGTTGCCTGGCTGCTCTTGGCAGCTGTGAGGTGAGTGCTGCGTGAGGCCGTCGCAGGCATGTGTCAGTGTGGGAAGGTGCTGTTTGTGCTTGGGAGGTGCCTTTTGGTGTGGCCATTGGTGCTGTGGCTGGTGCCTTGTGTCCCAGGGTGTGCGAGGCCAGAGCTGGAGGCAGCATTGTGAGGTCACTTGTGCCTCTGTGCCTTGGCGGGCAGTGCTAGGGTGTTGGCTGCCTATGGTGGTGGTGGTTGTGAGGTGACTTGTGAAGCAGTGCATGCTAGGCCAGTGCTGGTTGCCTGGCTGCTCTTGGCAGCTGTGAGGTGAGTGCTGCGTGAGGCCCTGGCAGGCATGTGTCAGTGTGGGAAGGTGCTGTTTGTGCTTGGGATTTGCCTTTTGGTGTGGCCATTGGTGCTGTGGCTGGTGCTTTGTGTGCCAGGGTGTGCGAGGCCAGAGCTGGAGGCAGCATTGTGAGGTCACTTGTGCCTCTGTGCCTTGGCGGGCAGTGCTAGGGTGTTGGCTGCTGGTGGTGGTGGTGGTTGTGAGGTGACTTGTGAAGCAGTGCATGCTAGGCCAGTGCTGGTTGCCTGGCTGCTCTTGGCAGCTGTGAGGTGAGTGCTGCGTGAGGCCGTCGCAGGCATGTGTCAGTGTGGGAAGGTGCTGTTTGTGCTTGGGAGGTGCCTTTTGGTGTGGCCATTGGTGCTGTGGCTGGTGCCTTGTGTCCCAGGGTGTGCGAGGCGAGAGCTGGAGGCAGCATTGTGAGGTCACTTGTGCCTCTGTGCCTTGGCGGGCAGTGCTAGGGTGTTGGCTGCCTATGGTGGTGGTGGTTGTGAGGTGACTTGTGAAGCAGTGCGTGCTAGGCCAGTGCTGGTTGCCTGGCTGCTCGTGGCAGCTGAGAGGTGAGTGCTGCGTGAGGCCCTGGCAGGCATGTGTCAGTGTGGGAAGGTGCTGTTTGTGCTTGGGAGGTGCCTTTTGGTGTGGCCATTGGTGCTGTGGCTGGTGCCTTGTGTCCCAGGGTGTGCGAGGCCAGAGCTGGAGGCAGCATTGTGAGGTCACTTGTGCCTCTGTGCCTTGGCGGGCAGTGCTAGGGTGTTGGCTGCTGGTGGTGGTGGTGGTTGTGAGGTCACTTGTGAAGCAGTGTGTGCTAGGCCAGTGCTGGTTGCCTGGCTGCTCTTGGCAGCTGTGAGGTGAGTGCTGCGTGAGGCCATCGCAGGCATGTGTCAGTGTGGGAAGGTGCTGTTTGTGCTTGGGAGGTGCCTTTTGGTGTGGCCATTGGTGCTGTGGCTGGTGCCTTGTGTCCCAGGGTGTGCGAGGCCAGAGCTGGAGGCAGCATTGTGAGGTCACTTGTGCCTGTGTGACTTGGCGGGCAGTGCTCGGGTGTTGGCTGCTGCTGGTGGTGGTGGTTGTGAGGTGACTTGTGAAGCAGTGCGTGCTAGGCCAGTGCTGGTTGCCTGGCTGCTCTTGGCAGCTGTGAGGTGAGTGCTGCGTGAGGCCGTCGCAGGCATGTGTCAGTGTGGGAAGGTGCTGTTTGTGCTTGGGAGGTGCCTTTTGGTGTGGCCATTGGTGCTGTGGCTGGTGCCTTATGTCCCAGGGTGTGAGATGGCAGAGCTGGAGCCCGCCTTGTGAGGTCACTTGTGCCTATGTGCCTTGGCGGGCAGTGCTCTGGTGTTGGCTGCTGTTGGTGGTGGTGGTTGTGAGGTGACTTGTGAAGCAGTGCGTGCTAGGCCAGTGCTGGTTGCCTGGCTGCTCTTGGCAGCTGTGAGGTGAGTGCTGCGTGAGGCCGTCGCAGGCATGTGTCAGTGTGGGAAGGTGCTGTTTGTGCTTGGGAGGTGCCTTTTGGTGTGGCCATTGGTGCTGTGGCTGGTGCCTTGTGTCCCAGGGTGTGCGAGGCGAGAGCTGGAGGCAGCATTGTGAGGTCACTTGTGCCTCTGTGCCTTGTCGGGCAGTGCTCGGGTGTTGGCTGCCTATGGTGTTGGTGGTTGTGAGGTGACTTGTGAAGCAGTGCGTGCTAGGCCAGTGCTGGTTGCCTGGGTGCTCGTGGCAGCTGAGAGGTGAGTGCTGCGTGAGGCCCTGGCAGGCATGTGTCAGTGTGGGAAGGTGCTGTTTGTGCTTGGGAGGTGCCTTTTGGTGTGGCCATTGGTGCTGTGGCTGGTGCCTTGTGTGCCAGGGTGTGCGAGGCCAGAGCTGGAGGCAGCATTGTGAGGTCACTTGTGCCTCTGTGCCTTGGCGGGCAGTGCTAGGGTGTTGGCTGCTGCTGGTGGTTGTGAGGTGACTTGTGAAGCAGTGCGTGCTAGGCCAGTGCTGGTTGCCTGGCTGCTCTTGGCAGCTCTGAGGTGAGTGCTGCGTGAGGCCGTCGCAGGCATGTGTCAGTGTGGGAAGGTGCTGTTTGTGCTTGGGATTTGCCTTTTGGTGTGGCCATTGGTGCTGTGGCTGGTGCTTTGTGTGCCAGGGTGTGCGAGGCCAGAGCTGGAGGCAGCATTGTGAGGTCACTTGTGCCTCTGTGCCTTGGCGGGCAGTGCTAGGGTGTTGGCTGCTGGTGGTGGTGGTGGTTGTGAGGTGACTTGTGAAGCAGTGCATGCTAGGCCAGTGCTGGTTGCCTGGCTGCTCTTGGCAGCTGTGAGGTGAGTGCTGCGTGAGGCCGTCGCAGGCATGTGTCAGTGTGGGAAGGTGCTGTTTGTGCTTGGGAGGTGCCTTTTGGTGTGGCCATTGGTGCTGTGGCTGGTGCCTTGTGTCCCAGGGTGTGCGAGGCGAGAGCTGGAGGCAGCATTGTGAGGTCACTTGTGCCTCTGTGCCTTGGCGGGCAGTGCTAGGGTGTTGGCTGCCTATGGTGGTGGTGGTTGTGAGGTGACTTGTGAAGCAGTGCGTGCTAGGCCAGTGCTGGTTGCCTGGGTGCTCGTGGCAGCTGAGAGGTGAGTGCTGCGTGAGGCCCTGGCAGGCATGTGTCAGTGTGGGAAGGTGCTGTTTGTGCTTGGGAGGTGCCTTTTGGTGTGGCCATTGGTGCTGTGGCTGGTGCCTTGTGTCCCAGGGTGTGCGAGGCGAGAGCTGGAGGCAGCATTGTGAGGTCACTTGTGCCTCTGTGCCTTGGCGGGCAGTGCTAGGGTGTTGGCTGCCTATGGTGGTGGTGGTTGTGAGGTGACTTGTGAAGCAGTGCGTGCTAGGCCAGTGCTGGTTGCCTGGGTGCTCGTGGCAGCTGAGAGGTGAGTGCTGCGTGAGGCCCTGGCAGGCATGTGTCAGTGTGGGAAGGTGCTGTTTGTGCTTGGGAGGTGCCTTTTGGTGTGGCCATTGGTGCTGTGGCTGGTGCCTTGTGTCCCAGGGTGTGCGAGGCCAGAGCTGGAGGCAGCATTGTGAGGTCACTTGTGCCTCTGTGCCTTGGCGGGCAGTGCTAGGGTGTTGGCTGCTGGTGGTGGTGGTGGTTGTGAGGTCACTTGTGAAGCAGTGTGTGCTAGGCCAGTGCTGGTTGCCTGGCTGCTCTTGGCAGCTGTGAGGTGAGTGCTGCGTGAGGCCGTCGCAGGCATGTGTCAGTGTGGGAAGGTGCTGTTTGTGCTTGGGAGGTGCCTTTTGGTGTGGCCATTGGTGCTGTGGCTGGTGCCTTGTGTCCCAGGGTGTGCGAGGCCAGAGCTGGAGGCAGCATTGTGAGGTCACTTGTGCCTGTGTGCCTTGGCGGGCAGTGCTCGGGTGTTGGCTGCTGCTGGTGGTGGTGGTTGTGAGGTGACTTGTGAAGCAGTGCGTGCTAGGCCAGTGCTGGTTGCCTGGCTGCTCTTGGCAGCTGTGAGGTGAGTGCTGCGTGAGGCCGTCGCAGGCATGTGTCAGTGTGGGAAGGTGCTGTTTGTGCTTGGGAGGTGCCTTTTGGTGTGGCCATTGGTGCTGTGGCTGGTGCCTTGTGTCCCAGGGTGTGAGAGGGCAGAGCTGGAGCCCGCCTTGTGAGGTCACTTGTGCCTCTGTGCCTTGTCGGGCAGTGCTCGGGTGTTGGCTGCTGTTGGTGGTGGTGGTTGTGAGGTGACTTGTGAAGCAGTGCGTGCTAGGCCAGTGCTGGTTGCCTGGCTGCTCTTGGCAGCTGTGAGGTGAGTGCTGCGTGAGGCCGTCGCAGGCATGTGTCAGTGTGGGAAGGTGCTGTTTGTCCTTGGGAGGTGCCTTTTGGTGTGGCCATTGGTGCTGTGGCTGGTGCCTTGTGTCCCAGGGTGTGCGAGGCCAGAGCTGGAGGCAGCATTGTGAGGTCACTTGTGCCTCTGTGCCTTGGCGGGCAGTGCTAGGGTGTTGGCTGCTGGTGGTGGTGGTGGTTGTGAGGTGACCTGTGAAGCAGTGCATGCTAGGCCAGTGCTGGTTGCCTGGCTGCTCTTGGCAGCTGTGAGGTGAGTGCTGCGTGAGGCCGTCGCAGACATGTGTCAGTGTGGGAAGGTGCTGTTTGTGCTTGGGAGGTGCCTTTTGGTGTGGCCATTGGTGCTGTGGCTGGTGCCTTGTGTCCCAGGGTGTGCGAGGCGAGAGCTGAAGGCAGCATTGTGAGGTCACTTGTGCCTCTGTGCCTTGGCGGGCAGTGCTAGGGTGTTGGCTGCTGCTGGTGGTTGTGAGGTGACTTGTGAAGCAGTGCGTGCTAGGCCAGTGCTGGTTGCCTGGCTGCTCTTGGCAGCTGAGAGGTGAGTGCTGCGTGAGGCCCTGGCAGGCATGTGTCAGTGTGGGAAGGTGCTGTTTGTGCTTGGGAGGTGCCTTTTGGTGTGGCCATTGGTGCTGTGGCTGGTGCCTTGTGTCCCAGGGTGTGCGAGGCCAGAGCTGGAGGCAGCCTTGTGAGGTCACTTGTGCCTCTGTGCCTTGGCGGGCAGTGCTCGGGTGTTGGCTGCTGCTGGTGGTGGTGGTTGTGAGGTGACTTGTGAAGCAGTGCGTGCTAGGCCAGTGCTGGTTGCCTGGCTGCTCTTGGCAGCTGTGAGGTGAGTGCTGCGTGAGGCCGTCGCAGGCATGTGTCAGTGTGGGAAGGTGCTGTTTGTGCTTGGGAGGTGCCTTTTGGTGTGGCCATTGGTGCTGTGGCTGGTGCCTTGTGTCCCAGGGTGTGCGAGGGCAGAGCTGGAGGCAGCATTGTGAGGTCACTTGTGCCTCTGTGCCTTGGCGGGCAGTGCTAGGGTGTTGGCTGCTGCTGGTGGTTGTGAGGTGACTTGTGAAGCAGTGCGTGCTAGGCCAGTGCTGGTTGCCTGGCTGCTCTTGGCAGCTGAGAGGTGAGTGCTGCGTGAGGCCCTGGCAGGCATGTGTCAGTGTGGGAAGGTGCTGTTTGTCCTTGGGAGGTGCCTTTTGGTGTGGCCATTGGTGCTGTGGCTGGTGCCTTGTGTCCCAGGGTGTGATAGGCCAGAGCTGGAGGCAGCCTTGTGAGGTCACTTGTGCCTCTGTGCCTTGGCGGGCAGTGCTCGGGTGTTGGCTGCTGCTGGTGGTGGTGGTTGTGAGGTGACTTGTGAAGCAGTGCGTGCTAGGCCAGTGCTGGTTGCCTGGCTGCTCTTGGCAGCTGTGAGGTGAGTGCTGCGTGAGGCCGTTGCAGGCATGTGTCAGTGTGGGGAGGTGCTGTTTGTGCTTGGGAGGTGCCTTTTGGTGTGGCCATTGGTGCTGTGGCTGGTGCCTTGTGTCCCAGGGTGTGCGAGGCCAGAGCTGGAGGCAGCATTGTGAGGTCACTTGTGCCTCTGTGCCTTGGCGGGCAGTGCTAGGGTGTTGGCTGCCTATGGTGGTGGTGGTTGTGAGGTGACTTGTGAAGCAGTGCGTGCTAGGCCAGTGCTGGTTGCCTGGGTGCTCGTGGCAGCTGAGAGGTGAGTGCTGCGTGAGGCCCTGGCAGGCATGTGTCAGTGTGGGAAGGTGCTGTTTGTGCTTGGGAGGTGCCTTTTGGTGTGGCCATTGGTGCTGTGGCTGGTGCCTTGTGTCCCAGGGTGTGCGAGGCCAGAGCTGGAGGCAGCATTGTGAGGTCACTTGTGCCTCTGTGCCTTGGCGGGCAGTGCTAGGGTGTTGGCTGCTGGTGGTGGTGGTGGTTGTGAGGTCACTTGTGAAGCAGTGTGTGCTAGGCCAGTGCTGGTTGCCTGGCTGCTCTTGGCAGCTGTGAGGTGAGTGCTGCGTGAGGCCGTCGCAGGCATGTGTCAGTGTGGGAAGGTGCTGTTTGTGCTTGGGAGGTGCCTTTTGGTGTGGCCATTGGTGCTGTGGCTGGTGCCTTGTGTCCCAGGGTGTGCGAGGCCAGAGCTGGAGGCAGCATTGTGAGGTCACTTGTGCCTGTGTGACTTGGCGGGCAGTGCTAGGGTGTTGGCTGCTGCTGGTGGTGGTGGTTGTGAGGTGACTTGTGAAGCAGTGCGTGCTAGGCCAGTGCTGGTTGCCTGGCTGCTCTTGGCAGCTGTGAGGTGAGTGCTGCGTGAGGCCGTCGCAGGCATGTGTCAGTGTGGGAAGGTGCTGTTTGTGCTTGGGAGGTGCCTTTTGGTGTGGCCATTGGTGCTGTGGCTGGTGCCTTGTGTCCCAGGGTGTGCGAGGGCAGAGCTGGAGGCAGCATTGTGAGGTCACTTGTGCCTCTGTGCCTTGGCGGGCAGTGCTAGGGTGTTGGCTGCTGCTGGTGGTTGTGAGGTGACTTGTGAAGCAGTGCGTGCTAGGCCAGTGCTGGTTGCCTGGCTGCTCTTGGCAGCTGAGAGGTGAGTGCTGCGTGAGGCCCTGGCAGGCATGTGTCAGTGTGGGAAGGTGCTGTTTGTCCTTGGGAGGTGCCTTTTGGTGTGGCCATTGGTGCTGTGGCTGGTGCCTTGTGTCCCAGGGTGTGATAGGCCAGAGCTGGAGGCAGCCTTGTGAGGTCACTTGTGCCTCTGTGCCTTGGCGGGCAGTGCTCGGGTGTTGGCTGCTGCTGGTGGTGGTGGTTGTGAGGTGACTTGTGAAGCAGTGCGTGCTAGGCCAGTGCTGGTTGCCTGGCTGCTCTTGGCAGCTGTGAGGTGAGTGCTGCGTGAGGCCGTTGCAGGCATGTGTCAGTGTGGGGAGGTGCTGTTTGTGCTTGGGAGGTGCCTTTTGGTGTGGCCATTGGTGCTGTGGCTGGTGCCTTGTGTCCCAGGGTGTGCGAGGCCAGAGCTGGAGGCAGCATTGTGAGGTCACTTGTGCCTCTGTGCCTTGGCGGGCAGTGCTAGGGTGTTGGCTGCCTATGGTGGTGGTGGTTGTGAGGTGACTTGTGAAGCAGTGCGTGCTAGGCCAGTGCTGGTTGCCTGGGTGCTCGTGGCAGCTGAGAGGTGAGTGCTGCGTGAGGCCCTGGCAGGCATGTGTCAGTGTGGGAAGGTGCTGTTTGTGCTTGGGAGGTGCCTTTTGGTGTGGCCATTGGTGCTGTGGCTGGTGCCTTGTGTCCCAGGGTGTGCGAGGCCAGAGCTGGAGGCAGCATTGTGAGGTCACTTGTGCCTCTGTGCCTTGGCGGGCAGTGCTAGGGTGTTGGCTGCTGGTGGTGGTGGTGGTTGTGAGGTCACTTGTGAAGCAGTGTGTGCTAGGCCAGTGCTGGTTGCCTGGCTGCTCTTGGCAGCTGTGAGGTGAGTGCTGCGTGAGGCCGTCGCAGGCATGTGTCAGTGTGGGAAGGTGCTGTTTGTGCTTGGGAGGTGCCTTTTGGTGTGGCCATTGGTGCTGTGGCTGGTGCCTTGTGTCCCAGGGTGTGCGAGGCCAGAGCTGGAGGCAGCATTGTGAGGTCACTTGTGCCTGTGTGACTTGGCGGGCAGTGCTAGGGTGTTGGCTGCTGGTGGTGGTGGTGGTTGTGAGGTGACTTGTGAAGCAGTGCGTGCTAGGCCAGTGCTGGTTGCCTGGCTGCTCTTGGCAGCTGTGAGGTGAGTGCTGCGTGAGGCCGTCGCAGGCATGTGTCAGTGTGGGAAGGTGCTGTTTGTCCTTGGGAGGTGCCTTTTGGTGTGGCCATTGGTGCTGTGGCTGGTGCCTTATGTCCCAGGGTGTGAGAGGGCAGAGCTGGAGCCCGCCTTGTGAGGTCATTTGTGCCTCTGTGCCTTGGCGGGCAGTGCTCTGGTGTTGGCTGCTGTTGGTGGTGGTGGTTGTGAGGTGACTTGTGAAGCAGTGCGTGCTAGGCCAGTGCTGGTTGCCTGGCTGCTCTTGGCAGCTGTGAGGTGAGTGCTGCGTGAGGCCCTTGGAGGCATGTGTCAGTGTGGGAAGGTGCTGTTTGTGCTTGGGAGGTGCCTTTTGGTGTGGCCATTGGGGCTGTGGCTGGTGCCTTGTGTCCCAGGGTGTGCGAGGCCAGAGCTGGAGGCAGCATTGTGAGGTCACTTGTGCCTCTGTGCCTTGGCGGGCAGTGCTAGGGTGTTGGCTGCTGGTGGTGGTGGTGGTTGTGAGGTGACTTGTGAAGCAGTGCGTGCTAGGCCAGTGCTGGTTGCCTGGGTGCTTTTGGCAGCTGTGAGGTGAGTGCTGCGTGAGGCCGTCACAGGCATGGGTCAGTGTGGGAAGGTGCTGTTTGTGCTTGGGAGGTGCCTTTTGGTGTGGCCATTGGTGCTGTGGCTGGTGCCTTATGTCCCAGGGTGTGAGAGGGCAGAGCTGGAGCCCGCATTGTGAGGTCACTTGTGCCTCTGTGCGTTGTCGGGCAGTGCTAGGGTGTTTTCTGCTGGTGGTGGTGGTGGTTGTGAGGTGACTTGTGAAGCAGTGCGTGCTAGGCCAGTGCTGGTTGCCTGGCTGCTCTTGGCAGCTGTGAGGTGAGTGCTGCGTGAGGCCGTCGCAGGCATGTGTCAGTGTGGGGAGGTGCTGTTTGTGCTTGGGAGGTGCCTTTTGGTGTGGCCATTGGTGCTGTGGCTGGTGCCTTGTGTCCCAGGGTGTGCGAGGCCAGAGCTGGAGGCAGCATTGTGAGGTCACTTGTGCCTCTGTGCCTTGGCGGGCAGTGCTCGGGTGTTGGCTGCTGCTGGTGGTGGTGGTTGTGAGGTGACTTGTGAAGCAGTGCGTGCTAGGCCAGTGCTGGTTGCCTGGCTGCTCTTGGCAGCTGTGAGGTGAGTGCTGCGTGAGGCCGTCGCAGGCATGTGTCAGTGTGGGAAGGTGCTGTTTGTGCTTGGGAGGTGCCTTTTGGTGTGGCCATTGGTGCTGTGGCTGGTGCCTTGTGTCCCAGGGTGTGCGAGGCCAGAGCTGGAGGCAGCATTGTGAGGTCACTTGTGCCTCTGTGCCTTGGCGGGCAGTGCTAGGGTGTTGGCTGCTGGTGGTGGTGGTGGTTGTGAGGTGACTTGTGAAGCAGTGCATGCTAGGCCAGTGCTGGTTGCCTGGCTGCTCTTGGCAGCTGTGAGGTGAGTGCTGCGTGAGGCCGTCGTAGGCATGTGTCAGTGTGGGAAGGTGCTGTTTGTGCTTGGGAGGTGCCTTTTGGTGTGGCCATTGGTGCTGTGGCTGGTGCCTTGTGTCCCAGGGTGTGCGAGGCGAGAGCTGAAGGCAGCATTGTGAGGTCACTTGTGCCTGTGTGCATTGGCGGGCAGTGCTAGGGTGTTGGCTGCTGCTGGTGGTTGTGAGGTGACTTGTGAAGCAGTGCGTGCTAGGCCAGTGCTGGTTGCCTGGCTGCTCTTGGCAGCTGAGAGGTGAGTGCTGCGTGAGGCCCTGGCAGGCATGTGTCAGTGTGGGAAGGTGCTGTTTGTGCTTGGGAGGTGCCTTTTGGTGTGGCCATTGGTGCTGTGGCTGGTGCCTTGTGTCCCAGGGTGTGCGAGGCCAGAGCTGGAGGCAGCCTTGTGAGGTCACTTGTGCCTCTGTGCCTTGGCGGGCAGTGCTCGGGTGTTGGCTGCTGGTGGTGGTGGTGGTTGTGAGGTGACTTGTGAAGCAGTGCGTGCTAGGCCAGTGCTGGTTGCCTGGCTGCTCTTGGCAGCTGTGAGGTGAGTGCTGCGTGAGGCCGTCGCAGGCATGTGTCAGTGTGGGAAGGTGCTGTTTGTGCTTGGGAGGTGCCTTTTGGTGTGGCCATTGGTGCTGTGGCTGGTGCCTTGTGTCCCAGGGTGTGCGAGGCCAGAGCTGGAGGCAGCATTGTGAGGTCACTTGTGCCTCTGTGCCTTGGCGGGCAGTGCTAGGGTGTTGGCTGCCTATGGTGGTGGTGGTTGTGAGGTGACTTGTGAAGCAGTGCGTGCTAGGCCAGTGCTGGTTGCCTGGCTGCTCTTGGCAGCTGTGAGGTGAGTGCTGCGTGAGGCCGTCGCAGGCATGTGTCAGTGTGGGAAGGTGCTGTTTGTGCTTGGGAGGTGCCTTTTGGTGTGGCCATTGGTGCTGTGGCTGGTGCCTTGTGTCCCAGGGTGTGCGAGACCAGAGCTGGAGGCAGCATTGTGAGGTCACTTGTGCCTCTGTGCCTTGGCGGGCAGTGCTAGGGTGTTGGCTGCTGGTGGTGGTGGTGGTTGTGAGGTCACTTGTGAAGCAGTGTGTGCTAGGCCAGTGCTGGTTGCCTGGCTGCTCTTGGCAGCTGTGAGGTGAGTGCTGCGTGAGGCCATCGCAGGCATGTGTCAGTGTGGGAAGGTGCTGTTTGTGCTTGGGAGGTGCCTTTTGGTGTGGCCATTGGTGCTGTGGCTGGTGCCTTGTGTCCCAGGGTGTGCGAGGCCAGAGCTGGAGGCAGCATTGTGAGGTCACTTGTGCCTGTGTGACTTGGCGGGCAGTGCTCGGGTGTTGGCTGCTGCTGGTGGTGGTGGTTGTGAGGTGACTTGTGAAGCAGTGCGTGCTAGGCCAGTGCTGGTTGCCTGGCTGCTCTTGGCAGCTGTGAGGTGAGTGCTGCGTGAGGCCGTCACAGGCATGTGTCAGTGTGGGAAGGTGCTGTTTGTCCTTGGGAGGTGCCTTTTGGTGTGGCCATTGGTGCTGTGGCTGGTGCCTTATGTCCCAGGGTGTGAGAGGGCAGAGCTGGAGGCAGCATTGTGAGGTCACTTGTGCCTCTGTGCCTTGGCGGGCAGTGCTCTGGTGTTGGCTGCTGTTGGTGGTGGTGGTTGTGAGGTGACTTGTGAAGCAGTGTGTGCTAGGCCAGTGCTGGTTGCCTGGCTGCTCTTGGCAGCTGTGAGGTGAGTGCTGCGTGAGGCCGTCGCAGGCATGTGTCAGTGTGGGAAGGTGCTGTTTGTGCTTGGGAGGTGCCTTTTGGTGTGGCCATTGGTGCTGTGGCTGGTGCCTTGTGTCCCAGGGTGTGCGAGGCCAGAGCTGGAGGCAGCATTGTGAGGTCACTTGTGCCTGTGTGCCTTGGCGGGCAGTGCTCGGGTGTTGGCTGCTGCTGGTGGTGGTGGTTGTGAGGTGACTTGTGAAGCAGTGCGTGCTAGGCCAGTGCTGGTGTCCTGGCTGCTCTTGGCAGCTGTGAGGTGAGTGCTGCGTGAGGGCGTCGCAGGCATGTGTCAGTGTGGGAAGGTGCTGTTTGTCCTTGGGAGGTGCCTTTTGGTGTGGCCATTGGTGCTGTGGCTGGTGCCTTGTGTCCCAGGGTGTGCGAGGCCAGAGCTGGAGGCAGCATTGTGAGGTCACTTGTGCCTCTGTGCCTTGGCGGGCAGTGCTAGGGTGTTGGCTGCTGGTGGTGGTGGTGGTTGTGAGGTGACTTGTGAAGCAGTGCGTGCTAGGCCAGTGCTGGTTGCCTGGCTGCTCTTGGCAGCTGAGAGGTGAGTGCTGCGTGAGGCCGTCGCAGGCATGTGTCAGTGTGGGAAGGTGCTGTTTGTCCTTGGGAGGTGCCTTTTGGTGTGGCCATTGGTGCTGTGGCTGGTGCCTTGTGGCCCAGGGTGTGCGAGGCCAGAGCTGGAGGCAGCATTGTGAAGGTCACTTGTGCCTCTGTGCCTTGGCGGGCAGTGCTAGGGTGTTGGCTGCTGCTGGTGGTTGTGAGGTGACTTGTGAAGCAGTGCGTGCTAGGCCAGTGCTGGTGTCCTGGCTGCTCTTGGCAGCTGTGAGGTGAGTGCTGCGTGAGGGCGTCGCAGGCATGTGTCAGTGTGGGAAGGTGCTGTTTGTCCTTGGGAGGTGCCTTTTGGTGTGGCCATTGGTGCTGTGGCTGGTGCCTTGTGTCCCAGGGTGTGCGAGGCCAGAGGTGGAGGCAGCATTGTGAGGTCACTTGTGCCTCTGTGCCTTGGCGGGCAGTGCTAGGGTGTTGGCTGCTGGTGGTGGTGGTGGTTGTGAGGTGACTTGTGAAGCAGTGCGTGCTAGGCCAGTGCTGGTTGCCTGGCTGCTCTTGGCAGCTGAGAGGTGAGTGCTGCGTGAGGCCCTGGCAGGCATGTGTCAGTGTGGGAAGGTGCTGTTTGTCCTTGGGAGGTGCCTTTTGGTGTGGCCATTGGTGCTGTGGCTGGTGCCTTGTGGCCCAGGGTGTGCGAGGCCAGAGCTGGAGGCAGCATTGTGAGGTCACTTGTGCCTCTGTGCCTTGGCGGGCAGTGCTAGGGTGTTGGCTGCTGCTGGTAGTTGTGAGGTGACTTGTGAAGCAGTGCGTGCTAGGCCAGTGCTGGTTGCCTGGGTGCTCTTGGCAGCTGAGAGGTGAGTGCTGCGTGAGGCCCTGGCAGGCATGTGTCAGTGTGGGAAGGTGCTGTTTGTGCTTGGGAGGTGCCTTTTGGTGTGGCCATTGGTGCTGTGGCTGGTGCCTTGTGGCCCAGGGTGTGCGAGGCCAGAGCTGGAGGCAGCATTGTGAGGTCACTTGTGCCTGTGTGACTTGGCGGGCAGTGCTAGGGTGTTGGCTGCTGCTGGTGGTGGTGGTTGTGAGGTGACTTGTGAAGCAGTGCGTGCTAGGCCAGTGCTGGTTGCCTGGGTGCTCTTGGCAGCTGAGAGGTGAGTGCTGCGTGAGGCCGTCACAGGCATGTGTCAGTGTGGGAAGGTGCTGTTTGTCCTTGGGAGGTGCCTTTTGGTGTGGCCATTGGTGCTGTGGCTGGTGCCTTATGTCCCAGGGTGTGAGAGGGCAGAGCTGGAGCCCGCCTTGTGAGGTCATTTGTGCCTCTGTGCCTTGGCGGGCAGTGCTCTGGTGTTGGCTGCTGTTGGTGGTGGTGGTTGTGAGGTGACTTGTGAAGCAGTGCGTGCTAGGCCAGTGCTGGTTGCCTGGCTGCTCTTGGCAGCTGTGAGGTGAGTGCTGCGTGAGGCCCTCGCAGGCATGTGTCAGTGTGGGAAGGTGCTGTTTGTGCTTGGGAGGTGCCTTTTGGTGTGGCCATTGGTGCTGTGGCTGGTGCCTTGTGTCCCAGGGTGTGCGAGGCGAGAGCTGGAGGCAGCATTGTGAGGTCACTTGTGCCTCTGTGCGTTGTCGGGCAGTGCTCGGGTGTTGGCTGCCTATGGTGGTGGTGGTGGTTGTGAGGTGACTTGTGAAGCAGTGCGTGCTAGGCCAGTGCTGGTGTCCTTGCTGCTCTTGGCAGCTGTGAGGTGAGTGCTGCGTGAGGCCGTCGCAGGCATGTGTCAGTGTGGGAAGGTGCTGTTTGTCCTTGGGAGGTGCCTTTTGGTGTGGCCATTGGTGCTGTGGCTGGTGCCTTGTGTCCCAGGGTGTGCGAGGCCAGAGCTGGAGGCAGCATTGTGAGGTCACTTGTGCCTCTGTGCCTTGGCGGGCAGTGCTAGGGTGTTGGCTGCTGGTGGTGGTGGTGGTTGTGAGGTGACTTGTGAAGCAGTGCGTGCTAGGCCAGTGCTGGTTGCCTGGCTGCTCTTGGCAGCTGTGAGGTGAGTGCTGCGTGAGGCCCTGGCAGTTATGTGTGAGTGTGGGAAGGTGCTGTTTGTCCTTGGGAGGTGCCTTTTGGTGTGGCCATTGGTGCTGTGGCTGGTGCCTTGTGTCCCAGGGTGTGCGAGGCCAGAGCTGGAGGCAGCATTGTGAGGTCACTTGTGCCTCTGTGCCTTGTCGGGCAGTGCTAGGGTGTTGGCTGCTGCTGCTGGTGGTTGTGAGGTGACCTGTGAAGCAGTGCGTGCTAGGCCAGTGCTGGTTGCCTGGCTGCTCTTGGCAGCTGTGAGGTGAGTGCTGCGTGAGGCCGTCGCAGGCATGTGTCAGTGTGGGAAGGTGCAGTTTGTCCTTGGGAGGTGCCTTTTGGTGTGGCCATTGGTGCTGTGGCTGGTGCCTTGTGTCCCAGGGTGTGCGAGGCCAGAGCTGGAGGCAGCATTGTGAGGTCACTTGTGCCTCTGTGCCTTGGCGGGCATTACTAGGGTGTTGGCTGCTGCTGGTGGTTGTGAGGTGACTTGTGAAGCAGTGCGTGCTAGGCCAGTGCTGGTTGCCTGGCTGCTCTTGGCAGCTGTGAGGTGAGTGCTGCGTGAGGCCGTCACAGGCATGGGTCAGTGTGGGAAGGTGCTGTTTGTCCTTGGGAGGTGCCTTTTGGTGTGGCCATTGGTGCTGTGGCTGGTGCCTTATGTCCCAGGGTGTGAGAGGGCAGAGCTGGAGCCCGCATTGTGAGGTCACTTGTGCCTCTGTGCCTTGGCGGGCAGTGCTAGGGTGTTTTCTGCTGTTGGTGGTGGTGGTTGTGAGGTGACTTGTGAAGCAGTGCGTGCTAGGCCAGTGCTGGTTGCCTGGCTGCTCTTGGCAGCTGTGAGGTGAGTGCTGCGTGAGGCCGTCGCAGGCATGTGTCAGTGTGGGGAGGTGCTGTTTGTGCTTGGGAGGTGCCTTTTGGTGTGGCCGTTGGTGCTGTGGCTGGTGCCTTGTGTCCCAGGGTGTGCGAGGCCAGAGCTGGAGGCAGCATTGTGAGGTCACTTGTGCCTCTGTGCCTTGGCGGGCAGTGCTAGGGTGTTGGCTGCCTATGGTGGTGGTGGTTGTGAGGTGACTTGTGAAGCAGTGCGTGCTAGGCCAGTGCTGGTTGCCTGGGTGCTCGTGGCAGCTGAGAGGTGAGTGCTGCGTGAGGCCCTGGCAGGCATGTGTCAGTGTGGGAAGGTGCTGTTTGTGCTTGGGAGGTGCCTTTTGGTGTGGCCATTGGTGCTGTGGCTGGTGCCTTGTGTCCCAGGGTGTGCGAGGCCAGAGCTGGAGGCAGCATTGTGAGGTCACTTGTGCCTCTGTGCCTTGGCAGGCAGTGCTAGGGTGTTGGCTGCTGCTGGTGGTGGTGGTTGTGAGGTGACTTGTGAAGCAGTGTGTGCTAGGCCAGTGCTGGTTGCCTGGCTGCTCTTGGCAGCTGTGAGGTGAGTGCTGCGTGAGGCCGTCGCAGGCATGTGTCAGTGTGGGAAGGTGCTGTTTGTGCTTGGGAGGTGCCTTTTGGTGTGGCCATTGGTGCTGTGGCTGGTGCCTTGTGTCCCAGGGTGTGCGAGGCCAGAGCTGGAGGCAGCATTGTGAGGTCACTTGTGCCTGTGTGACTTGGCGGGCAGTGCTCGGGTGTTGGCTGCTGCTGGTGGTGGTGGTTGTGAGGTGACTTGTGAAGCAGTGCGTGCTAGGCCAGTGCTGGTTGCCTGGCTGCTCTTGGCAGCTGTGAGGTGAGTGCTGCGTGAGGCCGTCACAGGCATGTGTCAGTGTGGGAAGGTGCTGTTTGTCCTTGGGAGGTGCCTTTTGGTGTGGCCATTGGTGCTGTGGCTGGTGCCTTATGTCCCAGGGTGTGAGAGGGCAGAGCTGGAGCCCGCCTTGTGAGGTCACTTGTGCCTCTGTGCCTTGGCGGGCAGTGCTCTGGTGTTGGCTGCTGTTGGTGGTGGTGGTTGTGAGGTGACTTGTGAAGCAGTGTGTGCTAGGCCAGTGCTGGTTGCCTGGCTGCTCTTGGCAGCTGTGAGGTGAGTGCTGCGTGAGGCCGTCGCAGGCATGTGTCAGTGTGGGAAGGTGCTGTTTGTGCTTGGGAGGTGCCTTTTGGTGTGGCCATTGGTGCTGTGGCTGGTGCCTTGTGTCCCAGGGTGTGCGAGGCCAGAGCTGGAGGCAGCATTGTGAGGTCACTTGTGCCTCTGTGCCTTGTCGGGCAGTGCTCGGGTGTTGGCTGCTGCTGGTGGTGGTGGTTGTGAGGTGACTTGTGAAGCAGTGCGTGCTAGGCCAGTGCTGGTGTCCTGGCTGCTCTTGGCAGCTGTGAGGTGAGTGCTGTGTGAGGCCGTCGCAGGCATGTGTCAGTGTGGGAAGGTGCTGTTTGTCCTTGGGAGGTGCCTTTTGGTGTGGCCATTGGTGCTGTGGCTGGTGCCTTGTGTCCCAGGGTGTGCGAGGCCAGAGCTGGAGGCAGCATTGTGAGGTCACTTGTGCCTCTGTGCCTTGGCGGGCAGTGCTCGGGTGTTGGCTGCTGCTGGTGGTGGTGGTTGTGAGGTGACTTGTGAAGCAGTGCATGCTAGGCCAGTGCTGGTTGCCTGGCTGCTCTTGGCAGCTGTGAGGTGAGTGCTGCGTGAGGCCGTCGCAGGCATGTGTCAGTGTGGGAAGGTGCTGTTTGTGCTTGGGAGGTGCCTTTTGGTGTGGCCATTGGTGCTGTGGCTGGTGCCTTGTGTCCCAGGGTGTGCGAGGCGAGAGCTGAAGGCAGCATTGTGAGGTCACTTGTGCCTCTGTGCCTTGGCGGGCAGTGCTAGGGTGTTGGCTGCTGGTGGTGGTTGTGAGGTGACTTGTGAAGCAGTGCGTGCTAGGCCAGTGCTGGTTGCCTGGCTGCTCTTGGCAGCTGTGAGGTGAGTGCTGCGTGAGGCCCTGGCAGGCATGTGTCAGTGTGGGAAGGTGCTGTTTGTCCTTGGGAGGTGCCTTTTGGTGTGGCCATTGGTGCTGTGTCTGGTGCCTTGTGTCCCAGGGTGTGCGAGGCCAGAGCTGGAGGCAGCCTTGTGAGGTCACTTGTGCCTCTGTGCCTTGGCGGGCAGTGCTCGGGTGTTGGCTGCTGCTGGTGGTGGTGGTTGTGAGGTGACTTGTGAAGCAGTGCGTGCTAGGCCAGTGCTGGTTGCCTGGCTGCTCTTGGCAGCTGTGAGGTGAGTGCTGCGTGAGGCCGTCGCAGGCATGTGTCAGTGTGGGAAGGTGCTGTTTGTGCTTGGGAGGTGCCTTTTGGTGTGGCCATTGGTGCTGTGGCTGGTGCCTTGTGTCCCAGGGTGTGCGAGGCCAGAGCTGGAGGCAGCATTGTGAGGTCACTTGTGCCTCTGTGCCTTGGCGGGCAGTGCTAGGGTGTTGGCTGCTGCTGGTGGTTGTGAGGTGACTTGTGAAGCAGTGCGTGCTAGGCCAGTGCTGGTTGCCTGGCTGCTCTTGGCAGCTGAGAGGTGAGTGCTGCGTGAGGCCCTGGCAGGCATGTGTCAGTGTGGGAAGGTGCTGTTTGTGCTTGGGAGGTGCCTTTTGGTGTGGCCATTGGTGCTGTGGCTGGTGCCTTGTGTCCCAGGGTGTGCGAGGCCAGAGCTGGAGGCAGCATTGTGAGGTCACTTGTGCCTCTGTGCCTTGGCGGGCAGTGCTCGGGTGTTGGCTGCTGCTGGTGGTGGTGGTTGTGAGGTGACTTGTGAAGCAGTGCATGCTAGGCCAGTGCTGGTTGCCTGGCTGCTCTTGGCAGCTGTGAGGTGAGTGCTGCGTGAGGCCGTCGCAGGCATGTGTCAGTGTGGGAAGGTGCTGTTTGTGCTTGGGAGGTGCCTTTTGGTGTGGCCATTGGTGCTGTGGCTGGTGCCTTGTGTCCCAGGGTGTGCGAGGCGAGAGCTGAAGGCAGCATTGTGAGGTCACTTGTGCCTCTGTGCCTTGTCGGGCAGTGCTAGGGTGTTGGCTGCTGGTGGTGGTTGTGAGGTGACTGGTGAAGCAGTGCGTGCTAGGCCAGTGCTGGTTGCCTGGCTGCTCTTGGCAGCTGTGAGGTGAGTGCTGCGTGAGGCCCTGGCAGGCATGTGTCAGTGTGGGAAGGTGCTGTTTGTGCTTGGGAGGTGCCTTTTGGTGTGGCCATTGGTGCTGTGGCTGGTGCCTTGTGTCCCAGGGTGTGCGAGGCCAGAGCTGGAGGCAGCCTTGTGAGGTCACTTGTGCCTCTGTGCCTTGGCGGGCAGTGCTCGGGTGTTGGCTGCTGCTGGTTGTGGTGGTTGTGAGGTGACTTGTGAAGCAGTGCGTGCTAGGCCAGTGCTGGTTGCCTGGCTGCTCTTGGCAGCTGTGAGGTGAGTGCTGCGTGAGGCCGTCGCAGGCATGTGTCAGTGTGCGAAGGTGCTGTTTGTCCTTGGGAGGTGCCTTTTGGTGTGGCCATTGGTGCTGTGGCTGGTGCCTTGTGTCCCAGGGTGTGCGAGGCCAGAGCTGGAGGCAGCATTGTGAGGTCACTTGTGCCTCTGTGCCTTGGCGGGCAGTGCTAGGGTGTTGGCTGCTGCTGGTGGTTGTGAGGTGACTTGTGAAGCAGTGCGTGCTAGGCCAGTGCTGGTTGCCTGGCTGCTCTTGGCAGCTGAGAGGTGAGTGCTGCGTGAGGCCCTGGCAGGCATGTGTCAGTGTGGGAAGGTGCTGTTTGTGCTTGGGAGGTGCCTTTTGGTGTGGCCATTGGTGCTGTGGCTGGTGCCTTGTGTCCCAGGGTGTGCGAGGCCAGAGCTGGAGGCAGCCTTGTGAGGTCACTTGTGCCTCTGTGCGTTATCGGGCAGTGCTAGGGTGTTGGCTGCTGATGGTGGTGGTAGGTGTGAGTTGACTTGTGAAGCAGGGCATGCTAGGCCAGTGCTGGTTGCCTGGCTGCTCTTGGCAGCTGTGAGGTGAGTGCTGCGTGAGGCCATCGCAGGCATGTGTCAGTGTGGGAAGGTGCTGTTTGTGCTTGGGAGGTGCCTTTTGGTGTGGCCATTGGTGCTGTGGCTGGTGCCTTGTGTCCCAGGGTGTGCGAGGCCAGAGCTGGAGGCAGCATTGTGAGGTCACTTGTGCCTCTGTGCCTTGGCGGGCAGTGCTCGGGTGTTGGCTGCTGGTGGTGGTGGTGGTTGTGAGGTGACTTGTGAAGCAGTGCATGCTAGGCCAGTGCTGGTTGCCTGGCTGCTCTTGGCAGCTGTGAGGTGAGTGCTGCGTGAGGCCGTCGCAGGCATGTGTCAGTGTGGGAAGGTGCTGTTTGTCCTTGGGAGGTGCCTTTTGGTGTGGCCATTGGTGCTGTGGCTGGTGCCTTGTGTCCCAGGGTGTGCGAGGCGAGAGCTGAAGGCAGCATTGTGAGGTCACTTGTGCCTCTGTGCCTTGTCGGGCAGTGCTAGGGTGTTGGCTGCTGCTGGTGGTGGTGGTTGTGAGGTGACTTGTGAAGCAGTGTGTGCTAGGCCAGTGCTGGTTGCCTGGCTGCTCTTGGCAGCTGTGAGGTGAGTGCTGCGTGAGGCCGTCGCAGGCATGTGTCAGTGTGGGAAGGTGCTGTTTGTGCTTGGGAGGTGCCTTTTGGTGTGGCCATTGGTGCTGTGGCTGGTGCCTTGTGTCCCAGGGTGTGCGAGGCCAGAGCTGGAGGCAGCATTGTGAGGTCACTTGTGCCTCTGTGCCTTGTCGGGCAGTGCTCGGGTGTTGGCTGCTGCTGGTGGTGGTGGTTGTGAGGTGACTTGTGAAGCAGTGCGTGCTAGGCCAGTGCTGGTGTCCTGGCTGCTCTTGGCAGCTGTGAGGTGAGTGCTGCGTGAGGCCGTCGCAGGCATGTGTCAGTGTGGGAAGGTGCTGTTTGTGCTTGGGAGGTGCCTTTTGGTGTGGCCATTGGTGCTGTGGCTGGTGCCTTGTGTCCCAGGGTGTGCGAGGCCAGAGCTGGAGGCAGCATTGTGAGGTCACTTGTGCCTCTGTGCCTTGGCGGGCAGTGCTAGGGTGTTGGCTGCTGCTGGTGGTTGTGAGGTGACTTGTGAAGCAGTGCGTGCTAGGCCAGTGCTGGTTGCCTGGCTGCTCTTGGCAGCTGTGAGGTGAGTGCTGCGTGAGGCCGTCGCAGGCATGTGTCAGTGTGGGAAGGTGCTGTTTGTGCTTGGGAGGTGCCTTTTGGTGTGGCCATTGGTGCTGTGGCTGGTGCCTTGTGTCCCAGGGTGTGCGAGGCCAGAGCTGGAGGCAGCATTGTGAGGTCACTTGTGCCTCTGTGCCTTGGCGGGCAGTGCTAGGGTGTTGGCTGCTGCTGGTAGTTGTGAGGTGACTTGTGAAGCAGTGCGTGCTAGGCCAGTGCTGGTTGCCTGGCTGCTCTTGGCAGCTGAGAGGTGAGTGCTGCGTGAGGCCCTGGCAGGCATGTGTCAGTGTGGGAAGGTGCTGTTTGTGCTTGGGAGGTGCCTTTTGGTGTGGCCATTGGTGCTGTGGCTGGTGCCTTGTGTCCCAGGGTGTGCGAGGCCAGAGCTGGAGGCAGCCTTGTGAGGTCACTTGTGCCTCTGTGCCTTGGCGGGCAGTGCTCGGGTGTTGGCTGCTGCTGGTGGTGGTGGTTGTGAGGTGACTTGTGAAGCAGTGCGTGCTAGGCCAGTGCTGGTTGCCTGGCTGCTCTTGGCAGCTGTGAGGTGAGTGCTGTGTGAGGCCATCGCAGGCATGTGTGAGTGTGGGAAGGTGCTGTTTGTGCTTGGGAGGTGCCTTTTGGTGTGGCCATTGGTGCTGTGGCTGGTGCCTTGTGTCCCAGGGTGTGCGCGGCCAGAGCTGGAGGCAGCATTGTGAGGTCACTTGTGCCTCTGTGCCTTGGCGGGCAGTGCTAGGGTGTTGGCTGCTGGTGGTGGTGGTGGTTGTGAGGTGACTTGTGAAGCAGTGCATGCTAGGCCAGTGCTGGTTGCCTGGCTGCTCTTGGCAGCTGTGAGGTGAGTGCTGCGTGAGGCCGTCGCAGGCATGTGTCAGTGTGGGAAGGTGCTGTTTGTGCTTGGGAGGTGCCTTTTGGTGTGGCCATTGGTGCTGTGGCTGGTGCCTTGTGTCCCAGGGTGTGCGAGGCGAGAGCTGAAGGCAGCATTGTGAGGTCACTTGTGCCTCTGTGCCTTGTCGGGCAGTGCTAGGGTGTTGGCTGCTGCTGGTGGTTGTGAGGTGACTTGTGAAGCAGTGCGTGCTAGGCCAGTGCTGGTTGCCTGGCTGCTCTTGGCAGCTGAGAGGTGAGTGCTGCGTGAGGCCGTCGCAGGCATGTGTCAGTGTGGGAAGGTGCTGTTTGTGCTTGGGAGGTGCCTTTTGGTGTGGCCATTGGTGCTGTGGCTGGTGCCTTCTGGCCCAGGGTGTGCGAGGCCAGAGCTGGAGGCAGCCTTGTGAGGTCACTTGTGCCTCTGTGCCTTGGCGGGCAGTGCTCGGGTGTTGTCTGCTGCTGGTGGTGGTGGTTGTGAGGTGACTTGTGAAGCAGTGCGTGCTAGGCCAGTGCTGGTGTCCTGGCTGCTCTTGGCAGCTGTGAGGTGAGTGCTGCGTGAGGCCCTGGCAGGCATGTGTCAGTGTGGGAAGGTGCTGTTTGTCCTTGGGAGGTGCCTTTTGGTGTGGCCATTGGTGCTGTGGCTGGTGCCTTGTGTCCCAGGGTGTGCGAGGCCAGAGCTGGAGGCAGCATTGTGAGGTCACTTGTGCCTCTGTGCCTTGGCGGGCAGTGCTAGGGTGTTGGCTGCCTATGGTGGTGGTGGTTGTGAGGTGACTTGTGAAGCAGTGCGTGCTAGGCCAGTGCTGGTTGCCTGGCTGCTCTTGGCAGCTGTGAGGTGAGTGCTGCGTGAGGCCCTGGCAGGCATGTGTCAGTGTGGGAAGGTGCTGTTTGTGCTTGGGAGGTGCCTTTTGGTGTGGCCATTGGTGCTGTGGCTGGTGCCTTGTGTCCCAGGGTGTGCGAGGCCAGAGCTGGAGGCAGCATTGTGAGGTCACTTGTGCCTCTGTGCCTTGGCGGGCAGTGCTCGGGTGTTGGCTGCTGCTGGTGGTGGTGGTTGTGAGGTGACTTGTGAAGCAGTGCGTGCTAGGCCAGTGCTGGTGTCCTGGCTGCTCTTGGCAGCTGTGAGGTGAGTGCTGCGTGAGGCCCTGGCAGGCATGTGTCAGTGTGGGAAGGTGCTGTTTGTGCTTGGGAGGTGCCTTTTGGTGTGGCCATTGGTGCTGTGGCTGGTGCTTTGTGTCCCAGGGTGTGCGAGGCCAGAGCTGGAGGCAGCATTGTGAGCTCACTTGTGCCTCTGTGCCTTGTCGGGCAGTGCTAGGGTGTTGGCTGCTGATGGTGGTGGTGGTTGTGAGGTGACTTGTGAAGCAGTGCGTGCTAGGCCAGTGCTGGTTGCCTGGCTGCTCTTGGCAGCTGTGAGGTGAGTGCTGCGTGAGGCCCTGGCAGGCATGTGTCAGTGTGGGAAGGTGCTGTTTGTGCTTGGGAGGTGCCTTTTGGTGTGGCCATTGGTGCTGTGGCTGGTGCCTTGTGTCCCAGGGTGTGCGAGGCGAGAGCTGGAGGCAGCATTGTGAGGTCACTTGTGCCTCTGTGCCTTGTCGGGCAGTGCTCGGGTGTTGGCTGCTGCTGGTGGTGGTGGTTGTGAGGTCACTTGTGAAGCAGTGTGTGCTAGGCCAGTGCTGGTTGCCTGGCTGCCCTTGGCAGCTGTGAGGTGAGTGCTGCGTGAGGCCGTCGCAGGCATGTGTCAGTGTGGGAAGGTGCTGTTTGTGCTTGGGAGGTGCCTTTTGGTGTGGCCATTGGTGCTGTGGCTGGTGCCTTGTGTCCCAGGGTGTGCGAGGCCAGAGCTGGAGGCAGCATTGTGAGGTCACTTGTGCCTCTGTGCCTTGGCGGGCAGTGCTCGGGTGTTGGCTGCTGGTGGTGGTGGTTGTGAGGTGACTTGTGAAGCAGTGCGTGCTAGGCCAGTGCTGGTTGCCTGGCTGCTCTTGGCAGCTGTGAGGTGAGTGCTGCGTGAGGCCGTCGCAGGCATGTGTCAGTGTGGGAAGGTGCAGTTTGTCCTTGGGAGGTGCCTTTTGGTGTGGCCATTGGTGCTGTGGCTGGTGCCTTGTGTCCCAGGGTGTGCGAGGCCAGAGCTGGAGGCAGCATTGTGAGGTCACTTGTGCCTCTGTGCCTTGTCGGGCAGTGCTAGGGTGTTGGCTGCTGCTGGTGGTTGTGAGGTGACTTGTGAAGCAGTGCGTGCTAGGCCAGTGCTGGTTGCCTGGCTGCTCTTGGCAGCTGTGAGGTGAGTGCTGCGTGAGGCCCTGGCAGGCATGTGTCAGTGTGGGAAGGTGCTGTTTGTCCTTGGGAGGTGCCTTTTGGTGTGGCCATTGGTGCTGTGGCTGGTGCCTTGTGTCCCAGGGTGTGCGAGGCCAGAGCTGGAGGCAGCATTGTGAGGTCACTTGTGCCTCTGTGCCTTGGCGGGCAGTGCTCAGGTGCTGGCTGCCTATGGTGGTGGTGGTTGTGAGGTCACTTGTGAAGCAGTGCGTGCTAGGCCAGTGCTGGTTGCCTGGCTGCTCTTGGCAGCTGTGAGGTGAGTGCTGCGTGAGGCCGTCGCAGGCATGTGTCAGTGTGGGAAGGTGCTGTTTGTGCTTGGGAGGTGCCTTTTGGTGTGGCCATTGGTGCTGTGGCTGGTGCCTTGTGTCCCAGGGTGTGCGAGGCGAGAGCTGAAGGCAGCATTGTGAGGTCACTTGTGCCTCTGTGCCTTGTCGGGCAGTGCTAGGGTGTTGGCTGCTGCTGGTGTTTGTGAGGTGACTTGTGAAGCAGTGCGTGCTAGGCCAGTGCTGGTTGCCTGGCTGCTCTTGGCAGCTGAGAGGTGAGTGCTGCGTGAGGCCCTGGCAGGCATGTGTCAGTGTGGGAAGGTGCTGTTTGTCCTTGGGAGGTGCCTTTTGGTGTGGCCATTGGTGCTGTGGCTGGTGCCTTATGGCCCAGGGTGTGCGAGGCCAGAGCTGGAGGCAGCCTTGTGAGGTCACTTGTGCCTCTGTGCCTTGGCGGGCAGTGCTCGGGTGTTGGCTGCTGCTGGTGGTGGTGGTTGTGAGGTGACTTGTGAAGCAGTGCGTGCTAGGCCAGTGCTGGTGTCCTGGCTGCTCTTGGCAGCTGTGAGGTGAGTGCTGCGTGAGGCCGTCGCAGGCATGTGTCAGTGTGGGAAGGTGCTGTTTGTGCTTGGGAGGTGCCTTTTGGTGTGGCCATTGGTGCTGTGGCTGGTGCTTTGTGTCCCAGGGTGTGCGAGGCCAGAGCTGGAGGCAGCCTTGTGAGGTCACTGGTGCCTCTGTGCCTTGGCGGGCAGTGTTAGGGTGTTGGCTGCCTATGGTGGTGGTGGTTGTGAGGTCACTTGTGAAGCAGTGCGTGCTAGGCCAGTGCTGGTTGCCTGGCTGCTCTTGGCAGCTGTGAGGTGAGTGCTGCGTGAGGCCCTGGCAGGCATGTGTCAGTGTGGGAAGGTGCTGTTTGTGCTTGGGAGGTGCCTTTTGGTGTGGCCATTGGTGCTGTGGCTGGTGCCTTGTGTCCCAGGGTGTGCGAGGCCAGAGCTGGAGGCAGCCTTGTGAGGTCACTTGTGCCTCTGTGCCTTGGCGGGCAGTGCTCGGGTGTTGGCTGCTGCTGGTGGTGGTGGTTGTGAGGTGACTTGTGAAGCAGTGCGTGCTAGGCCAGTGCTGGTGTCCTGGCTGCTCTTGGCAGCTGTGAGGTGAGTGCTGCGTGAGGCCGTCGCAGGCATGTGTCAGTGTGGGAAGGTGCTGTTTGTGCTTGGGAGGTGCCTTTTGGTGTGGCCATTGGTGCTGTGGCTGGTGCCTTGTGTCCCAGGGTGTGCGAGGCCAGAGCTGGAGGCAGCATTGTGAGGTCACTTGTGCCTGTGTGCCTTGTCGGGCAGTGCTAGGGTGTTGGCTGCTGGTAGTGGTGGTGGTTGTGAGGTGACTTGTGAAGCAGTGCATGCTAGGCCAGTGCTGGTTGCCTGGCTGCTCTTGGCAGCTGTGAGGTGAGTGCTGCGTGAGGCCGTCGCAGGCATGTGTCAGTGTGGAAAGGTGCTGTTTGTGCTTGGGAGGTGCCTTTTGGTGTGGCCATTGGTGCTGTGGCTGGTGCCTTGTGTCCCAGGGTGTGCGAGGCGAGAGCTTAAGGCAGCATTGTGAGGTCACTTGTGCCTCTGTGCCTTGTCGGGCAGTGCTAGGGTGTTGGCTGCTGCTGGTGGTTGTGAGGTGACTTGTGAAGCAGTGCGTGCTAGGCCAGTGCTGGTTGCCTGGCTGCTCTTGGCAGCTGAGAGGTGAGTGCTGCGTGAGGCCGTCGCAGGCATGTGTCAGTGTGCGAAGGTGCTGTTTGTCCTTGGGAGGTGCCTTTTGGTGTGGCCATTGGTGCTGTGGCTGGTGCTTTGTGGCCCAGGGTGTGCGAGGCCAGAGCTGGAGGCAGCATTGTGAGGTCACTTGTGCCTCTGTGCCTTGGCGGGCAGTGCTAGGGTGTTGGCTGCCTATGGTGGTGGTGGTTGTGAGGTCACTTGTGAAGCAGTGCGTGCTAGGCCAGTGCTGGTTGCCTGGCTGCTCTTGGCAGCTGTGAGGTGAGTGCTGCGTGAGGCCCTGGCAAGCATGTGTCAGTGTGGGAAGGTGCTGCTTGTGCTTGGGAGGTGCCTTTTGGTGTGGCCATTGGTGCTGTGGCTGGTGCCTTGTGTCCCAGGGTGTGCGAGGCCAGAGCTGGAGGCAGCATTGTGAGGTCACTTGTGCCTCTGTGCCTTGGCGGGCAGTGCTCAGGTGTTGGCTGCTGCTGGTGGTGGTGGTTGTGAGGTGACTTGTGAAGCAGTGCGTGCTAGGCCAGTGCTGGTTGCCTGGCTGCTCTTGGCAGCTGTGAGGTGAGTGCTGCGTGAGGCCCTGGCAGGCATGTGTCAGTGTGGGAAGGTGCTGTTTGTGCTTGGGAGGTGCCTTTTGGTGTGGCCATTGGTGCTGTGGCTGGTGCTTTGTGTCCCAGGGTGTGCGAGGCCAGAGCTGGAGGCAGCATTGTGAGCTCACTTGTGCCTCTGTGCCTTGTCGGGCAGTGCTAGGGTGTTGGCTGCTGATGGTGGTGGTGGCTGTGAGGTGACTTGTGAAGCAGTGCGTGCTAGGCCAGTGCTGGTTGCCTGGCTGCTCTTGGCAGCTGTGAGGTGAGTGCTGCGTGAGGCCGTTGCAGGCATGTGTCAGTGTGGGAAGGTGCTGTTTGTGCTTGGGAGGTGCCTTTTGGTGTGGCCATTGGTGCTGTGGCTGGTGCTTTGTGTCCCAGGGTGTGCGAGGCGAGAGCTGGAGGCAGCATTGTGAGGTCACTTGTGCCTCTGTGCCTTGTCGGGCAGTGCTCGGGTGTTGGCTGCTGCTGGTGGTGGTGGTTGTGAGGTCACTTGTGAAGCAGTGTGTGCTAGGCCAGTGCTGGTTGCCTGGCTGCCCTTGGCAGCTGTGAGGTGAGTGCTGCGTGAGGCCGTCGCAGGCATGTGTCAGTGTGGGAAGGTGCTGTTTGTGCTTGGGAGGTGCCTTTTGGTGTGGCCATTGGTGCTGTGGCTGGTGCCTTGTGTCCCAGGGTGTGCGAGGCCAGAGCTGGAGGCAGCATTGTGAGGTCACTTGTGCCTCTGTGCCTTGTCGGGCAGTGCTCGGGTGTTGGCTGCTGGTGGTGGTGGTTGTGAGGTGACTTGTGAAGCAGTGCGTGCTAGGCCAGTGCTGGTCGCCTGGCTGCTCTTGGCAGCTGTGAGGTGAGTGCTGCGTGAGGCCATCGCAGGCATGTGTCAGTGTGGGAAGGTGCAGTTTGTCCTTGGGAGGTGCCTTTTGGTGTGGCCATTGGTGCTGTGGCTGGTGCCTTGTGTCCCAGGGTGTGCGAGGCCAGAGCTGGAGGCAGCATTGTGAGGTCACTTGTGCCTCTGTGCCTTGTCGGGCAGTGCTAGGGTGTTGGCTGCTGCTGGTGGTTGTGAGGTGACTTGTGAAGCAGTGCGTGCTAGGCCAGTGCTGGTTGCCTGGCTGCTCTTGGCAGCTGTGAGGTGAGTGCTGCGTGAGGCCCTCGCAGGCATGTGTCAGTGTGGGAAGGTGCTGTTTGTGCTTGGGAGGTGCCTTTTGGTGTGGCCATTGGTGCTGTGGCTGGTGCTTTGTGGCCCAGGGTGTGCGAGGCCAGAGCTGGAGGCAGCCTTGTGAGGTCACTTGTGCCTCTGTGCCTTGTCGGGCAGTGCTAGGGTGTTGGCTGCCTATGGTGGTGGTGGTTGTGAGGTCACTTGTGAAGCAGTGCGTGCTAGGCCAGTGCTGGTTGCCTGGCTGCTCTTGGCAGCTGTGAGGTGAGTGCTGCGTGAGGCCCTGGCAGGCATGTGTCAGTGTGGGAAGGTGCTGTTTGTGCTTGGGAGGTGCCTTTTGGTGTGGCCATTGGTGCTGTGGCTGGTGCCTTGTGTCCCAGGGTGTGCGAGGGCAGAGCTGGAGGCAGCATTGTGAGGTCACTTGTGCCTCTGTGCCTTGGCGGGCAGTGCTCAGGTGTTGGCTGCCTATGGTGGTGGTGGTTGTGAGGTGACTTGTGAAGCAGTGCGTGCTAGGCCAGTGCTGGTTGCCTGGCTGCTCTTGGCAGCTGAGAGGTGAGTGCTGCGTGAGGCCCTGGCAGGCATGTGTCAGTGTGGGAAGGTGCTGTTTGTCCTTGGGAGGTGCCTTTTGGTGTGGCCATTGGTGCTGTGGCTGGTGCCTTGTGTCCCAGGGTGTGCGAGGCCAGAGCTGGAGGCAGCCTTGTGAGGTCACTTGTGCCTCTGTGCCTTGGCGGGCAGTGCTCGGGTGTTGGCTGCTGCTGGTGGTGGTGGTTGTGAGGTGACTTGTGAAGCAGTGCGTGCTAGGCCAGTGCTGGTGTCCTGGCTGCTCTTGGCAGCTGTGAGGTGAGTGCTGCGTGAGGCCGTCGCAGGCATGTGTCAGTGTGGGAAGGTGCTGTTTGTGCTTGGGAGGTGCCTTTTGGTGTGGCCATTGGTGCTGTGGCTGGTGCCTTGTGTCCCAGGGTGTGCGAGGCGAGAGCTGAAGGCAGCATTGTGAGGTCACTTGTGCCTCTGTGCCTTGTCGGGCAGTGCTAGGGTGTTGGCTGCTGCTGGTGGTTGTGAGGTGACTTGTGAAGCAGTGCGTGCTAGGCCAGTGCTGGTTGCCTGGCTGCTCTTGGCAGCTGTGAGGTGAGTGCTGCGTGAGGCCCTGGCAGGCATGTGTCAGTGTGGGAAGGTGCTGTTTGTGCTTGGGAGGTGCCTTTTGGTGTGGCCATTGGTGCTGTGGCTGGTGCCTTGTGTCCCAGGGTGTGCGAGGCCAGAGCTGGAGGCAGCATTGTGAGGTCACTTGTGCCTCTGTGCCTTGGCGGGCAGTGCTCAGGTGTTGGCTGCTGGTGGTGGTGGTGGTTGTGAGGTGACTTGTGAAGCAGTGCGTGCTAGGCCAGTGCTGGTTGCCTGGCTGCTCTTGGCAGCTGTGAGGTGAGTGCTGCGTGAGGCCCTGGCAGGCATGTGTCAGTGTGGGAAGGTGCTGTTTGTGCTTGGGAGGTGCCTTTTGGTGTGGCCATTGGTGCTGTGGCTGGTGCTTTGTGTCCCAGGGTGTGCGAGGCCAGAGCTGGAGGCAGCATTGTGAGCTCACTTGTGCCTCTGTGCCTTGTCGGGCAGTGCTAGGGTGTTGGCTGCTGATGGTGGTGGTGGCTGTGAGGTGACTTGTGAAGCAGTGCGTGCTAGGCCAGTGCTGGTTGCCTGGCTGCTCTTGGCAGCTGTGAGGTGAGTGCTGCGTGAGGCCGTTGCAGGCATGTGTCAGTGTGGGAAGGTGCTGTTTGTGCTTGGGAGGTGCCTTTTGGTGTGGCCATTGGTGCTGTGGCTGGTGCCTTGTGTCCCAGGGTGTGCGAGGCGAGAGCTGGAGGCAGCATTGTGAGGTCACTTGTGCCTCTGTGCCTTGTCGGGCAGTGCTCGGGTGTTGGCTGCTGCTGGTGGTGGTGGTTGTGAGGTCACTTGTGAAGCAGTGTGTGCTAGGCCAGTGCTGGTTGCCTGGCTGCCCTTGGCAGCTGTGAGGTGAGTGCTGCGTGAGGCCGTCGCAGGCATGTGTCAGTGTGGGAAGGTGCTGTTTGTGCTTGGGAGGTGCCTTTTGGTGTGGCCATTGGTGCTGTGGCTGGTGCCTTGTGTCCCAGGGTGTGCGAGGCCAGAGCTGGAGGCAGCATTGTGAGGTCACTTGTGCCTCTGTGCCTTTTCGGGCAGTGCTCGGGTGTTGGCTGCTGGTGGTGGTGGTTGTGAGGTGACTTGTGAAGCAGTGCGTGCTAGGCCAGTGCTGGTGTCCTGGCTGCTCTTGGCAGCTGTGAGGTGAGTGCTGCGTGAGGCCGTCGCAGGCATGTGTCAGTGTGGGAAGGTGCTGTTTGTCCTTGGGAGGTGCCTTTTGGTGTGGCCATTGGTGCTGTGGCTGGTGCCTTGTGTCCCAGGGTGTGCGAGGCCAGAGCTGGAGGCAGCATTGTGAGGTCACTTGTGCCTGTGTGCCTTGTCGGGCAGTGCTAGGGTGTTGGCTGCTGGTAGTGGTGGTGGTTGTGAGGTGACTTGTGAAGCAGTGCATGCTAGGCCAGTGCTGGTTGCCTGGCTGCTCTTGGCAGCTGTGTGGTGAGTGCTGCGTGAGGCCGTCGCAGGCATGTGTCAGTGTGGGAAGGTGCTGTTTGTGCTTGGGAGGTGCCTTTTGGTGTGGCCATTGGTGCTGTGGCTGGTGCCTTGTGTCCCAGGGTGTGCGAGGCGAGAGCTGAAGGCAGCATTGTGAGGTCACTTGTGCCTCTGTGCCTTGTCGGGCAGTGCTAGGGTGTTGGCTGCTGCTGGTGGTTGTGAGGTGACTTGTGAAGCAGTGCGTGCTAGGCCAGTGCTGGTTGCCTGGCTGCTCTTGGCAGCTGTGAGGTGAGTGCTGCGTGAGGCCCTGGCAGGCATGTGTCAGTGTGGGAAGGTGCTGTTTGTCCTTGGGAGGTGCCTTTTGGTGTGGCCATTGGTGCTGTGGCTGGTGCTTTGTGGCCCAGGGTGTGCGAGGCCAGAGCTGGAGGCAGCCTTGTGAGGTCACTTGTGCCTCTGTGCCTTGGCGGGCAGTGCTCAGGTCTTGGCTGCCTATGGTGGTGGTGGTTGTGAGGTCACTTGTGAAGCAGTGCGTGCTAGGCCAGTGCTGGTTGCCTGGCTGCTCTTGGCAGCTGTGAGGTGAGTGCTGCGTGAGGCCCTGGCAGGCATGTGTCAGTGTGGGAAGGTGCTGTTTGTGCTTGGGAGGTGCCTTTTGGTGTGGCCATTGGTGCTGTGGCTGGTGCCTTGTGTCCCAGGGTGTGCGAGGCCAGAGCTGGAGGCAGCATTGTGAGGTCACTTGTGCCTCTGTGCCTTGGCGGGCAGTGCTCAGGTGTTGGCTGCTGGTGGTGGTGGTGGTTGTGAGGTGACTTGTGAAGCAGTGCGTGCTAGGCCAGTGCTGGTTGCCTGGCTGCTCTTGGCAGCTGTGAGGTGAGTGCTGCGTGAGGCCCTGGCAGGCATGTGTCAGTGTGGGAAGGTGCTGTTTGTGCTTGGGAGGTGCCTTTTGGTGTGGCCATTGGTGCTGTGGCTGGTGCTTTGTGTCCCAGGGTGTGCGAGGCCAGAGCTGGAGGCAGCATTGTGAGCTCACTTGTGCCTCTGTGCCTTGTCGGGCAGTGCTAGGGTGTTGGCTGCTGATGGTGGTGGTGGCTGTGAGGTGACTTGTGAAGCAGTGCGTGCTAGGCCAGTGCTGGTTGCCTGGCTGCTCTTGGCAGCTGTGAGGTGAGTGCTGCGTGAGGCCGTTGCAGGCATGTGTCAGTGTGGGAAGGTGCTGTTTGTGCTTGGGAGGTGCCTTTTGGTGTGGCCATTGGTGCTGTGGCTGGTGCCTTGTGTCCCAGGGTGTGCGAGGCGAGAGCTGGAGGCAGCATTGTGAGGTCACTTGTGCCTCTGTGCCTTGTCGGGCAGTGCTCGGGTGTTGGCTGCTGCTGGTGGTGGTGGTTGTGAGGTCACTTGTGAAGCAGTGTGTTCTAGGCCAGTGCTGGTTGCCTGGCTGCCCTTGGCAGCTGTGAGGTGAGTGCTGCGTGAGGCCGTCGCAGGCATGTGTCAGTGTGGGAAGGTGCTGTTTGTGCTTGGGAGGTGCCTTTTGGTGTGGCCATTGGTGCTGTGGCTGGTGCCTTGTGTCCCAGGGTGTGCGAGGCCAGAGCTGGAGGCAGCATTGTGAGGTCACTTGTGCCTCTGTGCCTTGTCGGGCAGTGCTCGGGTGTTGGCTGCTGGTGGTGGTGGTTGTGAGGTGACTTGTGAAGCAGTGCGTGCTAGGCCAGTGCTGGTTGCCTGGCTGCTCTTGGCAGCTGTGAGGTGAGTGCTGCGTGAGGTCCTGGCAGGCATGTGTCAGTGTGGGAAGTTGCTGTTTGTGCTTGGGAGGTGCCTTTTGGTGTGGCCATTGGTGCTGTGGCTGGTGCCTTGTGTCCCAGGGTGTGCGAGGCCAGAGCTGGAGGCAGCATTGTGAGGTCACTTGTGCCTCTGTGCCTTGTCGGGCAGTGCTAGGGTGTTGGCTGCTGCTGGTGGTTGTGAGGTGACTTGTGAAGCAGTGCGTGCTAGGCCAGTGCTGGTTGCCTGGCTGCTCTTGGCAGCTGTGAGGTGAGTGCTGCGTGAGGCCCTGGCAGGCATGTGTCAGTGTGGGAAGGTGCTGTTTGTCCTTGGGAGGTGCCTTTTGGTGTGGCCATTGGTGCTGTGGCTGGTGCTTTGTGGCCCAGGGTGTGCGAGGCCAGAGCTGGAGGCAGCCTTGTGAGGTCACTTGTGCCTCTGTGCCTTGGCGGGCAGTGCTCAGGTGTTGGCTGCCTATGGTGGTGGTGGTTGTGAGGTGACTTGTGAAGCAGTGCGTGCTAGGCCAGTGCTGGTTGCCTGGCTGCTCTTGGCAGCTGTGAGGTGAGTGCTGCGTGAGGCCGTCTCAGGCATGTGTCAGTGTGGAAAGGTGCTGTTTGTCCTTGGGAGGTACCTTCTGGTGTGGCCATTGGTGCTGTGGCTGGTGCCTTGTGGCCCAGGGTGTGTGAGGCCACAGCTGGAGGCAGCATTGTGAGGTCACTTGTGCCTCTGTGCCTTGGCGGGCAGTGCTCGGGTGTTGGCTGCTGGTGGTGGTGGTGGTTGTGAGGTGACTTGTGAAGCAGTGCGTGCTAGGCCAGTGCTGGTTGCCTGGCTGCTCTTGGCAGCTGTGAGGTGAGTGCTGCGTGAGGCCCTGGCAGGCATGTGTCAGTGTGGGAAGGTGCTGTTTGTGCTTGGGAGGTGCCTTTTGGTGTGGCCATTGGTGCTGTGGCTGGTGCCTTGTGTCCCAGGGTGTGCGAGGCCAGAGCTGGAGGCAGCATTGTGAGGTCACTTGTGCCTCTGTGCCTTGTCGGGCAGTGCTAGGGTGTTGGCTGCTGGTGGTGGTTGTGAGGTGACTTGTGAAGCAGTGCATGCTAGGCCAGTGCTGGTTGCCTGGCTGCTCTTGGCAGCTGTGAGGTGAGTGCTGCGTGAGGCCCTGGCAGGCATGTGTCAGTGTGGGAAGGTGCTGTTTGTGCTTGGGAGGTGCCTTTTGGTGTGGCCATTGGTGCTGTGGCTGGTGCCTTGTGTCCCAGGGTGTGCGAGGCCAGAGCTGGAGGCAGCCTTGTGAGGTCACTTGTGCCTCTGTGCCTTGTCGGGCAGTGCTAGGGTGTTGGCTGCCTATGGTGGTGGTGGTTGTGAGGTGACTTGTGAAGCAGTGCGTGCTAGGCCAGTGCTGGTTGCCTGGCTGCTCTTGGCAGCTGTGAGGTGAGTGCTGCGTGAGGCCCTGGCAGGCATGTGTCAGTGTGGGAAGGTGCTGTTTGTCCTTGGGAGGTACCTTCTGGTGTGGCCATTGGTGCTGTGGCTGGTGCCTTGTTGTCCAGGGTGTGTGAGGCCACAGCTGGAGGCAGCATTGTGAGGTCACTTATGCCACTGTGCCTTGTCGGGCAGTGCTCGGGTGTTGGCTGCTGCTGGTGGTGGTGGTTGTGAGGTCACTTGTGAAGCAGTGTGTGCTAGGCCAGTGCTGGTTGCCTGGCTGCTCTTGGCAGCTGTGAGGTGAGTGCTGCGTGAGGCCCTGGCAGGCATGTGTCAGTGTGGGAAGGTGCTGTTTGTCCTTGGGAGGTGCCTTTTGGTGTGGCCATTGGTGCTGTGGCTGGTGCCTTGTGTCCCAGGGTGTGCGAGGGCAGAGCTGGAGGCAGCATTGTGAGGTCACTTGTGCCTCTGTGCCTTGGCGGGCAGTGCTCAGGTGTTGGCTGCCTATGGTGGTGGTGGTTGTGAGGTGACTTGTGAAGCAGTGCGTGCTAGGCCAGTGCTGGTTGCCTGGCTGCTCTTGGCAGCTGTGAGGTGAGTGCTGCGTGAGGCCCTGGCAGGCATGTGTCAGTGTGGGAAGGTGCTGTTTGTGCTTGGGAGGTGCCTTTTGGTGTGGCCATTGGTGCTGTGGCTGGTGCCTTGTGTCCCAGGGTGTGCGAGGCCAGAGCTGGAGGCAGCATTGTGAGGTCACTTGTGCCTCTGTGCCTTGTCGGGCAGTGCTAGGGTGTTGGCTGCTGGTGGTGGTTGTGAGGTGACTTGTGAAGCAGTGCATGCTAGGCCAGTGCTGGTTGCCTGGCTGCTCTTGGCAGCTGTGAGGTGAGTGCTGCGTGAGGCCCTGGCAGGCATGTGTCAGTGTGGGAAGGTGCTGTTTGTGCTTGGGAGGTGCCTTTTGGTGTGGCCATTGGTGCTGTGGCTGGTGCCTTGTGTCCCAGGGTGTGCGAGGCCAGAGCTGGAGGCAGCATTGTGAGGTCACTTGTGCCTCTGTGCCTTGGCGGGCAGTGCTAGGGTGTTGGCTGCCTATGGTGGTGGTGGTTGTGAGGTCACTTGTGAAGCAGTGCGTGCTAGGCCAGTGCTGGTTGCCTGGCTGCTCTTGGCAGCTGTGAGGTGAGTGCTGCGTGAGGCCCTGGCAGGCATGTGTCAGTGTGGGAAGGTGCTGTTTGTCCTTGGGAGGTACCTTCTGGTGTGGCCATTGGTGCTGTGGCTGGTTCCTTGTTGCCCAGGGTGTGTGAGGCCACAGCTGGAGGCAGCATTGTGAGGTCACTTATGCCACTGTGCCTTGTCGGGCAGTGCTCGGGTGTTGGCTGCTGCTGGTGGTGGTGGTTGTGAGGTCACTTGTGAAGCAGTGTGTGCTAGGCCAGTGCTGGTTGCCTGGCTGCCCTTGGCAGCTGTGAGGTGAGTGCTGCGTGAGGCCCTGGCAGGCATGTGTCAGTGTGGGAAGGTGCTGTTTGTGCTTGGGAGGTGCCTTTTGGTGTGGCCATTGGTGCTGTGGCTGGTGCTTTGTGTCCCAGGGTGTGCGAGGCCAGAGCTGGAGGCAGCATTGTGAGGTCACTTGTGCCTCTGTGCCTTGGCGGGCATTGCTAGGGTGTTGGCTGCTGCTGGTGGTTGTGAGGTGACTTGTGAAGCAGTGCGTGCTAGGCCGTTGCTAGTTGCCTGGCTGCTCTTGGCAGCTGTGAGGTGAGTGCTGCGTGAGGCCGTTACAGGCATGGGTCAGTGTGGGAAGGTGCTGTTTGTCCTTGGGAGGTGCCTTTTGGTGTGGCCATTGGTGCTGTGGCTGGTGCCTTGTGTCCCAGGGTGTGAGAGGGCAGAGCTGGAGGCAGCATTGTGAGCTCACTTGTGCCTCTGTGCCTTGTTGGGGAGTGCTTGGGTGTTGGCTGCTGCTGGTGGTGGTGGTTGTGAGGTGACTTGTGAAGCAGTGCGTGCTAGGCCAGTGCTGGTTGCCTGGCTGCTCTTGGCAGCTGTGAGGTGAGTGCTGCGTGAGGCCCTGGCAGGCATGTGTCAGTGTGGGAAGGTGCTGTTTGTCCTTGGGTGGTGCCTTTTGGTGTGGCCATTGGTGCTGTGGCTGGTGCCTTGTGTCCCAGGGTGTGCGAGGCCAGAGCTGGAGGCAGCATTGTGAGGTCACTTGTGCCTGTGTGCCTTGGCAGGCAGTGCTAGGGTGTTGGCTGCCTATGCTGGTGGTTGTGAGGTGACTTGTGAAGCAGTGCGTGCTAGGCCAGTGCTGGTTGCCTGGCTGCTCTTGGCAGCTGTGAGGTGAGTGCTGCGTGAGGCCCTGGCAGGCATGTGTCAGTGTGGGAAGGTGCTGTTTGTGCTTGGGAGGTGCCTTTTGGTGTGGCCATTGGTGCTGTGGCTGGTGCCTTGTGGTAGGCGACACGGGGCGCTGCGGAAGATCACGGGATGTGACGTCCCGACGAGGCAGGGCTAAGACAGGAAAAGATAGTGCGAGCGCGTATATAAAGAATTGTAACGACGCAATAAACGCCATTTGCCGCATCCTCCCTAGGGAGTCAGTGTGGTGTGGCCCAGGGGCGGGCGGGGTTGCGGGCTCCTGACCTCACCCTAACTCTGGGTATTGTTGCGACGGCAACAAAGTGGTGACCCCGACGTGATAGGGTGAGGGTAGTCGCCGGGGCGACGGGGGTGGCGCCAGACAGACGATGGAAGCGGTGATTAAGGTAATTCAAATGTGCGCGAAGGAATGGGGAACTTCTGTGAAGTCAAGCGCAATTTCGGCGTGTGTTGAACGCCTAATCCAGGAGGGTGCTGTACAGCGTCCTGCTGACATTCTTATCTCATCAAATTGGCCTCGGTGCTCCGAGGTGTTAGCGGAGCGGACTATGTCCGGCCACTCGGGAAAAGATCTTAAGGCTTGGGGTGTTGTGCTTACCCTGCTTCGCCGAGCGCGGGAGGAGCAGGAGGCTTGGCAGGCAGCACGGGGCTTGCTGTATGACTCGCAGCCGCAGGGCACCCAAACGGGGGACCCCTCGAACTCGCCGGGGGTATCCAAATCGGTGATGCAAGCGGCTGATAGCGCCGATGAGGACCATTTGTCCCCATTGGAGCCACAAGTTCTGCCGGTGCAGCCCGTGTCAGCTGCAGCGCCGCAAACGTGTAACCCTACACCTCCTAGTTATCCTTGGGAGGAGTTGCGAGCCGCCCATTACACTCCGGGCGAGGGAGGATTGCCTCCTGTCCAGGAAGAGCCTGAGAGTGAGGCAGACGCCTCACTTCCATCAGCCCCCATCGACAGGCGTCCGGTAGTGTCTGCTGACGAATGGCTACCGGGGTGCTTGATTAAACGAACGTGGAAAGACACGGAGACAGCGGGAGGAGAGGGAGATAGGACAAGAACTGACACAGACGCCTCGCGTCCATCGGTGCCCATCGACAGGCGTCCGGTAGTGTCTGCTGACGAATGGCTACCGGGGTGCTTGATTAAACGAACGTGGAAAGACACGGAGACAGCGGGAGGAGAGGGAGATAGGACAAGAACTGACACAGACGCCTCGCGTCCATCGGTGCCCATCGACAGGCGTCCGGTAGTGTCTGCTGACGAATGGCTACCGGGGTGCTTGATTAAACGAACGTGGAAAGACACGGAGACAGCGGGAGGAGAGGGAGATAGGACAAGAACTGACACAGACGCCTCGCGTCCATCGGTGCCCATCGACAGGCGTCCGGTAGTGTCTGCTGACGAATGGCTACCGGGGTGCTTGATTAAACGAACGTGGAAAGACACGGAGACAGCGGGAGGAGAGGGAGATAGGACAAGAACTGACACAGACGCCTCGCGTCCATCGGCGCCCATCGACAGGCGTCCGGTAGTGTCTGCTGACGAATGGCTACCGGGGTGCTTGATTAAACGAACGTGGAGAGACACGGGGACAGCGGGAGGAGAGGGAGATAGGACAGAAGCTGACACAGACGCCTCGCTTCCATCAGCCCCCATCGACAGGCGTCCGGTGGTGCCTGCCGACGAATGGCTACCGGGGTGCTTGATTAAACCTAATTGGGGAGCCGAGGGAGCACCGGGGGGAGAGAGGAGCAGGACAGAAGCTGATGCAGACATACAGAAGTTAACGGAGCAGTTGCAGCGTATGCGCGGTCCATCAGCGGATGCGCACTCGCCAGAGCGACAGGATGTGGGCACAACGAGGGCGGGGGGTGAAGGAGAATGGAAAGAACAACAGGACGTGGGGAGAGGTGGTAGTCAAGACAACCCAGGCAGTCAAGGCCACTCAGAACTTAGCTCAGACATGCGCAAGGTGCTCGAGGTGCTGCAACGATTGGAGGAAGAAGTTGGGAGGCAGAAACGTATAGTGCAGCAAGGGGGTGGGAAGCGAAGCAGTGAGACAATCCAGCTGCCCAATTGGGACCTTGTTGCTAAAAATGTGTTGCTATCTGGTTTGGCCGTCCGCCCGGGAGCAGCAGTACAGATGTTCCCTGTGACTATAACCACAGCGGGGATGGAGTGGCGGCCTTGGGATGCTAAAGTGATTACACAATTGATTAAAACAAAGGCAGAACACGGCCTGAATCACCCGCTCACGCAGGCAATGCTTGATAACCTGTTGGGTGCAGGCCCGGCCACCCCGGCGGATTGTCGCCAATTAGCGCAGATGATTTTAACACCGACTGAGAATGTCCTGTGGAAAGAGCAGTGGGCGAGTAGGCTACATCAAACGTTGATACAGGCGACGCAAGATCCACAGAGCCCCCTCAGGCACTCCACTTTGGGGCGCCTGAAAGGGTCTGATGCAGGGCTAACCGCCCAACAGCAAGCGGCCAGTCTACGGACTGCAGAATTGAACGCCACAGCGCGGGCAGCCCGTGAAGCGTTCAATGATCTGCAGCGTTATGTGAAACCCCCCGAACCATGGACACAGGTGAAGCAAGGATTAACGGAAAATTTTGTCGATTTTTGCAACCGTTTGCAGGCCTCCCTAGAATCGGCAGCAACCTTGCCGGGGGAGGCCAAGAACGCAGTTATGCTGGAGTGTATTCGTCAGCAGGGCAATGAGCAGACTAAGAGCGCACTGCTCACGGCGCCAAAAGGAGCGTCGATAGGGGCAACCATAAAGCATGTCTTGGAGCATGCCCAGAATGTGCATAGTGCATTTGTGCCCCACTCTAGTGTGCTAGCGGCCATGATAACAAAGATGCAGACGGCCGCTCTGCGTATGTTCGGTACCGAACCCTCCACTCTCTGGCTCCCGTATAAAACCCAGTGCTGGGAGGAGCAATTATGCAACCAAAAAAAAAAAAAAAAAAAAAAATAGTGCTAGCTTTAGAAGGATACCCTGGGAAGATACGATGTGGGCCAACGCTCCAAGGTTGGACTCACTTGCGCATTATTCACCCATCCGCGTCAGTCCGAGTACTGACGCAACCTCAACCAGGCCTGACAGTCTTTACAGATGCCTCGTCACAAACGGGCCGAGCGGTAGTAGTATGGCAAGACAAGGGTGAATGGCAGTCTGTTTCTGCCCAAGATACCGCTCAATCAGTACAATTTTTGGAGGCAAAAGCCGTGTGCCTGGCTCTCGACTTACCGTATGAGGGCCATGTAAACATTGTCACAGATTCTATGTTTGTCTTTAAGCTCCTGGCCTCCATGGCCACGCCCGGCTGGGCGGGCACGGATATTGCCTGTATGCTTGAGAACCATCTACAGGATCGCGGAAGTACTGTGTCCATATTACATATAAAGAGCCATACCAATGTCCCTGGATACTACCAAAGGGGTAACGCAGTGGCAGACCAAGCCGCGACGCGGGTGTACACCCTTCAGGACGCGCGCGCACTCCATGACCACTTTCACATAGGTGCACGTGGACTAGCCAAATCGTGCAACATTTCCATTTCAGACGCAAGAGCAGTGGTAGCCACCTGCCCATACTGTCAACATAGCCCTTTGTGGGGGGCGGGAGTTAACCCTCGAGGTCTACAGCCTAACCAGATCTGGCAAACTGACTTTACCTGGTATGCGCCCTTCCAACCGCAAGCGTGGCTTGCCGTCACCATTGATACGGCCAGCACGTACCTTGTGGCTACCTGTCACCGTAAAGCAACCGCCAAAGCCGCACAATCGCATTGGGAAACAACAATCGCTGTCTTGGGACTTCCTGAGGTCATCAAAACAGACAATGGAGCCGCATTTGTTGCTCATAGTTCCCGGGAGTGGGCCAACAAATGGGGCATCCAATTAAAACAGGGAATTCCATATAACAGCCAAGGTCAGGCCATAGTCGAACGTACCCATCAAGTTCTGAAGCAACGCTTACGGGCGCTTGGGGAGGGGGACGGATTGGGCATAGGTGGGAAGCGTGTCCCCTTACCCCTCCAGGCCAACCTTTTAGCTCGCGCACTATTTGGCCTGAATCATTTTGTGCGCGGGGAAAATCGAAATGCTCCGGTCGACAAACATTGGGCCAAAGCAGCGGTGGAAGACGGCCCTCCAGTCAGGGTTCGAGATCCTGAGTCAGGGGTCTGGGAGGATGGTTGGACCTTTATAACAGGAGGAAGAGGATACGCGGCGATCCGCAAGGGAGAGGCAATACGCTGGGTACCAGCGCGGTGGATACGTCCTGATGTCCATCAATAATACTCACCTTAGTTCTCAAGTGTCTTTTGCAGGTTCCGTAAGGAGGAAATACGTTCTTGTGACCGGCTGATATCATGAGAGCAGCGTCGCGGGAAAGAGAATGATGCCGAGTTCACAAGGATTGGGAGTTGCTATGCACGCTTAGCTTTGCTTTAGGGCTTTCACACTGGCTTGAGAATTACAAGGCTGCAGCCCGCTTACAGCACTGGCATCCCTGGCCTTGCCGCATGTGTATGCAGCTTGCGGCGTACAATTAATGAGTTACGGCGTCCTCACTCTGGGTATCAACGTCTCCTGATGATTCAAGAAACAACGACTGTATTGTAGCATGGAGAGGGGGACTTGTGGTAGGCGACACGGGGCGCTGCGGAAGATCACGGGATGTGACGTCCCGACGAGGCAGGGCTAAGACAGGAAAAGACAGTGCGAGCGCGTATATAAAGAATTGTAACGACGCAATAAACGCCATTTGCCGCATCCTCCCTAGGGAGTCAGTGTGGTGTGGCCCAGGGGCGGGCGGGGTTGCGGGCTCCTGACCTCACCCTAACTCTGGGTATTGTTGCGACGGCAACATGCCTTGTGGCCCAGGGTGTGCGAGGCCAGAGCTGGAGGCAGCATTGTGAGGTCACTTGTGCCTCTGTGCCTTGTCGGGCAGTGCTAGGGTGTTGGCTGCCTATGGTGGTGGTGGTTGTGAGGTGACTTGTGAAGGAGTGCGTGCTAGGCCAGTGCTGGTAGCCTGGGTGCTCGTGGCAGCTGAGAGGTGAGTGCTTCGTGAGGCCCTGGCAGGCATGTGTCAGTGTGGGAAGGTGCTGTTTGTCCTTGGGAGGTGCCTTTTGGTGTGGCCATTGGTGCTGTGGCTGGTGCCTTGTGTCCCAGGGTGTGCGAGGCGAGAGCTGAAGGCAGCATTGTGAGGTCACTTGTGCCTCTGTGCCTTGGCGGGCAGTGCTCGGGTGTTGGCTGCTGCTGGTGGTTGTGAGGTGACTTGTGAAGCAGTGCGTGCTAGGCCAGTGCTGGTTGCCTGGCTGCTCTTGGCAGCTGTGAGGTGAGTGCTGCGTGAGGCCCTGGCAGGCATGTCTCAGTGTGGGAAGGTGCTGTTTGTCCTTGGGAGGTGCCTTTTGGTGTGGCCATTGGTGCTGTGGCTGGTGCCTTGTGTCCCAGGGTGTGCGAGGCCAGAGCTGGAGGCAGCATTGTGAGGTCACTTGTGCCTCTGTGCCTTGGCGGGCAGTGCTCGGGTGTTGGCTGCTGGTGGTGGTGGTGGTTGTGAGGTGACTTGTGAAGCAGTGCGTGCTAGGCCAGTGCTGGTTGCCTGGCTGCTCTTGGCAGCTGTGAGGTGAGTGCTGCGTGAGGCCGTCGCAGGCATGTGTCAGTGTGGGAAGGTGCTGTTTGTCCTTGGGAGGTGCCTTTTGGTGTGGCCATTGGTGCTGTGGCTGGTGCTTTGTGGCCCAGGGATTGTGAGGCCAGAGCTGGAGGCAGCATTGTGAGGTCACTTGTGCCTGTGTGCCTTGTCGGGCAGTGCTAGGGTGTTGTCTGCTGCTGGTGGTGGTGGTTGTGAGGTCACTTGTGAAGCAGTGCGTGCTAGGCCAGTGCTGGTTGCCTGGGTGCTCGTGGCAGCTGTGAGGTGAGTGCTGCGTGAGGCCCTGGCAGGCATGTGTGAGTGTGGGAAGGTGCTGTTTGTGCTTGGGAGGTGCCTTTTGTTGTGGCCATTGGTGCTGTGGCTGGTGCCTTGTGTCCCAGGGTGTGCGAGGCCAGAGCTGGAGGCAGCATTGTGAGGTCACTTGTGCCTCTTTGCCTTGGCGGGCAGTGCTAGGGTGTTGGCTGCTGCTGGTGGTGGTGGTTGTGAGGTGACTTGTGAAGCAGTGCGTGCTAGGCCAGTGCTGGTTGCCTGGCTGCTCTTGGCAGCTGTGAGGTGAGTGCTGCGTGAGGCCATCGTAGGCATGTGTCAGTGTGGGAAGGTGCTGTTTGTGCTTGGGAGGTGCCTTTTGTGTGGCCATTGGTGCTGTGGCTGGTGCCTTGTGTCCCAGGGTGTGCGAGGCCAGAGCTGGAGGCAGCATTGTGAGGTCACTTGTGCCTGTGTGCCTTGGCGGGCAGTGCTCGGGTGTTGGCTGCTGCTGGTGGTGGTGGTTGTGAGGTGACTTGTGAAGCAGTGCGTGCTAGGCCAGTGCTGGTTGCCTGCTGCTCTTGGCAGCTGTGAGGTGAGTGCTGCGTGAGGCCCTGGCAGGCATGTGTCAGTGTGGGAAGGTGCTGTTTGTCCTTGGGAGGTGCCTTTTGGTGTGGCCATTGGTGCTGTGGCTGGTGCCTTGTGTCCCAGGGTGTGAGAGGCCAGAGCTGGAGGCAGCATTGTGAGGTCACTTGTGCCTCTGTGCCTTGTCGGTCAGTGCTCGGGTGTTGGCTGCTGCTGGTGGTGGTGGTTGTGAGGTGACTTGTGAAGCAGTGCGTGCTAGGCCGTTGCTAGTTTCCTGGCTGCTCTTGGCAGCTGTGAGGTGAGTGCTGTGTGAGTCCGTCGCAGGCATGTGTCAGTGTGGGAAGGTGCTGTTTGTCCTTGGGATGTGCCTTTTGGTGTGGCCATTAGTGCTGTGGCTGGTGCCTTGTGTCCCAGGGCGTGCGAGGCCAGAGCTGGAGGCAGCATTGTGAGGTCACTTGTGCCTCTGTGCCTTGTCGGGCAGTGCTCGGGTGTTGGCTGCTGCTGGTGGTGGTGGTTGTGAGGTGACTTGTGAAGCAGTGCGTGCTAGGCCAGTGCTGGTTGCCTGGCTGCTCTTGGCAGCTGTGAGGTGAGTGCTGTGTGAGGCCGTCATAGGCATGTGTCAGTGTGGGAAGGTGCTGTTTGTCCTTGGGAGGTGCCTTTTTGTGTGGCCATTGGTGCTGTGGCTGGTGCTTTGTTGCCCAGGGTGTGCGAGGCCAGAGCTGGAGGCAGCATTGTGAGGTCACTTGTGCCTCTGTGCCTTGTCGGGCAGTGCTCGGGTGTTGGCTGCTGCTGGTGGTGGTGGTTGTGAGGTGACTTGTGAAGCAGTGCGTGCTAGGCCAGTGCTGGTTGCCTGGCTGCTCTTGGCAGCTGTGAGGTGAGTGCTGCGTGAGGCCGTCGCAGGCATGTGTCAATGTGGGAAGGTGCTGTTTGTGCTTGGGAGGTGCCTTTTGGTGTGGCCATTGGTGCTGTGGCTGGTGCCTTGTGTCCCAGGGTGTGCAAGGCCAGAGCTGGAGGCAGCATTGTGAGGTCACTTGTGCCTCTTTGCCTTGGCGGGCAGTGCTCGGGTGTTGGCTGCTGCTGGTGGTGGTGGTTGTGAGGTCACTTGTGAAGCAGTGCGTGCTAGGCCAGTGCTGGTTGCCTGGCTGCTCTTGGCAGCTGTGAGGTGAGTGCTGTGTGAGTCCGTCGCAGGCATGTGTCAGTGTGGGAAGGTGCTGTTTGTGCTTGGGAGGTGCCTTTTTGTGTGGCCATTGGTGCTGTGGCTGGTGCTTTGTTGCCCAGGGTGTGCGAGGCCAGAGCTGGAGGCAGCATTGTGAGGTCACTTGTGCCTCTGTGCCTTGTCGGGCAGTGCTCGGGTGTTGTCTGCTGCTGGTGGTGGTGGTTGTGAGGTGACTTGTGAAGCAGTGCGTGCTAGGCCAGTGCTGGTTGCCTGGCTGCTCTTGGCAGCTGTGAGGTGAGTGCTGCGTGAGGCCGTCGCAGGCATGTGTCAGTGTGGGAAGGTGCTGTTTGTGCTTGGGAGGTGCCTTTTGGTGTGGCCATTGGTGCTGTGGCTGGTGCCTTGTGTCCCAGGGTGTGCGAGGCCAGAGCTGGAGGCAGCATTGTGAGGTCACTTGTGCCTATGTGCCTTGGCGGGCAGTGCTAGGGTGTTGGCTGCTGCTGCTGCTGGTGTTTGTGAGGTGACTTGTGAAGCAGTGCATGCTAGGCCAGTGCTGGTTGCCTGGCTGCTCTTGGCAGCTGTGAGGTGAGTGCTGCCTGAGGCCGTCGCAGGCATGTGTCAGTGTGGGAAGGTGCTGTTTGTGCTTGGGAGGTGCCTTTTGGTGTGGCCATTGGTGCTGTGGCTGGTGCCTTGTGTCCCAGGGTGTGCAAGGCCAGAGCTGGAGGCAGCATTGTGAGGTCACTTGTGCCTCTTTGCCTTGGCGGGCAGTGCTCGGGTGTTGGCTGCTGCTGGTGGTGGTGGTTGTGAGGTGACTTGTGAAGCAGTGCGTGCTAGGCCAGTGCTGGTTGCCTGGCTGCTCTTGGCAGCTGTGAGGTGAGTGCTGTGTGAGGCTGTCATAGGCATGTGTCAGTGTGGGAAGGTGCTGTTTGTGCTTGGGAGGTGCCTTTTTGTGTGGCCATTGGTGCTGTGGCTGGTGCTTTGTTGCCCAGGGTGTGCGAGGCCAGAGCTGGAGGCAGCATTGTGAGGTCACTTGTGCCTCTGTGCCTTGGCGGGCAGTGCTCGGGTGTTGGCTGCTGCTGGTGTTTGTGAGGTGACTTGTGAAGCAGTGCGTGCTAGGCCAGTGCTGGTTGCCTGGCTGCTCTTGGCAGCTGTGAGGTGAGTGCTGCGTGAGGCCCTGGCAGGCATGTGTCAGTGTGGGAAGGTGCTGTTTGTGCTTGGGAGGTGCCTTTTGGTGTGGCCATTGGTGCTGTGGCTGGTGCCTTGTGTCCCAGGGTGTGCGAGGCCAGAGCTGGAGGCAGCATTGTGAGGTCACTTGTGCCTCTGTGCCTTGGCGGGCAGTGCTCGGGTGTTGGCTGCTGCTGGTGGTGGTGGTTGTGAGGTGACTTGTGAAGCAGTGCGTGCTAGGCCAGTGCTGGTTGCCTGGCTGCTCTTGGCAGCTGTGAGGTGAGTGCTGCGTGAGGCCGTCGCAGGCATGTGTCAGTGTGGGAAGGTGCTGTTTGTCCTTGGGAGGTGCCTTTTGGTGTGGCCATTGGTGCTGTGGCTGGTGCTTTGTGGCCCAGGGATTGTGAGGCCAGAGCTGGAGGCAGCATTGTGAGGTCACTTGTGCCTGTGTGCCTTGGCGGGCAGTGCTAGGGTGTTGTCTGCTGCTGGTGGTGGTGGTTGTGAGGTCACTTGTGAAGCAGTGCGTGCTAGGCCAGTGCTGGTTGCCTGGGTGCTCGTGGCAGCTGTGAGGTGAGTGCTGCGTGAGGCCCTCGCAGGCATGTGTCAGTGTGGGAAGGTGCTGTTTGTGCTTGGGAGGTGCCTTTTGTTGTGGCCATTGGTGCTGTGGCTGGTGCCTTGTGTCCCAGGGTGTGCGAGGCCAGAGCTGGAGGCAGCATTGTGAGGTCACTTGTGCCTCTTTGCCTTGGCGGGCAGTGCTAGGGTGTTGGCTGCTGCTGGTGGTGGTGGTTGTGAGGTGACTTGTGAAGCAGTGCGTGCTAGGCCAGTGCTGGTTGCCTGGCTGCTCTTGGCAGCTGTGAGGTGAGTGCTGCGTGAGGCCATCGTAGGCATGTGTCAGTGTGGGAAGGTGCTGTTTGTGCTTGGGAGGTGCCTTTTGGTGTGGCCATTGGTGCTGTGGCTGGTGCCTTGTGTCCCAGGGTGTGCGAGGGCAGAGCTGGAGGCAGCATTGTGAGGTCACTTGTGCCTGTGTGCCTTGGCGGGCAGTGCTCGGGTGTTGGCTGCTGCTGGTGGTGGTGGTTGTGAGGTGACTTGTGAAGCAGTGCGTGCTAGGCCAGTGCTGGTTGCCTGCTGCTCTTGGCAGCTGTGAGGTGAGTGCTGCGTGAGGCCCTGGCAGGCATGTGTCAGTGTGGGAAGGTGCTGTTTGTCCTTGGGAGGTGCCTTTTGGTGTGGCCATTGGTGCTGTGGCTGGTGCCTTGTGTCCCAGGGTGTGAGAGGCCAGAGCTGGAGGCAGCATTGTGAGGTCACTTGTGCCTCTGTGCCTTGTCGGGCAGTGCTCGGGTGTTGGCTGCTGGTGGTGGTGGTGGTTGTGAGGTGACTTGTGAAGCAGTGTGTGCTAGGCCGTTGCTAGTTTCCTGGCTGCTCTTGGCAGCTGTGAGGTGAGTGCTGTGTGAGTCCGTCGCAGGCATGTGTCAGTGTGGGAAGGTGCTGTTTGTCCTTGGGATGTGCCTTTTGGTGTGGCCATTAGTGCTGTGGCTGGTGCCTTGTGTCCCAGGGCGTGCGAGGCCAGAGCTGGAGGCAGCATTGTGAGGTCACTTGTGCCTCTGTGCCTTGTGGGGCAGTGCTCGGGTGTTGGCTGCTGCTGGTGGTGGTGGTTGTGAGGTGACTTGTGAAGCAGTGCGTGCTAGGCCAGTGCTGGTTGCCTGGCTGCTCTTGGCAGCTGTGAGGTGAGTGCTGTGTGAGGCCGTCATAGGCATGTGTCAGTGTGGGAAGGTGCTGTTTGTCCTTGGGAGGTGCCTTTTTGTGTGGCCATTGGTGCTGTGGCTGGTGCTTTGTTGCCCAGGGTGTGCGAGGCCAGAGCTGGAGGCAGCATTGTGAGGTCACTTGTGCCTGTGTGCCTTGGCGGGCAGTGCTAGGGTGTTGGCTGCTGCTGGTGGTGGTGGTTGTGAGGTGACTTGTGAAGCAGTGCGTGCTAGGCCAGTGCTGGTTGCCTGGCTGCTCTTGGCAGCTGTGAGGTGAGTGCTGCGTGAGGCCATCGTAGGCATGTGTCAGTGTGGGAAGGTGCTGTTTGTGCTTGGGAGGTGCCTTTTGGTGTGGCCATTGGTGCTGTGGCTGGTGCCTTGTGTCCCAGGGTGTGCGAGGCCAGAGCTGGAGGCAGCATTGTGAGGTCACTTGTGCCTCTGTGCCTTGTCGGGCAGTGCTCGGGTGTTGGCTGCTGCTGGTGGTGGTGGTTGTGAGGTGACTTGTGAAGCAGTGCGTGCTAGGCCAGTGCTGGTTGCCTGGCTGCTCTTGGCAGCTGTGAGGTGAGTGCTGCGTGAGGCCGTCGCAGGCATGTGTCAATGTGGGAAGGTGCTGTTTGTGCTTGGGAGGTGCCTTTTGGTGTGGCCATTGGTGCTGTGGCTGGTGCCTTGTGTCCCAGGGTGTGCAAGGCCAGAGCTGGAGGCAGCATTGTGAGGTCACTTGTGCCTCTTTGCCTTGGCGGGCAGTGCTCGGGTGTTGGCTGCTGCTGGTGGTGGTGGTTGTGAGGTCACTTGTGAAGCAGTGCGTGCTAGGCCAGTGCTGGTTGCCTGGCTGCTCTTGGCAGCTGTGAGGTGAGTGCTGTGTGAGGCCGTCGCAGGCATGTGTCAGTGTGGGAAGGTGCTGTTTGTGCTTGGGAGGTGCCTTTTTGTGTGGCCATTGGTGCTGTGGCTGGTGCTTTGTGTCCCAGGGTGTGCGAGGCCAGAGCTGGAGGCAGCATTGTGAGGTCACTTGTGCCTCTGTGCCTTGTCGGGCAGTGCTCGGGTGTTGTCTGCTGCTGGTGGTGGTGGTTGTGAGGTGACTTGTGAAGCAGTGCGTGCTAGGCCAGTGCTGGTTGCCTGGCTGCTCTTGGCAGCTGTGAGGTGAGTGCTGCATGAGGCCGTCGCAGGCATGTGTCAGTGTGGGAAGGTGCTGTTTGTGCTTGGGAGGTGCCTTTTGGTGTGGCCATTGGTGCTGTGGCTGGTGCCTTGTGTCCCAGGGTGTGCGAGGCCAGAGCTGGAGGCAGCATTGTGAGGTCACTTGTGCCTATGTGCCTTGGCGGGCAGTGCTAGGGTGTTGGCTGCTGCTGCTGCTGGTGTTTGTGAGGTGACTTGTGAAGCAGTGCATGCTAGGCCAGTGCTGGTTGCCTGGCTGCTCTTGGCAGCTGTGAGGTGAGTGCTTCGTGAGTCCGTCGCAGGCATGTGTCAGTGTGGGAAGGTGCTGTTTGTGCTTGGGAGGTGCCTTTTGGTGTGGCCATTGGTGCTGTGGCTGGTGCCTTGTGTCCCAGGGTGTGCAAGGCCAGAGCTGGAGGCAGCATTGTGAGGTCACTTGTGCCTGTGTGCCTTGGCGGGCAGTGCTCGGGTGTTGGCTGCTGCTGGTGGTGGTGGTTGTGAGGTCACTTGTGAAGCAGTGCGTGCTAGGCCAGTGCTGGTTGCCTGGCTGCTCTTGGCAGCTGTGAGGTGAGTGCTGTGTGAGGCTGTCATAGGCATGTGTCAGTGTGGGAAGGTGCTGTTTGTGCTTGGGAGGTGCCTTTTTGTGTGGCCATTGGTGCTGTGGCTGGTGCTTTGTTGCCCAGGGTGTGCGAGGCCAGAGCTGGAGGCAGCATTGTGAGGTCACTTGTGCCTCTGTGCCTTGTCGGGCAGTGCTCGGGTGTTGGCTGCTGCTGGTGGTTGTGAGGTGACTTGTGAAGCAGTGCGTGCTAGGCCAGTGCTGGTTGCCTGGCTGCTCTTGGCAGCTGTGAGGTGAGTGCTGCGTGAGGCCCTGGCAGGCATGTGTCAGTGTGGGAAGGTGCTGTTTGTGCTTGGGAGGTGCCTTTTGGTGTGGCCATTGGTGCTGTGGCTGGTGCCTTGTGTCCCAGGGTGTGCGAGGCCAGAGCTGGAGGCAGCATTGTGAGGTCACTTGTGCCTCTGTGCCTTGGCGGGCAGTGCTCGGGTGTTGGCTGCTGCTGGTGGTGGTGGTTGTGAGGTGACTTGTGAAGCAGTGCGTGCTAGGCCAGTGCTGGTTGCCTGGCTGCTCTTGGCAGCTGTGAGGTGAGTGCTGCGTGAGGCCGTCGCAGGCATGTGTCAGTGTGGGAAGGTGCTGTTTGTCCTTGGGAGGTGCCTTTTGGTGTGGCCATTGGTGCTGTGGCTGGTGCTTTGTGGCCCAGGGATTGTGAGGCCAGAGCTGGAGGCAGCATTGTGAGGTCACTTGTGCCTGTGTGCCTTGGCGGGCAGTGCTAGGGTGTTGTCTGCTGCTGGTGGTGGTGGTTGTGAGGTCACTTGTGAAGCAGTGCGTGCTAGGCCAGTGCTGGTTGCCTGGGTGCTCGTGGCAGCTGTGAGGTGAGTGCTGCGTGAGGCCCTCGCAGGCATGTGTCAGTGTGGGAAGGTGCTGTTTGTGCTTGGGAGGTGCCTTTTGTTGTGGCCATTGGTGCTGTGGCTGGTGCCTTGTGTCCCAGGGTGTGCGAGGCCAGAGCTGGAGGCAGCATTGTGAGGTCACTTGTGCCTCTTTGCCTTGGCGGGCAGTGCTAGGGTGTTGGCTGCTGCTGGTGGTGGTGGTTGTGAGGTGACTTGTGAAGCAGTGCGTGCTAGGCCAGTGCTGGTTGCCTGGCTGCTCTTGGCAGCTGTGAGGTGAGTGCTGCGTGAGGCCATCGTAGGCATGTGTCAGTGTGGGAAGGTGCTGTTTGTGCTTGGGAGGTGCCTTTTGGTGTGGCCATTGGTGCTGTGGCTGGTGCCTTGTGTCCCAGGGTGTGCGAGGGCAGAGCTGGAGGCAGCATTGTGAGGTCACTTGTGCCTGTGTGCCTTGGCGGGCAGTGCTCGGGTGTTGGCTGCTGCTGGTGGTGGTGGTTGTGAGGTGACTTGTGAAGCAGTGCGTGCTAGGCCAGTGCTGGTTGCCTGCTGCTCTTGGCAGCTGTGAGGTGAGTGCTGCGTGAGGCCCTGGCAGGCATGTGTCAGTGTGGGAAGGTGCTGTTTGTCCTTGGGAGGTGCCTTTTGGTGTGGCCATTGGTGCTGTGGCTGGTGCCTTGTGTCCCAGGGTGTGAGAGGCCAGAGCTGGAGGCAGCATTGTGAGGTCACTTGTGCCTCTGTGCCTTGTCGGGCAGTGCTCGGGTGTTGGCTGCTGGTGGTGGTGGTGGTTGTGAGGTGACTTGTGAAGCAGTGTGTGCTAGGCCGTTGCTAGTTTCCTGGCTGCTCTTGGCAGCTGTGAGGTGAGTGCTGTGTGAGTCCGTCGCAGGCATGTGTCAGTGTGGGAAGGTGCTGTTTGTCCTTGGGATGTGCCTTTTGGTGTGGCCATTAGTGCTGTGGCTGGTGCCTTGTGTCCCAGGGCGTGCGAGGCCAGAGCTGGAGGCAGCATTGTGAGGTCACTTGTGCCTCTGTGCCTTGTGGGGCAGTGCTCGGGTGTTGGCTGCTGCTGGTGGTGGTGGTTGTGAGGTGACTTGTGAAGCAGTGCGTGCTAGGCCAGTGCTGGTTGCCTGGCTGCTCTTGGCAGCTGTGAGGTGAGTGCTGTGTGAGGCCGTCATAGGCATGTGTCAGTGTGGGAAGGTGCTGTTTGTCCTTGGGAGGTGCCTTTTTGTGTGGCCATTGGTGCTGTGGCTGGTGCTTTGTTGCCCAGGGTGTGCGAGGCCAGAGCTGGAGGCAGCATTGTGAGGTCACTTGTGCCTGTGTGCCTTGGCGGGCAGTGCTAGGGTGTTGGCTGCTGCTGGTGGTGGTGGTTGTGAGGTGACTTGTGAAGCAGTGCGTGCTAGGCCAGTGCTGGTTGCCTGGCTGCTCTTGGCAGCTGTGAGGTGAGTGCTGCGTGAGGCCATCGTAGGCATGTGTCAGTGTGGGAAGGTGCTGTTTGTGCTTGGGAGGTGCCTTTTGGTGTGGCCATTGGTGCTGTGGCTGGTGCCTTGTGTCCCAGGGTGTGCGAGGCCAGAGCTGGAGGCAGCATTGTGAGGTCACTTGTGCCTCTGTGCCTTGTCGGGCAGTGCTCGGGTGTTGGCTGCTGCTGGTGGTGGTGGTTGTGAGGTGACTTGTGAAGCAGTGCGTGCTAGGCCAGTGCTGGTTGCCTGGCTGCTCTTGGCAGCTGTGAGGTGAGTGCTGCGTGAGGCCGTCGCAGGCATGTGTCAATGTGGGAAGGTGCTGTTTGTGCTTGGGAGGTGCCTTTTGGTGTGGCCATTGGTGCTGTGGCTGGTGCCTTGTGTCCCAGGGTGTGCAAGGCCAGAGCTGGAGGCAGCATTGTGAGGTCACTTGTGCCTCTTTGCCTTGGCGGGCAGTGCTCGGGTGTTGGCTGCTGCTGGTGGTGGTGGTTGTGAGGTCACTTGTGAAGCAGTGCGTGCTAGGCCAGTGCTGGTTGCCTGGCTGCTCTTGGCAGCTGTGAGGTGAGTGCTGTGTGAGGCCGTCGCAGGCATGTGTCAGTGTGGGAAGGTGCTGTTTGTGCTTGGGAGGTGCCTTTTTGTGTGGCCATTGGTGCTGTGGCTGGTGCTTTGTGTCCCAGGGTGTGCGAGGCCAGAGCTGGAGGCAGCATTGTGAGGTCACTTGTGCCTCTGTGCCTTGTCGGGCAGTGCTCGGGTGTTGTCTGCTGCTGGTGGTGGTGGTTGTGAGGTGACTTGTGAAGCAGTGCGTGCTAGGCCAGTGCTGGTTGCCTGGCTGCTCTTGGCAGCTGTGAGGTGAGTGCTGCATGAGGCCGTCGCAGGCATGTGTCAGTGTGGGAAGGTGCTGTTTGTGCTTGGGAGGTGCCTTTTGGTGTGGCCATTGGTGCTGTGGCTGGTGCCTTGTGTCCCAGGGTGTGCGAGGCCAGAGCTGGAGGCAGCATTGTGAGGTCACTTGTGCCTATGTGCCTTGGCGGGCAGTGCTAGGGTGTTGGCTGCTGCTGCTGCTGGTGTTTGTGAGGTGACTTGTGAAGCAGTGCATGCTAGGCCAGTGCTGGTTGCCTGGCTGCTCTTGGCAGCTGTGAGGTGAGTGCTTCGTGAGTCCGTCGCAGGCATGTGTCAGTGTGGGAAGGTGCTGTTTGTGCTTGGGAGGTGCCTTTTGGTGTGGCCATTGGTGCTGTGGCTGGTGCCTTGTGTCCCAGGGTGTGCAAGGCCAGAGCTGGAGGCAGCATTGTGAGGTCACTTGTGCCTGTGTGCCTTGGCGGGCAGTGCTCGGGTGTTGGCTGCTGCTGGTGGTGGTGGTTGTGAGGTCACTTGTGAAGCAGTGCGTGCTAGGCCAGTGCTGGTTGCCTGGCTGCTCTTGGCAGCTGTGAGGTGAGTGCTGTGTGAGGCTGTCATAGGCATGTGTCAGTGTGGGAAGGTGCTGTTTGTGCTTGGGAGGTGCCTTTTTGTGTGGCCATTGGTGCTGTGGCTGGTGCTTTGTTGCCCAGGGTGTGCGAGGCCAGAGCTGGAGGCAGCATTGTGAGGTCACTTGTGCCTCTGTGCCTTGTCGGGCAGTGCTCGGGTGTTGGCTGCTGCTGGTGGTGGTGGTTGTGAGGTGACTTGTGAAGCAGTGCGTGCTAGGCCAGTGCTGGTTGCCTGGCTGCTCTTGGCAGCTGTGAGGTGAGTGCTGCGTGAGGCCGTCGCAGGCATGTGTCAGTGTTGGAAGGTTCTGTTTGTGCTTGGGAGGTGCCTTTTGGTGTGGCCATTGGTGCTGTGGCTGGTGCCTTGTGTCCCAGGGTGTGCGAGGCCAGAGCTGGAGGCAGCATTGTGAGGTCACTTGTGCCTATGTGCCTTGGCGGGCAGTGCTAGTGTGTTGGCTGCTGCTGCTGCTGGTGTTTGTGAGGTGACTTGTGAAGCAGTGCATGCTAGGCCAGTGCTGGTTGCCTGGCTGCTCTTGGCAGCTGTGAGGTGAGTGCTTCGTGAGTCCGTCGCAGGCATGTGTCAGTGTGGGAAGGTGCTGTTTGTGCTTGGGAGGTGCCTTTTGGTGTGGCCATTGGTGCTGTGGCTGGTGCTTTGTGTCCCAGTGTATGAGAGGCCAGAGCTGGAGGCAGCATTGTGAGGTCACTTGTGCCTCTGTGCCTTGTCGGGCAGTGCTCGGGTGTTGTCTGCTGCTGGTGGTGGTGGTTGTGAGGTGACTTGTGAAGCAGTGCGTGCTAGGCCAGTGCTGGTTGCCTGGCTGCTCTTGGCAGCTGTGAGGTGAGTGCTGCGTGAGGCCGTCGCAGGCATGTGTCAGTGTGGGAAGGTGCTGTTTGTGCTTGGGAGGTGCCTTTTGGTGTGGCCATTGGTGCTGTGGCTGGTGCCTTGTGTCCCAGGGTGTGCGAGGCCAGAGCTGGAGGCAGCATTGTGAGGTCACTTGTGCCTATGTGCCTTGGCGGGCAGTGCTCGGGTGTTGGCTGCTGGTGGTGGTGGTGGTTGTGAGGTGACTTGTGAAGCAGTGCGTGCTAGGCCGTTGCTAGTTTCCTGGCTGCTCTTGGCAGCTGTGAGGTGAGTGCTGTGTGAGTCCGTCGCAGGCATGTGTCAGTGTGGGAAGGTGCTGTTTGTCCTTGGGATGTGCCTTTTGGTGTGGCCATTAGTGCTGTGGCTGGTGCCTTGTGTCCCAGGGCGTGCGAGGCCAGAGCTGGAGGCAGCATTGTGAGGTCACTTGTGCCTCTGTGCCTTGTGGGGCAGTGCTCGGGTGTTGGCTGCTGCTGGTGGTGGTGGTTGTGAGGTGACTTGTGAAGCAGTGCGTGCTAGGCCAGTGCTGGTTGCCTGGCTGCTCTTGGCAGCTGTGAGGTGAGTGCTGTGTGAGGCCGTCATAGGCATGTGTCAGTGTGGGAAGGTGCTGTTTGTCCTTGGGAGGTGCCTTTTTGTGTGGCCATTGGTGCTGTGGCTGGTGCTTTGTTGCCCAGGGTGTGCGAGGCCAGAGCTGGAGGCAGCATTGTGAGGTCACTTGTGCCTGTGTGCCTTGGCGGGCAGTGCTAGGGTGTTGGCTGCTGCTGGTGGTGGTGGTTGTGAGGTGACTTGTGAAGCAGTGCGTGCTAGGCCAGTGCTGGTTGCCTGGCTGCTCTTGGCAGCTGTGAGGTGAGTGCTGCGTGAGGCCATCGTAGGCATGTGTCAGTGTGGGAAGGTGCTGTTTGTGCTTGGGAGGTGCCTTTTGGTGTGGCCATTGGTGCTGTGGCTGGTGCCTTGTGTCCCAGGGTGTGCGAGGCCAGAGCTGGAGGCAGCATTGTGAGGTCACTTGTGCCTCTGTGCCTTGTCGGGCAGTGCTCGGGTGTTGGCTGCTGGTGGTGGTGGTGGTTGTGAGGTGACTTGTGAAGCAGTGCGTGCTAGGCCAGTGCTGGTTGCCTGGCTGCTCTTGGCAGCTGTGAGGTGAGTGCTGCGTGAGGCCGTCGCAGGCATGTGTCAATGTGGGAAGGTGCTGTTTGTGCTTGGGAGGTGCCTTTTGGTGTGGCCATTGGTGCTGTGGCTGGTGCCTTGTGTCCCAGGGTGTGCAAGGCCAGAGCTGGAGGCAGCATTGTGAGGTCACTTGTGCCTCTTTGCCTTGGCGGGCAGTGCTCGGGTGTTGGCTGCTGCTGGTGGTGGTGGTTGTGAGGTCACTTGTGAAGCAGTGCGTGCTAGGCCAGTGCTGGTTGCCTGGCTGCTCTTGGCAGCTGTGAGGTGAGTGCTGTGTGAGGCCGTCGCAGGCATGTGTCAGTGTGGGAAGGTGCTGTTTGTGCTTGGGAGGTGCCTTTTTGTGTGGCCATTGGTGCTGTGGCTGGTGCTTTGTTGCCCAGGGTGTGCGAGGCCAGAGCTGGAGGCAGCATTGTGAGGTCACTTGTGCCTCTGTGCCTTGTCGGGCAGTGCTCGGGTGTTGTCTGCTGCTGGTGGTGGTGGTTGTGAGGTGACTTGTGAAGCAGTGCGTGCTAGGCCAGTGCTGGTTGCCTGGCTGCTCTTGGCAGCTGTGAGGTGAGTGCTGCGTGAGGCCGTCGCAGGCATGTGTCAGTGTGGGAAGGTGCTGTTTGTGCTTGGGAGGTGCCTTTTGGTGTGGCCATTGGTGCTGTGGCTGGTGCCTTGTGTCCCAGGGTGTGCGAGGCCAGAGCTGGAGGCAGCATTGTGAGGTCACTTGTGCCTATGTGCCTTGGCGGGCAGTGCTAGGGTGTTGGCTGCTGCTGCTGCTGGTGTTTGTGAGGTGACTTGTGAAGCAGTGCATGCTAGGCCAGTGCTGGTTGCCTGGCTGCTCTTGGCAGCTGTGAGGTGAGTGCTTCGTGAGTCCGTCGCAGGCATGTGTCAGTGTGGGAAGGTGCTGTTTGTGCTTGGGAGGTGCGTTTTGGTGTGGCCATTGGTGCTGTGGCTGGTGCCTTGTGTCCCAGGGTGTGCAAGGCCAGAGCTGGAGGCAGCATTGTGAGGTCACTTGTGCCTCTTTGCCTTGGCGGGCAGTGCTCGGGTGTTGGCTGCTGCTGGTGGTGGTGGTTGTGAGGTCACTTGTGAAGCAGTGCGTGCTAGGCCAGTGCTGGTTGCCTGGCTGCTCTTGGCAGCTGTGAGGTGAGTGCTGTGTGAGTCCGTCGCAGGCATGTGTCAGTGTGGGAAGGTGCTGTTTGTCCTTGGGATGTGCCTTTTGGTGTGGCCATTAGTGCTGTGGCTGGTGCCTTGTGTCCCAGGGCGTGCGAGGCCAGAGCTGGAGGCAGCATTGTGAGGTCACTTGTGCCTCTGTGCCTTGTGGGGCAGTGCTCGGGTGTTGGCTGCTGCTGGTGGTGGTGGTTGTGAGGTGACTTGTGAAGCAGTGCGTGCTAGGCCAGTGCTGGTTGCCTGGCTGCTCTTGGCAGCTGTGAGGTGAGTGCTGTGTGAGGCCGTCATAGGCATGTGTCAGTGTGGGAAGGTGCTGTTTGTCCTTGGGAGGTGCCTTTTTGTGTGGCCATTGGTGCTGTGGCTGGTGCTTTGTTGCCCAGGGTGTGCGAGGCCAGAGCTGGAGGCAGCATTGTGAGGTCACTTTTGCCTGTGTGCCTTGGCGGGCAGTGCTAGGGTGTTGGCTGCTGCTGGTGGTGGTGGTTGTGAGGTGACTTGTGAAGCAGTGCGTGCTAGGCCAGTGCTGGTTGCCTGGCTGCTCTTGGCAGCTGTGAGGTGAGTGCTGCGTGAGGCCATCGTAGGCATGTGTCAGTGTGGGAAGGTGCTGTTTGTGCTTGGGAGGTGCCTTTTGGTGTGGCCATTGGTGCTGTGGCTGGTGCCTTGTGTCCCAGGGTGTGCGAGGCCAGAGCTGGAGGCAGCATTGTGAGGTCACTTGTGCCTCTGTGCCTTGTCGGGCAGTGCTCGGGTGTTGGCTGCTGCTGGTGGTGGTGGTTGTGAGGTGACTTGTGAAGCAGTGCGTGCTAGGCCAGTGCTGGTTGCCTGGCTGCTCTTGGCAGCTGTGAGGTGAGTGCTGCGTGAGGCCGTCGCAGGCATGTGTCAATGTGGGAAGGTGCTGTTTGTGCTTGGGAGGTGCCTTTTGGTGTGGCCATTGGTGCTGTGGCTGGTGCCTTGTGTCCCAGGGTGTGCAAGGCCAGAGCTGGAGGCAGCATTGTGAGGTCACTTGTGCCTCTTTGCCTTGGCGGGCAGTGCTCGGGTGTTGGCTGCTGCTGGTGGTGGTGGTTGTGAGGTCACTTGTGAAGCAGTGCGTGCTAGGCCAGTGCTGGTTGCCTGGCTGCTCTTGGCAGCTGTGAGGTGAGTGCTGTGTGAGGCCGTCGCAGGCATGTGTCAGTGTGGGAAGGTGCTGTTTGTGCTTGGGAGGTGCCTTTTTGTGTGGCCATTGGTGCTGTGGCTGGTGCTTTGTTGCCCAGGGTGTGCGAGGCCAGAGCTGGAGGCAGCATTGTGAGGTCACTTGTGCCTCTGTGCCTTGTCGGGCAGTGCTCGGGTGTTGTCTGCTGCTGGTGGTGGTGGTTGTGAGGTGACTTGTGAAGCAGTGCGTGCTAGGCCAGTGCTGGTTGCCTGGCTGCTCTTGGCAGCTGTGAGGTGAGTGCTGCGTGAGGCCGTCGCAGGCATGTGTCAGTGTGGGAAGGTGCTGTTTGTGCTTGGGAGGTGCCTTTTGGTGTGGCCATTGGTGCTGTGGCTGGTGCCTTGTGTCCCAGGGTGTGCGAGGCCAGAGCTGGAGGCAGCATTGTGAGGTCACTTGTGCCTATGTGCCTTGGAGGGCAGTGCTAGGGTGTTGGCTGCTGCTGCTGCTGGTGTTTGTGAGGTGACTTGTGAAGCAGTGCATGCTAGGCCAGTGCTGGTTGCCTGGCTGCTCTTGGCAGCTGTGAGGTGAGTGCTTCGTGAGTCCGTCGCAGGCATGTGTCAGTGTGGGAAGGTGCTGTTTGTGCTTGGGAGGTGCCTTTTGGTGTGGCCATTGGTGCTGTGGCTGGTGCCTTGTGTCCCAGGGTGTGCAAGGCCAGAGCTGGAGGCAGCATTGTGAGGTCACTTGTGCCTCTTTGCCTTGGCGGGCAGTGCTCGGGTGTTGGCTGCTGCTGGTGGTGGTGGTTGTGAGGTCACTTGTGAAGCAGTGCGTGCTAGGCCAGTGCTGGTTGCCTGGCTGCTCTTGGCAGCTGTGAGGTGAGTGCTGTGTGAGGCTGTCATAGGCATGTGTCAGTGTGGGAAGGTGCTGTTTGTGCTTGGGAGGTGCCTTTTTGTGTGGCCATTGGTGCTGTGGCTGGTGCTTTGTTGCCCAGGGTGTGCGAGGCCAGAGCTGGAGGCAGCATTGTGAGGTCACTTGTGCCTCTGTGCCTTGTCGGGCAGTGCTCGGGTGTTGGCTGCTGCTGGTGGTGGTGGTTGTGAGGTGACTTGTGAAGCAGTGCGTGCTAGGCCAGTGCTGGTTGCCTGGCTGCTCTTGGCAGCTGTGAGGTGAGTGCTGCGTGAGGCCGTCGCAGGCATGTGTCAGTGTTGGAAGGTTCTGTTTGTGCTTGGGAGGTGCCTTTTGGTGTGGCCATTGGTGCTGTGGCTGGTGCCTTGTGTCCCAGGGTGTGCGAGGCCAGAGCTGGAGGCAGCATTGTGAGGTCACTTGTGCCTATGTGCCTTGGCGGGCAGTGCTAGTGTGTTGGCTGCTGCTGCTGCTGGTGTTTGTGAGGTGACTTGTGAAGCAGTGCATGCTAGGCCAGTGCTGGTTGCCTGGCTGCTCTTGGCAGCTGTGAGGTGAGTGCTTCGTGAGTCCGTCGCAGGCATGTGTCAGTGTGGGAAGGTGCTGTTTGTGCTTGGGAGGTGCCTTTTGGTGTGGCCATTGGTGCTGTGGCTGGTGCTTTGTGTCCCAGTGTATGAGAGGCCAGAGCTGGAGGCAGCATTGTGAGGTCACTTGTGCCTCTGTGCCTTGTCGGGCAGTGCTCGGGTGTTGTCTGCTGCTGGTGGTGGTGGTTGTGATGTGACTTGTGAAGCAGTGCATGCTAGGCCAGTGCTGGTTGCCTGGCTGCTCTTGGCAGCTGTGAGATGAGTGCTGCGTGAGGCCGTCGCAGGCATGTGTCAGTGTGGGAAGGTGCTGTTTGTGCTTGGGAGGTGCCTTTTGGTGTGGCCATTGGTGCTGTGGCTGGTGCCTTGTGTCCCAGGGTGTGCGAGGCCAGAGCTGGAGGCAGCATTGTGAGGTCACTTGTGCCTATGTGCCTTGGCGGGCAGTGCTAGGGTGTTGGCTGCTGCTGCTGCTGGTGTTTGTGAGGTGACTTGTGAAGCAGTGCATGCTAGGCCAGTGCTGGTTGCCTGGCTGCTCTTGGCAGCTGTGAGGTGAGTGCTTCGTGAGTCCGTCGCAGGCATGTGTCAGTGTTGGAAGGTTCTGTTTGTGCTTGGGAGGTGCCTTTTGGTGTGGCCATTGGTGCTGTGGCTGGTGCCTTGTGTCCCAGGGTGTGCAAGGCCAGAGCTGGAGGCAGCATTGTAAGGTCACTTGTGCCTCTTTGCCTTGGCGGGCAGTGCTCGGGTGTTGGCTGCTGCTGGTGGTGGTGGTTGTGAGGTCACTTGTGAAGCAGTGCGTGCTAGGCCAGTGCTGGTTGCCTGGCTGCTCTTGGCAGCTGTGAGGTGAGTGCTGTGTGAGGCTGTCATAGGCATGTGTCAGTGTGGGAAGGTGCTGTTTGTGCTTGGGAGGTGCCTTTTGGTGTGGGCATTGGTGCTGTGGCTGGTGCTTTGTTGCCGAGGGTGTGCGAGGCCAGAGCTGGAGGCAGCATTGTGAGGTCACTTGTGCCTCTGTGCCTTGTCGGGCAGTGCTCGGGTGTTGGCTGCTGCTGGTGGTGGTGGTTGTGAGGTGACTTGTGAAGCAGTGCGTGCTAGGCCAGTGCTGGTTGCCTGGCTGCTCTTGGCAGCTGTGAGGTGAGTGCTGCGTGAGGCCGTCGCAGGCATGTGTCAGTGTTGGAAGGTTCTGTTTGTGCTTGGGAGGTGCCTTTTGGTGTGGCCATTGGTGCTGTGGCTGGTGCCTTGTGTCCCAGGGTGTGCGAGGCCAGAGCTGGAGGCAGCATTGTGAGGTCACTTGTGCCTATGTGCCTTGGCGGGCAGTGCTAGGGTGTTGGCTGCTGCTGCTGCTGGTGTTTGTGAGGTGACTTGTGAAGCAGTGCATGCTAGGCCAGTGCTGGTTGCCTGGCTGCTCTTGGCAGCTGTGAGGTGAGTGCTTCGTGAGTCCGTCGCAGGCATGTGTCAGTGTGGGAAGGTGCTGTTTGTGCTTGGGAGGTGCCTTTTGGTGTGGCCATTGGTGCTGTGGCTGGTGCTTTGTGTCCCAGTGTATGAGAGGCCAGAGCTGGAGGCAGCATTGTGAGGTCACTTGTGCCTCTGTGCCTTGTCGGGCAGTGCTCGGGTGTTGGCTGCTGCTGGTGGTGGTGGTTGTGAGGTGACTTGTGAAGCAGTGCGTGCTAGGCCAGTGCTGGTTGCCTGGCTGCTCTTGGCAGCTCTGAGGTGAGTGCTGCGTGAGGCCATCGCAGGCATGTGTCAGTGTGGGAAGGTGCTGTTTGAGCTTGGGAGGTGCCTTTTGGTGTGGCCATTGGTGCTGTGGCTGGTGCCTGGTGTCCCAGGGTGTGCGAGGCCAGAGCTGGAGGCAGCATTGTGAGGTCACTTGTGCCTCTGTGCCTTGGTGGGCAGTGCTCGGGTGTTGGCTGCTGGTGGTGGTGGTTGTGAGGTCACTTGTGAAGCAGTGCGTGCTAGGCCAGTGCTGGTTGCCTGGCTGCTCTTGGCAGCTGTGAGGTGAGTGCTGCGTGAGGCCGTCGCAGGCATGTGTCAGTGTGGGAAGGTGCTGTTTGTGCTTGGGAGGTGCCTTTTGGTGTGGCCATTGGTGCTGTGGCTGGTGCCTTGTGTCCCAGGGTGTGCGAGGCCAGAGCTGGAGGCAGCATTGTGAGGTCACTTGTGCCTGTGTGCCTTGGCGGGCAGTGCTCGGGTGTTGGCTGCTGCTGGTGGTGGTGGTTGTGAGGTCACTTGTGAAGCAGTGCGTGCTAGGCCAGTGCTGGTTGCCTGGTTGCTCTTGGCAGCTGTGAGGTGAGTGCTGCGTGAGGCCCTGGCAGGCATGTGTCAGTGTGGGAAGGTGCTGTTTGTGCTTGGGAGGTGCCTTTTGGTGTGGCCATTGGTGCTGTGGCTGGTGCCTTGTGTCCCAGGGTGTGAGAGGCCAGAGCTAGAGGCAGCATTGTGAGGTCACTTGTGCCTCTGTGCGTTGTCGGGCAGTGCTCGGGTGTTGGCTGCTGCTGGTGGTGGTGGTGGTGAGATGACTTGTGAAGCAGTGCGTGCTAGGCCGTTGCTAGTTTCCTGGCTGCTCTTGGCAGCTGTGAGGTGAGTGCTGTGTGAGGCCCTGGTAGGCATGTGTCAGTGTGGGAAGGTGCTGTTTGTCCTTGGGAGGTGCCTTTTGGTGTGGCCATTAGTGCTGTGGCTGGTGCTTTGTGTCCCAGGGCGTGCGAGGCCAGAGCTGGAGGCAGCATTGTGAGGTCACTTGTGCCTCTGTGCCTTGTGGGGCAGTGCTCGGGTGTTGGCTGCTGGTGGTGGTGGTGGTTGTGAGGTGACTTGTGAAGCAGTGCGTGCTAGGCCAGTGCTGGTTGCCTGGCTGCTCTTGGCAGCTGTGAGGTGAGTGCTGTGTGAGGCCGTCATAGGCATGTGTCAGTGTGGGAAGGTGCTGTTTGTCCTTGGGAGGTGCCTTTTTGTGTGGCCATTGGTGCTGTGGCTGGTGCTTTGTTGCCCAGGGTGTGCGAGGCCAGAGCTGGAGGCAGCATTGTGAGGTCACTTGTGCCTGTGTGCCTTGGCGGGCAGTGCTAGGGTGTTGGCTGCTGCTGGTGGTGGTGGTTGTGAGGTGACTTGTGAAGCAGTGCGTGCTAGGCCAGTGCTGGTTGCCTGGCTGCTCTTGGCAGCTGTGAGGTGAGTGCTGCATGAGGCCGTCGCAGGCATGTGTCAGTGTGGGAAGGTGCTGTTTGTGCTTGGGAGGTGCCTTTTGGTGTGGCCATTGGTGCTGTGGCTGGTGCCTTGTGTCCAGGGTGTGAGAGGCTAGAGCTAGAGGCAGCATTGTGAGGTCACTTGTGCCTCTGTGCCTTGTCGGGCAGTGCTCGGGTGTTGGCTGCTGCTGGTGGTGGTGGTTGTGAGGTGACTTGTGAAGCAGTGCGTGCTAGGCCAGTGCTGGTTGCCTGGCTGCTCTTGGCAGCTGTGAGGTGAGTGCTGCGTGAGGCCGTCGCAGGCATGTGTCAGTGTGGGAAGGTGCTGTTTGTGCTTGGGAGGTGCCTTTTGGTGTGGCCATTGGTGCTGTGGCTGGTGCCTTGTGTCCCAGGGTGTGCAAGGCCAGAGCTGGAGGCAGCATTGTGAGGTCACTTGTGCCTCTTTGCCTTGTCGGGCAGTGCTCGGGTGTTGGCTGCTGCTGGTGGTGGTGGTTGTGAGGTCACTTGTGAAGCAGTGCGTGCTAGGCCAGTGCTGGTTGCCTGGCTGCTCTTGGCAGCTGTGAGGTGAGTGCTGTGTGAGGCCGTCATAGGCATGTGTCAGTGTGGGAAGGTGCTGTTTGTCCTTGGGAGGTGCCTTTTTGTGTGGCCATTGGTGCTGTGGCTGGTGCTTTGTTGCCGAGGGTGTGCGAGGCCAGAGCTGGAGGCAGCATTGTGAGGTCACTTGTGCCTCTGTGCCTTGTCGGGCAGTGCTCGGGTGTTGTCTGCTGCTGGTGGTGGTGGTTGTGAGGTGACTTGTGAAGCAGTGCGTGCTAGGCCAGTGCTGGTTGCCTGGCTGCTCTTGGCAGCTGTGAGGTGAGTGCTGCGTGAGGCCGTCGCAGGCATCTGTCAGTGTTGGAAGGTTCTGTTTGTGCTTGGGAGGTGCCTTTTGGTGTGGCCATTGGTGCTGTGGCTGGTGCCTTGTGTCCCAGGGTGTGCGAGGCCAGAGCTGGAGGCAGCATTGTGAGGTCACTTGTGCCTGTGTGCCTTGGCGGGCAGTGCTAGGGTGTTGGCTGCTGCTGCTGCTGGTGTTTGTGAGGTGACTTGTGAAGCAGTGCATGCTAGGCCAGTGCTGGTTGCCTGGCTGCTCTTGGCAGCTGTGAGGTGAGTGCTGCGTGAGGCCGTCGCAGGCATGTGTCAGTGTGGGAAGGTGCTGTTTGTGCTTGGGAGGTGCCTTTTGGTGTGGCCATTGGTGCTGTGGCTGGTGCCTTGTGTCCCAGGGTGTGCAAGCCCAGAGCTGGAGGCAGCATTGTGAGGTCACTTGTGCCTCTTTGCCTTGGCGGGCAGTGCTCGGGTGTTGGCTGCTGCTGGTGGTGGTGGTTGTGAGGTCACTTGTGAAGCAGTGCGTGCTAGGCCAGTGCTGGTTGCCTGGCTGCTCTTGGCAGCTGTGAGGTGAGTGCTGTGTGAGGCCGTCATAGGCATGTGTCAGTGTGGGAAGGTGCTGTTTGTGCTTGGGAGGTGCCTTTTGGTGTGGCCATTGGTGCTGTGGCTGGTGCTTTGTTGCCGAGGGTGTGCGAGGCCAGAGCTGGAGGCAGCATTGTGAGGTCACTTGTGCCTCTGTGCCTTGTCGGGCAGTGCTCGGGTGTTGGCTGCTGCTGGTGGTGGTGGTTGTGAGGTGACTTGTGAAGCAGTGCGTGCTAGGCCAGTGCTGGTTGCCTGGCTGCTCTTGGCAGCTGTGAGGTGAGTGCTGCGTGAGGCCGTCGCAGGCATGTGTCAGTGTTGGAAGGTTCTGTTTGTGCTTGGGAGGTGCCTTTTGGTGTGGCCATTGGTGCTGTGGCTGGTGCCTTGTGTCCCAGGGTGTGCGAGGCCAGAGCTGGAGGCAGCATTGTGAGGTCACTTGTGCCTATGTGCCTTGGCGGGCAGTGCTAGGGTGTTGGCTGCTGCTGCTGCTGGTGTTTGTGAGGTGACTTGTGAAGCAGTGCATGCTAGGCCAGTGCTGGTTGCCTGGCTGCTCTTGGCAGCTGTGAGGTGAGTGCTTCGTGAGTCCGTCGCAGGCATGTGTCAGTGTGGGAAGGTGCTGTTTGTGCTTGGGAGGTGCCTTTTGGTGTGGCCATTGGTGCTGTGGCTGGTGCTTTGTGTCCCAGTGTATGAGAGGCCAGAGCTGGAGGCAGCATTGTGAGGTCACTTGTGCCTCTGTGCCTTGTCGGGCAGTGCTCGGGTGTTGGCTGCTGCTGGTGGTGGTGGTTGTGAGGTGACTTGTGAAGCAGTGCGTGCTAGGCCAGTGCTGGTTGCCTGGCTGCTCTTGGCAGCTCTGAGGTGAGTGCTGCGTGAGGCCATCGCAGGCATGTGTCAGTGTGGGAAGGTGCTGTTTGAGCTTGGGAGGTGCCTTTTGGTGTGGCCATTGGTGCTGTGGCTGGTGCCTGGTGTCCCAGGGTGTGCGAGGCCAGAGCTGGAGGCAGCATTGTGAGGTCACTTGTGCCTCTGTGCCTTGGTGGGCAGTGCTCGGGTGTTGGCTGCTGGTGGTGGTGGTTGTGAGGTCACTTGTGAAGCAGTGCGTGCTAGGCCAGTGCTGGTTGCCTGGCTGCTCTTGGCAGCTGTGAGGTGAGTGCTGCGTGAGGCCGTCGCAGGCATGTGTCAGTGTGGGAAGGTGCTGTTTGTGCTTGGGAGGTGCCTTTTGGTGTGGCCATTGGTGCTGTGGCTGGTGCCTTGTGTCCCAGGGTGTGCGAGGCCAGAGCTGGAGGCAGCATTGTGAGGTCACTTGTGCCTGTGTGCCTTGGCGGGCAGTGCTCGGGTGTTGGCTGCTGCTGGTGGTGGTGGTTGTGAGGTCACTTGTGAAGCAGTGCGTGCTAGGCCAGTGCTGGTTGCCTGGTTGCTCTTGGCAGCTGTGAGGTGAGTGCTGCGTGAGGCCCTGGCAGGCATGTGTCAGTGTGGGAAGGTGCTGTTTGTGCTTGGGAGGTGCCTTTTGGTGTGGCCATTGGTGCTGTGGCTGGTGCCTTGTGTCCCAGGGTGTGAGAGGCCAGAGCTAGAGGCAGCATTGTGAGGTCACTTGTGCCTCTGTGCGTTGTCGGGCAGTGCTCGGGTGTTGGCTGCTGCTGGTGGTGGTGGTGGTGAGATGACTTGTGAAGCAGTGCGTGCTAGGCCGTTGCTAGTTTCCTGGCTGCTCTTGGCAGCTGTGAGGTGAGTGCTGTGTGAGGCCCTGGTAGGCATGTGTCAGTGTGGGAAGGTGCTGTTTGTCCTTGGGAGGTGCCTTTTGGTGTGGCCATTAGTGCTGTGGCTGGTGCTTTGTGTCCCAGGGCGTGCGAGGCCAGAGCTGGAGGCAGCATTGTGAGGTCACTTGTGCCTCTGTGCCTTGTGGGGCAGTGCTCGGGTGTTGGCTGCTGCTGGTGGTGGTGGTTGTGAGGTGACTTGTGAAGCAGTGCGTGCTAGGCCAGTGCTGGTTGCCTGGCTGCTCTTGGCAGCTGTGAGGTGAGTGCTGTGTGAGGCCGTCATAGGCATGTGTCAGTGTGGGAAGGTGCTGTTTGTCCTTGGGAGGTGCCTTTTTGTGTGGCCATTGGTGCTGTGGCTGGTGCTTTGTTGCCCAGGGTGTGCGAGGCCAGAGCTGGAGGCAGCATTGTGAGGTCACTTGTGCCTGTGTGCCTTGGCGGGCAGTGCTAGGGTGTTGGCTGCTGCTGGTGGTGGTGGTTGTGAGGTGACTTGTGAAGCAGTGCGTGCTAGGCCAGTGCTGGTTGCCTGGCTGCTCTTGGCAGCTGTGAGGTGAGTGCTGCATGAGGCCGTCGCAGGCATGTGTCAGTGTGGGAAGGTGCTGTTTGTGCTTGGGAGGTGCCTTTTGGTGTGGCCATTGGTGCTGTGGCTGGTGCCTTGTGTCCAGGGTGTGAGAGGCTAGAGCTAGAGGCAGCATTGTGAGGTCACTTGTGCCTCTGTGCCTTGTCGGGCAGTGCTCGGGTGTTGGCTGCTGCTGGTGGTGGTGGTTGTGAGGTGACTTGTGAAGCAGTGCGTGCTAGGCCAGTGCTGGTTGCCTGGCTGCTCTTGGCAGCTGTGAGGTGAGTGCTGCGTGAGGCCGTCGCAGGCATGTGTCAGTGTGGGAAGGTGCTGTTTGTGCTTGGGAGGTGCCTTTTGGTGTGGCCATTGGTGCTGTGGCTGGTGCCTTGTGTCCCAGGGTGTGCAAGGCCAGAGCTGGAGGCAGCATTGTGAGGTCACTTGTGCCTCTTTGCCTTGTCGGGCAGTGCTCGGGTGTTGGCTGCTGCTGGTGGTGGTGGTTGTGAGGTCACTTGTGAAGCAGTGCGTGCTAGGCCAGTGCTGGTTGCCTGGCTGCTCTTGGCAGCTGTGAGGTGAGTGCTGTGTGAGGCCGTCATAGGCATGTGTCAGTGTGGGAAGGTGCTGTTTGTCCTTGGGAGGTGCCTTTTTGTGTGGCCATTGGTGCTGTGGCTGGTGCTTTGTTGCCGAGGGTGTGCGAGGCCAGAGCTGGAGGCAGCATTGTGAGGTCACTTGTGCCTCTGTGCCTTGTCGGGCAGTGCTCGGGTGTTGTCTGCTGCTGGTGGTGGTGGTTGTGAGGTGACTTGTGAAGCAGTGCGTGCTAGGCCAGTGCTGGTTGCCTGGCTGCTCTTGGCAGCTGTGAGGTGAGTGCTGCGTGAGGCCGTCGCAGGCATCTGTCAGTGTTGGAAGGTTCTGTTTGTGCTTGGGAGGTGCCTTTTGGTGTGGCCATTGGTGCTGTGGCTGGTGCCTTGTGTCCCAGGGTGTGCGAGGCCAGAGCTGGAGGCAGCATTGTGAGGTCACTTGTGCCTGTGTGCCTTGGCGGGCAGTGCTAGGGTGTTGGCTGCTGCTGCTGCTGGTGGTTGTGAGGTGACTTGTGAAGCAGTGCATGCTAGGCCAGTGCTGGTTGCCTGGCTGCTCTTGGCAGCTGTGAGGTGAGTGCTGCGTGAGGCCGTCGCAGGCATGTGTCAGTGTGGGAAGGTGCTGTTTGTGCTTGGGAGGTGCCTTTTGGTGTGGCCATTGGTGCTGTGGCTGGTGCTTTGTGTCCCAGTGTATGAGAGGCCAGAGCTGGAGGCAGCATTGTGAGGTCACTTGTGCCTCTGTGCCTTGGCGGGCAGTGCTCGGGTGTTGACTGCTGCTGGTGGTGGTGGTTGTGAGGTGACTTGTGAAGCAGTGCGTGCTAGGCCAGTGCTGGTTGCCTGGCTGCTCTTGGCAGCTGTGAGGTGAGTGCTGCGTGAGGCCATCGCAGGCATGTGTCAGTGTGGGAAGGTGCTGTTTGTGCTTGGGAGGTGCCTTTTGGTGTGGCCATTGGTGCTGTGGCTGGTGCCTGGTGTCCCAGGGTGTGCGAGGCCAGAGCTGGAGGCAGCATTGTGAGGTCACTTGTGCCTCTGTGCCTTGGTGGGCAGTGCTCGGGTGTTGGCTGCTGGTGGTGGTGGTTGTGAGGTGACTTGTGAAGCAGTGCGTGCTAGGCCAGTGCTGGTTGCCTGGCTGCTCTTGGCAGCTGTGAGGTGAGTGCTGCGTGAGGCCGTCGCAGGCATGTGTCAGTGTGGGAAGGTGCTGTTTGTGCTTGGGAGGTGCCTTTTGGTGTGGCCATTGGTGCTGTGGCTGGTGCCTTGTGTCCCAGGGTGTGCGAGGCCAGAGCTGGAGGCAGCATTGTGAGGTCACTTGTGCCTCTTTGCCTTCGCGGGCAGTGCTCGGGTGTTGGCTGCTGCTGGTGGTGGTGGTTGTGAGGTCACTTGTGAAGCAGTGCGTGCTAGGCCAGTGCTGGTTGCCTGGCTGCTCTTGGCAGCTGTGAGGTGAGTGCTGTGTGAGGCCGTCATAGGCATGTGTCAGTGTGGGAAGGTGCTGTTTGTGCTTGGGAGGTGCCTTTTTGTGTGGCCATTGGTGCTGTGGCTGGTGCTTTGTTGCCCAGGGTGTGCGAGGCCAGAGCTGGAGGCAGCATTGTGAGGTCACTTGTGCCTCTGTGCCTTGTCGGGCAGTGCTCGGGTGTTGTCTGCTGCTGGTGGTGGTGGTTGTGATGTGACTTGTGAAGCAGTGCGTGCTAGGCCAGTGCTGGTTGCCTGGCTGTTCTTGGCAGCTGTGAGGTGAGTGCTGCGTGAGGCCGTCGCAGGCATGTGTCAGTGTTGGAAGGTTCTGTTTGTGCTTGGGAGGTGCCTTTTGGTGTGGCCATTGGTGCTGTGGCTGGTGCCTTGTGTCCCAGGGTGTGCGAGGCCAGAGCTGGAGGCAGCATTGTGAGGTCACTTGTGCCTGTGTGCCTTGGCGGGCAGTGCTCGGGTGTTGGCTGCTGCTGGTGGTGGTGGTTGTGAGGTGACTTGTGAAGCAGTGCGTGCTAGGCCCGTGCTGGTTGCCTGGCTGCTCTTGGCAGCTGTGAGGTGAGTGCAGCGTGAGGCCGTCGCAGGCATGTGTCAGTGTGGGAAGGTGCTGTTTGTGCTTGGGAGGTGCCTTTTGGTGTGGCCATTGGTGCTATGGCTGGTGCCTTGTGTCCCAGGGTGTGCAAGGCCAGAGCTGGAGGCAGCATTGTGAGGTCGCTTGTGCCTCTTTGCCTTGTCGGGCAGTGCTCGGGTGTTGGCTGCTGCTGGTGGTGGTGGTTGTGAGGTGACTTGTGAAGCAGTGCGTGCTAGGCCGTTGCTAGTTTCCTGGCTGCTCTTGGCAGCTGTGAGGTGAGTGCTGTGTGAGGCCCTGGTAGGCATGTGTCAGTGTGGGAAGGTGCTGTTTGTCCTTGGGAGGTGCCTTTTGGTGTGGCCATTGGTGCTGTGGCTGGTGCCTTGTGTCCCAGGGCGTGCGAGGCCAGAGCTGGAGGCAGCATTGTGAGGTCACTTGTGCCTCTGTGCCTTGTCGGGCAGTGCTCGGGTGTTGGCTGCTGCTGGTGGTGGTGGTTGTGAGGTGACTTGTGAAGCAGTGCGTGCTAGGCCAGTGCTGTTTGCCTGGCTGCTCTTGGCAGCTGTGAGGTGAGTGCTGTGTGAGGCCGTCATAGGCATGTGTCAGTGTGGGAAGGTGCTGTTTGTGCTTGGGAGGTGCCTTTTTGTGTGGCCATTGGTGCTGTGGCTGGTGCTTTGTTGCCCAGGGTGTGCGAGGCCAGAGCTGGAGGCAGCATTGTGAGGTCACTTGTGCCTCTGTGCCTTGTCGGGCAGTGCTCGGGTGTTGTCTGCTGCTGGTGGTGGTGGTTGTGAGGTGACTTGTGAAGCAGTGCGTGCTAGGCCAGTGCTGGTTTCCTGGCTGCTCTTGGCAGCTGTGAGGTGAGTGCTGCGTGAGGCCGTCGCAGGCATGTGTCAGTGTTGGAAGGTTCTGTTTGTGCTTGGGAGGTGCCTTTTGGTGTGGCCATTGGTGCTGTGGCTGGTGCCTTGTGTCCCAGGGTGTGCGAGGCCAGAGCTGGAGGCAGCAGTGTGAGGTCACTTGTGCCTATGTGCCTTGGCGGGCAGTGCTAGGGTGTTGGCTGCTGCTGGTGGTGGTGGTTGTGAGGTCACTTGTGAAGCAGTGCATGCTAGGCCAGTGCTGGTTGCCTGGCTGCTCTTGGCAGCTGTGAGGTGAGTGCTGCGTGAGGCCCTGGCAGGCATGTGTCAGTGTGGGAAGGTGCTGTTTGTGCTTGGGAGGTGCCTTTTGGTGTGGCCATTGGTGCTGTGGCTGGTGCTTTGTGTCCCAGGTTATGAGAGGCCAGAGCTGGAGGCAGCATTGTGAGGTCACTTGTGCCTCTGTGCCTTGTCGGGCAGTGCTCGGGTGTTGGCTGCTGCTGGTGGTGGTGGTTGTGAGGTGACTTGTGAAGCAGTGCATGCTAGGCCAGTGCTGGTTGCCTGGCTGCTCTTGGCAGCTGTGAGGTGAGTGCTGCGTGAGGCCATCGCAGGCATGTGTCAGTGTGGGAAGGTGCTGTTTGTGCTTGGGAGGTGCCTTTTGGTGTGGCCATTGGTGCTGTGGCTGGTGCCTGGTGTCCCAGGGTGTGCGAGGCCAGAGCTGGAGGCAGCATTGTGAGGTCACTTGTGCCTCTGTGCCTTGGCAGGCAGTGCTCGGGTGTTGGCTGCTGGTGGTGGTGGTTGTGATGTGACTTGTGAAGCAGTGCGTGCTAGGCCAGTGCTGGTTGCCTGGCTGCTCTTGGCAGCTGTGAGGTGAGTGCTGCGTGAGGCCGTCGCAGGCATGTGTCAGTGTGGGAAGGTGCTGTTTGTGCTTGGGAGGTGCCTTTTGGTGTGGCCATTGGTGCTGTGGCTGGTGCCTTGTGTCCCAGGGTGTGAGAGGCCAGAGCTGGAGGCAGCATTGTGAGGTCACTTGTGCCTGTGTGCCTTGGCGGGCAGTGCTCGGGTGTTGGCTGCTGCTGGTGGTGGTGGTTGTGAGGTGACTTGTGAAGCAGTGCGTGCTAGGCCAGTGCTGGTTGCCTGGCTGCTCTTGGCAGCTGTGAGGTGAGTGCTGCATGAGGCCGTCGCAGGCATGTGTCAGTGTGGGAAGGTGCTGTTTGTGCTTGGGAGGTGCCTTTTGGTGTGGCCATTGGTGCTGTGGCTGGTGCTTTGTGTCCCAGGGTATGAGAGGCCAGAGCTGGAGGCAGCATTGTGAGGTCACTTGTGCCTCTGTGCCTTGTCGGGCAGTGCTCGGGTGTTGGCTGCTGCTGGTGGTGGTGGTTGTGAGGTGACTTGTGAAGCAGTGCGTGCTAGGCCAGTGCTGGTTGCCTGGCTGCTCTTGGCAGCTGTGAGGTGAGTGCTGCATGCGGCCGTCGCAGGCATGTGTCAGTGTGGGAAGGTGCTGTTTGTGCTTGGGAGGTGCCTTTTGGTGTGGCCATTGGTGCTGTGGCTGGTGCCTTGTGTCCCAGGGTGTGCGAGGCCAGAGCTGGAGGCAGCATTGTGAGGTCACTTGTGCCTGTGTGCCTTGGCAGGCAGTGCTCGGGTGTTGGCTTCTGGTGGTGGTGGTGGTTGTGAGGTGACTTGTGAAGCAGTGCGTGCTAGGCCAGTGCTGGTTGCCTGGCTGCTCTTGGCAGCTGTGAGGTGAGTGCTGCGTGAGGCCCTGGCAGGCATGTGTCAGTGTGGGAAGGTGCTGTTTGTGCTTGGGAGGTGCCTTTTGGTGTGGCCATTGGTGCTGTGGCTGGTGCCTTGTGTCCCAGGGTGTGCGAGGCCAGAGCTGGAGGCAGCATTGTGAGGTCACTTGTGCCTCTGTGCCTTGTCGGGCAGTGCTAGGGTGTTGGCTGCTGCTGGTGGTGGTGGTTGTGAGGTGACTTGTGAAGCAGTGCGTGCTAGGCCAGTGCTGGTTGCCTGGCTGCTCTTGGCAGCTGTGAGGTGAGTGCTGCGTGAGGCCGTCGCAGGCATGTGTCAGTGTGGGAAGGTGCTGTTTGTCCTTGGGAGGTGCCTTTTGGTGTGGCCATTGGTGCTGTGGCTGGTGCCTTGTGTCCCAGGGTGTGCGAGGCCAGAGCTGGAGGCAGCATTGTGAGGTCACTTGTGCCTGTGTGCCTTGTCGGGCAGTGCTAGGTTGTTGGCTGCTAGTGGTGGTGGTTGTGAGGTGACTTGTGAAGCAATGCGTGCTAGGCCAGTGCTGGTTGCCTGGCTGTTCTTGGCAGCTGTGAGGTGAGTGCTGTGTGAGGCCGTCGCAGGCATGTGTCAGTGTTGGAAGGTTCTGTTTGTGCTTGGGAGGTGCCTTTTGTTGTGGCCATTGGTGCTGTGGCTGGTGCCTTGTGTCCCAGGGTGTGCGAGGCCAGAGCTGGAGGCAGCAGTGTGAGGTCACTTGTGCCTATGTGCCTTGGCGGGCAGTGCTAGGGTGTTTGCTGCTGCTGGTGGTGGTGGTTGTGAGGTCACTTGTGAAGCAGTGCGTGCTAGGCCAGTGCTGGTTGCCTGGCTGCTCTTGGCAGCTGTGAGGTGAGTGCTGCGTGAGGCCGTCGCAGGCATGTGTCAGTGTGGGAAGGTGCTGTTTGTGCTTGGGAGGTGCTTTTTGGTGTGGCCATTGGTGCTGTGGCTGGTGCCTGGTGTCCCAGGGTGTGCGAGGCCAGAGCTGGAGGCAGCATTGTGAGGTCACTTGTGCCTCTGTGCCTTGGCGGGCAGTGCTCGGGTGTTGGCTACTGCTGGTGGTGGTTGTGAGGTGACTTGTGAAGCAATGCGTGCTATGCCAGTGCTGGTTGCCTGGCTGCTCTTGGCAGCTGTGAGGTGAGTGCTGCTTGAGGCCGTCGCAGGCATGTGTCAGTGTGGGAAGGTGCTGTTTGTGCTTGGGAGGTGCCTTTTGGTGTGGCCATTGGTGCTGTGGCTGGTGCCTTGTGTCCCAGGGTGTGCGAGGCCAGAGCTGGAGGCAGCATTGTGAGGTCACTTGTGCCTGTGTGCCTTGGCGGGCAGTGCTCGGGTGTTGGCTGCTGCTGGTGGTGGTGGTTGTGAGGTGACTTGTGAAGCAGTGCGTGCTAGGCCAGTGCTGGTTGCCTGGCTGCTCTTGGCAGCTGTGAGGTGAGTGCTGCGTGAGGCCATCGCAGGCATGTGTCAGTGTGGGAAGGTGCTGTTTGTGCTTGGGAGGTGCCTTTTGGTGTGGCCATTGGTGCTGTGGCTGGTGCTTTGTGTCCCAGGGTATGAGAGGCCAGAGCTGGAGGCAGCATTGTGAGGTCACTTGTGCCTCTGTGCCTTGTCGGGCAGTGCTCGGGTGTTGGCTGCTGCTGGTGGTGGTGGTTGTGAGGTGACTTGTGAAGCAGTGCGTGCTAGGCCAGTGCTGGTTGCCTGGCTGCTCTTGGCAGCTGTGAGGTGAGTGCTGCGTGAGGCCGTCGCAGGCATGTGTCAGTGTGGGAAGGTGCTGTTTGTGCTTGGGAGGTGCCTTTTGGTGTGGCCATTGGTGCTGTGGCTGGTGCCTTGTGTCCCAGGGTGTGCGAGGCCAGAGCTGGAGGCAGCATTGTGAGGTCACTTGTGCCTCTGTGCCTTGTCGGGCAGTGCTCGGGTGTTGGCTGCTGGTGGTGGTGGTGTTTGTGAGGTCACTTGTGAAGCAGTGCGTGCTAGGCCAGTGCTGGTTGCCTGGCTGCTCTTGGCAGCTGTGAGGTGAGTGCTGCGTGAGGCCCTGGCAGGCATGTGTCAGTGTGGGAAGGTGCTGTTTGTGCTTGGGAGGTGCCTTTTGGTGTGGCCATTGGTGCTGTGGCTGGTGCTTTGTGTCCCAGGGTGTGCGAGGGCAGAGCTGGAGGCAGCATTGTGAGGTCACTTGTGCCTCTGTGCCTTGGCGGGCAGTGCTCGGGTGTTGGCTGCTGGTGGTGGTGGTTGTGAGGTGACTTGTGAAGCAGTGCGTGCTAGCCCAGTGCTGGTTGCCTGGCTGCTCTTGGCAGCTGTGAGGTGAGTGCTGCGTGAGGCCATCGCAGGCATGTGTCAGTGTGGGAAGGTGCTGTTTGTGCTTGGGAGGTGCCTTTTGGTGTGGCCATTGGTGCTGTGGCTGGTGCCTTGTGTCCCAGGGTGTGTGAGGCCAGAGCTGGAGGCAGCATTGTGAGGTCACTTGTTCCTGTGTGCCTTGGCAGGCAGTGCTCGGGTGTTGGCTGCTGGTGGTGGTGTCTGTGAGGTCACTTGTGAAGCAGTGCGTGCTAGGCCAGTGCTGGTTGCCTGGCTGCTCTTGGCAGCTGTGAGGTGAGTGCTGCGTGAGGCCCTGGCAGGCATGTGTCAGTGTGGGAAGGTGCTGTTTGTGCTTGGGAGGTGCCTTTTGGTGTGGCCATTGGTGCTGTGGCTGGTGCCTTGTGTCCCAGGGTGTGCGAGGCCAGAGCTGGAGGCAGCATTGTGAGGTCACTTGTGCCTGTGTGCCTTGTCGGGCAGTGCTCGGGTGTTGGCTGCTGGTGGTGGTGGTTGTTGTGAGGTGACTTGTGAAGCAGTGCGTGCTAGGCCAGTGCTGGTTGCCTGGCTGCTCTTGGCAGCTGTGAGGTGAGTGCTGCGTGAGGCCCTGGCAGGCATGTGTCAGTGTGGGAAGGTGCTGTTTGTCCTTGGGAGGTGCCTTTTGGTGTGGCCATTGGTGCTGTGGCTGGTGCCTTGTGTCCCAGGGTGTGAGAGGGCAGAGCTGGAGGCAGCAGTGTGAGGTCACTTGTGCCTATGTGCCTTGGCGGGCAGTGCTAGGGTGTTGGCTGCTGCTGGTGGTGGTGGTTGTGAGGTCACTTGTGAAGCAGTGCGTGCTAGGCCAGTGCTGGTTGCCTGGCTGCTCTTGGCAGCTGTGAGGTGAGTGCTGCGTGAGGCCGTCGCAGGCATGTGTCAGTGTGGGAAGGTGCTGTTTGTGCTTGGGAGGTGCTTTTTGGTGTGGCCATTGGTGCTGTGGCTGGTGCCTGGTGTCCCAGGGTGTGCGAGGCCAGAGCTGGAGGCAGCATTGTGAGGTCACTTGTGCCTCTGTGCCTTGGCGGGCAGTGCTCGGGTGTTGGCTACTGCTGGTGGTGGTTGTGAGGTGACTTGTGAAGCAATGCGTGCTATGCCAGTGCTGGTTGCCTGGCTGCTCTTGGCAGCTGTGAGGTGAGTGCTGCTTGAGGCCGTCGCAGGCATGTGTCAGTGTGGGAAGGTGCTGTTTGTGCTTGGGAGGTGCCTTTTGGTGTGGCCATTGGTGCTGTGGCTGGTGCCTTGTGTCCCAGGGTGTGCGAGGCCAGAGCTGGAGGCAGCATTGTGAGGTCACTTGTGCCTGTGTGCCTTGGCGGGCAGTGCTCGGGTGTTGGCTGCTGCTGGTGGTGGTGGTTGTGAGGTGACTTGTGAAGCAGTGCGTGCTAGGCCAGTGCTGGTTGCCTGGCTGCTCTTGGCAGCTGTGAGGTGAGTGCTGCGTGAGGCCATCGCAGGCATGTGTCAGTGTGGGAAGGTGCTGTTTGTGCTTGGGAGGTGCCTTTTGGTGTGGCCATTGGTGCTGTGGCTGGTGCTTTGTGTCCCAGGGTATGAGAGGCCAGAGCTGGAGGCAGCATTGTGAGGTCACTTGTGCCTCTGTGCCTTGTCGGGCAGTGCTCGGGTGTTGGCTGCTGCTGGTGGTGGTGGTTGTGAGGTGACTTGTGAAGCAGTGCGTGCTAGGCCAGTGCTGGTTGCCTGGCTGCTCTTGGCAGCTGTGAGGTGAGTGCTGCGTGAGGCCGTCGCAGGCATGTGTCAGTGTGGGAAGGTGCTGTTTGTGCTTGGGAGGTGCCTTTTGGTGTGGCCATTGGTGCTGTGGCTGGTGCCTTGTGTCCCAGGGTGTGCGAGGCCAGAGCTGGAGGCAGCATTGTGAGGTCACTTGTGCCTCTGTGCCTTGTCGGGCAGTGCTCGGGTGTTGGCTGCTGGTGGTGGTGGTGTTTGTGAGGTCACTTGTGAAGCAGTGCGTGCTAGGCCAGTGCTGGTTGCCTGGCTGCTCTTGGCAGCTGTGAGGTGAGTGCTGCGTGAGGCCCTGGCAGGCATGTGTCAGTGTGGGAAGGTGCTGTTTGTGCTTGGGAGGTGCCTTTTGGTGTGGCCATTGGTGCTGTGGCTGGTGCTTTGTGTCCCAGGGTGTGCGAGGGCAGAGCTGGAGGCAGCATTGTGAGGTCACTTGTGCCTCTGTGCCTTGGCGGGCAGTGCTCGGGTGTTGGCTGCTGGTGGTGGTGGTTGTGAGGTGACTTGTGAAGCAGTGCGTGCTAGCCCAGTGCTGGTTGCCTGGCTGCTCTTGGCAGCTGTGAGGTGAGTGCTGCGTGAGGCCATCGCAGGCATGTGTCAGTGTGGGAAGGTGCTGTTTGTGCTTGGGAGGTGCCTTTTGGTGTGGCCATTGGTGCTGTGGCTGGTGCCTTGTGTCCCAGGGTGTGTGAGGCCAGAGCTGGAGGCAGCATTGTGAGGTCACTTGTTCCTGTGTGCCTTGGCAGGCAGTGCTCGGGTGTTGGCTGCTGGTGGTGGTGTCTGTGAGGTCACTTGTGAAGCAGTGCGTGCTAGGCCAGTGCTGGTTGCCTGGCTGCTCTTGGCAGCTGTGAGGTGAGTGCTGCGTGAGGCCCTGGCAGGCATGTGTCAGTGTGGGAAGGTGCTGTTTGTGCTTGGGAGGTGCCTTTTGGTGTGGCCATTGGTGCTGTGGCTGGTGCCTTGTGTCCCAGGGTGTGCGAGGCCAGAGCTGGAGGCAGCATTGTGAGGTCACTTGTGCCTGTGTGCCTTGTCGGGCAGTGCTCGGGTGTTGGCTGCTGGTGGTGGTGGTTGTTGTGAGGTGACTTGTGAAGCAGTGCGTGCTAGGCCAGTGCTGGTTGCCTGGCTGCTCTTGGCAGCTGTGAGGTGAGTGCTGCGTGAGGCCCTGGCAGGCATGTGTCAGTGTGGGAAGGTGCTGTTTGTGCTTGGGAGGTGCCTTTTGGTGTGGCCATTGGTGCTGTGGCTGGTGCCTTGTGTCCCAGGGTGTGCGAGGCCAGAGCTGGAGGCAGCATTGTGAGGTCACTTGTGCCTATGTGCCTTGGCGGGCAGTGCTCGGGTGTTGGCTTCTGGTGGTGGTGGTGGTTGTGAGGTGACTTGTGAAGCAGTGCGTGCTAGGCCAGTGCTGGTTGCCTGGCTGCTCTTGGCAGCTGTGAGGTGAGTGCTGCGTGAGGCCCTGGCAGGCATGTGTCAGTGTGGGAAGGTGCTGTTTGTGCTTGGGAGGTGCCTTTTGGTGTGGCCATTGGTGCTGTGGCTGGTGCCTTGTGTCCCAGGGTGTGCGAGGCCAGAGCTGGAGGCAGCATTGTGAGGTCACTTGTGCCTCTGTGCCTTGTCGGGCAGTGCTAGGGTGTTGGCTGCTGCTGGTGGTGGTGGTTGTGAGGTGACTTGTGAAGCAGTGCGTGCTAGGCCAGTGCTGGTTGCCTGGCTGCTCTTGGCAGCTGTGAGGTGAGTGCTGCGTGAGGCCGTCGCAGGCATGTGTCAGTGTGGGAAGGTGCTGTTTGTCCTTGGGAGGTGCCTTTTGGTGTGGCCATTGGTGCTGTGGCTGGTGCCTTGTGTCCCAGGGTGTGCGAGGCCAGAGCTGGAGGCAGCATTGTGAGGTCACTTGTGCCTGTGTGCCTTGTCGGGCAGTGCTAGGTTGTTGGCTGCTAGTGGTGGTGGTTGTGAGGTGACTTGTGAAGCAATGCGTGCTAGGCCAGTGCTGGTTGCCTGGCTGTTCTTGGCAGCTGTGAGGTGAGTGCTGTGTGAGGCCGTCGCAGGCATGTGTCAGTGTTGGAAGGTTCTGTTTGTGCTTGGGAGGTGCCTTTTGTTGTGGCCATTGGTGCTGTGGCTGGTGCCTTGTGTCCCAGGGTGTGCGAGGCCAGAGCTGGAGGCAGCATTGTGAGGTCACTTGTGCCTCTGTGCCTTGGCGGGCAGTGCTCGGGTGTTGGCTGCTGCTGGTGGTGGTTGTGAGGTGACTTGTGAAGCAATGCGTGCTATGCCAGTGCTGGTTGCCTGGCTGCTCTTGGCAGCTGTGAGGTGAGTGCTGCTTGAGGCCGTCGCAGGCATGTGTCAGTGTGGGAAGGTGCTGTTTGTGCTTGGGAGGTGCCTTTTGGTGTGGCCATTGGTGCTGTGGCTGGTGCCTTGTGTCCCAGGGTGTGCGAGGCCAGAGCTGGAGGCAGCATTGTGAGGTCACTTGTGCCTGTGTGCCTTGGCGGGCAGTGCTCGGGTGTTGGCTGCTGCTGGTGGTGGTGGTTGTGAGGTGACTTGTGAAGCAGTGCGTGCTAGGCCAGTGCTGGTTGCCTGGCTGCTCTTGGCAGCTGTGAGGTGAGTGCTGCGTGAGGCCATCGCAGGCATGTGTCAGTGTGGGAAGGTGCTGTTTGTGCTTGGGAGGTGCCTTTTGGTGTGGCCATTGGTGCTGTGGCTGGTGCTTTGTGTCCCAGGGTATGAGAGGCCAGAGCTGGAGGCAGCATTGTGAGGTCACTTGTGCCTCTGTGCCTTGTCGGGCAGTGCTCGGGTGTTGGCTGCTGCTGGTGGTGGTGGTTGTGAGGTGACTTGTGAAGCAGTGCGTGCTAGGCCAGTGCTGGTTGCCTGGCTGCTCTTGGCAGCTGTGAGGTGAGTGCTGCGTGAGGCCGTCGCAGGCATGTGTCAGTGTGGGAAGGTGCTGTTTGTGCTTGGGAGGTGCCTTTTGGTGTGGCCATTGGTGCTGTGGCTGGTGCCTTGTGTCCCAGGGTGTGCGAGGCCAGAGCTGGAGGCAGCATTGTGAGGTCACTTGTGCCTCTGTGCCTTGTCGGGCAGTGCTCGGGTGTTGGCTGCTGGTGGTGGTGGTGTTTGTGAGGTCACTTGTGAAGCAGTGCGTGCTAGGCCAGTGCTGGTTGCCTGGCTGCTCTTGGCAGCTGTGAGGTGAGTGCTGCGTGAGGCCCTGGCAGGCATGTGTCAGTGTGGGAAGGTGCTGTTTGTGCTTGGGAGGTGCCTTTTGGTGTGGCCATTGGTGCTGTGGCTGGTGCCTTGTGTCCCAGGGTGTGCGAGGCCAGAGCTGGAGGCAGCATTGTGAGGTCACTTGTGCCTCTGTGCCTTGGCGGGCAGTGCTCGGGTGTTGGCTGCTGGTGGTGGTGGTTGTGAGGTGACTTGTGAAGCAGTGCGTGCTAGCCCAGTGCTGGTTGCCTGGCTGCTCTTGGCAGCTGTGAGGTGAGTGCTGCGTGAGGCCATCGCAGGCATGTGTCAGTGTGGGAAGGTGCTGTTTGTGCTTGGGAGGTGCCTTTTGGTGTGGCCATTGGTGCTGTGGCTGGTGCCTTGTGTCCCAGGGTGTGTGAGGCCAGAGCTGGAGGCAGCATTGTGAGGTCACTTGTTCCTGTGTGCCTTGGCAGGCAGTGCTCGGGTGTTGGCTGCTGGTGGTGGTGTCTGTGAGGTCACTTGTGAAGCAGTGCGTGCTAGGCCAGTGCTGGTTGCCTGGCTGCTCTTGGCAGCTGTGAGGTGAGTGCTGCGTGAGGCCCTGGCAGGCATGTGTCAGTGTGGGAAGGTGCTGTTTGTGCTTGGGAGGTGCCTTTTGGTGTGGCCATTGGTGCTGTGGCTGGTGCCTTGTGTCCCAGGGTGTGCGAGGCCAGAGCTGGAGGCAGCATTGTGAGGTCACTTGTGCCTGTGTGCCTTGTCGGGCAGTGCTCGGGTGTTGGCTGCTGGTGGTGGTGGTTGTTGTGAGGTGACTTGTGAAGCAGTGCGTGCTAGGCCAGTGCTGGTTGCCTGGCTGCTCTTGGCAGCTGTGAGGTGAGTGCTGCGTGAGGCCCTGGCAGGCATGTGTCAGTGTGGGAAGGTGCTGTTTGTCCTTGGGAGGTGCCTTTTGGTGTGGCCATTGGTGCTGTGGCTGGTGCCTTGTGTCCCAGGGTGTGAGAGGGCAGAGCTGGAGGCAGCAGTGTGAGGTCACTTGTGCCTATGTGCCTTGGCGGGCAGTGCTAGGGTGTTGGCTGCTGCTGGTGGTGGTGGTTGTGAGGTCACTTGTGAAGCAGTGCGTGCTAGGCCAGTGCTGGTTGCCTGGCTGCTCTTGGCAGCTGTGAGGTGAGTGCTGCGTGAGGCCGTCGCAGGCATGTGTCAGTGTGGGAAGGTGCTGTTTGTGCTTGGGAGGTGCTTTTTGGTGTGGCCATTGGTGCTGTGGCTGGTGCCTGGTGTCCCAGGGTGTGCGAGGCCAGAGCTGGAGGCAGCATTGTGAGGTCACTTGTGCCTCTGTGCCTTGGCGGGCAGTGCTCGGGTGTTGGCTACTGCTGGTGGTGGTTGTGAGGTGACTTGTGAAGCAATGCGTGCTATGCCAGTGCTGGTTGCCTGGCTGCTCTTGGCAGCTGTGAGGTGAGTGCTGCTTGAGGCCGTCGCAGGCATGTGTCAGTGTGGGAAGGTGCTGTTTGTGCTTGGGAGGTGCCTTTTGGTGTGGCCATTGGTGCTGTGGCTGGTGCCTTGTGTCCCAGGGTGTGCGAGGCCAGAGCTGGAGGCAGCATTGTGAGGTCACTTGTGCCTGTGTGCCTTGGCGGGCAGTGCTCGGGTGTTGGCTGCTGCTGGTGGTGGTGGTTGTGAGGTGACTTGTGAAGCAGTGCGTGCTAGGCCAGTGCTGGTTGCCTGGCTGCTCTTGGCAGCTGTGAGGTGAGTGCTGCGTGAGGCCATCGCAGGCATGTGTCAGTGTGGGAAGGTGCTGTTTGTGCTTGGGAGGTGCCTTTTGGTGTGGCCATTGGTGCTGTGGCTGGTGCTTTGTGTCCCAGGGTATGAGAGGCCAGAGCTGGAGGCAGCATTGTGAGGTCACTTGTGCCTCTGTGCCTTGTCGGGCAGTGCTCGGGTGTTGGCTGCTGCTGGTGGTGGTGGTTGTGAGGTGACTTGTGAAGCAGTGCGTGCTAGGCCAGTGCTGGTTGCCTGGCTGCTCTTGGCAGCTGTGAGGTGAGTGCTGTGTGAGGCCGTCGCAGGCATGTGTCAGTGTGGGAAGGTGCTGTTTGTGCTTGGGAGGTGCCTTTTGGTGTGGCCATTGGTGCTGTGGCTGGTGCCTTGTGTCCCAGGGTGTGCGAGGCCAGAGCTGGAGGCAGCATTGTGAGGTCACTTGTGCCTCTGTGCCTTGTCGGGCAGTGCTCGGGTGTTGGCTGCTGGTGGTGGTGGTGTTTGTGAGGTCACTTGTGAAGCAGTGCGTGCTAGGCCAGTGCTGGTTGCCTGGCTGCTCTTGGCAGCTGTGAGGTGAGTGCTGCGTGAGGCCCTGGCAGGCATGTGTCAGTGTGGGAAGGTGCTGTTTGTGCTTGGGAGGTGCCTTTTGGTGTGGCCATTGGTGCTGTGGCTGGTGCTTTGTGTCCCAGGGTGTGCGAGGGCAGAGCTGGAGGCAGCATTGTGAGGTCACTTGTGCCTCTGTGCCTTGGCGGGCAGTGCTCGGGTGTTGGCTGCTGGTGGTGGTGGTTGTGAGGTGACTTGTGAAGCAGTGCGTGCTAGCCCAGTGCTGGTTGCCTGGCTGCTCTTGGCAGCTGTGAGGTGAGTGCTGCGTGAGGCCATCGCAGGCATGTGTCAGTGTGGGAAGGTGCTGTTTGTGCTTGGGAGGTGCCTTTTGGTGTGGCCATTGGTGCTGTGGCTGGTGCCTTGTGTCCCAGGGTGTGTGAGGCCAGAGCTGGAGGCAGCATTGTGAGGTCACTTGTTCCTGTGTGCCTTGGCAGGCAGTGCTCGGGTGTTGGCTGCTGGTGGTGGTGTCTGTGAGGTCACTTGTGAAGCAGTGCGTGCTAGGCCAGTGCTGGTTGCCTGGCTGCTCTTGGCAGCTGTGAGGTGAGTGCTGCGTGAGGCCCTGGCAGGCATGTGTCAGTGTGGGAAGGTGCTGTTTGTGCTTGGGAGGTGCCTTTTGGTGTGGCCATTGGTGCTGTGGCTGGTGCCTTGTGTCCCAGGGTGTGCGAGGCCAGAGCTGGAGGCAGCATTGTGAGGTCACTTGTGCCTGTGTGCCTTGTCGGGCAGTGCTCGGGTGTTGGCTGCTGGTGGTGGTGGTTGTTGTGAGGTGACTTGTGAAGCAGTGCGTGCTAGGCCAGTGCTGGTTGCCTGGCTGCTCTTGGCAGCTGTGAGGTGAGTGCTGCGTGAGGCCCTGGCAGGCATGTGTCAGTGTGGGAAGGTGCTGTTTGTCCTTGGGAGGTGCCTTTTGGTGTGGCCATTGGTGCTGTGGCTGGTGCCTTGTGTCCCAGGGTGTGCGAGGCCAGAGCTGGAGGCAGCATTGTGAGGTCACTTGTGCCTATGTGCCTTGGCGGGCAGTGCTCGGGTGTTGGCTTCTGGTGGTGGTGGTGGTTGTGAGGTGACTTGTGAAGCAGTGCGTGCTAGGCCAGTGCTGGTTGCCTGGCTGCTCTTGGCAGCTGTGAGGTGAGTGCTGCGTGAGGCCCTGGCAGGCATGTGTCAGTGTGGGAAGGTGCTGTTTGTGCTTGGGAGGTGCCTTTTGGTGTGGCCATTGGTGCTGTGGCTGGTGCCTTGTGTCCCAGGGTGTGCGAGGCCAGAGCTGGAGGCAGCATTGTGAGGTCACTTGTGCCTCTGTGCCTTGTCGGGCAGTGCTAGGGTGTTGGCTGCTGCTGGTGGTGGTGGTTGTGAGGTGACTTGTGAAGCAGTGCGTGCTAGGCCAGTGCTGGTTGCCTGGCTGCTCTTGGCAGCTGTGAGGTGAGTGCTGCGTGAGGCCGTCGCAGGCATGTGTCAGTGTGGGAAGGTGCTGTTTGTCCTTGGGAGGTGCCTTTTGGTGTGGCCATTGGTGCTGTGGCTGGTGCCTTGTGTCCCAGGGTGTGCGAGGCCAGAGCTGGAGGCAGCATTGTGAGGTCACTTGTGCCTGTGTGCCTTGTCGGGCAGTGCTAGGTTGTTGGCTGCTAGTGGTGGTGGTTGTGAGGTGACTTGTGAAGCAATGCGTGCTAGGCCAGTGCTGGTTGCCTGGCTGTTCTTGGCAGCTGTGAGGTGAGTGCTGTGTGAGGCCGTCGCAGGCATGTGTCAGTGTTGGAAGGTTCTGTTTGTGCTTGGGAGGTGCCTTTTGTTGTGGCCATTGGTGCTGTGGCTGGTGCCTTGTGTCCCAGGGTGTGCGAGGCCAGAGCTGGAGGCAGCAGTGTGAGGTCACTTGTGCCTATGTGCCTTGGCGGGCAGTGCTAGGGTGTTGGCTGCTGCTGGTGGTGGTGGTTGTGAGGTCACTTGTGAAGCAGTGCGTGCTAGGCCAGTGCTGGTTGCCTGGCTGCTCTTGGCAGCTGTGAGGTGAGTGCTGCGTGAGGCCATCGCAGGCATGTGTCAGTGTGGGAAGGTGCTGTTTGTGCTTGGGAGGTGCTTTTTGGTGTGGCCATTGGTGCTGTGGCTGGTGCCTGGTGTCCCAGGGTGTGCGAGGCCAGAGCTGGAGGCAGCATTGTGAGGTCACTTGTGCCTCTGTGCCTTGGCGGGCAGTGCTCGGGTGTTGGCTGCTGCTGGTGGTGGTTGTGAGGTGACTTGTGAAGCAATGCGTGCTATGCCAGTGCTGGTTGCCTGGCTGCTCTTGGCAGCTGTGAGGTGAGTGCTGCTTGAGGCCGTCGCAGGCATGTGTGAGTGTGGGAAGGTGCTGTTTGTGCTTGGGAGGTGCCTTTTTGTGTGGCCATTGGTGCTGTGGCTGGTGCCTTGTGTCCCAGGGTGTGCGAGGCCAGAGCTGGAGGCAGCATTGTGAGGTCACTTGTGCCTGTGTGCCTTGGCGGGCAGTGCTCGGGTGTTGGCTGCTGCTGGTGGTGGTGGTTGTGAGGTGACTTGTGAAGCAGTGCGTGCTAGGCCAGTGCTGGTTGCCTGGCTGCTCTTGGCAGCTGTGAGGTGAGTGCTGCGTGAGGCCATCGCAGGCATGTGTCAGTGTGGGAAGGTGCTGTTTGTGCTTGGGAGGTGCCTTTTGGTGTGGCCATTGGTGCTGTGGCTGGTGCTTTGTGTCCCAGGGTATGAGAGGCCAGAGCTGGAGGCAGCATTGTGAGGTCACTTGTGCCTGTGTGCCTTGTCGGGCAGTGCTCGGGTGTTGGCTGCTGCTGGTGGTGGTGGTTGTGAGGTGACTTGTGAAGCAGTGCGTGCTAGGCCAGTGCTGGTTGCCTGGCTGCTCTTGGCAGCTGTGAGGTGAGTGCTGCGTGAGGCCGTCGCAGGCATGTGTCAGTGTGGGAAGGTGCTGTTTGTGCTTGGGAGGTGCCTTTTGGTGTGGCCATTGGTGCTGTGGCTGGTGCCTTGTGTCCCAGGGTGTGCGAGGCCAGAGCTGGAGGCAGCATTGTGAGGTCACTTGTGCCTCTGTGCCTTGTCGGGCAGTGCTCGGGTGTTGGCTGCTGGTGGTGGTGGTGGTTGTGAGGTCACTTGTGAAGCAGTGCGTGCTAGGCCAGTGCTGGTTGCCTGGCTGCTCTTGGCAGCTGAGAGGTGAGTGCTGCGTGAGGCCCTGGCAGGCATGTGTCAGTGTGGGAAGGTGCTGTTTGTGCTTGGGAGGTGCCTTTTGGTGTGGCCATTGGTGCTGTGGCTGGTGCTTTGTGTCCCAGGGTGCGCGAGGGCAGAGCTGGAGGCAGCATTGTGAGGTCACTTGTGCCTCTGTGCCTTGGCGGGCAGTGCTCGGGTGTTGGCTGCTGGTGGTGGTGGTTGTGAGGTGACTTGTGAAGCAGTGCGTGCTAGCCCAGTGCTGGTTGCCTGGCTGCTCTTGGCAGCTGTGAGGTGAGTGCTGCGTGAGGCCATCGCAGGCATGTGTCAGTGTGGGAAGGTGCTGTTTGTGCTTGGGAGGTGCCTTTTGGTGTGGCCATTGGTGCTGTGGCTGGTTCCTTGTGTCCCAGGGTGTGTGAGGCCAGAGCTGGAGGCAGCATTGTGAGGTCACTTGTGCCTCTGTGCCTTGGCAGGCAGTGCTCGGGTGTTGGCTGCTGGTGGTGGTGTCTGTGAGGTCACTTGTGAAGCAGTGCGTGCTAGGCCAGTGCTGGTTGCCTGGCTGCTCTTGGCAGCTGTGAGGTGAGTGCTGCGTGAGGCCCTGGCAGGCATGTGTCAGTGTGGGAAGGTGCTGTTTGTGCTTGGGAGGTGCCTTTTGGTGTGGCCATTGGTGCTGTGGCTGGTGCCTTGTGTCCCAGGGTGTGCGAGGCCAGAGCTGGAGGCAGCATTGTGAGGTCACTTGTGCCTCTGTGCCTTGTCGGGCTGTGCTCGGGTGTTGGCTGCTGGTGGTGGTGGTTGTTGTGAGGTGACTTGTGAAGCAGTGCGTGCTAGGCCAGTGCTGGTTGCCTGGCTGCTCTTGGCAGCTGTGAGGTGAGTGCTGCGTGAGGCCCTGGCAGGCATGTGTCAGTGTGGGAAGGTGCTGTTTGTCCTTGGGAGGTGCCTTTTGGTGTGGCCATTGGTGCTGTGGCTGGTGCCTTGTGTCCCAGGGTGTGCGAGGCCAGAGCTGGAGGCAGCATTGTGAGGTCACTTGTGCCTCTGTGCCTTGTCGGGCAGTGCTCGGGTGTTGGCTGCTGGTGGTGGTGGTTGTGAGGTGACTTGTGAAGCAGTGCATGCTAGGCCAGTGCTGGTTGCCTGGCTGCTCTTGGCAGCTCTGAGGTGAGTGCTGCGTGAGGCCCTGGCAGGCATGTGTCAGTGTGGGAAGGTGCTGTTTGTCCTTGGGAGGTGCCTTTTGGTGTGGCCATTGGTGCTGTGGCTGGTGCCTTGTGTCCCAGGGTGTGCGAGGCCAGAGCTGGAGGCAGCATTGTGAGGTCACTTGTGCCTCTGTGCCTTGGCGGGCAGTGCTCGGGTGTTGGCTGCTGCTGGTGGTGGTGGTTGTGAGGTGACTTGTGAAGCAGTGCGTGCTAGGCCAGTGCTGGTTGCCTGGCTGCTCTTGGCAGCTGTGAGGTGAGTGCTGCGTGAGGCCGTCGCAGGCATGTGTCAGTGTGGGAAGGTGCTGTTTGTCCTTGGGAGGTGCCTTTTGGTGTGGCCATTGGTGCTGTGGCTGGTGCCTTGTGTCCCAGGGTGTGAGAGGGCAGAGCTGGAGGCAGCATTGTGAGGTCACTTGTGCCTCTGTGCCTTGTCGGGCAGTGCTCGGGTGTTGGCTGCTGGTGGTGGTGGTGGTTGTGAGGTCACTTGTGAAGCAGTGCGTGCTAGGCCAGTGCTGGTTGCCTGGCTGCTCTTGGCAGCTGTGAGGTGAGTGCTGCGTGAGGCCGTCGCAGGCATGTGTCAGTGTGGGAAGGTGCTGTTTGTGCTTGGGAGGTGCCTTTTGGTGTGGCCATTGGTGCTGTGGCTGGTGCCTTGTGTCCCAGGGTGTGCGAGGGCAGAGCTGGAGGCAGCATTGTGAGGTCACTTGTGCCTCTGTGCCTTGTCGGGCAGTGCTCGGGTGTTGGCTGCTGGTGGTGGTAGTGGTTGTGAGGTGACTTGTGAAGCAATGCGTGCTAGGCCAGTGCTGGTTGCCTGGCTGCTCTTGGCAGCTGTGAGGTGAGTGCTGCGTGAGGCCCTGGCAGGCATGTGTCAGTGTGGGAAGGTGCTGTTTGTGCTTGGGAGGTGCCTTTTGGTGTGGCCATTGGTGCTGTGGCTGGTGCCTTGTGTCCCAGGGTGTGCGAGGCCAGAGCTGGAGGCAGCATTGTGAGGTCACTTGTGCCTGTGTGCCTTGTCGGGCAGTGCTCGGGTGTTGGCTGCTGGTGGTGGTGGTGGTTGTGAGGTGACTTGTGAAGCAGTGCATGCTAGGCCAGTGCTGGTTGCCTGGCTGCTCTTGGCAGCTGTGAGGTGAGTGCTGCGTGAGGCCGTTGCAGGCATGTGTCAGTGTGGGAAGGTGCTGTTTGTGCTTGGGAGGTGCCTTTTGGTGTGGCCATTGGTGCTGTGGCTGGTGCCTTGTGTCCCAGGGTGTGAGAGGCCAGAGCTGGAGGCAGCATTGTGAGGTCACTTGTGCCTCTGTGCCTTGGCGGGCAGTGCTCGGGTGTTGGCTGCTGGTGGTGGTGGTGGTTGTGAGGTCACTTGTGAAGCAGTGCGTGCTAGGCCAGTGCTGGTTGCCTGGCTGCTCTTGGCAGCTGTGAGGTGAGTGCTGCGTGAGGCCCTGGCAGGCATGTGTCAGTGTGGGAACGTGCTGTTTGTGCTTGGGAGGTGCCTTTTGGTGTGGCCATTGGTGCTGTGGCTGGTGCCTTGTGTCCCAGGGTGTGCGAGGCCAGAGCTGGAGGCAGCATTGTGAGGTCACTTGTGCCTCTGTGCTTTGGCGGGCAGTGCTCGGGTGTTGGCTGCTGGTGGTGGTGGTGGTTGTGAGGTGACTTGTGAAGCAGTGCGTGCTAGGCCAGTGCTGGTTGCCTGGCTGCTCTTGGCAGCTGTGAGGTGAGTGCTGCGTGAGGCCCTGGCAGGCATGTTTCAGTGTGGGAAGGTGCTGTTTGTGCTTGGGAGGTGCCTTTTGGTGTGGCCATTGGTGCTGTGGCTGGTGCCTTGTGTCCCAGGGTGTGCGAGGCCAGAGCTGGAGGCAGCATTGTGAGGTCACTTGTGCCTGTGTGCCTTGTCGGGCAGTGCTCGGGTGTTGGCTGCTGCTGGTGGTGGTGGTTGTGAGGTGACTTGTGAAGCAGTGCGTGCTAGGCCCGTTCTGGTTGCCTGGCTGCTCTTGGCAGCTGTGAGGTGAGTGCTGCGTGAGGCTGTCGCAGGCATGTGTCAGTGTGGGAAGGTGCTGTTTGTCCTTGGGAGGTGCCTTTTGGTGTGGCCATTGGTGCTGTGGCTGGTGCCTTGTGTCCCAGGGTGTGCGAGGCCAGAGCTGGAGGCAGCATTGTGAGGTCACTTGTGCCTGTGTGCCTTGGCGGGCAGTGCTCGGGTGTTGGCTGCTGGTGGTGGTAGTGGTTGTGAGGTCACTTGTGAAGCAGTGCGTGCTAGGCCAGTGCTGGTTGCCTGGCTGCTCTTGGCAGCTGAGAGGTGAGTGCTGCGTGAGGCCGTCGCAGGCATGTGTCAGTGTGGGAAGGTGCTGTTTGTGCTTGGGAGGTGCCTTTTGGTGTGGCCATTGGTGCTGTGGGTGGTGCCTTGTGTCCCAGGGTGTGCGAGGCCAGAGCTGGAGGCAGCATTGTGAGGTAACTTGTGCCTCTGTGCCTTGTCGGGCAGTGCTCGGGTGTTGGCTGCTGGTGGTGGTGGTGGTTGTGAGGTCACTTGTGAAGCAGTGCGTGCTAGGCCAGTGCTGGTTGCCTGGCTGCTCTTGGCAGCTGAGAGGTGAGTGCTGCGTGAGGCCGTCACAGGCATGTGTCAGTGTGGGAAGGTGCTGTTTGTGCTTGGGAGGTGCCTTTTGGTGTGGCCATTGGTGCTGTGGCTGGTGCCTTGTGTCCCAGGGTGTGCGAGGCCAGAGCTGGAGGCAGCATTGTGAGGTCACTTGTGCCTGTGTGCCTTGTCAGGCAGTGCTAGGGTGTTGGCTGCCTATGGTGGTGGTGGTTGTGAGGTGACTTGTGAAGCAGTGCGTGCTAGGCCAGTGCTGGTTGCCTGGCTGCTCTTGGCAGCTGTGAGGTGAGTGCTGCGTGAGGCCGTCGCAGGCATGTGTCAGTGTGGTAAGGTGCTGTTTGTCCTTGGGAGGTGCCTTTTGGTGTGGCCATTGGTGCTGTGGCTGGTGCCTTGTGTCCCAGGGTGTGCGAGGGCAGAGCTGGAGGCAGCATTGTGAGGTCACTTGTGCCTCTGTGCCTTGTCGGGCAGTGCTCGGGTGTTGGCTGCTGGTGGTGGTGGTTGTGAGGTGACTTGTGAAGCAGTGCGTGCTAGGCCAGTGCTGGTTGCCTGGCTGCTCTTGGCAGCTGTGAGGTGAGTGCTGCGTGAGGCCGTCGCAGGCATGTGTCAGTGTGGGAAGGTGCTGTTTGTCCTCGGGAGGTGCCTTTTGGTGTGGCCATTGGTGCTGTGGCTGGTGCCTTGTGTCCCAGGGTGTGCGAGGCCAGAGCTGGAGGCAGCATTGTGAGGTACTTGTGCCTCTGTGCCTTGGCGGGCAGTGCTCGGGTGTTGGCTGCTGCTGATGGTGGTGGTTGTGAGGTGACTTGTGAAGCAGTGCGTGCTAGGCCAGTGCTGGTTGCCTGGCTGCTCTTGGCAGCTGTGAGGTGAGTGCTGCGTGAGGCCGTCGCAGGCATGTGTCAGTGTGGTAAGGTGCTGTTTGTGCTTGGGAGGTGCCTTTTGGTGTGGCGATTGGTGCTGTGGCTGGTGCCTTGTGTCCCAGGGTGTGATAGGCCAGAGCTGGAGGCAGCATTGTGAGGTCACTTGTGCCTCTGTGCCTTGTCGGGCAGTGCTCGGGTGTTGGCTGCTGGTGGTGGTGGTGGTTGTGAGGTCACTTGTGAAGCAGTGCGTGCTAGGCCAGTGCTGGTTGCCTGGCTGCTCTTGGCAGCTGTGAGGTGAGTGCTGCGTGAGGCCGTCGCAGGCATGTGTCAGTGTGGGAAGGTGCTGTTTGTGCTTGGGAGGTGCCTTTTGGTGTGGCCATTGGTGCTGTGGCTGGTGCCTTGTGTCCCAGGGTGTGCGAGGGCAGAGCTGGAGGCAGCATTGTGAGGTCACTTGTGCCTCTGTGCCTTGTCGGGCAGTGCTCGGGTGTTGGCTGCTGGTGGTGGTAGTGGTTGTGAGGTGACTTGTGAAGCAATGCGTGCTAGGCCAGTGCTGGTTGCCTGGCTGCTCTTGGCAGCTGTGAGGTGAGTGCTGCGTGAGGCCCTGGCAGGCATGTGTCAGTGTGGGAAGGTGCTGTTTGTGCTTGGGAGGTGCCTTTTGGTGTGGCCATTGGTGCTGTGGCTGGTGCCTTGTGTCCCAGGGTGTGCGAGGCCAGAGCTGGAGGCAGCATTGTGAGGTCACTTGTGCCTGTGTGCCTTGTCGGGCAGTGCTCGGGTGTTGGCTGCTGGTGGTGGTGGTTGTGAGGTGACTTGTGAAGCAGTGCGTGCTAGGCCAGTGCTGGTTGCCTGGCTGCTCTTGGCAGCTGTGAGGTGAGTGCTGCGTGAGGCCGTTACAGGCATGTGTCAGTGTGGGAAGGTGCTGTTTGTGCTTGGGAGGTGCCTTTTGGTGTGGCCATTGGTGCTGTGGCTGGTGCCTTGTGTCCCAGGGTGTGAGAGGCCAGAGCTGGAGGCAGCATTGTGAGGTCACTTGTGCCTGTGTGCCTTGGCGGGCAGTGCTCGGGTGTTGGCTGCTGGTGGTGGTGGTGGTTGTGAGGTCACTTGTGAAGCAGTGCGTGCTAGGCCAGTGCTGGTTGCCTGGCTGCTCTTGGCAGCTGAGAGGTGAGTGCTGCGTGAGGCCCTGGCAGGCATGTGTCAGTGTGGGAACGTGCTGTTTGTGCTTGGGAGGTGCCTTTTGGTGTGGCCATTGGTGCTGTGGCTGGTGCCTTGTGTCCCAGGGTGTGCGAGGCCAGAGCTGGAGGCAGCATTGTGAGGTCACTTGTGCCTCTGTGCTTTGGCGGGCAGTGCTCGGGTGTTGGCTGCTGGTGGTGGTGGTGGTTGTGAGGTGACTTGTGAAGCAGTGCGTGCTAGGCCAGTGCTGGTTGCCTGGCTGCTCTTGGCAGCTGTGAGGTGAGTGCTGCGTGAGGCCCTGGCAGGCATGTGTCAGTGTGGGAAGGTGCTGTTTGTGCTTGGGAGGTGCCTTTTGGTGTGGCCATTGGTGCTGTGGCTGGTGCCTTGTGTCCCAGGGTGTGCGAGGCCAGAGCTGGAGGCAGCATTGTGAGGTCACTTGTGCCTGTGTGCCTTGTCGGGCAGTGCTCGGGTGTTGGCTGCTGCTGGTGGTGGTGGTTGTGAGGTGACTTGTGAAGCAGTGCGTGCTAGGCCCGTTCTGGTTGCCTGGCTGCTCTTGGCAGCTGTGAGGTGAGTGCTGCGTGAGGCTGTCGCAGGCATGTGTCAGTGTGGGAAGGTGCTGTTTGTCCTTGGGAGGTGCCTTTTGGTGTGGCCATTGGTGCTGTGGCTGGTGCCTTGTGTCCCAGGGTGTGCGAGGCCAGAGCTGGAGGCAGCATTGTGAGGTCACTTGTGCCTGTGTGCCTTGGCGGGCAGTGCTCGGGTGTTGTCTGCTGGTGGTGGTAGTGGTTGTGAGGTCACTTGTGAAGCAGTGCGTGCTAGGCCAGTGCTGGTTGCCTGGCTGCTCTTGGCAGCTGAGAGGTGAGTGCTGCGTGAGGCCGTCGCAGGCATGTGTCAGTGTGGGAAGGTGCTGTTTGTGCTTGGGAGGTGCCTTTTGGTGTGGCCATTGGTGCTGGGGCTGGTGCCTTGTGTCCCAGGGTGTGCGAGGCCAGAGCTGGAGGCAGCATTGTGAGGTAACTTGTGCCTCTGTGCCTTGTCGGGCAGTGCTCGGGTGTTGGCTGCTGGTGGTGGTGGTGGTTGTGAGGTCACTTGTGAAGCAGTGCGTGCTAGGCCAGTGCTGGTTGCCTGGCTGCTCTTGGCAGCTGAGAGGTGAGTGCTGCGTGAGGCCGTCACAGGCATGTGTCAGTGTGGGAAGGTGCTGTTTGTGCTTGGGAGGTGCCTTTTGGTGTGGCCATTGGTGCTGTGGCTGGTGCCTTGTGTCCCAGGGTGTGCGAGGCCAGAGCTGGAGGCAGCATTGTGAGGTCACTTGTGCCTGTGTGCCTTGTCGGGCAGTGCTAGGGTGTTGGCTGCCTATGGTGGTGGTGGTTGTGAGGTCACTTGTGAAGCAGTGCGTGCTAGGCCAGTGCTGGTTGCCTGGCTGCTCTTGGCAGCTGTGAGGTGAGTGCTGCGTGAGGCCGTCGCAGGCATGTGTCAGTGTGGGAAGGTGCTGTTTGTCCTTGGGAGGTGCCTTTTGGTGTGGCCATTGGTGCTGTGGCTGGTGCCTTGTGTCCCAGGGTGTGCGAGGGCAGAGCTGGAGGCAGCATTGTGAGGTCACTTGTGCCTCTGTGCCTTGGCGGGCAGTGCTCGGGTGTTGGCTGCTGGTGGTGGTGGTTGTGAGGTGACTTGTGAAGCAGTGCGTGCTAGGCCAGTGCTGGTTGCCTGGCTGCTCTTGGCAGCTGTGAGGTGAGTGCTGCGTGAGGCCGTCGCAGGCATGTGTCAGTGTGGGAAGGTGCTGTTTGTCCTCGGGAGGTGCCTTTTGGTGTGGCCATTGGTGCTGTGGCTGGTGCCTTGTGTCCCAGGGTGTGCGAGGCCAGAGCTGGAGGCAGCATTGTGAGGTACTTGTGCCTGTGTGCCTTGGCGGGCAGTGCTCGGGTGTTGGCTGCTGCTGGTGGTGGTGGTTGTGAGGTGACTTGTGAAGCAGTGCGTGCTAGGCCAGTGCTGGTTGCCTGGCTGCTCTTGGCAGCTGTGAGGTGAGTGCTGCGTGAGGCCGTCGCAGGCATGTGTCAGTGTGGTAAGGTGCTGTTTGTCCTTGGGAGGTGCCTTTTGGTGTGGCGATTGGTGCTGTGGCTGGTGCCTTGTGTCCCAGGGTGTGATAGGCCAGAGCTGAAGGCAGCATTGTGAGGTCACTTGTGCCTCTGTGCCTTGTCGGGCAGTGCTCGGGTGTTGGCTGCTGGTGGTGGTGGTGGTTGTGAGGTCACTTGTGAAGCAGTGCGTGCTAGGCCAGTGCTGGTTGCCTGGCTGCTCTTGGCAGCTGTGAGGTGAGTGCTGCGTGAGGCCGTCGCAGGCATGTGTCAGTGTGGGAAGGTGCTGTTTGTGCTTGGGAGGTGCCTTTTGGTGTGGCCATTGGTGCTGTGGCTGGTGCCTTGTGTCCCAGGGTGTGCGAGGGCAGAGCTGGAGGCAGCATTGTGAGGTCACTTGTGCCTCTGTGCCTTGTCGGGCAGTGCTCGGGTGTTGGCTGCTGGTGGTGGTAGTGGTTGTGAGGTGACTTGTGAAGCAATGCGTGCTAGGCCAGTGCTGGTTGCCTGGCTGCTCTTGGCAGCTGTGAGGTGAGTGCTGCGTGAGGCCCTGGCAGGCATGTGTCAGTGTGGGAAGGTGCTGTTTGTGCTTGGGAGGTGCCTTTTGGTGTGGCCATTGGTGCTGTGGCTGGTGCCTTGTGTCCCAGGGTGTGCGAGGCCAGAGCTGGAGGCAGCATTGTGAGGTCACTTGTGCCTGTGTGCCTTGGCGGGCAGTGCTCGGGTGTTGGCTGCTGGTGGTGGTGGTTGTGAGGTGACTTGTGAAGCAGTGCGTGCTAGGCCAGTGCTGGTTGCCTGGCTGCTCTTGGCAGCTGTGAGGTGAGTGCTGCGTGAGGCCCTGGCAGGCATGTGTCAGTGTGGGAAGGTGCTGTTTGTGCTTGGGAGGTGCCTTTTGGTGTGGCCATTGGTGCTGTGGCTGGTGCCTTGTGTCCCAGGGTGTGAGAGGCCAGAGCTGGAGGCAGCATTGTGAGGTCACTTGTGCCTGTGTGCCTTGGCGGGCAGTGCTCGGGTGTTGGCTGCTGGTGGTGGTGGTGGTTGTGAGGTCACTTGTGAAGCAGTGCGTGCTAGGCCAGTGCTGGTTGCCTGGCTGCTCTTGGCAGCTGTGAGGTGAGTGCTGCGTGAGGCCCTGGCAGGCATGTGTCAGTGTGGGAACGTGCTGTTTGTGCTTGGGAGGTGCCTTTTGGTGTGGCCATTGGTGCTGTGGCTGGTGCCTTGTGTCCCAGGGTGTGCGAGGCCAGAGCTGGAGGCAGCATTGTGAGGTCACTTGTGCCTCTGTGCTTTGGCGGGCAGTGCTCGGGTGTTGGCTGCTGCTGGTGGTGGTGGTTGTGAGGTCACTTGTGAAGCAGTGCGTGCTAGGCCAGTGCTGGTTGCCTGGCTGCTCTTGGCAGCTGTGAGGTGAGTGCTGCGTGAGGCCCTGGCAGGCATGTGTCAGTGTGGGAAGGTGCTGTTTGTGCTTGGGAGGTGCCTTTTGGTGTGGCCATTGGTGCTGTGGCTGGTGCCTTGTGTCCCAGGGTGTGCGAGGCCAGAGCTGGAGGCAGCATTGTGAGGTCACTTGTGCCTGTGTGCCTTGTCGGGCAGTGCTCGGGTGTTGGCTGCTGCTGGTGGTGGTGGTTGTGAGGTGACTTGTGAAGCAGTGCGTGCTAGGCCCGTTCTGGTTGCCTGGCTGCTCTTGGCAGCTGTGAGGTGAGTGCTGCGTGAGGCTGTCGCAGGCATGTGTCAGTGTGGGAAGGTGCTGTTTGTCCTTGGGATGTGCCTTTTGGTGTGGCCATTGGTGCTGTGGCTGGTGCCTTGTGTCCCAGGGTGTGCGAGGCCAGAGCTGGAGGCAGCATTGTGAGGTCACTTGTGCCTGTGTGCCTTGGCGGGCAGTGCTCGGGTGTTGGCTGCTGGTGGTGGTAGTGGTTGTGAGGTCACTTGTGAAGCAGTGCGTGCTAGGCCAGTGCTGGTTGCCTGGCTGCTCTTGGCAGCTGAGAGGTGAGTGCTGCGTGAGGCCGTCGCAGGCATGTGTCAGTGTGGGAAGGTGCTGTTTGTGCTTGGGAGGTGCCTTTTGGTGTGGCCATTGGTGCTGGGGCTGGTGCCTTGTGTCCCAGGGTGTGCGAGGCCAGAGCTGGAGGCAGCATTGTGAGGTAACTTGTGCCTCTGTGCCTTGTCGGGCAGTGCTCGGGTGTTGGCTGCTGGTGGTGGTGGTGGTTGTGAGGTCACTTGTGAAGCAGTGCGTGCTAGGCCAGTGCTGGTTGCCTGGCTGCTCTTGGCAGCTGAGAGGTGAGTGCTGCGTGAGGCCGTCACAGGCATGTGTCAGTGTGGGAAGGTGCTGTTTGTGCTTGGGAGGTGCCTTTTGGTGTGGCCATTGGTGCTGTGGCTGGTGCCTTGTGTCCCAGGGTGTGCGAGGCCAGAGCTGGAGGCAGCATTGTGAGGTCACTTGTGCCTGTGTGCCTTGTCAGGCAGTGCTAGGGTGTTGGCTGCCTATGGTGGTGGTGGTTGTGAGGTGACTTGTGAAGCAGTGCGTGCTAGGCCAGTGCTGGTTGCCTGGCTGCTCTTGGCAGCTGTGAGGTGAGTGCTGCGTGAGGCCGTCGCAGGCATGTGTCAGTGTGGTAAGGTGCTGTTTGTCCTTGGGAGGTGCCTTTTGGTGTGGCCATTGGTGCTGTGGCTGGTGCCTTGTGTCCCAGGGTGTGCGAGGGCAGAGCTGGAGGCAGCATTGTGAGGTCACTTGTGCCTCTGTGCCTTGGCGGGCAGTGCTCGGGTGTTGGCTGCTGGTGGTGGTGGTTGTGAGGTGACTTGTGAAGCAGTGCGTGCTAGGCCAGTGCTGGTTGCCTGGCTGCTCTTGGCAGCTGTGAGGTGAGTGCTGCGTGAGGCCGTCGCAGGCATGTGTCAGTGTGGGAAGGTGCTGTTTGTCCTCGGGAGGTGCCTTTTGGTGTGGCCATTGGTGCTGTGGCTGGTGCCTTGTGTCCCAGGGTGTGCGAGGCCAGAGCTGGAGGCAGCATTGTGAGGTACTTGTGCCTGTGTGCCTTGGCGGGCAGTGCTCGGGTGTTGGCTGCTGCTGGTGGTGGTGGTTGTGAGGTGACTTGTGAAGCAGTGCGTGCTAGGCCAGTGCTGGTTGCCTGGCTGCTCTTGGCAGCTGTGAGGTGAGTGCTGCGTGAGGCCGTCGCAGGCATGTGTCAGTGTGGTAAGGTGCTGTTTGTCCTTGGGAGGTGCCTTTTGGTGTGGCCATTGGTGCTGTGGCTGGTGCCTTGTGTCCCAGGGTGTGATAGGCCAGAGCTGGAGGCAGCATTGTGAGGTCACTTGTGCCTCTGTGCCTTGTCGGGCAGTGCTCGGGTGTTGGCTGCTGCTGGTGGTGGTGGTTGTGAGGTGACTTGTGAAGCAGTGCGTGCTAGGCCAGTGCTGGTTGCCTGGCTGCTCTTGGCAGCTGTGAGGTGAGTGCTGCGTGAGGCCGTCGCAGGCATGTGTCAGGGTGGGAAGGTGCTGTTTGTGCTTGGGAGGTGCCTTTTGGTGTGGCCATTGGTGCTGTGGCTGGTGCCTTGTGTCCCAGGGTGTGAGAGGGCAGAGCTGGAGGCAGCATTGTGAGGTCACTTGTACCTCTGTGCCTTGTCGGGCAGTGCTCGGGTGTTGGCTGCTGGTGGTGGTGGTGGTTGTTAGGTCACTTGTGAAGCAGTGCGTGCTAGGCCAGTGCTGGTTGCCTGGCTGCTCTTGGCAGCTGTGAGGTGAGTGCTGCGTGAGGCCGTCGCAGGCATGTGTCAGTGTGGGAAGGTGCTGTTTGTCCTTGGGAGGTGCCTTTTGGTGTGGCCATTGGTGCTGTGGCTGGTGCCTTGTGTCCCAGGGTGTGCGAGGCCAGAGCTGGAGGCAGCATTGTGAGGTCACTTGTGCCTGTGTGCCTTGGCGGGCAGTGCTCGGGTGTTGGCTGCTGGTGGTGGTGGTTGTGAGGTGACTTGTGAAGCAGTGCGTGCTAGGCCAGTGCTGGTTGCCTGGCTGCTCTTGGCAGCTGAGAGGTGAGTGCTGCGTGAGGCCGTCGCAGGCATGTGTCAGTGTGGGAAGGTGCTGTTTGTCCTTGGGAGGTGCCTTTTGGTGTGGCCATTGGTGCTGTGGCTGGTGCCTTGTGTTCCAGGGTGTGCGAGGCCAGAGCTGGAGGCAGCATTGTGAGGTAACTTGTGCCTCTGTGCCTTGTCGGGCAGTGCTCGGGTGTTGGCTGCTGCTGGTGGTGGTGGTTGTGAGGTGACTTGTGAAGCAGTGCGTGCTAGGCCAGTGCTGGTTGCCTGGCTGCTCTTGGCAGCTGTGAGGTGAGTGCTGCGTGAGGCCGTCGCAGGCATGTGTCAGTGTGGGAAGGTGCTGTTTGTCCTTGGGAGGTGCCTTTTGGTGTGGCCATTGGTGCTGTGGCTGGTGCCTTGTGTCCCAGGGTGTGCGAGGCCAGAGCTGGAGGCAGCATTGTGAGGTCACTTGTGCCTGTGTGCCTTGTCGGGCAGTGCTAGGGTGTTGGCTGCTGCTGGTGGTGGTGGTGGTTGTGAGGTGACTTGTGAAGCAGTGCGTGCTAGGCCAGTGCTGGTTGCCTGGCTGCTCTTGGCAGCTGTGAGGTGAGTGCTGCGTGAGGCCGTCGCAGGCATGTGTCAGTGTGGGAAGGTGCTGTTTGTGCTTGGGAGGTGCCTTTTGGTGTGGCCATTGGTGCTGTGGCTAGAGTCTTCTGTCCCAGGGTGTGCGAGGCCAGAGCTGGAGGCAGCATTGTGAGGTCACTTGTGCCTGTGTGCCTTGGCGGGCAGTGCTCGGGTGTTGGCTGCTGGTGGTGGTGGTTGTGAGGTGACTTGTGAAGCAGTGTGTGCTAGGCCAGTGCTGGTTGCCTGGCTGCTCTTGGCAGCTGTGAGGTGAGTGCTGCGTGAGGCCGTCGCAGGCATGTGTCAGTGTGGGAAGGTGCTGTTTGTGCTTGGGAGGTGCCTTTTGGTGTGGCCATTGGTGCTGGGGCTGGTGCCTTGTGTCCCAGGGTGTGCGAGGCCAGAGCTGGAGGCAGCATTGTGAGGTAACTTGTGCCTCTGTGCCTTGTCGGGCAGTGCTCGGGTGTTGGCTGCTGCTGGTGGTGGTGGTTGTGAGGTCACTTGTGAAGCAGTGCGTGCTAGGCCAGTGCTGGTTGCCTGGCTGCTCTTGGCAGCTGAGAGGTGAGTGCTGCGTGAGGCCGTCACAGGCATGTGTCAGTGTGGGAAGGTGCTGTTTGTGCTTGGGAGGTGCCTTTTGGTGTGGCCATTGGTGCTGTGGCTGGTGCCTTGTGTCCCAGGGTGTGCGAGGCCAGAGCTGGAGGCAGCATTGTGAGGTCACTTGTGCCTGTGTGCCTTGGCGGGCAGTGCTCGGGTGTTGGCTGCTGCTGGTGGTGGTGGTTGTGAGGTGACTTGTGAAGCAGTGCGTGCTAGGCCAGTGCTGGTTGCCTGGCTGCTCTTGGCAGCTATGAGGTGAGTGCTGTGTGAGGCCGTCGCAGGCATGTGTCAGTGTGGGAAGGTGCTGTTTGTGCTTGGGAGGTGCCTTTTGGTGTGGCCATTGGTGCTGTGGCTGGTGCCTTGTGTTCCAGGGTGTGAGAGGCCAGAGCTGGAGGCAGCATTGTGAGGTAACTTGTGCCTCTGTGCCTTGTCGGGCAGTGCTCGGGTGTTGGCTGCTGGTGGTGGTAGTGGTTGTGAGGTCACTTGTGAAGCAGTGCGTGCTAGGCCAGTGCTGGTTGGCTGGCTGCTCTTGGCAGCTGTGAGGTGAGTGCTGCGTGAGGCCGTCGCAGGCATGTGTCAGTGTGGGAAGGTGCTGTTTGTGCTTGGGAGGTGCCTTTTGGTGTGGCCATTGGTGCTGTGGCTGGTGCCTTGTGTCCCAGGGTGTGCGAGGCCAGAGCTGGAGGCAGCATTGTGAGGTCACTTGTGCCTGTGTGCCTTGTCGGGCAGTGCTCGGGTGTTGGCTGCTGCTGCTGCTGGTGGTGGTTGTGAGGTGACTTGTGAAGCAGTGCGTGCTAGGCCAGTGCTGGTGTCCTGGCTGCTCTTGGCAGCTGTGAGGTGAGTGCTGCGTGAGGCCGTCGCAGGCATGTGTCAGTGTGGTAAGGTGCTGTTTGTCCTTGGGAGGTGCCTTTTGGTGTGGCCATTGGTGCTGTGGCTGGTGCCTTGTGTCCCAGGGTGTGATAGGCCAGAGCTGGAGGCAGCATTGTGAGGTCACTTGTGCCTCTGTGCCTTGTCGGGCAGTGCTCGGGTGTTGGCTGCTGCTGGTGGTGGTGGTTGTGAGGTGACTTGTGAAGCAGTGCGTGCTAGGCCAGTGCTGGTTGCCTGGCTGCTCTTGGCAGCTGTGAGGTGAGTGCTGCGTGAGGCCGTCGCAGGCATGTGTCAGTGTGGGAAGGTGCTGTTTGTGCTTGGGAGGTGCCTTTTGGTGTGGCCATTGGTGCTGTGGCTGGTGCCTTGTGTCCCAGGGTGTGAGAGGGCAGAGCTGGAGGCAGCATTGTGAGGTCACTTGTACCTCTGTGCCTTGTCGGGCAGTGCTCGGGTGTTGGCTGCTGGTGGTGGTGGTGGTTGTGAGGTCACTTGTGAAGCAGTGCGTGCTAGGCCAGTGCTGGTTGCCTGGCTGCTCTTGGCAGCTGTGAGGTGAGTGCTGCGTGAGGCCGTCGCAGGCATGTGTCAGTGTGGGAAGGTGCTGTTTGTGCTTGGGAGGTGCCTTTTGGTGTGGCCATTGGTGCTGTGGCTGGTGCCTTGTGTCCCAGGGTGTGCGAGGCCAGAGCTGGAGGCAGCATTGTGAGGTCACTTGTGCCTGTGTGCCTTGGCGGGCAGTGCTCGGGTGTTGGCTGCTGGTGGTGGTGGTTGTGAGGTGACTTGTGAAGCAGTGCGTGCTAGGCCAGTGCTGGTTGCCTGGCTGCTCTTGGCAGCTGAGAGGTGAGTGCTGCGTGAGGCCGTCGCAGGCATGTGTCAGTGTGGGAAGGTGCTGTTTGTCCTTGGGAGGTGCCTTTTGGTGTGGCCATTGGTGCTGTGGCTGGTGCCTTGTGTTCCAGGGTGTGCGAGGCCAGAGCTGGAGGCAGCATTGTGAGGTAACTTGTGCCTCTGTGCCTTGTCGGGCAGTGCTCGGGTGTTGGCTGCTGGTGGTGGTGGTGGTTGTGAGGTGACTTGTGAAGCAGTGCGTGCTAGGCCAGTGCTGGTTGCCTGGCTGCTCTTGGCAGCTGTGAGGTGAGTGCTGCGTGAGGCCGTCGCAGGCATGTGTCAGTGTGGGAAGGTGCTGTTTGTCCTTGGGAGGTGCCTTTTGGTGTGGCCATTGGTGCTGTGGCTGGTGCCTTGTGTCCCAGGGTGTGCGAGGCCAGAGCTGGAGGCAGCATTGTGAGGTCACTTGTGCCTGTGTGCCTTGTCGGGCAGTGCTAGGGTGTTGGCTGCTGCTGGTGGTGGTGGTGGTTGTGAGGTGACTTGTGAAACAGTGCGTGCTAGGCCAGTGCTGGTTGCCTGGCTGCTCTTGGCAGCTGTGAGGTGAGTGCTGCGTGAGGCCGTCGCAGGCATGTGTCAGTGTGGGAAGGTGCTGTTTGTGCTTGGGAGGTGCCTTTTGGTGTGGCCATTGGTGCTGTGGCTAGAGTCTTCTGTCCCAGGGTGTGAGAGGCCAAAGCTGGAGGCAGCATTGTGAGGTCACTTGTGCCTCTGTGCCTTGTCGGGCAGTGCTCGGGTGTTGGCTGCTGGTGGTGGTGGTGGTTGTGAGGTGACTTGTGAAGCAGTGCGTGCTAGGCCAGTGCTGGTTGCCTGGCTGCTCTTGGCAGCTGAGAGGTGAGTGCTGCGTGAGGCCGTCGCAGGCATGTGTCAGTGTGGGAAGGTGCTGTTTGTGCTTGGGAGGTGCCTTTTGGTGTGGCCATTGGTGCTGTGGCTGGTGCCTTGTGTCCCAGGGTGTGCGAGGCCAGAGCTGGAGGCAGCATTGTGAGGTCACTTGTGCCTGTGTGCCTTGGCGGGCAGTGCTCGGGTGTTGGCTGCTGGTGGTGGTGGTTGTGAGGTAACTTGTGAAGCAGTGTGTGCTAGGCCAGTGCTGGTTGCCTGGCTGCTCTTGGCAGCTGTGAGGTGAGTGCTGCGTGAGGCCGTCGCAGGCATGTGTCAGTGTGGGAAGGTGCTGTTTGTGCTTGGGAGGTGCCTTTTGGTGTGGCCATTGGTGCTGGGGCTGGTGCCTTGTGTCCCAGGGTGTGCGAGGCCAGAGCTGGAGGCAGCATTGTGAGGTAACTTGTGCCTCTGTGCCTTGTCGGGCAGTGCTCGGGTGTTGGCTGCTGGTGGTGGTGGTGGTTGTGAGGTCACTTGTGAAGCAGTGCGTGCTAGGCCAGTGCTGGTTGCCTGGCTGCTCTTGGCAGCTGTGAGGTGAGTGCTGCGTGAGGCCGTCGCAGGCATGTGTCAGTGTGGGAAGGTGCTGTTTGTGCTTGGGAGGTGCCTTTTGGTGTGGCCATTGGTGCTGTGGCTGGTGCCTTGTGTCCCAGGGTGTGCGAGGCCAGAGCTGGAGGCAGCATTGTGAGGTCACTTGTGCCTGTGTGCCTTGTCAGGCAGTGCTCGGGTGTTGGCTGCTGGTGGTGGTGGTGGTTGTGAGGTGACTTGTGAAGCAGTGCGTGCTAGGCCAGTGCTGGTTGCCTGGCTGCTCTTGGCAGCTGTGAGGTGAGTGCTGCGTGAGGCCGTCGCAGGCATGTGTCAGTGTGGGAAGGTGCTTTCTGTCCTTGGGAGGTGCCTTTTGGTGTGGCCATTGGTGCTGTGGCTGGTGCTTTGTGGCCCAGGGATTGTGAGGCCAGAGCTGGAGGCAGCATTGTGAGGTCACTTGTGCCTGTGTGCCTTGTCGGGCAGTGCTAGGGTGTTGTCTGCTGCTGGTGGTGGTGGTTGTGAGGTGACTTGTGAAGCAGTGCGTGCTAGGCCAGTGCTGGTTGCCTGGCTGCTCTTGGCAGCTGTGAGGTGAGTGCTGCGTGAGGCCGTCGCAGGCATGTGTCAGTGTGGGAAGGTGCTGTTTGTCCTTGGGAGGTGCCTTTTGGTGTGGCCATTGGTGCTGTGGCTGGTGCCTTGTGTCCCAGGGTGTGCGAGGCCAGAGCTGGAGGCAGCATTGTGAGGTCACTTGTGCCTGTGTGCCTTGGCGGGCAGTGCTCGGGTGTTGGCTGCTGGTGGTGGTGGTGGTTGTGAGGTCACTTGTGAAGCAGTGCGTGCTAGGCCAGTGCTGGTTGCCTGGCTGCTCTTGGCAGCTGTGAGGTGAGTGCTGCGTGAGGCCGTCGCAGGCATGTGTCAGTGTGGGAAGGTGCTGTTTGTGCTTGGGAGGTGCCTTTTGGTGTGGCCATTGGTGCTGTGGCTGGTGCCTTGTGTCCCAGGGTGTGCGAGGCCAGAGCTGGAGGCAGCATTGTGAGGTCACTTGTGCCTGTGTGCCTTGTCGGGCAGTGCTAGGGTGTTGGCTGCCTATGGTGGTGGTGGTTGTGAGGTGACTTGTGAAGCAGTGCGTGCTAGGCCAGTGCTGGTTGCCTGGCTGCTCTTGGCAGCTGTGAGGTGAGTGCTGCGTGAGGCCGTCGCAGGCATGTGTCAGTGTGGTAAGGTGCTGTTTGTCCTTGGGAGGTGCCTTTTGGTGTGGCCATTGGTGCTGTGGCTGGTGCCTTGTGTCCCAGGGTGTGCGAGCGCAGAGCTGGAGGCAGCATTGTGAGGTCACTTGTGCCTGTGTGCCTTGTCGGGCAGTGCTCGGGTGTTGGCTGCTGGTGGTGGTGGTTGTGAGGTGACTTGTGAAGCAGTGCGTGCTAGGCCAGTGCTGGTTGCCTGGCTGCTCTTGGCAGCTGTGAGGTGAGTGCTGCGTGAGGCCGTCGCAGGCATGTGTCAGTGTGGGAAGGTGCTGTTTGTCCTTGGGAGGTGCCTTTTGGTGTGGCCATTGGTGCTGTGGCTGGTGCCTTGTGTCCCAGGGTGTGCGAGGCCAGAGCTGGAGGCAGCATTGTGAGGTCACTTGTGCCTCTGTGCCTTGGCGGGCAGTGCTCGGGTGTTGGCTGCTGGTGGTGGTGGTTGTGAGGTGACTTGTGAAGCAGTGCGTGCTAGGCCAGTGCTGGTTGCCTGGCTGCTCTTGGCAGCTGTGAGGTGAGTGCTGCGTGAGGCCGTCGCAGGCATGTGTCAGTGTGGGAAGGTGCTGTTTGTCCTTGGAAGGTGCCTTTTGGTGTGGCCATTGGTGCTGTGGCTGGTGCCTGGTGTCCCAGGGTGTGCGAGGCCAGAGCTGGAGGCAGCATTGTGAGGTCACTTGTGCCTCTGTGCCTTGGCGGGCAGTGCTCGGGTGTTGGCTGCTGGTGGTGGTGGTGGTTGTGAGGTCACTTGTGAAGCAGTGCGTGCAAGGCCAGTGCTGGTTGCCTGGCTGCTCTTGGCAGCTGTGAGGTGAGTGCTGCGTGAGGCCGTCGCAGGCATGTGTGAGTGTGGGAAGGTGCTGTTTGTCCTTGGGAGGTGCCTTTTGGTGTGGCCATTGGTGCTGTGGCTGGTGCCTTGTGTTCCAGGGTGTGAGAGGCCAGAGCTGGAGGCAGCATTGTGAGGTCACTTGTGCCTGTGTGCCTTGTCGGGCAGTGCTCGGGTGTTGGCTGCTGGTGGTGGTGGTGGTTGTGAGGTCACTTGTGAAGCAGTGCGTGCTAGGCCAGTGCTGGTTGCCTGGCTGCTCTTGGCAGCTGTGAGGTGAGTGCTGCGTGAGGCCGTCGCAGGCATGTGTCAGTGTGGGAAGGTGCTGTTTGTCCTTGGGAGGTGCCTTTTGGTGTGGCCATTGGTGCTGTGGCTGGTGCCTTGTGTCCCAGGGTGTGCGAGGCCAGAGCTGGAGGCAGCATTGTGAGGTCACTTGTGCCTGTGTGCTTTGGCGGGCAGTGCTCGGGTGTTGTCTGCTGGTGGTGGTGGTTGTGAGGTGACTTGTGAAGCAGTGCGTGCTAGGCCAGTGCTGGTTGCCTGGCTGCTCTTGGCAGCTGTGAGGTGAGTGCTGCGTGAGGCCCTGGCAGGCATGTGTCAGTGTGGGAACGTGCTGTTTGTCCTTGGGAGGTGCCTTTTGGTGTGGCCATTGGTGCTGTGGCTGGTGCCTTGTGTCCCAGGGTGTGCGAGGCCAGAGCTGGAGGCAGCATTGTGAGGTCACTTGTGCCTGTGTGCCTTGGCGGGCAGTGCTCGGGTGTTGGCTGCTGGTGGTGGTGGTGGTTGTGAGGTCACTTGTGAAGCAGTGCGTGCTAGGCCAGTGCTGGTTGCCTGGCTGCTCTTGGCAGCTGAGAGGTGAGTGCTCTGTGAGGCCGTCACAGGCATGTGTCAGTGTGGGAAGGTGCTGTTTGTGCTTGGGAGGTGCCTTTTGGTGTGGCCATTGGTGCTGTGGCTGGTGCCTTGTGTCCCAGGGTGTGCGAGGCCAGAGCTGGAGGCAGCATTGTGAGGTCACTTGTGCCTGTGTGCCTTGTCGGGCAGTGCTCGGGTGTTGGCTGCTGGTGGTGGTGGTGGTTGTGAGGTGACTTGTGAAGCAGTGCGTGCTAGGCCAGTGCTGGTTGCCTGGCTGCTCTTGGCAGCTGTGAGGTGAGTGCTGCGTGAGGCCGTCGCAGGCATGTGTCAGTGTGGGAAGGTGCTGTTTGTCCTTGGGAGGTGCCTTTTGGTGTGGCCATTGGTGCTGTGGCTGGTGCCTTGTGTCCCAGGGTGTGCGAGCGCAGAGCTGGAGGCAGCATTGTGAGGTCACTTGTGCCTGTGTGCCTTGTCGGGCAGTGCTCGGGTGTTGGCTGCTGGTGGTGGTGGTTGTGAGGTGACTTGTGAAGCAGTGCGTGCTAGGCCAGTGCTGGTTGCCTGGCTGCTCTTGGCAGCTGTGAGGTGAGTGCTGCGTGAGGCCGTCGCAGGCATGTGTCAGTGTGGTAAGGTGCTGTTTGTCCTTGGGAGGTGCCTTTTGGTGTGGCCATTGGTGCTGTGGCTGGTGCCTTGTGTCCCAGGGTGTGCGAGGCCAGAGCTGGAGGCAGCATTGTGAGGTCACTTGTGCCTCTGTGCCTTGGCGGGCAGTGCTCGGGTGTTGGCTGCTGGTGGTGGTGGTTGTGAGGTGACTTGTGAAGCAGTGCGTGCTAGGCCAGTGCTGGTTGCCTGGCTGCTCTTGGCAGCTGTGAGGTGAGTGCTGCGTGAGGCCGTCGCAGGCATGTGTCAGTGTGGGAAGGTGCTGTTTGTGCTTGGGAGGTGCCTTTTGGTGTGGCCATTGGTGCTGTGGCTGGTGCCTTGTGTTCCAGGGTGTGAGAGGCCAGAGCTGGAGGCAGCATTGTGAGGTCACTTGTGCCTCTGTGCCTTGTCGGGCAGTGCTCGGGTGTTTGCTGTTGGTGGTGGTAGTGGTTGTGAGGTGACTTGTGAAGCAGTGCGTGCTAGGCCAGTGCTGGTTGCCTGGCTGCTCTTGGCAGCTGTGAGGTGAGTGCTGCGTGAGGCAGTCGCAGGCATGTGTCAGTGTGGTAAGGTGCTGTTTGTCCTTGGGAGGTGCCTTTTGGTGTGGCCATTGGTGCTGTGGCTGGTGCCTTGTGTCCCAGGGTGTGCGAGGCCAGAGCTGGAGGCAGCATTGTGAGGTCACTTGTGCCTGTGTGCCTTGTCGGGCAGTGCTAGGGTGTTGGCTGCTGCTGGTGGTGGTGGTGGTTGTGAGGTGACTTGTGAAGCAGTGCGTGCTAGGCCAGTGCTGGTTGCCTGGCTGCTCTTGGCAGCTGTGAGGTGAGTGCTGCGTGAGGCCGTCGCAGGCATGTGTCAGTGTGGGAAGGTGCTGTTTGTCCTTGGGAGGTGCCTTTTGGTGTGGCCATTGGTGCTGTGGCTGGTGCCTTGTGTTCCAGGGTGTGAGAGGCCAGAGCTGGAGGCAGCATTGTGAGGTCACTTGTGCCTGTGTGCCTTGTCGGGCAGTGCTAGGGTGTTGGCTGCTGGTGCTGGTGGTGGTTGTGAGGTGACTTGTGAAGCAGTGCGTGCTAGGCCAGTGCTGGTTGCCTGGCTGCTCTTGGCAGCTGTGAGGTGAGTGCTGCGTGAGGCCATCGCAGGCATGTGTCAGTGTGGGAAGGTGCTGTTTGTGCTTGGGAGGTGCCTTTTGGTGTGGCCATTGGTGCTGTGGCTGGTGCCTTGTGTCCCAGGTTGTGCAAGGCCAGAGCTGGAGGCAGCATTGTGAGGTCACTTGTGCCTCTGTGCCTTGGCGGGCAGTGCTCGGGTGTTGGCTGCTGCTGGTGGTGGTGGTTGTGAGGTCACTTGTGAAGCAGTGCGTGCTAGGCCAGTGCTGGTTGCCTGGCTGCTCTTGGCAGCTGTGAGGTGAGTGCTGTGTGAGGCCGTCGCAGGCATGTGTCAGTGTGGGAAGGTGCTGTTTGTCCTTGGGAGGTGCCTTTTGGTGTGGCCATTGGTGCTGTGGCTGGTGCCTTGTGTTCCAGGGTGTGAGAGGCCAGAGCTGGAGGCAGCATTGTGAGGTCACTTGTGCCTCTGTGCCTTGTCGGGCAGTGCTCGGGTGTTGGCTGCTGGTGGTGGTGGTGGTTGTGAGGTCACTTGTGAAGCAGTGCGTGCTAGGCCAGTGCTGGTTGCCTGGCTGCTCTTGGCAGCTGTGAGGTGAGTGCTGCGTGAGGCCGTCGCAGGCATGTGTCAGTGTGGTAAGGTGCTGTTTGTCCTTGGGAGGTGCCTTTTGGTGTGGCCATTGGTGCTGTGGCTGGTGCCTTGTGTCCCAGGGTGTGATAGGCCAGAGCTGGAGGCAGCATTGTGAGGTCACTTGTGCCTCTGTGCCTTGTCGGGCAGTGCTCGGGTGTTGGCTGCTGCTGGTGGTGGTGGTTGTGAGGTGACTTGTGAAGCAGTGCGTGCTAGGCCAGTGCTGGTTGCCTGGCTGCTCTTGGCAGCTGTGAGGTGAGTGCTGCGTGAGGCCGTCGCAGGCATGTGTCAGTGTGGGAAGGTGCTGTTTGTGCTTGGGAGGTGCCTTTTGTTGTGGCCATTGGTGCTGTGGCTGGTGCCTTGTGTCCCAGGGTGTGAGAGGGCAGAGCTGGAGGCAGCATTGTGAGGTCACTTGTGCCTCTGTGCCTTGTCGGGCAGTGCTCGGGTGTTGCCTGCTGGTGGTGGTGGTGGTTGTTAGGTCACTTGTGAAGCAGTGCGTGCTAGGCCAGTGCTGGTTGCCTGGCTGCTCTTGGCAGCTGTGAGGTGAGTGCTGCGTGAGGCCGTCGCAGGCATGTGTCAGTGTGGTAAGGTGCTGTTTGTGCTTGGGAGGTGCCTTTTGGTGTGGCCATTGGTGCTGTGGCTGGTGCCTTGTGTCCCAGGGTGTGCGAGGCCAGAGCTGGAGGCAGCATTGTGAGGTCACTTGTGCCTGTGTGCCTTGTCGGGCAGTGCTCGGGTGTTGGCTGCTGGTGGTGGTGGTTGTGAGGTGACTTGTGAAGCAGTGCGTGCTAGGCCAGTGCTGGTTGCCTGGCTGCTCTTGGCAGCTGTGAGGTGAGTGCTGCGTGAGGCCGTCGCAGGCATGTGTCAGTGTGGGAAGGTGCTGTTTGTCCTTGGGAGGTGCCTTTTGGTGTGGCCATTGGTGCTGTGGCTGGTGCCTTGTGTCCCAGGGTGTGCGAGGCCAGAGCTGGAGGCAGCATTGTGAGGTCACTTGTGTCTGTGTGCCTTGTCGGGCAGTGCTAGGGTGTTGGCTGCTGCTGGTGGTGGTGGTTGTGAGGTGACTTGTGAAGCAGTGCGTGCTAGGCCAGTGCTGGTTGCCTGGCTGCTCTTGGCAGCTGTGAGGTGAGTGCTGCGTGAGGCCGTCGCAGGCATGTGTCAGTGTGGGAAGGTGCTGTTTGTCCTTGGGAGGTGCCTTTTGGTGTGGCCATTGGTGCTGTGGCTGGTGCCTTGTGTCCCAGGGTGTGCGAGGCCAGAGCTGGAGGCAGCATTGTGAGGTCACTTGTGCCTGTGTGCCTTGGCGGGCAGTGCTCGGGTGTTGGCTGCTGCTGGTGGTGGTTGTGAGGTGACTTGTGAAGCAATGCGTGCTAGGCCAGTGCTGGTTGCCTGGCTGCTCTTGGCAGCTGTGAGGTGAGTGCTGCGTGTGGCCCTGGCAGGCATGTGTCAGTGTGGGAAGGTGCTGTTTGTGCTTGGGAGGTGCCTTTTGGTGTGGCCATTGGTGCTGTGGCTGGTGCTTGGTGTCCCAGGGTATGAGAGGCCAGAGCTGGAGGCAGTATTGTGAGGTCACTTGTGCCTCTGTGCCTTGTCGGGCAGTGCTCGGATGTTGGCTGCTGCTGGTGGTGGTGGTTGTGAGGTGACTTGTGAAGCAGTGCGTGCTAGGCCAGTGCTGGTTGCCTGGCTGCTCTTGGCAGCTGTGAGGTGAGTGCTGCGTGAGGCCATCGCAGGCATGTGTCAGTGTGGGAAGGTGCTGTTTGTGCTTGGGAGGTGCCTTTTGGTGTGGCCATTGGTGCTGTGGCTGGTGCCTGGTGTCCCAGGGTGTGCGAGGCCAGAGCTGGAGGCAGCATTGTGAGGTCACTTGTGCCTCTGTGCCTTGTCGGGCAGTGCTCGGGTGTTGTCTGCTGGTGGTGGTGGTTGTGAGGTGACTTGTGAAGCAGTGCGTGCTAGGCCAGTGCTGGTTGCCTGGCTGCTCTTGGCAGCTGTGAGGTGAGTGCTGCGTGAGGCCGTCGCAGGCATGTGTCAGTGTGGGAAGGTGCTGTTTGTGCTTGGGAGGTGCCTTTTGGTGTGGCCATTGGTGCTGGGGCTGGTGCCTTGTGTCCCAGGGTGTGCGAGGCCAGAGCTGGAGGCAGCATTGTGAGGTCACTTGTGCCTCTGTGCCTTGGCGGGCAGTGCTCGGGTGTTGGCTGCTGCTGGTGGTGGTGGTTGTGAGGTCACTTGTGAAGCAGTGCGTGCTAGGCCAGTGCTGGTTGCCTGGCTGCTCTTGGCAGCTGTGAGGTGAGTGCTGTGTGAGGCCGTCGCAGGCATGTGTCAGTGTGGGAAGGTGCTGTTTGTCCTTGGGAGGTGCCTTTTGGTGTGGCCATTGGTGCTGTGGCTGGTGCCTTGTGTTCCAGGGTGTGAGAGGCCAGAGCTGGAGGCAGCATTGTGAGGTCACTTGTGCCTCTGTGCCTTGTCGGGCAGTGCTCGGGTGTTGGCTGCTGGTGGTGGTGGTGGTTGTGAGGTCACTTGTGAAGCAGTGCGTGCTAGGCCAGTGCTGGTTGCCTGGCTGCTCTTGGCAGCTGTGAGGTGAGTGCTGCGTGAGGCCGTCGCAGGCATGTGTCAGTGTGGTAAGGTGCTGTTTGTCCTTGGGAGGTGCCTTTTGGTGTGGCCATTGGTGCTGTGGCTGGTGCCTTGTGTCCCAGGGTGTGATAGGCCAGAGCTGGAGGCAGCATTGTGAGGTCACTTGTGCCTCTGTGCCTTGTCGGGCAGTGCTCGGGTGTTGGCTGCTGCTGGTGGTGGTGGTTGTGAGGTGACTTGTGAAGCAGTGCGTGCTAGGCCAGTGCTGGTTGCCTGGCTGCTCTTGGCAGCTGTGAGGTGAGTGCTGCGTGAGGCCGTCGCAGGCATGTGTCAGTGTGGGAAGGTGCTGTTTGTGCTTGGGAGGTGCCTTTTGTTGTGGCCATTGGTGCTGTGGCTGGTGCCTTGTGTCCCAGGGTGTGAGAGGGCAGAGCTGGAGGCAGCATTGTGAGGTCACTTGTGCCTCTGTGCCTTGTCGGGCAGTGCTCGGGTGTTGGCTGCTGGTGGTGGTGGTGGTTGTTAGGTCACTTGTGAAGCAGTGCGTGCTAGGCCAGTGCTGGTTGCCTGGCTGCTCTTGGCAGCTGTGAGGTGAGTGCTGCGTGAGGCCGTCGCAGGCATGTGTCAGTGTGGTAAGGTGCTGTTTGTGCTTGGGAGGTGCCTTTTGGTGTGGCCATTGGTGCTGTGGCTGGTGCCTTGTGTCCCAGGGTGTGCGAGGCCAGAGCTGGAGGCAGCATTGTGAGGTCACTTGTGCCTGTGTGCCTTGTCGGGCAGTGCTCGGGTGTTGGCTGCTGGTGGTGGTGGTTGTGAGGTGACTTGTGAAGCAGTGCGTGCTAGGCCAGTGCTGGTTGCCTGGCTGCTCTTGGCAGCTGTGAGGTGAGTGCTGCGTGAGGCCGTCGCAGGCATGTGTCAGTGTGGGAAGGTGCTGTTTGTCCTTGGGAGGTGCCTTTTGGTGTGGCCATTGGTGCTGTGGCTGGTGCCTTGTGTCCCAGGGTGTGCGAGGCCAGAGCTGGAGGCAGCATTGTGAGGTCACTTGTGTCTGTGTGCCTTGTCGGGCAGTGCTAGGGTGTTGGCTGCTGCTGGTGGTGGTGGTTGTGAGGTGACTTGTGAAGCAGTGCGTGCTAGGCCAGTGCTGGTTGCCTGGCTGCTCTTGGCAGCTGTGAGGTGAGTGCTGCGTGAGGCCGTCGCAGGCATGTGTCAGTGTGGGAAGGTGCTGTTTGTCCTTGGGAGGTGCCTTTTGGTGTGGCCATTGGTGCTGTGGCTGGTGCCTTGTGTCCCAGGGTGTGCGAGGCCAGAGCTGGAGGCAGCATTGTGAGGTCACTTGTGCCTGTGTGCCTTGTCGGGCAGTGCTCGGGTGTTGGCTGCTGCTGGTGGTGGTTGTGAGGTGACTTGTGAAGCAATGCGTGCTAGGCCAGTGCTGGTTGCCTGGCTGCTCTTGGCAGCTGTGAGGTGAGTGCTGCGTGTGGCCCTGGCAGGCATGTGTCAGTGTGGGAAGGTGCTGTTTGTGCTTGGGAGGTGCCTTTTGGTGTGGCCATTGGTGCTGTGGCTGGTGCTTGGTGTCCCAGGGTATGAGAGGCCAGAGCTGGAGGCAGTATTGTGAGGTCACTTGTGCCTCTGTGCCTTGTCGGGCAGTGCTCGGATGTTGGCTGCTGCTGGTGGTGGTGGTTGTGAGGTGACTTGTGAAGCAGTGCGTGCTAGGCCAGTGCTGGTTGCCTGGCTGCTCTTGGCAGCTGTGAGGTGAGTGCTGCGTGAGGCCATCGCAGGCATGTGTCAGTGTGGGAAGGTGCTGTTTGTGCTTGGGAGGTGCCTTTTGGTGTGGCCATTGGTGCTGTGGCTGGTGCCTGGTGTCCCAGGGTGTGCGAGGCCAGAGCTGGAGGCAGCATTGTGAGGTCACTTGTGCCTCTGTGCCTTGTCGGGCAGTGCTCGGGTGTTGTCTGCTGGTGGTGGTGGTTGTGAGGTGACTTGTGAAGCAGTGCGTGCTAGGCCAGTGCTGGTTGCCTGGCTGCTCTTGGCAGCTGTGAGGTGAGTGCTGCGTGAGGCCGTCGCAGGCATGTGTCAGTGTGGGAAGGTGCTGTTTGTGCTTGGGAGGTGCCTTTTGGTGTGGCCATTGGTGCTGGGGCTGGTGCCTTGTGTCCCAGGGTGTGCGAGGCCAGAGCTGGAGGCAGCATTGTGAGGTCACTTGTGCCTCTGTGCCTTGGCGGGCAGTGCTCGGGTGTTGCCTGCTGGTGGTGGTGGTGGTTGTGAGGTCACTTGTGAAGCAGTGCGTGCTAGGCCAGTGCTGGTTGCCTGGCTGCTCTTGGCAGCTGTGAGGTGAGTGCTGCATGAGGCCGTCGCAGGCATGTGTCAGTGTGGGAAGGTGCTGTTTGTGCTTGGGAGGTGCCTTTTGGTGTGGCCATTGGTGCTGTGGCTGGTGCCTTGTGTCCCAGGGTGTGCGAGGCCAGAGCTGGAGGCAGCATTGTGAGGTCACTTGTGCCTGTGTGCCTTGGCGGGCAGTGCTCGGGTGTTGGCTGCTGCTGGTGGTGAAGGTTGTGAGGTGACTTGTGAAGCAGTGCGTGCTAGGCCAGTGCTGGTTGCCTGGCTGCTCTTGGCAGCTGTGAGGTGAGTGCTGCGTGAGGCCGTTGCAGGCATGTGTCAGTGTGGGAAGGTGCTGTTTGTCCTTGGGAGGTGCCTTTTGGTGTGGCCATTGGTGCTGTGGCTGGTGCCTTGTGTCCCAGGGTGTGAGAGGGCAGAGCTGGAGGCAGCATTGTGAGGTCACTTGTGCCTCTGTGCCTTGGCAGGCAGTGCTCGGGTGTTGGCTGCTGGTGGTGGTGGTGGTTGTGAGGTGACTTGTGAAGCAGTGCGTGCTAGGCCAGTGCTGGTTGCCTGGCTGCTCTTGGCAGCTGAGAGGTTAGTGCTGCGTGAGGCCCTGGCAGGCATGTGTCAGTGTGGGAAGGTGCTGTTTGTCCTTGGGAGGTGCCTTTTGGTGTGGCCATTGGTGCTGTGGCTGGTGCCTTGTGTCCCAGGGTGTGCGAGGCCAGAGCTGGAGGCAGCATTGTGAGGTCACTTGTGCCTGTGTGCCTTGTCGGGCAGTGCTCGGGTGTTGGCTGCTGCTGGTGGTGGTGGTTGTGAGGTGACTTGTGAAGCAGCGCGTGCAAGGACAGTGCTGTTTGCCTGCTGCTCTTGGCAGCTGTGAGGTGACTGCTGCGTGAGGCCATCGCAGGCATGTGTCAGTGTGGGAAGGTGCTGTTTGTGCTTGGGAGGTGCCTTTTGGTGTGGCCATTGGTGCTGTGGCTGGTGCCTGGTGTCCCAGGGTGTGCGAGGCCAGAGCTGGAGGCAGCATTGTGAGGTCACTTGTGCCTCTGTGCCTTGTCGGGCAGTGCTCGGGTGTTGTCTGCTGGTGGTGGTGGTTGTGAGGTGACTTGTGAAGCAGTGCGTGCTAGGCCAGTGCTGGTTGCCTGGCTGCTCTTGGCAGCTGTGAGGTGAGTGCTGCGTGAGGCCGTCGCAGGCATGTGTCAGTGTGGGAAGGTGCTGTTTGTGCTTGGGAGGTGCCTTTTGGTGTGGCCATTGGTGCTGGGGCTGGTGCCTTGTTTCCCAGGGTGTGCGAGGCCAGAGCTGGAGGCAGCATTGTGAGGTCACTTGTGCCTCTGTGCCTTGTCGGGCAGTGCTCGGGTGTTGCCTGCTGGTGGTGGTGGTGGTTGTGAGGTCACTTGTGAAGCAGTGCGTGCTAGGCCAGTGCTGGTTGCCTGGCTGCTCTTGGCAGCTGTGAGGTGAGTGCTGCATGAGGCCGTCGCAGGCATGTGTCAGTGTGGGAAGGTGCTGTTTGTGCTTGGGAGGTGCCTTTTGGTGTGGCCATTGGTGCTGTGGCTGGTGCTTTGTGTCCTAGTGTGTGCGAGGCCAGAGCTGGAGGCAGCATTGTGAGGTCACTTGTGCCTGTGTGCCTTGGCGGGCAGTGCTCGGGTGTTGGCTGCTGCTGGTGGTGAAGGTTGTGAGGTGACTTGTGAAGCAGTGCGTGCTAGGCCAGTGCTGGTTGCCTGGCTGCTCTTGGCAGCTGTGAGGTGAGTGCTGCGTGAGGCCGTTGCAGGCATGTGTCAGTGTGGGAAGGTGCTGTTTGTCCTTGGGAGGTGCCTTTTGGTGTGGCCATTGGTGCTGTGGCTGGTGCCTTGTGTCCCAGGGTGTGAGAGGGCAGAGCTGGAGGCAGCATTGTGAGGTCACTTGTGCCTCTGTGCCTTGGCAGGCAGTGCTCGGGTGTTGGCTGCTGGTGGTGGTGGTGGTTGTGAGGTGACTTGTGAAGCAGTGCGTGCTAGGCCAGTGCTGGTTGCCTGGCTGCTCTTGGCAGCTGTGAGGTGAGTGCTGCGTGAGGCCCTGGCAGGCATGTGTCAGTGTGGGAAGGTGCTGTTTGTCCTTGGGAGGTGCCTTTTGGTGTGGCCATTGGTGCTGTGGCTGGTGCCTTGTGTCCCAGGGTGTGAGAGGCCAGAGCTGGAGGCAGCATTGTGAGGTCACTTGTGCCTCTGTGCCTTGGCGGGCAGTGCTCGGGTGTTGGCTGCTGCTGGTGGTGGTGGTTGTGAGGTGACTTGTGAAGCAGCGCGTGCAAGGACAGTGCTGTTTGCCTGCTGCTCTTGGCAGCTGTGAGGTGACTGCTGCGTGAGGCTGTCGCAGGCATGTGTCAGTGTGGGAAGGTGCTGTTTGTCCTTGGGAGGTGCCTTTTGGTGTGGCCATTGGTGCTGTGGCTGGTTCTTTGTGTCCCAGGGTGTGCGAGGCCAGAGCTGGAGGCAGCATTGTGAGGTCACTTGTGCCTGTGTGCCTTGGCGGGCAGTGCTCGGGTGTTGGCTGCTGCTGTTGGTGAAGGTTGTGAGGTGACTTGTGAAGCAGTGCGTGCTAGGCCAGTGCTGGTTGCCTGGCTGCTCTTGGCAGCTGTGAGGTGAGTGCTGCGTGAGGCCGTCGCAGGCATGTGTCAGTGTGGGAAGGTGCTGTTTGTCCTTGGGAGGTGCCTTTTGGTGTGGCCATTGGTGCTGTGGCTGGTGCCTTGTGTCCCAGGGTGTGCGAGGCCAGAGCTGGAGGCAGCATTGTGAGGTCACTTGTGCCTCTGTGCCTTGGCGGGCAGTGCTCGGGTGTTGGCTGCTGCTGGTGGTGGTGGTTGTGAGGTCACTTGTGAAGCAATGCGTGCTAGGCCAGTGCTGGTTGCCTGGCTGCTCTTGGCAGCTGTGAGGTGAGTGCTGCGTGAGGCCGTCGCAGGCATGTGTGAGTGTGGTAAGGTGCTGTTTCTTCTTGGGAGGTGCCTTTTGGTGTGGCCATTGGTGCTGTGGCTGGTGCCTTGTGTCCCAGGGTGTGTGAGGCCAGAGCTGGAGGCAGCACTGTGAGGTCACTTGTGCCTCTGTGCCTTGTCGGGCAGTGCTCGGGTATTGGCTGCTGCTGGTGGTGGTGGTTGTGAGGTCACTTGTGAAGCAGTGCGTGCTAGGCCAGTGTTGGTTGCCTGGCTGCTCTTGGCAGCTGTGAGGTGAGTGCTGCGTGAGGCCGTCGCAGGCATGTGTCAGTGTGGGAAGGTGCTGTTTGTGCTTGGGAGGTGCCTTTTGGTGTGGCCATTGGTGCTGTGGCTGGTGCCTTGTGTCCCAGGGTGTGCGAGGCCAGAGCTGGAGGCAGCATTGTGAGGTCACTTGTGCCTCTGTGCCTTGTCGGGCAGTGCTAGGGTGTTGGCTGCTGTTGGTGGTGGTGGTTGTGAGGTCACTTGTGAAGCAGTGCGTGCTAGGCCAGTGCTGGTTGCCTGGCTGCTCTTGGCAGCTGTGAGGTTAGTGCTGCGTGAGGCCCTGGCAGGCATGTGTCAGTGTGGGAAGGTGCTGTTTGTGCTTGGGAGGTGCCTTTTGGTGTGGCCATTGGTGCTGTGGCTGGCGCCTTGTGTCCCAGGGTGTGCAAGGCCAGAGCTGGAGGCAGCATTGTGAGGTCACTTTTGCCTGTGTGCCTTGTCGGGCAGTGCTCGGGTGTTGGCTGCTGGTGGTGGTGGTGTTTGTGAGGTCACTTGTGAAGCAGTGCGTGCTAGGCCAGTGCTGGTTACCTGGCTGCTCTTGGCAGCTGTGAGGTGAGTGCTGCGTGAGGCCCTGGCAGGCATGTGTCAGTGTGGGAAGGTGCTGTTTGTGCTTGGGAGGTGCCTTTTGGTGTGGCCATTGGTGCTGTGGCTGGCGCCTTGTGCCCCAGGGTGTGCAAGGCCAGAGCTGGAGGCAGCATTGTGAGGTCACTTTTGCCTGTGTGCCTTGTCGGGCAGTGCTCGGGTGTTGGCTGCTGCTGGTGGTGGTGTTTGTGAGGTCACTTGTGAAGCAGTGCGTGCTAGGCCAGTGCTGGTTGCCTGGCTGCTCTTGGCAGCTGTTAGGTGAGTGCTGCATGAGGCCGTCGCAGGCATGTGTCAGTGTGGGAAGGTGCTGTTTGTCCTTGGGAGGTGCCTTTTGGTGTGGCCATTGGTGCTGTGGCTGGTGCTTTGTGTCCTAGTGTGTGCGAGGCCAGAGCTGGAGGCAGCATTGTGAGGTCACTTGTGCCTGTGTGCCTTGGCGGGCAGTGCTCGGGTGTTGGCTGCTGCTGGTGGTGAAGGTTGTGAGGTGACTTGTGAAGCAGTGCGTGCTAGGCCAGTGCTGGTTGCCTGGCTGCTCTTGGCAGCTGTGAGGTGAGTGCTGCGTGAGGCCGTTGCAGGCATGTGTCAGTGTGGGAAGGTGCTGTTTGTCCTTGGGAGGTGCCTTTTGGTGTGGCCATTGGTGCTGTGGCTGGTGCCTTGTGTCCCAGGGTGTGAGAGGGCAGAGCTGGAGGCAGCATTGTGAGGTCACTTGTGCCTCTGTGCCTTGGCAGGCAGTGCTCGGGTGTTGGCTGCTGGTGGTGGTGGTGGTTGTGAGGTGACTTGTGAAGCAGTGCGTGCTAGGCCAGTGCTGGTTGCCTGGCTGCTCTTGGCAGCTGTGAGGTGAGTGCTGCGTGAGGCCCTGGCAGGCATGTGTCAGTGTGGGAAGGTGCTGTTTGTGCTTGGGAGGTGCCTTTTGGTGTGGCCATTGGTGCTGTGGCTGGTGCCTTGTGTCCCAGGGTGTGCGAGGCCAGAGCTGGAGGCAGCATTGTGAGGTCACTTGTGCCTCTGTGCCTTGTCGGGCAGTGCTCGGGTGTTGGCTGCTGCTGATGGTGGTGGTTGTGAGGTGACTTGTGAAGCAGTGCGTGCTAGGCCAGTGCTGGTTGCCTGGCTGCTCTTGGCAGCTGTGAGGTGAGTGCTGCGTGAGGCCGTCGCAGGCATGTGTCAGTGTGGGAAGGTGCTGTTTGTCCTTGGGAGGTGCCTTTTGGTGTGGCCATTGGTGCTGTGGCTTGTGCCTTGTGTCCCAGGGTGTGAGAGGCCAGAGCTGGAGGCAGCATTGTGAGGTCACTTGTGCCTCTGTGCCTTGGCGGGCAGTGCTCGGGTGTTGGCTGCTGCTGGTGGTGGTGGTTGTGAGGTGACTTGTGAAGCAGCGCGTGCAAGGACAGTGCTGTTTGCCTGCTGCTCTTGGCAGCTGTGAGGTGACTGCTGCGTGAGGCCATCGCAGGCATGTGTCAGTGTGGGAAGGTGCTGTTTGTGCTTGGGAGGTGCCTTTTGGTGTGGCCATTGGTGCTGTGGCTGGTGCCTGGTGTCCCAGGGTGTGCGAGGCCAGAGCTGGAGGCAGCATTGTGAGGTCACTTGTGCCTCTGTGCCTTGTCGGGCAGTGCTCGGGTGTTGTCTGCTGGTGGTGGTGGTTGTGAGGTGACTTGTGAAGCAGTGCGTGCTAGGCCAGTGCTGGTTGCCTGGCTGCTCTTGGCAGCTGTGAGGTGAGTGCTGCGTGAGGCCGTCGCAGGCATGTGTCAGTGTGGGAAGGTGCTGTTTGTGCTTGGGAGGTGCCTTTTGGTGTGGCCATTGGTGCTGGGGCTGGTGCCTTGTGTCCCAGGGTGTGCGAGGCCAGAGCTGGAGGCAGCATTGTGAGGTCACTTGTGCCTCTGTGCCTTGGCGGGCAGTGCTCGGGTGTTGCCTGCTGGTGGTGGTGGTGGTTGTGAGGTCACTTGTGAAGCAGTGCGTGCTAGGCCAGTGCTGGTTGCCTGGCTGCTCTTGGCAGCTGTGAGGTGAGTGCTGCATGAGGCCGTCGCAGGCATGTGTCAGTGTGGGAAGGTGCTGTTTGTGCTTGGGAGGTGCCTTTTGGTGTGGCCATTGGTGCTGTGGCTGGTGCTTTGTGTCCTAGTGTGTGCGAGGCCAGAGCTGGAGGCAGCATTGTGAGGTCACTTGTGCCTCTGTGCCTTGGCGGGCAGTGCTCGGGTGTTGGCTGCTGCTGGTGGTGGTGGTTGTGAGGTGACTTGTGAAGCAGCGCGTGCAAGGACAGTGCTGTTTGCCTGCTGCTCTTGGCAGCTGTGAGGTGACTGCTGCGTGAGGCTGTCGCAGGCATGTGTCAGTGTGGGAAGGTGCTGTTTGTCCTTGGGAGGTGCCTTTTGGTGTGGCCATTGGTGCTGTGGCTGGTTCTTTGTGTCCCAGGGTGTGCGAGGCCAGAGCTGGAGGCAGCATTGTGAGGTCACTTGTGCCTGTGTGCCTTGGCGGGCAGTGCTCGGGTGTTGGCTGCTGCTGTTGGTGAAGGTTGTGAGGTGACTTGTGAAGCAGTGCGTGCTAGGCCAGTGCTGGTTGCCTGGCTGCTCTTGGCAGCTGTGAGGTGAGTGCTGCGTGAGGCCGTCGCAGGCATGTGTCAGTGTGGGAAGGTGCTGTTTGTCCTTGGGAGGTGCCTTTTGGTGTGGCCATTGGTGCTGTGGCTGGTGCCTTGTGTCCCAGGGTGTGCGAGGCCAGAGCTGGAGGCAGCATTGTGAGGTCACTTGTGCCTCTGTGCCTTGGCGGGCAGTGCTCGGGTGTTGGCTGCTGCTGGTGGTGGTGGTTGTGAGGTCACTTGTGAAGCAATGCGTGCTAGGCCAGTGCTGGTTGCCTGGCTGCTCTTGGCAGCTGTGAGGTGAGTGCTGCGTGAGGCCGTCGCAGGCATGTGTGAGTGTGGTAAGGTGCTGTTTCTTCTTGGGAGGTGCCTTTTGGTGTGGCCATTGGTGCTGTGGCTGGTGCCTTGTGTCCCAGGGTGTGTGAGGCCAGAGCTGGAGGCAGCACTGTGAGGTCACTTGTGCCTCTGTGCCTTGTCGGGCAGTGCTCGGGTATTGGCTGCTGCTGGTGGTGGTGGTTGTGAGGTCACTTGTGAAGCAGTGCGTGCTAGGCCAGTGTTGGTTGCCTGGCTGCTCTTGGCAGCTGTGAGGTGAGTGCTGCGTGAGGCCGTCGCAGGCATGTGTCAGTGTGGGAAGGTGCTGTTTGTGCTTGGGAGGTGCCTTTTGGTGTGGCCATTGGTGCTGTGGCTGGTGCCTTGTGTCCCAGGGTGTGCGAGGCCAGAGCTGGAGGCAGCATTGTGAGGTCACTTGTGCCTCTGTGCCTTGTCGGGCAGTGCTAGGGTGTTGGCTGCTGTTGGTGGTGGTGGTTGTGAGGTCACTTGTGAAGCAGTGCGTGCTAGGCCAGTGCTGGTTGCCTGGCTGCTCTTGGCAGCTGTGAGGTTAGTGCTGCGTGAGGCCCTGGCAGGCATGTGTCAGTGTGGGAAGGTGCTGTTTGTGCTTGGGAGGTGCCTTTTGGTGTGGCCATTGGTGCTGTGGCTGGCGCCTTGTGTCCCAGGGTGTGCAAGGCCAGAGCTGGAGGCAGCATTGTGAGGTCACTTTTGCCTGTGTGCCTTGTCGGGCAGTGCTCGGGTGTTGGCTGCTGGTGGTGGTGGTGTTTGTGAGGTCACTTGTGAAGCAGTGCGTGCTAGGCCAGTGCTGGTTACCTGGCTGCTCTTGGCAGCTGTGAGGTGAGTGCTGCGTGAGGCCCTGGCAGGCATGTGTCAGTGTGGGAAGGTGCTGTTTGTGCTTGGGAGGTGCCTTTTGGTGTGGCCATTGGTGCTGTGGCTGGCGCCTTGTGCCCCAGGGTGTGCAAGGCCAGAGCTGGAGGCAGCATTGTGAGGTCACTTTTGCCTGTGTGCCTTGTCGGGCAGTGCTCGGGTGTTGGCTGCTGCTGGTGGTGGTGTTTGTGAGGTCACTTGTGAAGCAGTGCGTGCTAGGCCAGTGCTGGTTGCCTGGCTGCTCTTGGCAGCTGTGAGGTGAGTGCTGCATGAGGCCGTCGCAGGCATGTGTCAGTGTGGGAAGGTGCTGTTTGTCCTTGGGAGGTGCCTTTTGGTGTGGCCATTGGTGCTGTGGCTGGTGCTTTGTGTCCTAGTGTGTGCGAGGCCAGAGCTGGAGGCAGCATTGTGAGGTCACTTGTGCCTGTGTGCCTTGGCGGGCAGTGCTCGGGTGTTGGCTGCTGCTGGTGGTGAAGGTTGTGAGGTGACTTGTGAAGCAGTGCGTGCTAGGCCAGTGCTGGTTGCCTGGCTGCTCTTGGCAGCTGTGAGGTGAGTGCTGCGTGAGGCCGTTGCAGGCATGTGTCAGTGTGGGAAGGTGCTGTTTGTCCTTGGGAGGTGCCTTTTGGTGTGGCCATTGGTGCTGTGGCTGGTGCCTTGTGTCCCAGGGTGTGAGAGGGCAGAGCTGGAGGCAGCATTGTGAGGTCACTTGTGCCTCTGTGCCTTGGCAGGCAGTGCTCGGGTGTTGGCTGCTGGTGGTGGTGGTGGTTGTGAGGTGACTTGTGAAGCAGTGCGTGCTAGGCCAGTGCTGGTTGCCTGGCTGCTCTTGGCAGCTGTGAGGTGAGTGCTGCGTGAGGCCCTGGCAGGCATGTGTCAGTGTGGGAACGTGCTGTTTGTGCTTGGGAGGTGCCTTTTGGTGTGGCCATTGGTGCTGTGGCTGGTGCCTTGTGTCCCAGGGTGTGCGAGGCCAGAGCTGGAGGCAGCATTGTGAGGTCACTTGTGCCTCTGTGCCTTGGCGGGCAGTGCTCGGGTGTTGGCTGCTGCTGGTGGTGGTGGTTGTGAGGTGACTTGTGAAGCAGCGCGTGCAAGGACAGTGCTGTTTGCCTGCTGCTCTTGGCAGCTGTGAGGTGAGTGCTGCGTGAGGCTGTCGCAGGCATGTGTCAGTGTGGGAAGGTGCTGTTTGTCCTTGGGAGGTGCCTTTTGGTGTGGCCATTGGTGCTGTGGCTGGTTCTTTGTGTCCCAGGGTGTGCGAGGCCAGAGCTGGAGGCAGCATTGTGAGGTCACTTGTGCCTGTGTGCCTTGGCGGGCAGTGCTCGGGTGTTGGCTGCTGCTGGTGGTGAAGGTTGTGAGGTGACTTGTGAAGCAGTGCGTGCTAGGCCAGTGCTGGTTGCCTGGCTGCTCTTGGCAGCTGTGAGGTGAGTGCTGCGTGAGGCCGTCGCAGGCATGTGTCAGTGTGGGAAGGTGCTGTTTGTCCTTGGGAGGTGCCTTTTGGTGTGGCCATTGGTGCTGTGGCTGGTGCCTTGTGTCCCAGGGTGTGCGAGGCCAGAGCTGGAGACAGCATTGTGAGGTCACTTGTGCCTCTGTGCCTTGGCGGGCAGTGCTCGGGTGTTGGCTGCTGCTGGTGGTGGTGGTTGTGAGGTCACTTGTGAAGCAATGCGTGCTAGGCCAGTGCTGGTTGCCTGGCTGCTCTTGGCAGCTGTGAGGTGAGTGCTGCGTGAGGCCGTCGCAGGCATGTGTGAGTGTGGTAAGGTGCTGTTTGTGCTTGGGAGGTGCATTTTGGTGTGGCCATTGGTGCTGTGGCTGGTGCCTTGTGTCCCAGGGTGTGTGAGGCCAGAGCTGGAGGCAGCACTGTGAGGTCACTTGTGCCTCTGTGCCTTGTCGGGCAGTGCTCGGGTGTTGGCTGCTACTGGTGGTGGTGGTTGTGAGGTCACTTGTGAAGCAGTGCGTGCTAGGCCAGTGTTGGTTGCCTGGCTGCTCTTGGCAGCTGTGAGGTGAGTGCTGCGTGAGGCCGTCGCAGGCATGTGTCAGTGTGGGAAGGTGCTGTTTGTGCTTGGGAGGTGCCTTTTGGTGTGGCCATTGGTGCTGTGGCTGGCGCCTTGTGTCCCAGGGTGTGCAAGGCCAGAGCTGGAGGCAGCATTGTGAGGTCACTTTTGCCTGTGTGCCTTGTCGGGCAGTGCTCGGGTGTTGGCTGCTGGTGGTGGTGGTGTTTGTGAGGTCACTTGTGAAGCAGTGCGTGCTAGGCCAGTGCTGGTTACCTGGCTGCTCTTGGCAGCTGTGAGGTGAGTGCTGCGTGAGGCCCTGGCAGGCATGTGTCAGTGTGGGAAGGTGCTGTTTGTGCTTGGGAGGTGCCTTTTGGTGTGGCCATTGGTGCTGTGGCTGGTGCCTTGTGTCCCAGGGTGTGCGAGGGCAGAGCTGGAGGCAGCATTGTGAGGTCACTTGTGCCTCTGTGCCTTGGCGGGCAGTGCTCGGGTGTTGTCTGCTGGTGGTGGTGGTTGTGAGGTGACTTGTGAAGCAGTGCGTGCTAGGCCAGTGCTGGTTGCCTGGCTGCTCTTGGCAGCTGAGAGGTGAGTGCTGCGTGAGGCCGTCGCAGGCATGTGTCAGTGTGGGAAGGTGCTGTTTGTGCTTGGGAGGTGCCTTTTGGTGTGGCCATTGGTGCTGTGGCTGCTGCCTTGTGTCCCAGGGTGTGCGAGGCCAGAGCTGGAGGCAGCATTGTGAGGTCACTTGTGCCTCTGTGCCTTGTCGGGCAGTGCTCGGGTGTTGGCTGCTGCTGGTGGTGAAGGTGGTTGTGAGGTGACTTGTGAAGCAGTGCGTGCTAGGCCAGTGCTGGTTGCCTGGCTGCTCTTGGCAGCTGTGAGGTGAGTGCTGCGTGAGGCCGTCGCAGGCATGTGTGAGTGTGGTAAGGTGCTGTTTCTTCTTGGGAGGTGCATTTTGGTGTGGCCATTGGTGCTGTGGCTGGTGCCTTGTGTCCCAGGGTGTGCGAGGCCAGAGCTGGAGGCAGCATTGTGAGGTCACTTGTGCCTCTGTGCCTTGGCGGGCAGTGCTCGGGTGTTGGCTGCTGCTGGTGGTGGTGGTTGTGAGGTGACTTGTGAAGCAGTGCCTGCTAGGCCAGTGCTGGTTGCCTGGCTGCTCTTGGCAGCTGTGAGGTGAGTGCTGCGTGAGGCCGTCGCAGGCATGTGTCAGTGTGGGAAGGTGCTGTTTGTGCTTGGGAGGTGCCTTTTGGTGTGGCCATTGGTGCTGTGGCTGGTGCCTTGTGTCCCAGGGTGTGAGAGGGCAGAGCTGGAGGCAGCATTGTGAGGTCACTTGTGCCTCTGTGCCTTGTCGGGCAGTGCTCGGGTGTTGGCTGCTGGTGGTGGTGGTGGTTGTGAGGTGACTTGTGAAGCAGTGCGTGCTAGGCCAGTGCTGGTTGCCTGGCTGCTCTTGGCAGCTGTGAGGTGAGTGCTGCGTGAGGCCGTCGCAGGCATGTGTCAGTGTGGGAAGGTGCTGTTTGTCCTTGGGAGGTGCCTTTTGGTGTGGCCATTGGTGCTGTGGCTGGTGCCTTGTGTCCCAGGGTGTGCGAGGGCAGAGCTGGAGGCAGCATTGTGAGGTCACTTGTGCCTTTGTGCCTTGTCGGGCAGTGCTCGGGTGTTGGCTGCTGGTGGTGGTAGTGGTTGTGAGGTGACTTGTGAAGCAGTGCGTGCTAGGCCAGTGCTGGTTGCCTGGCTGCTCTTGGCAGCTGTGAGGTGAGTGCTGCGTGAGGCCGTCGCAGGCATGTGTCAGTGTGGGAAGGTGCTGTTTGTCCTTGGGAGGTGCCTTTTGGTGTGGCCATTGGTGCTGTGGCTGGTGCCTTGTGTCCCAGGGTGTGCGATGCCAGAGCTGGAGGCAGCGTTGTGAGGTCACTTGTGCCTGTGTGCCTTTTCGGGCAGTGCTAGGATGTTGGCTGCTGCTGGTGGTGGTGGTGGTTGTGAGGTGACTTGTGAAGCAGTGCGTGCTAGGCCAGTGCTGGTTGCCTGGCTGCTCTTGGCAGCTGTGAGGTGAGTGCTGCGTGAGGCCGTCGCAGGCATGTGTCAGTGTGGGAAGGTGCTGTTTGTCCTTGGGAGGTGCCTTTTGGTGTGGCCATTGGTGCTGTGGCTGGTGCCTTGTGTCCCAGGGTGTGAGAGGGCAGAGCTGGAGGCAGCATTGTGAGGTCACTTGTGCCTCTGTGCCTTGTCGGGCAGTGCTCAGGTGTTGGCTGCTGGTGGTGGTGGTGGTTGTGAGGTGACTTGTGAAGCAGTGCGTGCTAGGCCAGTGCTGGTTGCCTGGCTGCTCTTGGCAGCTGTGAGGTGAGTGCTGCGTGAGGCCGTCGCAGGCATGTGTCAGTGTGGGAAGGTGCTGTTTGTCCTTGGGAGGTGCCTTTTGGTGTGGCCATTGGTGCTGTGGCTGGTGCCTTGTGTCCCAGGGTGTGCGAGGCCAGAGCTGGAGGCAGCATTGTGAGGTCACTTGTGCCTCTGTGCCTTGGCGGGCAGTGCTCGGGTGTTGGCTGCTGCTGGTGGTGGTGGTGGTTGTGAGGTGACTTGTGAAGCAGTGCGTGCTAGGCCAGTGCTGGTTGCCTGGCTGCTCTTGGCAGCTGTGAGGTGAGTGCTGCGTAAGGCCGTCGCAGGCATGTGTCAGTGTGGGAAGGTGCTGTTTGTGCTTGGGAGGTGCCTTTTGGTGTGGCCATTGGTGCTGTGGCTAGAGTCTTCTGTCCCAGGGTGTGAGAGGCCAGAGCTGGAGGCAGCATTGTGAGGTCACTTGTGCCTCTGTGCCTTGTCGGGCAGTGCTCGGGTGTTGGCTGCTGGTGGTGGTGGTGGTTGTGAGGTGACTTGTGAAGCAGTGCGTGCTAGGCCAGTGCTGGTTGCCTGGCTGCTCTTGGCAGCTGTGAGGTGAGTGCTGCGTGAGGCCCTGGCAGGCATGTGTGAGTGTGGGAAGGTGCTGTTTGTGCTTGGGAGGTGCCTTTTGGTGTGGCCATTGGTGCTGTGGCTGGTGCCTTGTGTCCCAGGGTGTGCGAGGCCAGAGCTGGAGGCAGCATTGTGAGGTCACTTGTGCCTGTGTGCTTTGGCGGGCAGTGCTCGGGTGTTGTCTGCTGGTGGTGGTGGTTGTGAGGTGACTTGTGAAGCAGTGCGTGCTAGGCCAGTGCTGGTTGCCTGGTTGCTCTTGGCAGCTGAGAGGTGAGTGCTGCGTGAGGCCGTCGCAGGCATGTGTCAGTGTGGGAAGGTGCTGTTTGTGCTTGGGAGGTGCCTTTTGGTGTGGCCATTGGTGCTGTGGCTGGTGCCTTGTGTCCCAGGGTGTGCGAGGCCAGAGCTGGAGGCAGCATTGTGAGGTCACTTGTGCCTGTGTGCCTTGGCGGGCAGTGCTCGGGTGTTGGCTGCTGCTGGTGGTGGTGGTTGTGAGGTGACTTGTGAAGCAGTGCGTGCTAGGCCAGTGCTGGTTGCCTGGCTGCTCTTGGCAGCTGTGAGGTGAGTGCTGCGTGAGGCCGTCGCAGGCATGTGTCAGTGTGGGAAGGTGCTGTTTGTGCTTGGGAGGTGCCTTTTGGTGTGGCCATTGGTGCTGTGGCTGGTGCCTTGTGTCCCAGGGTGTGCGAGGCCAGAGCTGGAGGCAGCATTGTGAGGTCACTTGTGCCTGTGTGCCTTGGCGGGCAGTGCTCGGGTGTTGGCTGCTGCTGGTGGTGGTGGTTGTGAGGTGACTTGTGAAGCAGTGCGTGCTAGGCCAGTGCTGGTTGCCTGGCTGCTCTTGGCAGCTGTGAGGTGAGTGCTGCGTGAGGCCGTCGCAGGCATGTGTCAGTGTGGGAAGGTGCTGTTTGTGCTTGGGAGGTGCCTTTTGGTGTGGCCATTGGTGCTGTGGCTGGTGCCTTGTGTCCCAGGGTGTGCGAGGCCAGAGCTGGAGGCAGCATTGTGAGGTCACTTGTGCCTGTGTGCCTTGGCGGGCAGTGCTCGGGTGTTGGCTGCTGGTGGTGGTGGTTGTGAGGTGACTTGTGAAGCAGTGCGTGCTAGGCCAGTGCTGGTTGCCTGGCTGCTCTTGGCAGCTGAGAGGTGAGTGCTGCGTGAGGCCGTCGCAGGCATGTGTCAGTGTGGGAAGGTGCTGGTTGTGCTTGGGAGGTGCCTTTTGGTGTGGCCATTGGTGCTGGGGCTGGTGCCTTGTGTCCCAGGGTGTGCGAGGCCAGAGCTGGAGGCAGCATTGTGAGGTAACTTGTGCCTCTGTGCCTTGTGGGGCAGTGCTCGGGTGTTGGCTGCTGCTGGTGGTGGTGGTTGTGAGGTCACTTGTGAAGCAGTGCGTGCTAGGCCAGTGCTGGTTGCCTGGCTGCTCTTGGCAGCTGTGAGGTGAGTGCTGCGTGAGGCCGTCACAGGCATGTGTCAGTGTGGGAAGGTGCTGTTTGTGCTTGGGAGGTGCCTTTTGGTGTGGCCATTGGTGCTGTGGCTGGTGCCTTGTGTCCCAGGGTGTGCGAGGCCAGAGCTGGAGGCAGCATTGTGAGGTCACTTGTGCCTCTGTGCCTTGTCGGGCAGTGCTCGGGTGTTGGCTGCTGGTGGTGGTGGTGGTTGTGAGGTGACTTGTGAAGCAGTGCGTGCTAGGCCAGTGCTGGTTGCCTGGCTGCTCTTGGCAGCTGTGAGGTTAGTGCTGCGTGAGGCCCTGGCAGGCATGTGTCAGTGTGGGAAGGTGCTGTTTGTGCTTGGGAGGTGCCTTTTGGTGTGGCCATTGGTGCTGTGGCTGGTGCCTTGTGTCCCAGGGTGTGCGAGGCCAGAGCTGGAGGCAGCATTGTGAGGTCACTTGTGCCTGTGTGCCTTGGCGGGCAGTGCTCGGGTGTTGGCTGCTGCTGGTGGTGGTGGTTGTGAGGTGACTTGTGAAGCAGTGCGTGCTAGGCCAGTGCTGGTTGCCTGGCTGCTCTTGGCAGCTGTGAGGTGAGTGCTGCGTGAGGCCCTGGCAGGCATGTGTGAGTGTGGGAAGGTGCTGTTTGTCCTTGGGAGGTGCCTTTTGGTGTGGCCATTGGTGCTGTGGCTGGTGCCTTGTGTCCCAGGGTGTGCGAGGCCAGAGCTGGAGGCAGCATTGTGAGGTCACTTGTGCCTCTGTGCCTTGTCGGGCAGTGCTCGGGTGTTGGCTGCTGCTGGTGGTGGTGGTTGTGAGGTCACTTGTGAAGCAATGCGTGCTAGGCCAGTGCTGGTTGCCTGGCTGCTCTTGGCAGCTGTGAGGTGAGTGCTGCGTGAGGCCGTCGCAGGCATGTGTGAGTGTGGTAAGGTGCTGTTTCTTCTTGGGAGGTGCCTTTTGGTGTGGCCATTGGTGCTGTGGCTGGTGCCTTGTGTCCCAGGGTGTGTGAGGGCAGAGCTGGAGGCAGCACTGTGAGGTCACTTGTGCCTCTGTGCCTTGGCGGGCAGTGCTCGGGTGTTGGCTGCTGGTGGTGGTGGTTGTGAGGTGACTTGTGAAGCAGTGCGTGCTAGGCCAGTGCTGGTTGCCTGGCTGCTCTTGGCAGCTGAGAGGTGAGTGCTGCGTGAGGCCATCGCAGGCATGTGTCAGTGTGGGAAGGTGCTGTTTGTGCTTGGGAGGTGCCTTTTGGTGTGGCCATTGGTGCTGTGGCTGGTGCCTTGTGTCCCAGGGTGTGAGAGGCCAGAGCTGGAGGCAGCATTGTGAGGTCACTTGTGCCTCTGTGCCTTGGCGGGCAGTGCTCGGGTGTTGGCTGCTGCTGGTGGTGGTGGTTGTGAGGTCACTTGTGAAGCAATGCGTGCTAGGCCAGTGCTGGTTGCCTGGCTGCTCTTGGCAGCTGTGAGGTGAGTGCTGCGTGAGGCCGTCGCAGGCATGTGTGAGTGTTGTAAGGTGCTGTTTCTTCTTGGGAGGTGCCTTTTGGTGTGGCCATTGGTGCTGTGGCTGGTGCCTTGTGTCCCAGGGTGTGTGAGGCCAGAGCTGGAGGCAGCACTGTGAGGTCACTTGTGCCTCTGTGCCTTGGCGGGCAGTGCTCGGGTGTTGGCTGCTGGTGGTGGTGGTTGTGAGGTGACTTGTGAAGCAGTGCGTGCTAGGCCAGTGCTGGTTGCCTGGCTGCTCTTGGCAGCTGAGAGGTGAGTGCTGCGTGAGGCCGTCGCAGGCATGTGTCAGTGTGGGAAGGTGCTGTTTGTGCTTGGGAGGTGCCTTTTGGTGTGGCCATTGGTGCTGTGGCTGGTGCCTTGTGTCCCAGGGTGTGCGAGGCCAGAGCTGGAGGCAGCATTGTGAGGTCACTTGTTCCTGTGTGCCTTGGCGGGCAGTGCTCGGGTGTTGGCTGCTGGTGGTGGTGTTTGTGAGGTCACTTGTGAAGCAGTGCGTGCTAGGCCAGTGCTGGTTGCCTGGCTGCTCTTGGCAGCTGTGAGGTGAGTGCTGCGTGAGGCCCTGGCAGGCATGTGTCAGTGTGGGAAGGTGCTGTTTGTGCTTGGGAGGTGCGTTTTGGTGTGGCCATTGGTGGTGTGGGTGGTGCCTTGTGTCCCAGGGTGTGATAGGCCAGAGCTGGAGGCAGCATTGTGAGGTCACTTGTGCCTGTGTGCCTTGGCGGGCAGTGCTCGGGTGTTGGCTGCTGCTGGTGGTGGTGGTTGTGAGGTGACTTGTGAAGCAGTGCGTGCTAGGCCAGTGCTGGTTGCCTGGCTGCTCTTGGCAGCTGTGAGGTGAGTGCTGCGTGAGGCCGTCGCAGGCATGTGTCAGTGTGGGAAGGTGCTGTTTGTCCTTGGGAGGTGCCTTTTGGTGTGGCCATTGGTGCTGTGGCTGGTGCCTTGTGTCCCAGGGTGTGAGAGGGCAGAGCTGGAGGCAGCATTGTGAGGTCACTTGTGCCTCTGTGCCTTGTCGGGCAGTGCTCGGGTGTTGGCTGCTGGTGGTGGTGGTGGTTGTGAGGTCACTTGTGAAGCAGTGCGTGCTAGGCCAGTGCTGGTTGCCTGGCTGCTCTTGGCAGCTGTGAGGTGAGTGCTGCGTGAGGCCCTGGCAGGCATGTGTCAGTGTGGGAAGGTGCTGTTTGTGCTTGGGAGGTGCCTTTTGGTGTGGCCATTGGTGCTGTGGCTGGTGCCTTGTGTCCCAGGGTGTGCGAGGCCAGAGCTGGAGGCAGCATTGTGAGGTCACTTGTGCCTCTGTGCCTTGGCGGGCAGTGCTCCGGTGTTGGCTGCTGCTGGTGGTGGTGGTTGTGAGGTGACTTGTGAAGCAGTGCGTGTTAGGCCAGTGCTGGTTGCCTGGCTGCTCTTGGCAGCTGTGAGGTGAGTGCTGCGTGAGGCCCTGGCAGGCATGTGTCAGTGTGGGAAGGTGCTGTTTGTGCTTGGGAGGTGCCTTTTGGTGTGGCCATTGGTGCTGTGGCTGGTGCCTTGTGTCCCAGGGTGTGAGAGGGCAGAGCTGGAGGCAGCATTGTGAGGTCACTTGTGCCTGTGTGCCTTGTCGGGCAGTGCTCGGGTGTTGGCTGCTGCTGGTGGTGGTGGTTGTGAGGTCACTTGTGAAGCAATGCGTGCTAGGCCAGTGCTGGTTGCCTGGCTGCTCTTGGCAGCTGTGAGGTGAGTGCTGCGTGAGGCCGTCGCAGGCATGTGTCAGTGTGGGAAGGTGCTGTTTGTCCTTGGGAGGTGCCTTTTGGTGTGGCCATTGGTGCTGTGGCTGGTGCCTGGTGTCCCAGGGTGTGAGAGGCCAGAGCTGGAGGCAGCATTGTGAGGTCACTTGTGCCTGTGTGCCTTGGCGGGCAGTGCTCGGGTGTTGGCTGCTGGTGGTGGTGGTGTTTGTGAGGTGACTTGTGAAGCAGTGCGTGCTAGGCCAGTGCTGGTTGCCTGGCTGCTCTTGGCAGCTGTGAGGTGAGTGCTGCGTGAGGCCGTCGCAGGCATGTGTCAGTGTGGGAAGGTGCTGTTTGTGCTTGGGAGGTGCCTTTTGGTGTGGCCATTGGTGCTGTGGCTGGTGCCTTGTGTTCCAGGGTGTGAGAGGCCAGAGCTGGAGGCAGCATTGTGAGGTCACTTGTGCCTGTGTGCCTTGTCGGGCAGTGCTAGGGTGTTGGCTGCTGCTGGTGGTGGTGGTGGTTGTGAGGTGACTTGTGAAGCAGTGCGTGCTAGGCCAGTGCTGGTTGCCTGGCTGCTCTTGGCAGCTGTGAGGTGAGTGCTGCGTGAGGCCGTCGCAGGCATGTGTCAGTGTGGGAAGGTGCTGTTTGTGCTTGGGAGGTGCCTTTTGGTGTGGCCATTGGTGCTGTGGCTAGAGTCTTCTGTCCCAGGGTGTGAGAGGCCAAAGCTGGAGGCAGCATTGTGAGGTCACTTGTGCCTCTGTGCCTTGTCGGGCAGTGCTCGGGTGTTGGCTGCTGGTGGTGGTGGTGGTTGTGAGGTGACTTGTGAAGCAGTGCGTGCTAGGCCAGTGCTGGTTGCCTGGCTGCTCTTGGCAGCTGTGAGGTGAGTGCTGCGTGAGGCCCTGGCAGGCATGTGTGAGTGTGGGAAGGTGCTGTTTGTCCTTGGGAGGTGCCTTTTGGTGTGGCCATTGGTGCTGTGGCTGGTGCCTTGTGTCCCAGGGTGTGCGAGGCCAGAGCTGGAGGCAGCATTGTGAGGTCACTTGTGCCTGTGTGCTTTGGCGGGCAGTGCTCGGGTGTTGTCTGCTGGTGGTGGTGGTTGTGAGGTGACTTGTGAAGCAGTGCGTGCTAGGCCAGTGCTGGTTGCCTGGCTGCTCTTGGCAGCTGAGAGGTGAGTGCTGCGTGAGGCCGTCGCAGGCATGTGTGAGTGTGGGAAGGTGCTGTTTGTGCTTGGGAGGTGCCTTTTGGTGTGGCCATTGGTGCTGTGGCTGGTGCCTTGTGTCCCAGGTTGTGCGAGGCCAGAGCTGGAGGCAGCATTGTGAGGTCACTTGTGCCTCTGTGCCTTGGCGGGCAGTGCTCGGGTGTTGGCTGCTGGTGGTGGTGGTGGTTGTGAGGTGACTTGTGAAGCAGTGCGTGCTAGGCCAGTGCTGGTTGCCTGGCTGCTCTTGGCAGCTGTGAGGTGAGTGCTGCGTGAGGCCGTCGCAGGCATGTGTCAGTGTGGGAAGGTGCTGTTTGTCCTTGGGAGGTGCCTTTTGGTGTGGCCATTGGTGCTGTGGCTGGTGCCTTGTGTCCCAGGGTGTGCGAGGCCAGAGCTGGAGGCAGCATTGTGAGGTCACTTGTGCCTGTGTGCCTTGGCGGGCAGTGCTCGGGTGTTGGCTGCTGGTGGTGGTGGTTGTGAGGTGACTTGTGAAGCAGTGCGTGCTAGGCCAGTGCTGGTTGCCTGGCTGCTCTTGGCAGCTGAGAGGTGAGTGCTGCGTGAGGCCGTCGCAGGCATGTGTCAGTGTGGGAAGGTGCTGGTTGTGCTTGGGAGGTGCCTTTTGGTGTGGCCATTGGTGCTGGGGCTGGTGCCTTGTGTCCCAGGGTGTGCGAGGCCAGAGCTGGAGGCAGCATTGTGAGGTAACTTGTGCCTCTGTGCCTTGTGGGGCAGTGCTCGGGTGTTGGCTGCTGGTGGTGGTGGTGGTTGTGAGGTCACTTGTGAAGCAGTGCGTGCTAGGCCAGTGCTGGTTGCCTGGCTGCTCTTGGCAGCTGAGAGGTGAGTGCTGCGTGAGGCCGTCGCAGGCATGTGTCAGTGTGGGAAGGTGCTGTTTGTCCTTGGGAGGTGCCTTTTGGTGTGGCCATTTGTGCTGTGGCTGGTGCCTTGTGTCCCAGGGTGTGCGAGGCCAGAGCTGGAGGCAGCATTGTGAGGTCACTTGTGCCTGTGTGCCTTGGCGGGCAGTGCTCGGGTGTTGGCTGCTGGTGGTGGTGGTTGTGAGGTGACTTGTGAAGCAGTGCGTGCTAGGCCAGTGCTGGTTGCCTGGCTGCTCTTGGCAGCTGTGAGGTGAGTGCTGCGTGAGGCCGTCGCAGGCATGTGTCAGTGTGGGAAGGTGCTGTTTGTCCTTGGGAGGTGCCTTTTGGTGTGGCCATTTGTGCTGTGGCTGGTGCCTTGTGTCCCAGGGTGTGCGAGGCCAGAGCTGGAGGCAGCATTGTGAGGTAACTTGTGCCTCTGTGCCTTTTCGGGCAGTGCTCGGGTGTTGGCTGCTGGTGGTGGTGGTGGTTGTGAGGTCACTTGTGAAGCAGTGCGTGCTAGGCCAGTGCTGGTTGCCTGGCTGCTCTTGGCAGCTGTGAGGTGAGTGCTGCGTGAGGCCGTCGCAGGCATGTGTCAGTGTGGGAAGGTGCTGTTTGTGCTTGGGAGGTGCCTTTTGGTGTGGCCATTGGTGCTGTGGCTGGTGCCTTGTGTCCCAGGGTGTGCGAGGCCAGAGCTGGAGGCAGCATTGTGAGGTCACTTGTGCCTGTGTGCCTTGTTGGGCAGTGCTCGGGTGTTGGCTGCTGGTGGTGGTGGTGGTTGTGAGGTGACTTGTGAAGCAGTGCGTGCTAGGCCAGTGCTGGTTGCCTGGCTGCTCTTGGCAGCTGTGAGGTGAGTGCTGCGTGAGGCCGTCGCAGGCATGTGTCAGTGTGGGAAGGTGCTGTTTGTGCTTGGGAGGTGCCTTTTGGTGTGGCCATTGGTGCTGTGGCTGGTGCCTTGTGTCCCAGGGTGTGCGAGGCCAGAGCTGGAGGCAGCATTGTGAGGTCACTTGTGCCTGTGTGCCTTGGTGGGCAGTGCTCGGGTGTTGGCTGCTGCTGGTGGTGGTGGTTGTGAGGTCACTTGTGAAGCAGTGCGTGCTAGGCCAGTGCTGGTTGCCTGGCTGCTCTTGGCAGCTGTGAGGTGAGTGCTGCGTGAGGCCGTCGCAGGCATGTGTCAGTGTGGGAAGGTGCTGTTTGTGCTTGGGAGGTGCCTTTTGGTGTGGCCATTGGTGCTGTGGCTGGTGCCTTGTGTCCCAGGGTGTGGGAGGGCAGAGCTGGAGGCAGCATTGTGAGGTCACTTGTGCCTCTGTGCCTTGTCGGGCAGTGCTCGGGTGTTGGCTGCTGGTGGTGGTGGTGGTTGTGAGGTCACTTGTGAAGCAGTGCGTGCTAGGCCAGTGCTGGTTGCCTGGCTGCTCTTGGCAGCTGTGAGGTGAGTGCTGCGTGAGGCCGTCGCAGGCATGTGTCAGTGTGGGAAGGTGCTGTTTGTGCTTGGGAGGTGCCTTTTGGTGTGGCCATTGGTGCTGTGGCTGGTGCCTTGTGTCCCAGGGTGTGCGAGGCCAGAGCTGGAGGCAGCATTGTGAGGTCACTTGTGCCTGTGTGCCTTGTTGGGCAGTGCTAGGGTGTTGGCTGCTGCTGGTGGTGGTGGTGGTTGTGAGGTGACTTGTGAAGCAGTGCGTGCTAGGCCAGTGCTGGTTGCCTGGCTGCTCTTGGCAGCTGTGAGGTGAGTGCTGCGTGAGGCCGTCGCAGGCATGTGTCAGTGTGGGAAGGTGCTGTTTGTGCTTGGGAGGTGCCTTTTGGTGTGGCCATTGGTGCTGTGGCTAGAGTCTTGTGTCCCAGGGTGTGAGAGGCCAAAGCTGGAGGCAGCATTGTGAGGTCACTTGTGCCTCTGTGCCTTGGCGGGCAGTGCTCGGGTGTTGGCTGCTGGTGGTGGTGGTGGTTGTGAGGTGACTTGTGAAGCAGTGCGTGCTAGGCCAGTGCTGGTTGCCTGGCTGCTCTTGGCAGCTGTGAGGTGAGTGCTGCGTGAGGCCCTGGCAGGCATGTGTGAGTGTGGGAAGGTGCTGTTTGTCCTTGGGAGGTGCCTTTTGGTGTGGCCATTGGTGCTGTGGCTGGTGCCTTGTGTCCCAGGGTGTGCGAGGCCAGAGCTGGAGGCAGCATTGTGAGGTCACTTGTGCCTGTGTGCCTTGGCGGGCAGTGCTCGGGTGTTGTCTGCTGGTGGTGGTGGTTGTGAGGTGACTTGTGAAGCAGTGCGTGCTAGGCCAGTGCTGGTTGCCTGGCTGCTCTTGGCAGCTGAAAGGTGAGTGCTGCGTGAGGCCCTGGCAGGCATGTGTGAGTGTGGGAAGGTGCTGTTTGTGCTTGGGAGGTGCCTTTTGGTGTGGCCATTGGTGCTGTGGCTGGTGCCTTGTGTCCCAGGGTGTGCGAGGCCAGAGCTGGAGGCAGCATTGTGAGGTCACTTGTGCCTGTGTGCCTTGTCGGGCAGTGCTCGGGTGTTGTCTGCTGGTGGTGGTGGTTGTGAGGTGACTTGTGAAGCAGTGCGTGCTAGGCCAGTGCTGGTTGCCTGGCTGCTCTTGGCAGCTGAGAGGTGAGTGCTGCGTGAGGCCGTCGCAGGCATGTGTCAGTGTGGGAAGGTGCTGTTTGTCCTTGGGAGGTGCCTTTTGGTGTGGCCATTGGTGCTGTGGCTGGTGCCTTGTTTCCCAGGGTGTGCGAGGCCAGAGCTGGAGGCAGCATTGTGAGGTCACTTGTGCCTCTGTGCCTTGGCGGGCAGTGCTCGGGTGTTGGCTGCTGCTGGTGGTGGTGGTTGTGAGGTGACTTGTGAAGCAGTGCGTGCTAGGCCAGTGCTGGTTGCCTGGCTGCTCTTGGCAGCTGTGAGGTGAGTGCTGCGTGAGGCCGTCGCAGGCATGTGTCAGTGTGGGAAGTTGCTGTTTGTGCTTGGGAGGTGCCTTTTGGTGTGGCCATTGGTGCTGTGGCTGGTGCCTTGTGTCCCAGGGTGTGAGAGGCCAAAGCTGGAGGCAGCATTGTGAGGTCACTTGTGCCTCTGTGCCTTGTCGGGCAGTGCTCGGGTGTTGGCTGCTGGTGGTGGTGGTGGTTGTGAGGTCACTTGTGAAGCAGTGCGTGCTAGGCCAGTGCTGGTTGCCTGGCTGCTCTTGGCAGCTGTGAGGTGAGTGCTGCGTGAGGCCCTGGCAGGCATGTGTGAGTGTGGGAAGGTGCTGTTTGTCCTTGGGAGGTGCCTTTTGGTGTGGCCATTGGTGCTGTGGCTGGTGCCTTGTGTCCCAGGGTGTGCGAGGCCAGAGCTGGAGGCAGCATTGTGAGGTCACTTGTGCCTCTGTGCTTTGGCGGGCAGTGCTCGGGTGTTGTCTGCTGGTGGTGGTGGTTGTGAGGTGACTTGTGAAGCAGTGCGTGCTAGGCCAGTGCTGGTTGCCTGGCTGCTCTTGGCAGCTGTGAGGTGAGTGCTGCGTGAGGCCGTCGCAGGCATGTGTCAGTGTGGGAAGGTGCTGTTTGTCCTTGGGAGGTGCCTTTTGGTGTGGCCATTGGTGCTGTGGCTGGTGCCTTGTGTCCCAGGGTGTGCGAGGCCAGAGCTGGAGGCAGCATTGTGAGGTCACTTGTGCCTGTGTGCTTTGGCGGGCAGTGCTCGGGTGTTGTCTGCTGGTGGTGGTGGTTGTGAGGTGACTTGTGAAGCAGTGCGTGCTAGGCCAGTGCTGGTTGCCTGGCTGCTCTTGGCAGCTGAGAGGTGAGTGCTGCGTGAGGCCGTCGCAGGCATGTGTCAGTGTGGGAAGGTGCTGTTTGTGCTTGGGAGGTGCCTTTTGGTGTGGCCATTGGTGCTGTGGCTGGTGCCTTGTGTCCCAGGGTGTGCGAGGCCAGAGCTGGAGGCAGCATTGTGAGGTCACTTGTGCCTCTGTGCCTTGGCGGGCAGTGCTCGGGTGTTGGCTGCTGCTGGTGGTGGTGGTTGTGAGGTGACTTGTGAAGCAGTGCGTGCTAGGCCAGTGCTGGTTGCCTGGCTGCTCTTGGCAGCTGTGAGGTGAGTGCTGCGTGAGGCCGTCGCAGGCATGTGTCAGTGTGGGAAGGTGCTGTTTGTGCTTGGGAGGTGCCTTTTGGTGTGGCCATTGGTGCTGTGGCTGGTGCCTTGTGTCCCAGGGTGTGATAGGCCAGAGCTGGAGGCAGCATTGTGAGGTCACTTGTGCCTGTGTGCCTTGGCGGGCAGTGCTCGGGTGTTGGCTGCTGCTGGTGGTGGTGGTTGTGAGGTCACTTGTGAAGCAGTGCGTGCTAGGCCAGTGCTGGTTGCCTGGCTGCTCTTGGCAGCTGTGAGGTGAGTGCTGCGTGAGGCCGTCGCAGGCATGTGTCAGTGTGGGAAGGTGCTGTTTGTGCTTGGGAGGTGCCTTTTGGTGTGGCCATTGGTGCTGTGGCTGGTGCCTTGTGTCCCAGGGTGTGGGAGGGCAGAGCTGGAGGCAGCATTGTGAGGTCACTTGTGCCTCTGTGCCTTGTCGGGCAGTGCTCGGGTGTTGGCTGCTGGTGGTGGTGGTGGTTGTGAGGTGACTTGTGAAGCAGTGCGTGCTAGGCCAGTGCTGGTTGCCTGGCTGCTCTTGGCAGCTGTGAGGTGAGTGCTGCGTGAGGCCGTCGCAGGCATGTGTCAGTGTGGGAAGGTGCTGTTTGTCCTTGGGAGGTGCCTTTTGGTGTGGCCATTGGTGCTGTGGCTGGTGCCTTGTGTCCCAGGGTGTGCGAGGCCAGAGCTGGAGGCAGCATTGTGAGGTCACTTGTGCCTGTGTGCCTTGGCGGGCAGTGCTCGGGTGTTGTCTGCTGGTGGTGGTGGTTGTGAGGTGACTTGTGAAGCAGTGCGTGCTAGGCCAGTGCTGGTTGCCTGGCTGCTCTTGGCAGCTGTGAGGTGAGTGCTGCGTGAGGCCGTCGCAGGCATGTGTGAGTGTGGGAAGGTGCTGTTTGTCCTTGGGAGGTGCCTTTTGGTGTGGCCATTTGTGCTGTGGCTGGTGCCTTGTGGCCCAGGGTGTGCGAGGCCAGAGCTGGAGGCAGCATTGTGAGGTCACTTGTGCCTGTGTGCCTTGGCGGGCAGTGCTCGGGTGTTGGCTGCTGGTGGTGGTGGTTGTGAGGTGACTTGTGAAGCAGTGCGTGCTAGGCCAGTGCTGGTTGCCTGGCTGCTCTTGGCAGCTGTGAGGTGAGTGCTGCGTGAGGCCGTCGCAGGCATGTGTCAGTGTGGGAAGGTGCTGTTTGTCCTTGGGAGGTGCCTTTTGGTGTGGCCATTTGTGCTGTGGCTGGTGCCTTGTGGCCCAGGGTGTGCGAGGCCAGAGCTGGAGGCAGCATTGTGAGGTAACTTGTGCCTCTGTGCCTTTTCGGGCAGTGCTCGGGTGTTGGCTGCTGGTGGTGGTGGTGGTTGTGAGGTGACTTGTGAAGCAGTGCGTGCTAGGCCAGTGCTGGTTGCCTGGCTGCTCTTGGCAGCTGTGAGGTGAGTGCTGCGTGAGGCCGTCGCAGGCATGTGTCAGTGTGGGAAGGTGCTGTTTGTCCTTGGGAGGTGCCTTTTGGTGTGGCCATTGGTGCTGTGGCTGGTGCCTTGTGTCCCAGGGTGTGCGAGGCCACAGCTGGAGGCAGCATTGTGAGGTCACTTGTGCCTGTGTGCCTTGGCGGGCAGTGCTCGGGTGTTGGCTGCTGCTGGTGGTGGTGGTGGTTGTGAGGTCACTTGTGAAGCAGTGCGTGCTAGGCCAGTGCTGGTTGCCTGGCTGCTCTTGGCAGCTGTGAGGTGAGTGCTGCGTGAGGCCGTCGCAGGCATGTGTCAGTGTGGGAAGGTGCTGTTTGTGCTTGGGAGGTGCCTTTTGGTGTGGCCATTGGTGCTGTGGCTAGAGTCTTTTGTCCCAGGGTGTGCGAGGCCAAAGCTGGAGGCAGCATTGTGAGGTCACTTGTGCCTCTGTGCCATGGCGGGCAGTGCTCGGGTGTTGGCTGCTGGTGGTGGTGGTGGTTGTGAGGTGACTTGTGAAGCAGTGCATGCTAGGCCAGTGCTGGTTGCCTGGCTGCTCTTGGCAGCTGTGAGGTGAGTGCTGCGTGAGGCCCTGGCAGGCATGTGTGAGTGTCGGAAGGTGCTGTTTGTCCTTGGGAGGTGCCTTTTGGTGTGGCCATTGGTGCTGTGGCTGGTGCCTTGTGTCCCAGGGTGTGCGAGGCCAGAGCTGGAGGCAGCATTGTGAGGTCACTTGTGCCTCTGTGCCTTGGCGGGCAGTGCTCGGGTGTTGGCTGCTGGTGGTGGTGGTTGTGAGGTGACTTGTGAAGCAGTGCGTGCTAGGCCAGTGCTGGTTGCCTGGCTGCTCTTGGCAGCTGAGAGGTGAGTGCTGCGTGAGGCCGTCGCAGGCATGTGTCAGTGTGGGAAGGTGCTGTTTGTCCTTGGGAGGTGCCTTTTGGTGTGGCCATTGGTGCTGTGGCTGGTGCCTTGTTTCCCAGGGTGTGAGAGGCCAGAGCTGGAGGCAGCATTGTGAGGTCACTTGTGCCTCTGTGCCTTGGCGGGCAGTGCTCGGGTGTTGGCTGCTGGTGGTGGTGGTTGTGAGGTGACTTGTGAAGCAGTGCGTGCTAGGCCAGTGCTGGTTGCCTGGCTGCTCTTGGCAGCTGTGAGGTGAGTGCTGCGTGAGGCCGTCGCAGGCATGTGTCAGTGTGGGAAGGTGCTGTTTGTGCTTGGGAGGTGCCTTTTGGTGTGGCCATTGGTGCTGTGGCTGGTGCCTTGTGTCCCAGGGTGTGAGAGGCCAGAGCTGGAGGCAGCATTGTGAGGTCACTTGTGCCTGTGTGCTTTGGCGGGCAGTGCTCGGGTGTTGTCTGCTGGTGGTGGTGGTTGTGAGGTGACTTGTGAAGCAGTGCGTGCTAGGCCAGTGCTGGTTGCCTGGCTGCTCTTGGCAGCTGTGAGGTGAGTGCTGCGTGAGGCCATCGCAGGCATGTGTCAGTGTGGGAAGGTGCTGTTTGTGCTTGGGAGGTGCCTTTTGGTGTGGCCATTGGTGCTGTGGCTGGTGCCTTGTGTCCCAGGGTGTGATAGGCCAGAGCTGGAGGCAGCATTGTGAGGTCACTTGTGCCTGTGTGCCTTGGCGGGCAGTGCTCGGGTGTTGGCTGCTGGTGGTGGTGGTGGTTGTGAGGTGACTTGTGAAGCAGTGCGTGCTAGGCCAGTGCTGGTTGCCTGGCTGCTCTTGGCAGCTGAGAGGTGAGTGCTGCGTGAGGCCGTCGCAGGCATGTGTCAGTGTGGGAAGGTGCTGTTTGTGCTTGGGAGGTGCCTTTTGGTGTGGCCATTGGTGCTGTGGCTGGTGCCTTGTGTCCCAGGGTGTGGGAGGGCAGAGCTGGAGGCAGCATTGTGAGGTCACTTGTGCCTCTGTGCCTTGGCGGGCAGTGCTCGGGTGTTGGCTGCTGGTGGTGGTGGTGGTTGTGAGGTGACTTGTGAAGCAGTGCGTGCTAGGCCAGTGCTGGTTGCCTGGCTGCTCTTGGCAGCTGTGAGGTGAGTGCTGCGTGAGGCCCTGGCAGGCATGTGTGAGTGTGGGAAGGTGCTGTTTGTGCTTGGGAGGTGCCTTTTGGTGTGGCCATTGGTGCTGTGGCTGGAGTCTTGTGTCCCAGGGTGTGAGAGGCCAAAGCTGGAGGCAGCATTGTGAGGTCACTTGTGCCTGTGTGCCTTGTCGGGCAGTGCTCGGGTGTTGGCTGCTGGTGGTGGTGGTGGTTGTGAGGTCACTTGTGAAGCAGTGCGTGCTAGGCCAGTGCTGGTTGCCTGGCTGCTCTTGGCAGCTGTGAGGTGAGTGCTGCGTGAGGCCCTGGCAGGCATGTGTGAGTGTGGGAAGGTGCTGTTTGTCCTTGGGAGGTGCCTTTTGGTGTGGCCATTGGTGCTGTGGCTGGTGCCTTGTGGCCCAGGGTGTGCGAGGCCAGAGCTGGAGGCAGCATTGTGAGGTCACTTGTGCCTGTGTGCTTTGGCGGGCAGTGCTCGGGTGTTGTCTGCTGGTGGTGGTGGTTATGAGGTGACTTGTGAAGCAGTGCGTGCTAGGCCAGTGCTGGTTGCCTGGCTGCTCTTGGCAGCTGAGAGGTGAGTGATGCGTGAGGCCGTCGCAGGCATGTGTCAGTGTGGGAAGGTGCTGTTTGTGCTTGGGAGGTGCCTTTTGGTGTGGCCATTGGTGCTGTTGCTGGTGCCTTGTTTCCCAGGGTGTGCGAGACCAGAGCTGGAGGCAGCATTGTGAGGTCACTTGTGCCTCTGTGCCTTGTCGGGCAGTGCTCGGGTGTTGGCTGCTGGTGGTGGTGGTTGTGAGGTGACTTGTGAAGCAGTGCGTGCTAGGCCAGTGCTGGTTGCCTGGCTGCTCTTGGCAGCTGAGAGGTGAGTGCTGCGTGAGGCGGTCGCAGGCATGTGTCAGTGTGGGAAGGTTCTGTTTGTCCTTGGGAGGTGCCTTTTGGTGTGGCCATTGGTGCTGTGGCTGGTGCCTTGTGTCCCAGGGTGTGCGAGGCCACAGCTGGAGGCAGCATTGTGAGGTCACTTGTGCCTGTGTGCCTTGTCGGGCAGTGCTCGGGTGTTGGCTGCTGCTGGTGGTGGTGGTGGTTGTGAGGTGACTTGTGAAGCAGTGCGTGCTAGGCCAGTGCTGGTTGCCTGGCTGCTCTTGGCAGCTGTGAGGTGAGTGCTGCGTGAGGCCATCGCAGGCATGTGTGAGTGTGGGAAGGTGCTGTTTGTCCTTGGGAGGTGCCTTTTGGTGTGGCCATTTGTGCTGTGGCTGGTGCCTTGTGGCCCAGGGTGTGCGAGGCCAGAGCTGGAGGCAGCATTGTGAGGTCACTTGTGCCTGTGTGCCTTGGCGGGCAGTGCTCGGGTGTTGTTTGCTGGTGGTGGTGGTTGTGAGGTGACTTGTGAAGCAGTGCGTGCTAGGCCAGTGCTGGTTGCCTGGCTGCTCTTGGCAGCTGTGAGGTGAGTGCTGCGTGAGGCCGTCGCAGGCATGTGTCAGTGTGGGAAGGTGCTGTTTGTCCTTGGGAGGTGCCTTTTGGTGTGGCCATTTGTGCTGTGGCTGGTGCCTTGTGGCCCAGGGTGTGCGAGGCCAGAGCTGGAGGCAGCATTGTGAGGTAACTTGTGCCTCTGTGCCTTTTCGGGCAGTGCTCGGGTGTTGGCTGCTGGTGGTGGTGGTGGTTGTGAGGTGACTTGTGAAGCAGTGCGTGCTAGGCCAGTGCTGGTTGCCTGGCTGCTCTTGGCAGCTGTGAGGTGAGTGCTGCGTGAGGCCGTCGCAGGCATGTGTGAGTGTGGGAAGGTGCTGTTTGTGCTTGGGAGGTGCCTTTTGGTGTGGCCATTGGTGCTGTGGCTGGTGCCTTGTGTCCCAGGGTGTGCGAGGCCAGAGCTGGAGGCAGCATTGTGAGGTCACTTGTGCCTGTGTGCCTTGGCGGGCAGTGCTCGGGTGTTGGCTGCTGCTGGTGGTGGTGGTGGTTGTGAGGTCACTTGTGAAGCAGTGCGTGCTAGGCCAGTGCTGGTTGCCTGGCTGCTCTTGGCAGCTGTGAGGTGAGTGCTGCGTGAGGCCGTCGCAGGCATGTGTCAGTGTGGGAAGGTGCTGTTTGTGCTTGGGAGGTGCCTTTTGGTGTGGCCATTGGTGCTGTGGCTAGAGTCTTGTGTCCCAGGGTGTGAGAGGCCAAAGCTGGAGGCAGCATTGTGAGGTCACTTGTGCCTCTGTGCCATGGCGGGCAGTGCTCGGGTGTTGGCTGCTGGTGGTGGTGGTGGTTGTGAGGTGACTTGTGAAGCAGTGCATGCTAGGCCAGTGCTGGTTGCCTGGCTGCTCTTGGCAGCTGTGAGGTGAGTGCTGCGTGAGGCCCTGGCAGGCATGTGTGAGTGTGGGAAGGTGCTGTTTGTCCTTGGGAGGTGCCTTTTGGTGTGGCCATTGGTGCTGTGGCTGGTGCCTTGTGTCCCAGGGTGTGCGAGGCCAGAGCTGGAGGCAGCATTGTGAGGTCACTTGTGCCTGTGTGCCTTGGCGGGCAGTGCTCGGGTGTTGTCTGCTGGTGGTGGTGGTTGTGAGGTGACTTGTGAAGCAGTGCGTGCTAGGCCAGTGCTGGTTGCCTGGCTGCTCTTGGCAGCTGAGAGGTGAGTGCTGCGTGAGGCCCTGGCAGGCATGTGTGAGTGTGGGAAGGTGCTGTTTGTCCTTGGGAGGTGCCTTTTGGTGTGGCCATTGGTGCTGTGGCTGGTGCCTTGTGTCCCAGGGTGTGCGAGGCCAGAGCTGGAGGCAGCATTGTGAGGTCACTTGTGCCTCTGTGCCTTGGCGGGCAGTGCTCGGGTGTTGTCTGCTGGTGGTGGTGGTTGTGAGGTGACTTGTGAAGCAGTGCGTGCTAGGCCAGTGCTGGTTGCCTGGCTGCTCTTGGCAGCTGAGAGGTGAGTGCTGCGTGAGGCCGTCGCAGGCATGTGTCAGTGTGGGAAGGTGCTGTTTGTCCTTGGGAGGTGCCTTTTGGTGTGGCCATTGGTGTTGTGGCTGGTGCCTTGTTTCCCAGGGTGTGAGAGGCCAGAGCTGGAGGCAGCATTGTGAGGTCACTTGTGCCTCTGTGCCTTGGCGGGCAGTGCTCGGGTGTTGGCTGCTGGTGGTGGTGGTTGTGAGGTGACTTGTGAAGCAGTGCGTGCTAGGCCAGTGCTGGTTGCCTGGCTGCTCTTGGCAGCTGTGAGGTGAGTGCTGCGTGAGGCCGTCGCAGGCATGTGTCAGTGTGGGAAGGTGCTGTTTGTGCTTGGGAGGTGCCTTTTGGTGTGGCCATTGGTGCTGTGGCTGGTGCCTTGTGTCCCAGGGTGTGCGAGGCCAGAGTTGGACGCAGCATTGTGAGGTCACTTGTGCCTCTGTGCCTTGTCGGGCAGTGCTCGGGTGTTGGCTGCTGCTGGTGGTGGTGGTTGTGAGGTCACTTGTGAAGTAGTGCGTGCTAGGCCAGTGCTGGTTGCCTGGCTGCTCTTGGCAGCTGAGAGGTGAGTGCTGCGTGAGGCCGTCGCAGGCATGTGTCAGTGTGGGAAGTTGCTGTTTGTGCTTGGGAGGTGCCTTTTGGTGTGGCCATTGGTGCTGTGGCTGGAGTCTTGTGTCCCAGGGTGTGAGAGGCCAAAGCTGGAGGCAGCATTGTGAGGTCACTTGTGCCTGTGTGCCTTGGCGGGCAGTGCTCGGGTGTTGGCTGCTGCTGGTGGTGGTGGTTGTGAGGTCACTTGTGAAGCAGTGCGTGCTAGGCCAGTGCTGGTTGGCTGGCTGCTCTTGGCAGCTGTGAGGTGAGTGCTGCGTGAGGCCCTGGCAGGCATGTGTGAGTGTGGGAAGGTGCTGTTTGTCCTTGGGAGGTGCCTTTTGGTGTGGCCATTGGTGCTGTGGCTGGTGCCTTGTGTCCCAGGGTGTGAGAGGCCAGAGCTGGAGGCAGCATTGTGAGGTCACTTGTGCCTGTGTGCTTTGGCGGGCAGTGCTCGGGTGTTGTCTGCTGGTGGTGGTGGTTGTGAGGTGACTTGTGAAGCAGTGCGTGCTAGGCCAGTGCTGGTTGCCTGGCTGCTCTTGGCAGCTGTGAGGTGAGTGCTGCGTGAGGCCGTCGCAGGCATGTGTCAGTGTGGGAAGGTGCTGTTTGTCCTTGGGAGGTGCCTTTTGGTGTGGCCATTGGTGCTGTGGCTGGTGCCTTGTGTCCTAGGGTGTGAGAGGCCAGAGCTGGAGGCAGCATTGTGAGGTCACTTGTGCCTGTGTGCTTTGGCGGGCAGTGCTCGGGTGTTGTCTGCTGGTGGTGGTGGTTGTGAGGTGACTTGTGAAGCAGTGCGTGCTAGGCCAGTGCTGGTTGCCTGGCTGCTCTTGGCAGCTGTGAGGTGAGTGCTGCGTGAGGCCGTCGCAGGCATGTGTCAGTGTGGGAAGGTGCTGTTTGTGCTTGGGAGGTGCCTTTTGGTGTGGCCATTGGTGCTGTGGCTGGTGCCTTGTGTCCCAGGGTGTGATAGGCCAGAGCTGGAGGCAGCATTGTGAGGTCACTTGTGCCTCTGTGCCTTGGCGGGCAGTGCTCGGGTGTTGGCTGCTGCTGGTGGTGGTGGTTGTGAGGTCACTTGTGAAGCAGTGCGTGCTAGGCCAGTGCTGGTTGCCTGGCTGCTCTTGGCAGCTGTGAGGTGAGTGCTGCGTGAGGCCGTCGCAGGCATGTGTCAGTGTGGGAAGGTGCTGTTTGTGCTTGGGAGGTGCCTTTTGGTGTGGCCATTGGTGCTGTGGCTGGTGCCTTGTGTCCCAGGGTGTGGGAGGGCAGAGCTGGAGGCAGCATTGTGAGGTCACTTGTGCCTCTGTGCCTTGGCGGGCAGTGCTCGGGTGTTGGCTGCTGGTGGTGGTGGTGGTTGTGAGGTGACTTGTGAAGCAGTGCGTGCTAGGCCAGTGCTGGTTGCCTGGCTGCTCTTGGCAGCTGTGAGGTGAGTGCTGCGTGAGGCCCTGGCAGGCATGTGTGAGTGTGGGAAGGTGCTGTTTGTGCTTGGGAGGTGCCTTTTGGTGTGGCCATTGGTGCTGTGGCTGGAGTCTTGTGTCCCAGGGTGTGAGAGGCCAAAGCTGGAGGCAGCATTGTGAGGTCACTTGTGCCTGTGTGCCTTGTCGGGCAGTGCTCGGGTGTTGGCTGCTGGTGGTGGTGGTGGTTGTGAGGTGACTTGTGAAGCAGTGCGTGCTAGGCCAGTGCTGGTTGCCTGGCTGCTCTTGGCAGCTGTGAGGTGAGTGCTGCGTGAGGCCCTGGCAGGCATGTGTGAGTGTGGGAAGGTGCTGTTTGTCCTTGGGAGGTGCCTTTTGGTGTGGCCATTGGTGCTGTGGCTGGTGCCTTGTGTCCCAGGGTGTGCGAGGCCAGAGCTGGAGGCAGCATTGTGAGGTCACTTGTGCCTGTGTGCTTTGGCGGGCAGTGCTCGGGTGTTGTCTGCTGGTGGTGGTGGTTATGAGGTGACTTGTGAAGCAGTGCGTGCTAGGCCAGTGCTGGTTGCCTGGCTGCTCTTGGCAGCTGAGAGGTGAGTGATGCGTGAGGCCGTCGCAGGCATGTGTCAGTGTGGGAAGGTGCTGTTTGTGCTTGGGAGGTGCCTTTTGGTGTGGCCATTGGTGCTGTTGCTGGTGCCTTGTTTCCCAGGGTGTGCGAGGCCAGAGCTGGAGGCAGCATTGTGAGGTCACTTGTGCCTGTGTGCCTTGTCGGGCAGTGCTCGGGTGTTGGCTGCTGGTGGTGGTGGTTGTGAGGTGACTTGTGAAGGAGTGCGTGCTAGGCCAGTGCTGGTTGCCTGGCTGCTCTTGGCAGCTGAGAGGTGAGTGCTGCGTGAGGCGGTCGCAGGCATGTGTGAGTGTGGGAAGGTGCTGTTTGTCCTTGGGAGGTGCCTTTTGGTGTGGCCATTGGTGCTGTGGCTGGTGCCTTGTGTCCCAGGGTGTGCGAGGCCAGAGCTGGAGGCAGCATTGTGAGGTCACTTGTGCCTGTGTGCCTTGTCGGGCAGTGCTCGGGTGTTGGCTGCTGCTGGTGGTGGTGGTGGTTGTGAGGTGACTTGTGAAGCAGTGCGTGCTAGGCCAGTGCTGGTTGCCTGGCTGCTCTTGGCAGCTGTGAGGTGAGTGCTGCGTGAGGCCGTCGCAGGCATGTGTCAGTGTGGGAAGGTGCTGTTTGTCCTTGGGAGGTGCCTTTTGGTGTGGCCATTGGTGCTGTGGCTGTTGCCTTGTGTCCCAGGGTGTGAGAGGGCAGAGCTGGAGGCAGCATTGTGAGGTCACTTGTGCCTGTGTGCCTTGTCGGGCAGTGCTCGGGTGTTGGCTGCTGCTGGTGGTGGTGGTGGTTGTGAGGTGACTTGTGAAGCAGTGCGTGCTAGGCCAGTGCTGGTTGCCTGGCTGCTCTTGGCAGCTGTGAGGTGAGTGCTGCGTGAGGCCCTGGCAGGCATGTGTCAGTGTGGGAAGGTGCTGTTTGTGCTTGGGAGGTGCCTTTTGGTGTGGCCATTGGTGCTGTGGCTGGTGCCTTGTGTCCCAGGGTGTGCGAGACCAGAGCTGGAGGCAGCATTGTGAGGTCACTTGTGCCTCTGTGCCTTGTCGGGCAGTGCTCGGGTGTTGGCTGCTGCTGGTGGTGGTGGTTGTGAGGTGACTTGTGAAGCAGTGCGTGCTAGGCCAGTGCTGGTTGCCTGGCTGCTCTTGGCAGCTGAGAGGTGAGTGCTGCGTGAGGCCGTCGCAGGCATGTGTGAGTGTGGGAAGGTGCTGTTTGTCCTTGGGAGGTGCCTTTTGGTGTGGCCATTGGTGCTGTGGCTGGTGCCTTGTGGCCCAGGGTGTGCGAGGCCAGAGCTGGAGGCAGCATTGTGAGGTCACTTGTGCCTGTGTGCTTTGGCGGGCAGTGCTCGGGTGTTGTCTGCTGGTGGTGGTGGTTATGAGGTGACTTGTGAAGCAGTGCGTGCTAGGCCAGTGCTGGTTGCCTGGCTGCTCTTGGCAGCTGAGAGGTGAGTGATGCGTGAGGCCGTCGCAGGCATGTGTCAGTGTGGGAAGGTGCTGTTTGTGCTTGGGAGGTGCCTTTTGGTGTGGCCATTGGTGCTGTTGCTGGTGCCTTGTTTCCCAGGGTGTGCGAGACCAGAGCTGGAGGCAGCATTGTGAGGTCACTTGTGCCTCTGTGCCTTGTCGGGCAGTGCTCGGGTGTTGGCTGCTGGTGGTGGTGGTTGTGAGGTGACTTGTGAAGCAGTGCGTGCTAGGCCAGTGCTGGTTGCCTGGCTGCTCTTGGCAGCTGAGAGGTGAGTGCTGCGTGAGGCGGTCGCAGGCATGTGTCAGTGTGGGAAGGTTCTGTTTGTCCTTGGGAGGTGCCTTTTGGTGTGGCCATTGGTGCTGTGGCTGGTGCCTTGTGTCCCAGGGTGTGCGAGGCCACAGCTGGAGGCAGCATTGTGAGGTCACTTGTGCCTGTGTGCCTTGTCGGGCAGTGCTCGGGTGTTGGCTGCTGCTGGTGGTGGTGGTGGTTGTGAGGTGACTTGTGAAGCAGTGCGTGCTAGGCCAGTGCTGGTTGCCTGGCTGCTCTTGGCAGCTGTGAGGTGAGTGCTGCGTGAGGCCGTCGCAGGCATGTGTGAGTGTGGGAAGGTGCTGTTTGTCCTTGGGAGGTGCCTTTTGGTGTGGCCATTTGTGCTGTGGCTGGTGCCTTGTGGCCCAGGGTGTGCGAGGCCAGAGCTGGAGGCAGCATTGTGAGGTCACTTGTGCCTGTGTGCCTTGGCGGGCAGTGCTCGGGTGTTGTCTGCTGGTGGTGGTGGTTGTGAGGTGACTTGTGAAGCAGTGCGTGCTAGGCCAGTGCTGGTTGCCTGGCTGCTCTTGGCAGCTGTGAGGTGAGTGCTGCGTGAGGCCGTCGCAGGCATGTGTCAGTGTGGGAAGGTGCTGTTTGTCCTTGGGAGGTGCCTTTTGGTGTGGCCATTGGTGCTGTGGCTGGTGCCTTGTGGCCCAGGGTGTGCGAGGCCAGAGCTGGAGGCAGCATTGTGAGGTAACTTGTGCCTCTGTGCCTTTTCGGGCAGTGCTCGGGTGTTGGCTGCTGCTGGTGGTGGTGGTTGTGAGGTGACTTGTGAAGCAGTGCGTGCTAGGCCAGTGCTGGTTGCCTGGCTGCTCTTGGCAGCTGTGAGGTGAGTGCTGCGTGAGGCCGTCGCAGGCATGTGTGAGTGTGGGAAGGTGCTGTTTGTGCTTGGGAGGTGCCTTTTGGTGTGGCCATTGGTGCTGTGGCTGGTGCCTTGTGTCCCAGGGTGTGCGAGGCCAGAGCTGGAGGCAGCATTGTGAGGTCACTTGTGCCTGTGTGCCTTGGCGGGCAGTGCTCGGGTGTTGGCTGCTGCTGGTGGTGGTGGTGGTTGTGAGGTCACTTGTGAAGCAGTGCGTGCTAGGCCAGTGCTGGTTGCCTGGCTGCTCTTGGCAGCTGTGAGGTGAGTGCTGCGTGAGGCCGTCGCAGGCATGTGTCAGTGTGGGAAGGTGCTGTTTGTGCTTGGGAGGTGCCTTTTGGTGTGGCCATTGGTGCTGTGGCTAGAGTCTTGTGTCCCAGGGTGTGAGAGGCCAAAGCTGGAGGCAGCATTGTGAGGTCACTTGTGCCTCTGTGCCATGGCGGGCAGTGCTCGGGTGTTGGCTGCTGGTGGTGGTGGTGGTTGTGAGGTGACTTGTGAAGCAGTGCATGCTAGGCCAGTGCTGGTTGCCTGGCTGCTCTTGGCAGCTGTGAGGTGAGTGCTGCGTGAGGCCCTGGCAGGCATGTGTGAGTGTGGGAAGGTGCTGTTTGTCCTTGGGAGGTGCCTTTTGGTGTGGCCATTGGTGCTGTGGCTGGTGCCTTGTGTCCCAGGGTGTGCGAGGCCAGAGCTGGAGGCAGCATTGTGAGGTCACTTGTGCCTGTGTGCCTTGGCGGGCAGTGCTCGGGTGTTGTCTGCTGGTGGTGGTGGTTGTGAGGTGACTTGTGAAGCAGTGCGTGCTAGGCCAGTGCTGGTTGCCTGGCTGCTCTTGGCAGCTGAGAGGTGAGTGCTGCGTGAGGCCCTGGCAGGCATGTGTGAGTGTGGGAAGGTGCTGTTTGTCCTTGGGAGGTGCCTTTTGGTGTGGCCATTGGTGCTGTGGCTGGTGCCTTGTGTCCCAGGGTGTGCGAGGCCAGAGCTGGAGGCAGCATTGTGAGGTCACTTGTGCCTCTGTGCCTTGGCGGGCAGTGCTCGGGTGTTGTCTGCTGGTGGTGGTGGTTGTGAGGTGACTTGTGAAGCAGTGCGTGCTAGGCCAGTGCTGGTTGCCTGGCTGCTCTTGGCAGCTGAGAGGTGAGTGCTGCGTGAGGCCGTCGCAGGCATGTGTCAGTGTGGGAAGGTGCTGTTTGTCCTTGGGAGGTGCCTTTTGGTGTGGCCATTGGTGTTGTGGCTGGTGCCTTGTTTCCCAGGGTGTGAGAGGCCAGAGCTGGAGGCAGCATTGTGAGGTCACTTGTGCCTGTGTGCCTTGTCGGGCAGTGCTCGGGTGTTGGCTGCTGCTGGTGGTGGTGGTTGTGAGGTCACTTGTGAAGTAGTGCGTGCTAGGCCAGTGCTGGTTGCCTGGCTGCTCTTGGCAGCTGAGAGGTGAGTGCTGCGTGAGGCCGTCGCAGGCATGTGTCAGTGTGGGAAGTTGCTGTTTGTGCTTGGGAGGTGCCTTTTGGTGTGGCCATTGGTGCTGTGGCTGGAGTCTTGTGTCCCAGGGTGTGAGAGGCCAAAGCTGGAGGCAGCATTGTGAGGTCACTTGTGCCTGTGTGCCTTGGCGGGCAGTGCTCGGGTGTTGGCTGCTGGTGGTGGTGGTGGTTGTGAGGTCACTTGTGAAGCAGTGCGTGCTAGGCCAGTGCTGGTTGGCTGGCTGCTCTTGGCAGCTGTGAGGTGAGTGCTGCATGAGGCCCTGGCAGGCATGTGTGAGTGTGGGAAGGTGCTGTTTGTCCTTGGGAGGTGCCTTTTGGTGTGGCCATTGGTGCTGTGGCTGGTGCCTTGTGTCCCAGGGTGTGAGAGGCCAGAGCTGGAGGCAGCATTGTGAGGTCACTTGTGCCTGTGTGCTTTGGCGGGCAGTGCTCGGGTGTTGTCTGCTGGTGGTGGTGGTTGTGAGGTGACTTGTGAAGCAGTGTGTGCTAGGCCAGTGCTGGTTGCCTGGCTGCTCTTGGCAGCTGTGAGGTGAGTGCTGCGTGAGGCCGTCGCAGGCATGTGTCAGTGTGGGAAGGTGCTGTTTGTCCTTGGGAGGTGCCTTTTGGTGTGGCCATTGGTGCTGTGGCTGGTGCCTTGTGTCCTAGGGTGTGAGAGGCCAGAGCTGGAGGCAGCATTGTGAGGTCACTTGTGCCTGTGTGCTTTGGCGGGCAGTGCTCGGGTGTTGTCTGCTGGTGGTGGTGGTTGTGAGGTGACTTGTGAAGCAGTGCGTGCTAGGCCAGTGCTGGTTGCCTGGCTGCTCTTGGCAGCTGTGAGGTGAGTGCTGCGTGAGGCCGTCGCAGGCATGTGTCAGTGTGGGAAGGTGCTGTTTGTGCTTGGGAGGTGCCTTTTGGTGTGGCCATTGGTGCTGTGGCTGGTGCCTTGTGTCCCAGGGTGTGATAGGCCAGAGCTGGAGGCAGCATTGTGAGGTCACTTGTGCCTCTGTGCCTTGGCGGGCAGTGCTCGGGTGTTGGCTGCTGCTGGTGGTGGTGGTTGTGAGGTCACTTGTGAAGCAGTGCGTGCTAGGCCAGTGCTGGTTGCCTGGCTGCTCTTGGCAGCTGTGAGGTGAGTGCTGCGTGAGGCCGTCGCAGGCATGTGTCAGTGTGGGAAGGTGCTGTTTGTCCTTGGGAGGTGCCTTTTGGTGTGGCCATTGGTGCTGTGGCTGGAGTCTTGTGTCCCAGGGTGTGAGAGGCCAAAGCTGGAGGCAGCATTGTGAGGTCACTTGTGCCTGTGTGCCTTGTCGGGCAGTGCTCGGGTGTTGGCTGCTGGTGGTGGTGGTGGTTGTGAGGTCACTTGTGAAGCAGTGCGTGCTAGGCCAGTGCTGGTTGCCTGGCTGCTCTTGGCAGCTGTGAGGTGAGTGCTGCGTGAGGCCGTCGCAGGCATGTGTGAGTGTGGGAAGGTGCTGTTTGTCCTTGGGAGGTGCCTTTTGGTGTGGCCATTGGTGCTGTGGCTGGTGCCTTGTGTCCCAGGGTGTGCGAGGCCAGAGCTGGAGGCAGCATTGTGAGGTCACTTGTGCCTGTGTGCTTTGGCGGGCAGTGCTCGGGTGTTGTCTGCTGGTGGTGGTGGTTGTGAGGTGACTTGTGAAGCAGTGCGTGCTAGGCCAGTGCTGGTTGCCTGGCTGCTCTTGGCAGCTGAGAGGTGAGTGATGCGTGAGGCCGTCGCAGGCATGTGTCAGTGTGGGAAGGTGCTGTTTGTGCTTGGGAGGTGCCTTTTGGTGTGGCCATTGGTGCTGTTGCTGGTGCCTTGTTTCCCAGGGTGTGCGAGGCCAGAGCTGGAGGCAGCATTGTGAGGTCACTTGTGCCTCTGTGCCTTGTCGGGCAGTGCTCGGGTGTTGGCTGCTGGTGGTGGTGGTTGTGAGGTGACTTGTGAAGGAGTGCGTGCTAGGCCAGTGCTGGTTGCCTGGCTGCTCTTGGCAGCTGAGAGGTGAGTGCTGCGTGAGGCGGTCGCAGGCATGTGTGAGTGTGGGAAGGTGCTGTTTGTCCTTGGGAGGTGCCTTTTGGTGTGGCCATTGGTGCTGTGGCTGGTGCCTTGTGTCCCAGGGTGTGCGAGGCCAGAGCTGGAGGCAGCATTGTGAGGTCACTTGTGCCTGTGTGCCTTGGCGGGCAGTGCTCGGGTGTTGGCTGCTGCTGGTGGTGGTGGTGGTTGTGAGGTGACTTGTGAAGCAGTGCGTGCTAGGCCAGTGCTGGTTGCCTGGCTGCTCTTGGCAGCTGTGAGGTGAGTGCTGCGTGAGGCCGTCGCAGGCATGTGTCAGTGTGGGAAGGTGCTGTTTGTCCTTGGGAGGTGCCTTTTGGTGTGGCCATTGGTGCTGTGGCTGTTGCCTTGTGTCCCAGGGTGTGAGAGGGCAGAGCTGGAGGCAGCATTGTGAGGTCACTTGTGCCTGTGTGCCTTGTCGGGCAGTGCTCGGGTGTTGGCTGCTGCTGGTGGTGGTGGTGGTTGTGAGGTGACTTGTGAAGCAGTGCGTGCTAGGCCAGTGCTGGTTGCCTGGCTGCTCTTGGCAGCTGTGAGGTGAGTGCTGCGTGAGGCCCTGGCAGGCATGTGTCAGTGTGGGAAGGTGCTGTTTGTGCTTGGGAGGTGCCTTTTGGTGTGGCCATTGGTGCTGTGGCTGGTGCCTTGTGTCCCAGGGTGTGCGAGACCAGAGCTGGAGGCAGCATTGTGAGGTCACTTGTGCCTCTGTGCCTTGTCGGGCAGTGCTCGGGTGTTGGCTGCTGCTGGTGGTGGTGGTTGTGAGGTGACTTGTGAAGCAGTGCGTGCTAGGCCAGTGCTGGTTGCCTGGCTGCTCTTGGCAGCTGAGAGGTGAGTGCTGCGTGAGGCCGTCGCAGGCATGTGTGAGTGTGGGAAGGTGCTGTTTGTCCTTGGGAGGTGCCTTTTGGTGTGGCCATTGGTGCTGTGGCTGGTGCCTTGTGTCCCAGGGTGTGAGAGGCCAGAGCTGGAGGCAGCATTGTGAGGTCACTTGTGCCTGTGTGCCTTGGCGGGCAGTGCTCGGGTGTTGGCTGCTGGTGGTGGTGGTGGTTGTGAGGTGACTTGTGAAGCAGTGCGTGCTAGGCCAGTGCTGGTTGCCTGGCTGCTCTTGGCAGCTGTGAGGTGAGTGCTGCGTGAGGCCGTCGCAGGCATGTGTCAGTGTGGGAAGGTGCTGTTTGTGCTTGGGAGGTGCCTTTTGGTGTGGCCAGTGGTGCTGTGGCTGGTGCCTTGTGTCCCAGGGTGTGCGAGGCCAGAGCTGGAGGCAGCATTGTGAGGTCACTTGTGCCTCTGTGCCTTGGCGGGCAGTGCTCGGGTGTTGGCTGCTGGTGGTGGTGGTTGTGAGGTGACTTGTGAAGCAGTGCATGCTAGGCCAGTGCTGGTTGCCTGGCTGCTCTTGGCAGCTGTGAGGTGAGTGCTGCGTGAGGCCCTGGCAGGCATGTGTCAGTGTGGGAAGGTGCTGTTTGTGCTTGGGAGGTGCCTTTTGGTGTGGCCATTGGTGCTGTGGCTGGTGCCTTGTGTCCCAGGGTGTGCGAGGCCAGAGCTGGAGGCAGCATTGTGAGGTCACTTGTGCCTCTGTGCCTTGGCGGGCAGTGCTCGGGTGTTGGCTGCTGCTGGTGGTGGTGGTTGTGAGGTCACTTGTGAAGCAGTGCGTGCTAGGCCAGTGCTGGTTGCCTGGCTGCTCTTGGCAGCTGTGAGGTGAGTGCTGCGTGAGGCCGTCGCAGGCATGTGTCAGTGTGGTAAGGTGCTGTTTGTCCTTGGGAGGTGCCTTTTGGTGTGGCCATTGGTGCTGTGGCTGGTGCCTTGTGTCCCAGGGTATGATAGGCCAGAGCTGGAGGCAGCATTGTGAGGTCACTTGTGCCTGTGTGCCTTGTCGGGCAGTGCTCGGGTTTTGGCTGCTGGTGGTGGTGGTGGTTGTGAGGTCACTTGTGAAGCAGTGCGTGCTAGGCCAGTGCTGGTTGCCTGGCTGCTCTTGGCAGCTGTGAGGTGAGTGCTGCGTGAGGCCCTGGCAGGCATGTGTCAGTGTGGGAAGGTGCTGTTTGTGCTTGGGAGGTGCCTTTTGGTGTGGCCATTGGTGCTGTGGCTGGTGCCTTGTGTCCCAGGGTGTGAGAGGGCAGAGCTGGAGGCAGCATTGTGAGGTCACTTGTGCCTCTGTGCCTTGTCGGGCAGTGCTCAGGTGTTGGCTGCTGGTGGTGGTGGAGGTTGTGAGGTCACTTGTGAAGCAGTGCGTGCTAGGCCAGTGCTGGTTGCCTTTCTGCTCTTGGCAGCTGTGAGGTGAGTGCTGCGTGAGGCCGTCGCAGGCATGTGTCAGTGTGGGAAGGTGCTGTTTGTCCTTGGGAGGTGCCTTTTGGTGTGGCCATTGGTGCTGTGGCTGGTGCCTTGTGTCCCAGGGTGTGCGAGGCCAGAGCTGGAGGCAGCATTGTGAGGTCACTTGTGCCTGTGTGCCTTGGCGGGCAGTGCTCGGGTGTTGGCTGCTGGTGGTGGTGGTTGTGAGGTGACTTGTGAAGCAGTGCGTGCTAGGCCAGTGCTGGTTGCCTGGCTGCTCTTGGCAGCTGAGAGGTGAGTGCTGCGTGAGGCCGTCGCAGGCATGTGTCAGTGTGGGAAGGTGCTGTTTGTGTTTGGGAGGTGCCTTTTGGTGTGGCCATTGGTGCTGTGGCTGGTGCCTTGTGTCCCAGGGTGTGAGAGGCCAGAGCTGGAGGCAGCATTGTGAGGTAACTTGTGCCTCTGTGCCTTGGCGGGCAGTGCTCGGGTGTTGGCTGCTGGTGGTGGTGGTGGTTGTGAGGTCACTTGTGAAGCAGTGCGTGCTAGGCCAGTGCTGGTTGCCTGGCTGCTCTTGGCAGCTGTGAGGTGAGTGCTGCGTGAGGCCGTCGCAGGCATGTGTCAGTGTGGGAAGGTGCTGTTTGTCCTTGGGAGGTGCCTTTTGGTGTGGCCATTGGTGCTGTGGCTGGTGCCTTGTGTCCCAGGGTGTGCGAGGCCAGAGCTGGAGGCAGCATTGTGAGGTCACTTGTGCCTGTGTGCCTTGGCGGGCAGTGCTCGGGTGTTGGCTGCTGGTGGTGGTGGTTGTGAGGTGACTTGTGAAGCAGTGTGTGCTAGGCCAGTGCTGGTTGCCTGGCTGCTCTTGGCAGCTTAGAGGTGAGTGCTGCGTGAGGCCGTCGCAGGCATGTGTCAATGTGGGAAGGTGCTGTTTGTGCTTGGGAGGTGCCTTTTGGTGTGGCCATTGGTGCTGTGGCTGGTGCCTTGTGTCCCAGGGTGTGAGAGGCCAGAGCTGGAGGCAGCATTGTGAGGTAACTTGTGCCTGTGTGCCTTGGCGGGCAGTGCTCGGGTGTTGGCTGCTGGTGGTGGTGGTGGTTGTGAGGTCACTTGTGAAGCAGTGCATGCTAGGCCAGTGCTGGTTGCCTGGCTGCTCTTGGCAGCTGTGAGGTGAGTGCTGCGTGAGGCCGTCGCAGGCATGTGTCAGTGTGGGAAGGTGCTGTTTGTCCTTGGGAGGTGCCTTTTGGTGTGGCCATTGGTGCTGTGGCTGGTGCCTTGTGTCCCAGGGTGTGCGAGGCCAGAGCTGGAGGCAGCATTGTGAGGTCACTTGTGCCTGTGTGCCTTGTCGGGCAGTGCTAGGGTGTTGGCTGCCTATGGTGGTGGTGGTTGTGAGGTGACTTGTGAAGCAGTGCGTGCTAGGCCAGTGCTGGTTGCCTGGCTGCTCTTGGCAGCTGTGAGGTGAGTGCTGCGTGAGGCCGTCGCAGGCATGTGTCAGTGTGGGAAGGTGCTGTTTGTGCTTGGGAGGTGCCTTTTGGTGTGGCCATTGGTGCTGTGGCTGGTGCCTTGTGTCCCAGGGTGTGTGAGGCCAGAGCTGGAGGCAGCATTGTGAGGTCACTTGTGCCTCTGTGCCTTGGCGGGCAGTGCTCGGGTGTTGGCTGCTGGTGGTGGTGGTTGTGAGGTGACTTGTGAAGCAGTGCGTGCTAGGCCAGTGCTGGTTGCCTGGCTGCTCTTGGCAGCTGTGAGGTGAGTGCTGCGTGAGGCCGTCGCAGGCATGTGTCAGTGTGGGAAGGTGCTGTTTGTCCTTGGGAGGTGCCTTTTGGTGTGGCCATTGGTGCTGTGGCTGGTGCCTTGTGTCCCAGGGTGTGCGAGGCCAGAGCTGGAGGCAGCATTGTGAGGTCACTTGTGCCTGTGTGCCTTGTCGGGCAGTGCTAGGGTGTTGGCTGCCTATCGTGGTGGTGGTTGTGAGGTGACTTGTGAAGCAGTGCGTGCTAGGCCAGTGCTGGTTGCCTGGCTGCTCTTGGCAGCTGTGAGGTGAGTGCTGCGTGAGGCCGTCGCAGGCATGTGTCAGTGTGGGAAGGTGCTGTTTGTGCTTGGGAGGTGCCTTTTGGTGTGGCCATTGGTGCTGTGGCTGGTGCCTTGTGTCCCAGGGTGTGTGAGGCCAGAGCTGGAGGCAGCATTGTGAGGTCACTTGTGCCTGTGTGCCTTGGCGGGCAGTGCTCGGGTGTTGGCTGCTGGTGGTGGTGGTTGTGAGGTGACTTGTGAAGCAGTGCGTGCTAGGCCAGTGCTGGTTGCCTGGCTGCTCTTGGCAGCTGAGAGGTGAGTGCTGCGTGAGGCCGTCGCAGGCATGTGTCAGTGTGGGAAGGTGCTGTTTGTCCTTGGGAGGTGCCTTTTGGTGTGGCCATTGGTGCTGTGGCTGGTGCCTTGTGTCCCAGGGTGTGAGAGGCCAGAGCTGGAGGCAGCATTGTGAGGTCACTTGTTCCTGTGTGCCTTGTCGGGCAGTGCTCGGGTGTTGGCTGCTGGTGGTGGTGGTGGTTGTGAGGTCACTTGTGAAGCAGTGCGTGCTAGGCCAGTGCTGGTTGCCTGGCTGCTCTTGGCAGCTGAGAGGTGAGTGCTGCGTGAGGCCGTTGCAGGCATGTGTCAGTGTGGGAAGGTGCTGTTTGTCCTTGGGAGGTGCCTTTTGGTGTGGCCATTGGTGCTGTGGCTGGTGCCTTGTGTCCCAGGGTGTGCGAGGCCAGAGCTGGAGGCAGCATTGTGAGGTCACTTGTGCCTGTGTGCCTTGTCGGGCAGTGCTAGGGTGTTGGCTGCCTATGGTGGTGGTGGTTGTGAGGTGACTTGTGAAGCAGTGCGTGCTAGGCCAGTGCTGGTTGCCTGGCTGCTCTTGGCAGCTGAGAGGTGAGTGCTGCGTGAGGCCGTCGCAGGCATGTGTCAGTGTGGGAAGGTGCTGTTTGTGCTTGGGAGGTGCCTTTTGGTGTGGCCATTGGTGCTGTGGCTGTTGCCTTGTGTCCCAGGGTGTGAGAGGCCAAAGCTGGAGGCAGCATTGTGAGGTCACTTGTGCCTCTGTGCCTTGTCGGGCAGTGCTCGGGTGTTGGCTGCTGGTGGTGGTGGTGGTTGTGAGGTCACTTGTGAAGCAGTGCGTGCTAGGCCAGTGCTGGTTGCCTGGCTGCTCTTGGCAGCTGTGAGGTGAGTGCTGCGTGAGGCCGTCGCAGGCATGTGTCAGTGTGGGAAGGTGCTGTTTGTCCTTGGGAGGTGCCTTTTGGTGTGGCCATTGGTGCTGTGGCTGGTGCCTTGTGTCCCAGGGTGTGCGAGGCCAGAGCTGGAGGCAGCATTGTGAGGTCACTTTTGCCTGTGTGCCTTGTCGGGCAGTGCTCGGGTGTTGGCTGCTGGTGGTGGTGGTTGTGAGGTGACTTGTGAAGCAGTGCGTGCTAGGCCAGTGCTGGTTGCCTGGCTGCTCTTGGCAGCTGAGAGGTGAGTGCTGCGTGAGGCCGTCGCAGGCATGTGTCAGTGTGGGAAGGTGCTGTTTGTGCTTGGGAGGTGCCTTTTGGTGTGGCCATTGGTGCTGTGGCTGGTGCCTTGTGTCCCAGGGTGTGCGAGGCCAGAGCTGGAGGCAGCATTGTGAGGTCACTTGTGCCTCTGTGCCTTGTCGGGCAGTGCTCGGGTGTTGGCTTCTGCTGGTGGTGGTGGTTGTGAGGTGACTTGTGAAGCAGTGCGTGCTAGGCCAGTGCTGGTTGCCTGGCTGCTCTTGGCAGCTGTGAGGTGAGTGCTGCGTGAGGCCGTCGCAGGCATGTGTCAGTGTGGGAAGGTGCTGTTTGTGCTTGGGAGGTGCCTTTTGGTGTGGCCATTGGTGCTGTGGCTAGAGTCTTGTGTCCCAGGGTGTGCGAGGCCAGAGCTGGAGGCAGCATTGTGAGGTCACTTGTGCCTGTGTGCCTTGTCGGGCAGTGCTAGGGTGTTGGCTGCTGCTGGTGGTGGTGGTTGTGAGGTGACTTGTGAAGCAGTGCGTGCTAGGCCAGTGCTGGTTGCCTGGCTGCTCTTGGCAGCTGTGAGGTGAGTGCTGCGTGAGGCCGTCGCAGGCATGTGTCAGTGTGGGAAGGTGCTGTTTGTGCTTGGGTGGTGCCTTTTGGTGTGGCCATTGGTGCTGTGGCTGGTGCCTTGTGTCCCAGGGTGTGCGAGGCCAGAGCTGGAGGCAGCATTGTGAGGTCACTTGTGCCTCTGTGCCTTGGCGGGCAGTGCTCGGGTGTTGGCTGCTGGTGGTGGTGGTTGTGAGGTGACTTGTGAAGCAGTGCGTGCTAGGCCAGTGCTGGTTGCCTGGCTGCTCTTGGCAGCTGAGAGGTGAGTGCTGCGTGAGGCCGTCGCAGGCATGTGTCAGTGTGGGAAGGTGCTGTTTGTCCTTGGGGGTGCCTTTTGGTGTGGCCATTGGTGCTGTGGCTGGTGCCTTGTGTCCCAGGGTGTGAGAGGCCAGAGCTGGAGGCAGCATTGTGAGGTAACTTGTGCCTCTGTGCCTTGTCGGGCAGTGCTCGGGTGTTGGCTGCTGGTGGTGGTGGTGGTTGTGAGGTCACTTGTGAAGCAGTGCGTGCTAGGCCAGTGCTGGTTGCCTGGCTGCTCTTGGCAGCTGTGAGGTGAGTGCTGCGTGAGGCCGTCGCAGGCATGTGTCAGTGTGGGAAGGTGCTGTTTGTCCTTGGGGGTGCCTTTTGGTGTGGCCATTGGTGCTGTGGCTGGTGCCTTGTGTCCCAGGGTGTGAGAGGCCAGAGCTGGAGGCAGCATTGTGAGGTCACTTGTGCCTGTGTGCCTTGTCGGGCAGTGCTAGGGTGTTGGCTGCTGCTGGTGGTGGTGGTTGTGAGGTGACTTGTGAAGCAGTGCGTGCTAGGCCAGTGCTGGTTGCCTGGCTGCTCTTGGCAGCTGAGAGGTGAGTGATGCGTGAGGCCGTCGCAGGCATGTGTGAGTGTGGGAAGGTGCTGTTTGTGCTTGGGAGGTGCCTTTTGGTGTGGCCATTGGTGCTGTGGCTAGAGTCTTGTGTCCCAGGGTGTGAGAGGCCAAAGCTGGAGGCAGCATTGTGAGGTCACTTGTGCCTCTGTGCCTTGTCGGGCAGTGCTCGGGTGTTGGCTGCTGGTGGTGGTGGTGGTTGTGAGGTCACTTGTGAAGCAGTGCGTGCTAGGCCAGTGCTGGTTGCCTGGCTGCTCTTGGCAGCTGTGAGGTGAGTGCTGCGTGAGGCCGTCGCAGGCATGTGTCAGTGTGGGAAGGTGCTGTTTGTGCTTGGGAGGTGCCTTTTGGTGTGGCCATTGGTGCTGTGGCTGGTGCCTTGTGTCCCAGGGTGTACCTTCCCGCTGTGTGTGCTGCCGTCCGCAAACAACCTCGAAAAAAAAAGGGCACTAAGGCAAGAGAAATAAGCACACCAGGAGGGAATCTGCCCGCGAGGGAAGCTGTGCAGCACATCCCTTGTTCCGCTCGCCACTTCCCTCACTCTTAGGCAAAGCGCATCTCAGCTGGCTTGTAGGCGTTCCTCCGTGCTCAGAAGCAGCCCCGTGGCAGGCAGGATACAGCGGGATGTCTTCTGGGCACGCAGCATGCTGCTTCCCATGCCCGGGACAAATTACGAGCAGGTGTCTCGCCAGCGCTTCGGTCTGCCGAGACTTCGAGCTGGCCAGCGCGCACCTTCCCGCTTTTTGTGCTGCTGTCTGCGAACAGCCTCCAAAGAAAGCAGGGCGCTAAGGCAAGAGAAGTAAGCGCCCCAGGAGGGAATCTGCCTGCAAGGGAAGCTGTGCAGCACATCCCTTGTTCCGCTCGCCACTTCCCTCACTCTTACGCAAAGCCCATCTCAGCTGGCTTGTAGGCGTGCCTCCGTGCTCAGAAGCAGCCCCGTGGCAGGCAGGACAGTGCGAGAAGTAGTCTGGGCACACAGCATGCTACTTCCTATGCCCGGGACAAATTGCGAGCAGGTGCCTGGCTTGCACTTCTATCTGTCAAGACTTGGAGCTGGCCAGCGCGCACCTTCCCGCTGTGTGTGCTGCTGTCCACAAACAGCCTCCAAACAAAGCAGGGTGCTAAGGCAGGAGAAATAAGCACACCTGGAGGGAATCTGCCTGCGAGGGAAGCTGTGCAGCACATCCCTTGTTCTGCTCGCCACTTCCCTCACTCTTAGGCAAAGCCCATCTCAGCTGGCTTGTAGGCATGCCTCCGTGCTCAGAAGCAGCCCCGTGGCAGGCAGGACAGAGCGGGATGTCTTCTGGGCACGCAGCATGCTGCTTCCCATGCCCGGGACCAATTGCGAGCAGGTGCCTCACCAGCGCTTCTGTCTGCCGAGACTTGGAGCTGGCCAGCGCGCACCTTCCCGCTGTGTGTGCTGCTGTCCGCAAACAGCCTCCAAAGAAAGCAGGGCACTAAGGCAAGAGAAGTAAGCGCCCCAGGAGGGAATCTGCCTGCGAGGGAAGCTGTGCAGCACATCCCTTGTTCCGCTCGCCACTTCCCTCACTCTTAGGCAAAGGCCATCTCAGCTGGCTTGTAGGCGTGCCTCCGTGCTCAGAAGCAGCCCCGTGGCAGGCAGGACAGTGCGAGAAGTACTCTGGGCACGCAGCATGCTGCTTCCCATGCCCGGGACAAACCGCGAGCAGGTGCCTCGCTTGCCCTTCTATCTGCCGAGACTTGGAGCTGGCCAGCGCGCACCTTCCCGCTGTGTGTGCTGCTGTCTGCAAACAGCCTCCAAACAAAACAGGGCGCTAAGGCAGGAGAAATAAGCACACCTGGAGGGAATCTGCCTGCGAGGGAAGCTGTGCAGCACATCCCTTGTTCCGCTCGCCACTTCCCTCACTCTTAGGCAAAGGCCATCTCGGCTGGCTTGTAGGCGTGCTTCCGTGCTTAGAAGCAGCCCCGTGACAGGCAGGACAGTGCGAGAAGTACTCTGGGCATGCAGCATGCTGCTTCCCATGCCCGGGACAAACCGCGAGCAGGTGCCTCGCTTGCCCTTCTATCTGCCGAGACTTGGAGCTGGCCAGCGCGCACCTTCCCGCTGTGTGTGCTGCTGTCCGCAAACAGCCTCCAATGAAAGCAGGGCGCTAAGGCAAGAGAAGTAAGTGCCCCAGGAGGGAATCTGCCTGCGAGGGAAGCTGTGCAGCACATCCCTTGTTCCGCTCGCCACTTCCCTCACTCTTAGGCAAAGGCCATCTCAGCTGGCTTGTAGGCGTGTCTCCGTGCTCAGAAGAAGCCCCGTGGCAGGCAGGACAGTGCGAGAAGTACTCTGGGCATGCAGCATGCTGCTTCCCATGCCCGGGACAAACCGCGAGCAGGTGCCTCGCTTGCCCTTCTATCTGCCGAGACTTGGAGCTGGCCAGCACGCACCTTCCCACTGTGTGTGCTGCTGTCCGCAAACAGCCTCCAAACAAAGCAGGGCGCTAAGGCAAGAGAAATAAGCACACCAGGAGGGAATCTGCCTGCGAGGGAAGCTGTGCAGCACATCCCTTGTTCCGCTCACCACTTCACTCACTTTTAGGCAAAGCCCATCTCAGCTTGCTTGTAGGCGTGCTTCCGTGCTTAGAAGCAGCCCCGTGACAGGCAGGACAGTGCGAGAAGTACTCTGGGCACGCAGCATGCTGCTTCCCATGCCCGGGACAAACCGCGAGCAGGTGCCTCGCTTGCCCTTCTATCTGCCGAGACTTGGAGCTGGCCAGCGCGCACCTTCCCGCTGTGTGTGCTGCTGTCTGCAAACAGCCTCCAAACAAAGCAGGGCACTAAGGCAAGAGAAGTAAGTGCCCCAGGAGGGAATCTGCCTGCGAGGGAAGCTGTGCAGCACATCCCTTGTTCCGCTCGCCACTTCCCTCACTCTTACGCAAAGGCCATCTCAGCTGGCTTGTAGGCGTGCCTCCGTGCTCAGAAGCAGCCCCGTGGCAGGCAGGACAGAGCGGGATGTCTTCTGGGCACGCAGCATGCTGCTTCCCATGACCGGGACAAACCGCGAGCAGGTGCCTCGCTTGCGCTTCTATCTGCCGAGACTTGGAGCTGGCCAGCGCGCACCTTCCTGCTGTGTGTGCTGCTGCGCAAACAGCCTCCAAAGAAAGCAGGGCACTAAGGCAGGAGAAATAAGCACACCAGGAGGGAATCTGCCTGCGAGGGAAGCTGTGCAGCACATCCCTTGTTCTGCTCGCCACTTCCCTCACTCTTAGGCAAAGCCATCTCAGCTTGCTTGTAGGCGTGCCTCCGTGCTCAGAAGCAGCCCCGTGGCAGGCAGGATACAGCGGGATGTCCTCTGGGCACGCAGCATGCTACTTCCCATGCCCGGGAGAAATTGCGAGCAGGTAACTGGCTTGCGCTTCTATCTGCCGAGACTTGGAGCTGGCCAGCGCGCACCTTCCCGCTGTGTGTGCTGCTGTCCGCAAACAGCCTCCAAACAAAGCAGGGGTCTAAGGCAGGAGAAATAAGCACACCAGGAGGGAATCTGCCTGCGAGGGAAGCTGTGCAGCACATCCCTTTTTCTGCTCGCCACTTCCCTCACTCTTAGGCAAAGGCCATCTCAGCTGGCTTGTAGGCGTGCCTCCGTGCTCAGAAGCAGCCCCGTGGCAGGCAGGACAGAGCGGGATGTCTTCTGGGCACGCAGCATGCTGCTTCCCATGCCAGGGACAAACCGCGAGCAGGTGCCTGGCTTGCACTTCTATCTGCCGAGACTTGGAGCTGGCCAGCGCGCACCTTCCCGCTGTGTGTGCTGCTGCGCAAACAGCCTCCAAAGAAAGCAGGGCGCTAAGGCAGGAGAAATAAGCACACCTGGAGGGAATCTGCCTGCGAGGGAAGCTGTGCAGCACATCCCTTGTTCCGCTCGCCACTTCCCTCACTCTTTGGCAAAGGCCATCTCAGCTGGCTTGTAGGCGTGCCTCCGTGCTCAGAAGCAGCCCCGTTGCAGGCAGGATACAGCGGGATGTCTTCTGGGCACGCAGCATGCTACTTCCAATGCCCGCGAGAAATTGCGAGCAGGTAACTGGCTTGCGCTTATATCTGCCGAGACTTGGAGCTGGCCAGCGCGCACCTTCCCGCTGTGTGTGCTGCTGTCCGCAAACAGCCTCCAAACAAAGCAGGGCACTAAGGCAGGAGAAATAAGCACACCAGGAGGGAATCTGCCTGCGAGGGAAGCTGTGCAGCACATCCCTTGTTCCGCTCGCCACTTTCCTCACTCTTAGGCAAAGCCCATCTCAGCTGGCTTGTAGGCATGCCTCCGTGCTCAGAAGCAGCCCCGTGGCAGGCAGGACAGAGCGGGATGTCTTCTGGGCACGCAGCATGCTGCTTCCCATGCCCGGGACAAACCGCGAGCAGGTGCCTCGCTTGCGCTTCTGTCTGCCGAGACTTGGAGCTGGCCAGCGTGCACCTTCCCGCTGTGTGTGCTGCTGTCCGCAAACAGCCTCCAAACAAAGCAGGGCGCTAAAGCAGGAGAAATAAGCGCCCCATGAGGGAATCTGCCTGCGAGGGAAGCTGTGCAGCACATCCCTTGTTCCGCTCGCCACTTCCCTGACTCTTAGGCAAAGCCCATCTCAGCTTGCTTGTAGGCGTGCCTCCGTGCTCAGAAGCAGCCCCGTGGCAGGCAGGACAGAGCGGGATGTCTTCTGGGCACGCAGCATGCTGCTTCCCATGCCCGGGACAAACCGCGAGCAGGTGCCTCGCTTGCGCTTCTATCTGCCGAGACTTGGAGCTGGCCAGCGCGCACCTTCCCGCTGTGTGTGCTGCTGTCCGCAAACAGCCTCCAAACAAAGCAGGGCGCTAAGGCAGGAGAAATAAGCACACCAGGAGGGAATCTGCCTGCGAGGGAAGCTGTGCAGCACATCCCTTGTTCCAATCGCCACTTCCCTCACTCTTAGGCAAAGCCCATCTCAGCTGGCTTGTAGGCGTGCCTCCGTGCTCAGAAGCAGCCCCGTGGCAGGCAGGACAGTGCGAGAAGTACTCTGGGCATGCAGCATGCTGCTTCCCATGCCCGGGACAAACCGCGAGCAGGTGCCTCGCTTGCCGTTCTATCTGTCGAGACTGGGAGCTGGCCAGCGCGCACCTTCCCACTGTGTGTGCTGCTGTCTGCAAAGAGCCTCCAAAGAAAGCAGGGCGCTAAGGCAAGAGAAGTAAGCGCCCCAGGAGGGAATCTGCCTGCGAGGGAAGCTGTGCAGCACATCCCTTGTTCCGCTCGCCACTTCCCTCACTCTTAGGCAATGGCCATCTCAGCTGGCTTGTAGGCGTGCCTCCGTGCTCAGAAGCAGCCCCGTGGCAGGCAGGACAGAGCGGGATGTCTTCTGGGCATGCAGCATGCTGCTTCCCATGCCCAGGACAAACCGCGAGCAGGTGCCTCGCTTGCGCTTCTATCTGACGAGACTTGGAGCTGGCCAGCACGCACCTTCCCGCTGTGTGTGCTGCTGTCCGCAAACAGCCTCCAAACAAAGCAGGGCGCTAAGGCAGGAGAAATAAGCACACCAGGAGGGAATCTGCCTGCGAGGGAAGCTGTGCAGCACATCCCTTGTTCCGCTCGCCACTTCCCTCACTCTTAGGCAAAGCCCATCTCAGCTGGCTTGTAGGCATGCTTCCGTGCTTAGAAGCAGCCCCGTGGCAGGCAGGACAGAGCGGGATGTCTTCTGGGCACGCAGCATGCTGCTTCCCATGCCCGGGACCAATTGCGAGCAGGTGCCTGGCTTGCGCTTCTATCTGCCGAGACTTGGAGCTGGCCAGCGCGCACCTTCCCGCTGTGTGTGCTGCTGTCCGCAAACAGCCTCCAAAGAAAGCAGGGCGCTAAGGCAAGAGAAGTAAGCGCCCCAGGAGGGAATCTGCCTGCGAGGGAAGCTGTGCAGCACATCCCTTGTTCCGCTCGCCACTTCCCTCACTCTTAGGCAAAGCCCATCTCATCTGGCTTGTAGGCGTGCCTCTGTGCTCAGAAGCAGCCCCGTGGCAGGCAGGACAGTGCGAGAAGTACTCTGGGGGCGCAGCATGCTGCTTCCCATGCCCGGGACAAACCGCGAGCAGGTGCCTCGCTTGCCCTTCTATCTGCCGAGACTTGGAGCTGGCCAGCGCGCAGCTTCCCGCTGTGTGTGCTGCTGTCTGCAAACAGCCTCCAAACAAAGCAGGGCGCTAAGGCAGGAGAAATAAGCACACCAGGAGGGAATCTGCCTGCGAGGGAAGCTGTGCAGCACATCCCTTGTTCCGCTCACCACTTGCCTCACTCTTAGGCAAAGCCCATCTCAGCTTGCTTGTAGACGTGCTTCCGTGCTTAGAAGCAGCCCCGTGACAGGCAGGACAGTGCGAGAAGTACTCTGGGCATGCAGCATGCTGCTTACCATGCCAGGGACAAACCGCGAGCAGGTGCCTCGCTTGCCCTTCTATCTGCCGAGACTTGGAGCTGGCCAGCGCGCACCTTCCCGCTGTGTGTGCTGCTGTCTGCAAACAGCCTCCAAACAAAGCAGGGCACTAAGGCAAGAGAAGTAAGTGCCCCAGGAGGGAATCTGCCTGCGAGGGAAGCTGTGCAGCACATCCCTTGTTCCGCTCGCCACTTCCCTCACTCTTACGCAAAGGCCATCTCAGCTGGCTTGTAGGCGTGCCTCCGTGCTCAGAAGCAGCCCCGTGGCAGGCAGGACAGAGCGGGATGTTTTCTGGGCACGCAGCATGCTGCTTCCCATGCCCGGGACAAACCGCGAGCAGGTGCCTCGCTTGCCCTTCTATCTGCCGAGACTTGGAGCTGGCCAGCGCGCACCTTCCCGCTGTGTGTGCTGCTGCGCAAACAGCCTCCAAAGAAAGCAGGGCACTAAGGCAGGAGAAATAAGCACACCAGGAGGGAATCTGCCTGCGAGGGAAGCTGTGCAGCACATCCCTTGTTCCGCTCGCCACTTCCCTCACTCTTAGGCAAAGCCATCTCAGCTTGCTTGTAGGCGTGCCTCCGTGCTCAGAAGCAGCCCCGTGGCAGGCAGGATACAGCGGGATGTCCTCTGGGCACGCAGCATGCTACTTCCCATGCCCGGGAGAAATTGCGAGCAGGTAACTGGCTTGCGCTTCTATCTGCCGAGACTTGGAGCTGGCCAGCGCGCACCTTCCCGCTGTGTGTGCTGCTGTCCGCAAACAGCCTCCAAACAAAGCAGGGGTCTAAGGCAGGAGAAATAAGCACCCCAGGAGGGAATCTGCCTGCGAGGGAAGCTGTGCAGCACATCCCTTTTTCTGCTCGCCACTTCCCTCACTCTTAGGCAAAGGCCATCTCAGCTGGCTTGTAGGCGTGCCTCCATGCTCAGAAGCAGCCCCGTGGCAGGCAGGACAGAGCGGGATGTCTTCTGGGCACGCAGCATGCTGCTTCCCATGCCAGGGACAAACCGCGAGCAGGTGCCTGGCTTGCGCTTCTATCTGCCGAGACTTGGAGCTGGCCAGCGCGCACCTTCCCGCTGTGTGTGCTGCTGCGCAAACAGCCTCCAAAGAAAGCAGGGCACTAAGGCAGGAGAAATAAGCACACCAGGAGGGAATCTGCCTGCGAGGGAAGCTGTGCAGCACATCCCTTGTTCCGCTCGCCACTTCCCTCACTCTTAGGCAAAGGCCATGTCAGCTGGCTTGTAGGCATGCCTCCGTGCTCAGAAGCAGCCCCGTGGCAGGCAGGACAGAGCGGGATGTCTTCTGGGCACGCAGCATGCTGCTTCCCATGCCCGGGACAAACCGCGAGCAGGTGCCTCGCTTGCGCTTCTGTCTGCCGAGACTTGGAGCTGGCCAGCGTGCACCTTCCCGCTGTGTGTGCTGCTGTCCGCAAACAGCCTCCAAACAAAGCAGGGCGCTAAGGCAGGAGAAATAAGCGCCCCAGGAGGGAATCTGCCTGCGAGGGAAGCTGTGCAGCACATCCCTTGTTCCGCTCGCCACTTCCCTCACTCTTACGCAAAGGCCATCTCAGCTGGCTTGTAGGCGTGCCTCCGTGCTCAGAAACAGCCCCGTGGCAGGCAGGACAGTGCGAGAAGTACTCTGGGCACGCAGCATGCTGCTTCCCATGCCCGGGACAAACCGCGAGCAGGTGCCTCGCTTGCCCTTCTATCTGCCGAGACTTGGAGCTGGCCAGCGCGCACCTTCCCGCTGTGTGTGCTGCTGTCTGCAAACAGCCTCCAAACAAAGCAGGGCGCTAAGGCAGGAGAAATAAGCACACCAGGAGGGAATCTGCCTGCGAGGGAAGCTGTGCAGCAAATCCCTTGTTCCAATCGCCACTTCCCTCACTCTTAGGCAAAGCCCATCTCAGCTGGCTTGTAGGCGTGCCTCCGTGCTCAGAAGCAGCCCCGTGGCAGGCAGGACAGTGCGAGAAGTACTCTGGGCATGCAGCATGCTGCTTCCCATGCCCGGGACAAACCGCGAGCAGGTGCCTCGCTTGCCCTTCTATCTGCCGAGACTTGGAGCTGGCCAGCGCGCACCTTCCCGCTGTGTGTGCTGCTGCGCAAACAGCCTCCAAAGAAAGCAGGGCACTAAGGCAGGAGAAATAAGCACACCAGGAGGGAATCTGCCTGCGAGGGAAGCTGTGCAGCACATCCCTTTTTCTGCTCGCCACTTCCCTCACTCTTAGGCAAAGCCATCTCAGCTTGCTTGTAGGCGTGCCTCCGTGCTCAGAAGCAGCCCCGTGGCAGGCAGGATACAGCGGGATGTCCTCTGGGCATGCAGCATGCTACTTCCCATGCCCGGGAGAAATTGCGAGCAGGTAACTGGCTTGCGCTTCTATCTGCCGAGACTTGGAGCTGGCCAGCGCGCACCTTCCCGCTGTGTGTGCTGCTGTCCGCAAACAGCCTCCAAACAAAGCAGGGCGCTAAGGCAGGAGAAATAAGCACACCAGGAGGGAATCTGCCTGCGAGGGAAGCTGTGCAGCACATCCCTTTTTCTGCTCGCCACTTCCCTCACTCTTAGGCAAAGGCCATCTCAGCTGGCTTGTAGGCGTGCCTCCGTGCTCAGAAGCAGCCCCGTGGCAGGCAGGACAGAGCGGGATGTCTTCTGGGCACGCAGCATGCTGCTTCCCATGCCAGGGACAAACCGCGAGCAGGTGCCTCGCTTGCGCTTCTATCTGCCGAGACTTGGAGCTGGCCAGCGCGCACCTTCCCGCTGTGTGTGCTGCTGCGCAAACAGCCTCCAAAGAAAGCAGGGCACTAAGGCAGGAGAAATAAGCACACCAGGAGGGAATCTGCCTGCGAGGGAAGCTGTGCAGCACATCCCTTGTTCCGCTCGCCACTTCCCTCACTCTTAGGCAAAGGCCATCTCAGCTGGCTTGTAGGCATGCCTCCGTGCTCAGAAGCAGCCCCGTGGCAGGCAGGACAGAGCGGGATGTCTTCTGGGCACGCAGCATGCTGCTTCCCATGCCCGGGACAAACCGCGAGCAGGTGCCTCGCTTGCGCTTCTGTCTGCCGAGACTTGGAGCTGGCCAGCGTGCACCTTCCCGCTGTGTGTGCTGCTGTCCGCAAACAGCCTCCAAACAAAGCAGGGCGCTAAGGCAGGAGAAATAAACGCCCCAGGAGGGAATCTGCCTGCGAGGGAAGCTGTGCAGCACATCCCTTGTTCCGCTCGCCACTTCCCTCACTCTTACGCAAAGGCCATCTCAGCTGGCTTGTAGGCGTGCCTCCGTGCTCAGAAACAGCCCCGTGGCAGGCAGGACAGTGCGAGAAGTACTCTGGGCACGCAGCATGCTGCTTCCCATGCCCGGGACAAACCGCGAGCAGGTGCCTCGCTTGCCCTTCTATCTGCCGAGACTTGGAGCTCGCCAGCGCGCACCTTCCCGCTGTGTGTGCTGCTGTCTGCAAACAGCCTCCAAACAAAGCAGGGCGCTAAGGCAGGAGAAATAAGCACACCAGGAGGGAATCTGCCTGCGAGGGAAGCTGTGCAGCAAATCCCTTGTTCCAATCGCCACTTCCCTCACTCTTAGGCAAAGCCCATCTCAGCTGGCTTGTAGGCGTGCCTCCGTGCTCAGAAGCAGCCCCGTGGCAGGCAGGACAGTGCGAGAAGTACTCTGGGCATGCAGCATGCTGCTTCCCATGCCCGGGACAAACCGCGAGCAGGTGCCTGGCTTGCCCTTCTATCTGCCGAGACTTGGAGCTGGCCAGCGCGCACCTTCCCGCTGTGTGTGCTGCTGTCCGCAAACAGCCTCCAAAGAAAGCAGGGCACTAAGGCAGGAGAAGTAAGCGCCCCAGGAGGGAATCTGCCTGCGAGGGAAGCTGTGCAGCACATCCCTTGTTCCGCTCGCCACTTCCCTCACTCTTAGGCAAAGCCCATCTCATCTGGCTTGTAGGCGTGCCTCCGTGCTCAGAAGCAGCCCCGTGGCAGGCAGGACAGTGCGAGAAGTACTCTGGGGGCGCAGCATGCTGCTTCCCATGCCCGGGACAAACCGCGAGCAGGTGCCTCGCTTGCCGTTCTATCTGTCGAGACTGGGAGCTGGCCAGCGCGCACCTTCCCACTGTGTGTGCTGCTGTCTGCAAAGAGCCTCCAAAGAAAGCAGGGCACTAAGGCAAGAGAAGTAAGCGCCCCAGGAGGGAATCTGCCTGCGAGGGAAGCTGTGCAGCACATCCCTTGTTCCGCTCGCCACTTCCCTCACTCTTAGGCAATGGCCATCTCAGCTGGCTTGTAGGCGTGCCTCTGTGCTCAGAAGCAGCCCCGTGGCAGGCAGGACAGAGCGGGATGTCTTCTGGGCATGCAGCATGCTGCTTCCCATGCCCGGGACAAACCACGAGCAGGTGCCTCGCTTGCGCTTCTATCTGACGAGACTTGGAGCTGGCCAGCACGCACCTTCCCGCTGTGTGTGCTGCTGTCCGCAAACAGCCTCCAAAGAAAGCAGGGCGCTAAGGCAGGAGAAATAAGCACACCAGGAGGGAATCTGCCTGCGAGGGAAGCTGTGCAGCACATCCCTTGTTCCGCTCGCCACTTCCCTCACTCTTAGGCAAAGCCCATCTCAGCTTGCTTGTAGGCATGCCTCCGTGCTCAGAAGCAGCCCCGTGGCAGGCAGGACAGAGCGGTATGTCTTCTGGGCACGCAGCATGCTGCTTCCCATGCCCGGGACCAATTGCGAGCAGGTGCCTCACCAGCGCTTCTGTCTGCCGAGACTTGGAGCTGGCCAGCGCGCACCTTCCCACTGTGTGTGCTGCTGTCCGCAAACAGCCTCCAAACAAAGCAGGGCGCTAAGGCAGGAGAAATAAGCACACCAGGAGGGAATCTGCCTGCGAGGGAAGCTGTGCAGCACATCCCTTGTTCCGCTCACCACTTCCCTCACTCTTAGGCAAAGGCCATCTCAGCTGGCTTGTAGGCGTGCCTCCATGCTCAGAAGCAGCCCCGTGGCAGGCAGGACAGAGCGGGATGTCTTCTGGGCACGCAGCATGCTGCTTCCCATGTCAGGGACAAACCGCGAGCAGGTGCCTGGCTTGCGCTTCTATCTGCCGAGACTTGGAGCTGGCCAGCGCGCACCTTCCCGCTGTGTGTGCTGCTGCGCAAACAGCCTCCAAAGAAAGCAGGGCACTAAGGCAGGAGAAATAAGCACACCAGGAGGGAATCTGCCTGCGAGGGAAGCTGTGCAGCACATCCCTTGTTCCGCTCGCCACTTCCCTCACTCTTAGGCAAAGCCATCTCAGCTTGCTTGTAGGCATGCCTCCGTGCTCAGAAGCAGCCACGTGGCAGGCAGGATACAGCGGGATGTCTTCTGGGCACGCAGCATGCTACTTCCAATGCCCGGGAGAAATTGCGAGCAGGTAACTGGCTTGCGCTTCTATCTGCCGAGACTTGGAGCTGGCCAGCGCGCACCTTCCCGCTGTGTGTGCTGCTGTCCGCAAACAGCCTCCAAACAAAGCAGGGCGCTAAGGCAGGAGAAATAAGCACACCAGGAGGGAATCTGCCTGCGAGGGAAGCTGTGCAGCACATCCCTTGTTCCGCTCACCACTTTCCTCACTCTTAGGCAAAGCCCATCTCAGCTGGCTTGTAGGCATGCCTCCGTGCTCAGAAGCAGCCCCGTGGCAGGCAGGACAGAGCGGGATGTCTTCTGGGCACGCAGCATGCTGCTTCCCATGCCCGGGACAAACCGCGAGCAGGTGCCTCGCTTGCGCTTCTATCTGCCGAGACTTGGAGCTGGCCAGCGTGCACCTTCCCGCTGTGTGTGCTGCTGTCCGCAAACAGCCTCGAAACAAAGCAGGGCGCTAAGGCAGGAGAAATAAGCGCCCAGGAGGGAATCTGCCTGCGAGGGAAGCTGTGCAGCACATCCCTTGTTCTGCTTGCCACTTCCCTCACTCTTTGGCAAAGCCCATCTCAGCTGGCTTGTAGGCGTGCCTCCATGCTCAGAAGCAGCCCCGTGGCAGGCAGGACACAGCGGGATGTCTTCTGGGCACGCAGCATGCTGCTTCCCATGCCCGGGACAAACCGCGAGCAGGTGCCTCGCTTGCCCTTCTATCTGCCGAGACTTGGAGCTGGCCAGCGCGCACCTTCCCGCTGTGTGTGCTGCTGTCCGCAAACAGCCTCCAAACAAAGCAGGGCGCTAAGGCAGGAGAAATAAGCACACCAGGAGGGAATCTGCCTGCGAGGGAAGCTGTGCAGCACATCCCTTGTTCCGCTCGCCACTTCCCTCACTCTTACGCAAAGCCCATCTCAGCTGGCTTGTAGGCGTGCCTCCGTGCTCAGAAGCAGCCCCGTGGCAGGCAGGACAGAGCGGGATGTCTTCTGGTCATGCAGCATGCTGCTTCCCATGCCCGGGACAAACCGCGAGCAGGTGCCTCGCTTGCCCTTCTATCTGCCGAGACTTGGAGCTGGCCAGCGCGCACCTTCCCGCTGTGTGTGCTGCTGTCCGCAAACAGCCTCCAAAGAAAGCAGGGCACTAAGGCAGGAGAAGTAAGCGCACCAGGAGGGAATCTGCCTGCGAGGGAAGCTGTGCAGCACATCCCTTGTTCCGCTCGCCACTTCCCTCACTCTTAGGCAAAGCCCATCTCATCTGGCTTGTAGGCGTGCCTCCGTGCTCAGAAGCAGCCCCGTGGCAGGCAGGACAGTGCGAGAAGTACTCTGGGGGCGCAGCATGCTGCTTCCCATGCCAGGGACAAACCGCGAGCAGGTGCCTCGCTTGCCGTTCTATCTGTCGAGAGTGGGAGCTGGCCAGCGCGCACCTTCCCACTGTGTGTGCTGCTGTCTGCAAAGAGCCTCCAAAGAAAGCAGGGCACTAAGGCAAGAGAAGTAAGCGCCCCAGGAGGGAATCTGCCTGCGAGGGAAGCTGTGCAGCACATCCCTTGTTCCGCTCGCCACTTCCCTCACTCTTAGGCAATGGCCATCTCAGCTGGCTTGTAGGCGTGCCTCCGTGCTCAGAAGCAGCCCCGTGGCAGGCAGGACAGAGCGGGATGTCTTCTGGGCATGCAGCATGCTGCTTCCCATGCCCGGGACAAACCACGAGCAGGTGCCTCGCTTGCGCTTCTATCTGACGAGACTTGGAGCTGGCCAGCACGCACCTTCCCGCTGTGTGTGCTGCTGTCCGCAAACAGCCTCCAAACAAAGCAGGGCGCTAAGGCAGGAGAAATAAGCACACCAGGAGGGAATCTGCCTGCGAGTGAAGCTGTGCAGCACATCCCTTGTTCCGCTCGCCACTTCCCTCACTCTTAGGCAAAGCCCATCTCAGCTTGCTTGTAGGCATGCCTCCGTGCTCAGAAGCAGCCCCGTGGCAGGCAGGACAGAGCGGGATGTCTTCTGGGCACGCAGCATGCTGCTTCCCATGCCCGGGACCAATTGCGAGCAGGTGCCTCACCAGCGCTTCTGTCTGCCGAGACTTGGAGCTGGCCAGCGCGCACCTTCCCGCTGTGTGTGCTGCTGTCCGCAAAGAGCCTCCAAACAAAGCAGGGCGCTAAGGCAGGAGAAATAAGCACACCAGGAGGGAATCTGCCTGCGAGGGAAGCTGTGCAGCACATCCCTTGTTCCAGTCGCCACTTCCCTCACTCTTAGGCAAAGGCCATCTCAGCTGGCTTGTAGGCGTGCCTCCGTGCTCAGAAGCAGCCCCGTGGCAGGCAGGACAGTGCGAGAAGTACTCTGGGCACGCAGCATGCTGCTTCCCATGCCAGGGACAAACCGCGAGCAGGTGCCTCGCTTGCGCTTCTATCTGCCGAGACTTGGAGCTGGCCAGCGCGCACCTTCCCGCTGTGTGTGCTGCTGTCCGCAAAGAGCCTCCAAAGAAAGCAGGGCACTAAGGCAAGAGAAGTAAGCGCCCCAGGAGGGAATCTGCCTGCGAGGGAAACTGTGCAGCACATCCCTTGTTCCGCTCGCCACTTCCCTCACTCTTAGGCAAAGGCCATGTGGGCTGGCTTGTAGGCGTGCCTCCGTGCTCAGAAGCAGCCCCGTGGCAGGCAGGACAGAGCGGGATGTCTTCTGGGCACGCAGCATGCTGCTTCCCATGCCCGGGACCAATTGCGAGCAAGTGCCTGGCTTGCGCTTCTATCTGCCGAGACTTGGAGCTGGCCAGCGTGCACCTTCCCGCTGTGTGTGCTGCTGTCCGCAAACAGCCTCCAAAGAAAGCAGGGCGCTAAGGCAAGAGAAGTAAGCGCCCCAGGAGGGAATCTGCCTGCGAGGGAAGCTCTGCAGCACATCCCTTGTTCCGCTCGCCACTTCCCTCACTCTTACGCAAAGCCCATCTCAGCTTGCTTGTCGGCGTGCCTCCGTGCTCAGAAGCAGCCACGTGGCAGGCAGGACAGTGCGAGAAGTACTCTGGGCACGCAGCATGCTGCTTCCCATGCCCAGGACCAATTGCGAGCAGGAGCCTCACCAGCGCTTCTGTCTGCCGAGACTTGGAGCTGGCCAGCGCGCACCTTCCCGCTGTGTGTGCTGCTGTCCGCAAACAGCCTCCAAACAAAGCAGGGCGCTAAGGCAGGAGAAATAAGCACACCAGGAGGGAATCTGCCTGCGAGTGAAGCTGTGCAGCACATCCCTTGTTCCGCTCGCCACTTCCCTCACTCTTAGGCAAAGGCCATCTCAGCTGGCTTGTAGGCGTGCCTCCGTGCTCAGAAGCAGCCCCGTAGCAGGCAGGACAGTGCGAGAAGTAGTCTGGGCACGCAGCATGCTGCTTCCCATGCCCGGGACAAATTGCGAGCAGGTGCCTCGCTTGCGCTTCTATCTGCCGAGACTTGGAGCTGGCCAGCGCGCACCTTCCCACTGTGTGTGCTGCTGTTTACAAACAGCCTCCAAACAAAGCAGGGCGCTAAGGCAGGAGAAATAAGCACACCAGGAGGGAATCTGCCTGCGAGTGAAGCTGTGCAGCACATCCCTTGTTCCTCTTGCCACTTCCCTCACTCTTAGGCAAAGCCCATCTCAGCTGGCTTGTAGGCGTGCCTCCGTGCTCAGAAGCAGCCCCGTGGCAGGAAGGATACAGCGGGATGTCTTCTGGGCACGCAGCATGCTGCTTCCCACGCCCGGGACAAACCGCGAGCAGGTGCCTCGCTTGCGCTTCTATCTGCCGAGACTTGGAGCTGGCCAGCGCGCACCTTCCCGCTGTGTGTGCTGCTGTCCGCAAACAGCCTCCAAACAAAGCAGGGCGCTAAGGCAGGAGAAATAAGCACACCAGGAGGGAATCTGCCTGCGAGGGAAGCTGTGCAGCACATCCCTTGTTCCGCTCGCCACTTCCCTCACTCTTAGGCAAAGGCCATGTGGGCTGGCTTGTAGGCGTGCCTCCGTGCTCAGAAGCAGCCCCGTGGCAGGCAGGACAGAGCGGGATGTCTTCTGGGCACGCAGCATGCTGCTTCCCATGCCCGGGACAAACCGCGAGCAGGTGCCTCGCTTGCGCTTCTATCTGCCGAGACTTGGAGCTGGCCAGCGCGCACCTTCCCGCTGTGTGTGCTGCTGTCCGCAAACAGCCTCCGAAGAAAGCAGGGCACTAAGGCAGGAGAAATAAGCACACCAGGAGGGAATCTGCCTGCGAGGGAAGCTGTGCAGCACATCCCTTGTTCCGCTTGCCACTTCCCTCACTCTTAGGCAAAGGCCATCTCAGCTGGCTTGTAGGCGTGCCTCCATGCTCAGAAGCAGCCCCGTGGCAGGCAGGACAGAGCGGGATGTCTTCTGGGCACGCAGCATGCTGCTTCCCATGCCAGGGACAAACCGCGAGCAGGTGCCTCGCTTGCGCTTCTATCTGCCGAGACTTGAAGCTGGCCAGCGCGCACCTTCCCGCTGTGTGTGCTGCTGTCCGCAAACAGCCTCCAAACAAAGCAGGGCGCTAAGGCAGGAGAAATAAGCACACCAGGAGGGAATCTGCCTGCGAGTGAAGCTGTGCAGCACATCCCTTGTTCCGCTTGCCACTTCCCTCACTCTTAGGCAAAGCCCATCTCAGCTGGCTTGTAGGCGTGCCTCCGTGCTCAGAAGCAGCCCCGTGGCAGGAAGGATACAGCGGGATGTCTTCTGGGCACGCAGCATGCTGCTTCCCACGCCCGGGACAAACCGCGAGCAGGTGCCTCGCTTGCGCTTCTATCTGCCGAGACTTGGAGCTGGCCAGCGTGCACCTTCCCGCTGTGTGTGCTACTGTCCGCAAACAGCCTCCAAACAAAGCAGGGCGCTAAGGCAGGAGAAATAAGCACACCAGGAGGGAATCTGCCTGCGAGGGAAGCTGTGCAGCACATCCCTTGTTCCGCTCGCCACTTCCCTCACTCTTAGGCAAAGGCCATGTGGGCTGGCTTGTAGGCGTGCCTCCGTGCTCAGAAGCAGCCCCGTGGCAGGCAGGACAGAGCGGGATGTCTTCTGGGCACGCAGCATGCTGCTTCCCATGCCCGGGACCAATTGCGAGCAGGTGCCTGGCTTGCGCTTCTATCTGCCGAGACTTTGAGCTGGCCAGCGTGCACCTTCCCGCTGTGTGTGCTGCTGTCCGCAAACAGCCTCCAAACAAAGCAGGGCGCTAAGGCAGGAGAAATAAGCACAGCAGGAGGGAATCTGCCTGCGAGGGAAGCTGTGCAGCACATCCCTTGTTCCAATCACCACTTCCCTCACTCTTAGGCAAAGCCCATCTCAGCTGGCTTGTAGGCGTGCCTCCGTGCTCAGAAGCAGCCCCGTAGCAGGCAGGACAGTGCGAGAAGTACTCTGGGCATGCAGCATGCTGCTTCCCATGCCCAGGACAAACCGCGAGCAGGTGCCTCGCTTGCCCTTCTATCTGCCGAGACTTGGAGCTGGCCAGCGCGCACCTTCCCACTGTGTGTGCTGCTGTCCGCAAACAGCCTCCAAACAAAGCAGGGCGCTAAGGCAGGAGAAATAAGCACACCAGGAGGGAATCTGCCTGCGAGGGAAGCTGTGCAGCACATCCCTTGTTCCGCTCACCACTACCCTCACTCTTAGGCAAAGCCCATCTCAGCTGGCTTGTAGGCGTGCCTCCGTGCTCAGAAGCAGCCCTGTGGCAGGCAGGACAGAGCGGGATGTCTTCTGGGCACGCAGCATGCTGCTTCCCATGCCAGGGACAAACCGCGAGCAGGTGCCTGGCTTGCGCTTCTGTCTGCCGAGACTTGGAGCTGGCCAGCGCGCACCTTCCCGCTGTGTGTGCTGCTGTCCGCAAACAGCCTCCAAACAAAGCAGGGCGCTAAGGCAGGAGAAATAAGCACACCAGGAGGGAATCTGCCTGCGAGGGAAGCTGTGCAGCACATCCCTTGTTCCGCTCGCCACTTCCCTCACTCTTAGGCAAAGGCCATCTCAGCTGGCTTGTAGGCATGCCTCCGTGCTCAGAAGCCGCCCCGTGGCAGGCAGGACAGTGCGAGAAGTACTCTGGGCACGCAGCACGCTGCTTCCCATGCCTGGGAGAAATTGCGAGCAGGTGCCTGGCTTGCGCTTCTATCTGCCGAGACTTGGAGCTGGCCAGCGCGCACCTTCCCGCTGTGTGTGCTACTGTCCGCAAACAGCCTCCAAACAAAGCAGGGCGCTAAGGCAGGAGAAATAAGCACACCAGGAGGGAATCTGCCTGCGAGGGAAGCTGTGCAGCACATCCCTTGTTCCGCTCACCACTTCCCTCTCTCTTAGGCAAAGCCCATCTCAGCTGGCTTGTAGGCGTTCCTCCGTGCTCAGAAGCAGCCCCGTGGCAGGAAGGATACAGCGGGATGTCTTCTGGGCACGCAGCATGCTGCTTCCCACGCCCGGGACAAACCGCGAGCAGGTGCCTGGCTTGCGCTTCTATCTGCCGAGACTTGGAGCTGGCCAGCGCGCACCTTCCCGCTGTGTGTGCTGCTGTCCGCAAACAGACTCCAAAGAAAGCAGGGCACTAAGGCAGGAGAAATAAGCACACCAGGAGGGAATCTGCCTGCGAGGGAAGCTGTGCAGCACATCCCTTGTTCTGCTCGCCACTTCCCTCACTCTTAGGCAAAGCCCATCTCAGCTGGCTTGTAGGCGTGCCTCCGTGCTCAGAAGCAGCCCCGAGGCAGGCAGGACAGAGCGGGATGTCTTCTGGGCACGCAGCATGCTGCTTCCCATGCCCGGGACAAACCGCGAGCAGGTGCCTCGCTTGCGCTTCTATCTGCCGAGACTTGGAGCTCGCCAGCGCGCACCTTCCCGCTGTGTGTGCTACTGTCCGCAAACAGCCTCCAAACAAAGCAGGGCGCTAAGGCAGGAGAAATAAGCACACCAGGAGGGAATCTGCCTGCGAGGGAAGCTGTGCAGCACATCCCTTGTTCCGCTCACCACTTCCCTCACTCTTAGGCAAAGGCCATCTCAGCTGGCTTGTAGGCGTGCCTCCATGCTCAGAAGCAGCCCCTTGGCAGGCAGGACAGAGCGGGATGTCTTCTGGGCACGCAGCATGCTGCTTCCTATGCCCGGGACAAATTGCGAGCAGGTGCCTCGCTTGCGCTTCTATCTGCCGAGACTTGGAGCTGGCCAGCGCGCACCTTCCCACTGTTTGTGCTGCTGTTTGCAAAGAGCCTCCAAAGAAAGCAGGGTGCTAAGGCAAGAGAAGTAAGCGCCCCAGGAGGGAATCTGCCTGCGAGGGAAGCTGTGCAGCACATCCCTTGTTCCGCTCGCCACTTCCCTCACTCTTAGGCAAAGGCCATGTGGGCAAGCTTGTAGGCATGCCTCCGTGCTCAGAAGCAGCCCCGTGGCAGGCAGGATACAGCGGGATGTCTTCTGGGCACGCAGCATGCTGCTTCCCATGACCGGGACAAACCCCGAGCAGGTACCTCGCTTGCGCTTCTATCTGCCGAGACTTGGAGCTGGCCAGCGCGCACCTTCCCAATGTGTGTGCTGCTGTCCGCAAAGAGCCTCCAAACAAAGCAGGGCACTAAGGCAGGAGAAATAAGCACACCAGGAGGGAATCTGCCTGCGAGGGAAGCTGTGCAGCACATCCCTTGTTCCGCTCGCCACTTCCCTCACTCTTAGGCAAAGCCCATCTCAGCTTGCTTGTATGCGTGCCTCTGTGCTCAGAAGCAGCCCCGTGGCAGGCAGGATACAGCGGGATGTCTTCTGGGCACGCAGCATGCTGCTTCCCATGCCCGGGACAAACCGCGAGCAGGTACCTCGCTTGCGCCTCTATCTGCTGAGACTTGGAGCTGGCCAGGTTGCACCTTCCCGCTGTGTGTGCTGCTGTCCGCAAACAGCCTCCAAACAAAGCAGGGCGCTAAGGCAGGAGAAATAAGCACACCAGGAGGGAATCTGCCTGCGAGGGAAGCTGTGCAGCACATCCCTTGTTCCGCTCGCCACTTCCCTCACTCTTTGGCAAAGCCCATCACAACTTGCTTGTAGGTGTGCCTCCGTGCTCAGAAGCAGCCCCATAGCAGCCAGGATACAGCGGGATGTCTTCTGGGCAGTAAGCATGCTGCTTCCCATGCCCGGTACAAACAGCGAGAAGGTGCCTCGCTTGCCCTTCTATCTGCGGAGACTTGGAGCTGGCCAGCGCGCACCTTCCCGCTGTGTGTGCTGCTGTCCGCAAACAGCCTCCAAACAAAGCAGGGCGCTAAGGCAGGAGAAATAAGCACACCAGGAGGGAATCTGCCTGCGAGGGAAGCTGTGCAGCACATCCCTTGTTCCGCTCGCCACTTCCCTCACTCTTAGGCAAAGCCCATCTCAGCTTGCTTGTATGCGTGCCTCCGTGCTCAGAAGCAGCCCCGTGGCAGGCAGGATACAGCGGGATGTCTTCTGGGCACGCAGCATGCTGCTTCCCATGCCCGGGACAAACCGCGAGCAGGTGCCTCGCTTGCGCTTCTATCTGCCGAGACTTGGAGCTGGCCAGGATGCACCTTCCTGCTGTGTGTGCTGCTGTCCGCAAACAGCCTCCAAAGAAAGCAGGGTGCTAAGGCAAGAGAAGTAAGCGCCCCAGGAGGGAATCTGCCTGCGAGGGAAGCTGTGCAGCACATCCCTTGTTCCGCTCGCCACTTCCCTCACTCTTAGGCAAAGCCCATCTCAGCTTGCTTGTAGGCTTGCCTCCGTGCTCAGAAGCAGCCCCGTGGCAGGCAGGATACAGCGGGATGTCTTCTGGGCACGCCGCATGCTGCTTCCCATGCCCGGGACAAATTACGAGCAGGTGCCTCGCTTGCGCTTCTATCTGCCGAGACTTGGAGCTGGCCAGCGCGCACCTTCCCGCGGTGTGTCCTGAAATCCGCAAACAGCCACGAAACAAAGCAGGGTGCTAGGGCAAGAGAAGTAAGCACACCAGGAGGGAATCTGCCTGCGAGGGAAGCTGTGCAGCACATCCCTTGTTCCGCTCGCCTCTTCCCTCACTCTTAGGCAAAGCCCATCTCAGCTTGCTTGTAGGCGTGCCTCCATGCTCAGAAGCAGCCCCTTGGCAGGCAGGATACAGCGGGATGTCTTCTGGGCACGCAGCATGCTGCTTCCCATGCCCGGGACAAACCGCGAGCAGGTGCCTCGCTTGCACTTCTATCTGCCGAGACTTGGAGCTGGTCAGTGCGCACCTTCCCGCTGTGTTTGCTGCTGTCCGCAAACAGCCTCCAAACAAAGCAGGGCGCTAAGGCAAGAGAAATAAGCACACCAGGAGGGAATCTGCCTGCGAGGGAAGCTATGCAGCACATCCCTTGTTCCGCTCGCCACTTCCCTCACTCTTTGGCAAAGCCCATCTCAACTTACTTGTAGGCGTGCCTCCGTGCTCAGAAGCAGCCCCGTGGCAGGCAGGACAGTGCGAGAAGTACTCTGGGCATGCAGCATGCTGCTTCCCATGCCCGGGACAAACCGCGACCAGGTGCCTGGCTTGCGCTTCTATCTGCCGAGACTTGGAGCTGGCCAGCGCGCACCTTCCCGCTGTGTGTGCTGCTGTCTGCAAACAGCCTCCAAACAAAGCAGGGTGCTAAGGCAGGAGAAATAAGCACACCAGGAGGGAATCTGCCTGCGAGGGAAGCTGTGCAGCACATGCCTTGTTCCGCTCGCCACTTCCCTCACTCTTAGGCAAAGCCCATCTCAGCTGGCTTGTAGGCGTGCCTCCGTGCTCAGAAGCAGCCCCGTGGCAGGCAGGACAGAGCGGGATGTCTTCTGGGCGCGCAGCATGCTGCTTCCCATGCCCGGGACAAACCGCGAGCAGGTGCCTCGCTTGCGCTTCTATGTGCCGGGACTTGTAGCTGGCCAGCGTGCACCTTCCCGCTGTGTGTGCTGCTGTCTGCAAACAGCCTCCAAACAAAGCAGGGTGCTAAGGCAGGAGAAATAAGCACACCAGGAGGGAATCTGCCTGCGAGTGAAGCTCTGCAGCACATCCCTTGTTCCGCTCGCCACTTCCCTCACTCTTAGGCAAAGCCCATCTCAGCTTGCTTGTCGACGTGCCTCTGTGCTCAGAAGCAGCCCCGTGGCAGGCAGGATACAGCGGGATGTCTTCTGGGCACGCAGCATGCTGCTTCCCATGCCCGGGACAAACCGCGAGCAGGTGCCTCGCTTGCGCTTCTATCTGCCGAGACTTGGAGCTGGCCAGGTTGCACCTTCCCGCTGTGTTTGCTGCTGTCCGCAAACAGCCTCCAAACAAAGCAGGGCACTAAGACAGGAGAAATAAGCACACCAGGAGGGAATCTGCCTGCGAGGGAAGCTGTGCAGCACATCCCTTGTTCCGCTCGCCACTTCCCTCACTCTTAGGCAAAGCCCATCTCAGCTTGCTTGTAGGCGTGCCTCTGTGCTCAGAAGCAACCCCGTGGCAGGCAGGACAGAGCGGGATGTCTTCTGGGCAAGCATCATGCTGCTTCCCATGCCCGGGACAAATTGCGAGCAGGTGCCTGGCTTGCGCTTCTATCTGCCGAGACTTGGAGCTGGCCAGGATGCACCTTCCTGCTGTGTTTGCTGCTGTCCGCAAACAGCCTCCAAACAAAGCAGGGCACTAAGGCAAGAGAAGTAAGTGCCCCAGGAGGGAATCTGCCTGCGAGGGAAGCTGTGCAGCACATCCCTTGTTCCGCTCGCCACTTCCCTCACTCTTTGGCAAAGGCCATCTCAACTTGCTTGTAGGCGTGCCTCCGTGCTCAGAAGAAGCCCCGTAGCAGGCAGGACAGTGCGAGAAGTACTCTGGGCACGCAGCATGCTGCTTCCCATGCCCGGGACAAACCGCGAGCAGGTGCCTGGCTTGCACTTCTATCTGCCGAGACTTGGAGCTGCCCAGCGCGCACCTTCCTGCTGTGTTTGCTGCTGTCCGCAAACAGCCTCCAAACAAAGCAGGGCGCTAAGGCAGGAGAAATAAGCACACCAGGAGGGAATCTGCCTGCGAGGGAAGCTGTGCAGCACATCCCTTGTTCCGCTCACCACTTCCCTCACTCTTTGGCAAAGCCCATCTCATCTGGTTTTTAGGCGTGCCTCCGTGCTCAGAAGCAGCCCCGTGGCAGGCAGGATACAGCGGGATGTCTTCTGGGCACGCAGCATGCTGCTTCCCATGCCCGGGACAAATTGCGAGCAGGTGCCTGGCTTGCGCTTCTATCTGCCGAGACTTGGAGCTGGCCAGCGCGCACCTTCCCGCGATGTGTGCTGCAATCCGCAAACAGCCTCCAAACAAAGCAGGGCACTAAGGCAGGAGAAGTAAGCGCCCCAGGAGGGAATCTGCCTGCGAGGGAAGCTGTGCAGCACATCCCTTGTTCCGCTCACCACTTCCCTCACTCTTAGGCAAAGCCTATCTCAACTTACTTGTAGGCGTGCCTCCGTGCTCAGAAGCAGCCCCGTGGCAGGCAGGATACAGCGGGATGTCTTCTGGGCACGCAGCATGCTGCTTCCCATGCCCGGGACAAATTGCGAGCAGGTGGCTGGCTTGCACTTCTATCTGCCGAGACTTGGAGCTGGCCAGGTTGCAGCTTCCCGCTGTGTGTGCTGCTGTCCGCAAACAGCCTCCAAAGAAAGCAGGGTGCTAAGGCAAGAGAAGTAAGCGCCCCAGGAGGGAATCTGCCTGCAAGGGAAGCTCTGCAGCACATCCCTTGTTCCGCTCGCCACTTCCCTCACTCTTTGGCAAAGGCCATCTCAGCTGGCTTGTAGGCGTGCCTCCGTGCTCAGAAGCAGCCCCGTAGCAGGCAGGACAGTGCGAGAAGTACTCTGGGCACGCAGCATGCTGCTTCCCATGCCCGGGACAAACCGCGAGCAGGTGTCTGGCTTGCACTTCTATTTGCCGAGACTTGGAGCTGGCCAGCGCGCACCTTCCCGCTGTGTGTGCTGCTGTCCGCAAACAGCCTCCAAACAAAGCAGGGCGCTAAGGCAGGAGAAATAAGCACACCAGGAGGGAATCTGCCTGCGAGGGAAGCTGTGCAGCACATCCCTTGTTCCGCTCGCCACTTCCCTCACTCTTTGGCAAAGCCCATCTCAGCTTGCTTGTAGGCTTGCCTCCGTGCTCAGAAGCAGCCCCGTGGCAGGCAGGATACAGCGGGATGTCTTCTGGGCACGCAGCATGCTGCTTCCCATGCCCGGGACAAATTGCGAGCAGGTGGCTGGCTTGCCCTTCTATCTGCCGAGACTTGGAGCTGGCCAGGTTGCAGCTTCCCGCTGTGTGTGCTGCTGTCCGCAAACAGCCTCCAAAGAAAGCAGGGTGCTAAGGCAAGAGAAGTAAGCGCCCCAGGAGGGAATCTGCCTGCAAGGGAAGCTCTGCAGCACATCCCTTGTTCCGCTCGCCACTTCCCTCACTCTTTGGCAAAGGCCATCTCAGCTGGCTTGTAGGCGTGCCTCCGTGCTCAGAAGCAGCCCCGTAGCAGGCAGGACAGTGCGAGAAGTACTCTGGGCACGCAGCATGCTGCTTCCCATGCCCGGGACAAACCGCGAGCAGCTGCCTGGCTTGCACTTCTATTTGCCGAGACTTGGAGCTGGCCAGCGCGCACCTTCCCGCGGTGTGCGCTGCAATCAGCAAACAGCCACGAAACAAAGCAGGGTGCTAGGGCAAGAGAAGTAAGAGCCCCAGGAGGGAATCTGCCTGCGAGGGAAGCTGTGCAGCACATCCCTTGTTCCGCTCGCCACTTCCCTCACTCTTTGGCAAAGCCCATCTCAACATGCTTGTAGGCGTGCCTCCGTGCTCAGAAGCAGCCCCGTAGCAGGCAGGACAGTGCGAGAAGTACTCTGGGCACGCAGCATGCTGCTTCCCATGCCCGGGACAAACCGCGAGCAGGTGCCTCGCTTGCGCTTCTATCTGACAAGACTTGGAGCTGGCCAGCGCGCACCTTCCCGCTGTGTGTGCTGCTGTCCGCAAACAGCCTCCAAACAAAGCAGGGTGCTAAGGCAGGAGAAATAAGCACACCAGGAGGGAATCTGCCTGCGAGGGAAGCTGTGCAGCACATCCCTTGTTCAGCTCGCCACTTCCCTCACTCTTAGGCAAAGCCCATCTCAGCTTGCTTGTAGGCTTGCCTCCGTGCTCAGAAGCAGCCCCGTGGCAGGCAGGATACAGCGGGATGTCTTCTGGGCACGCAGCATGCTGCTTCCCATGCCCGGGACAAATTGCGAGCAGGTGCCTCGCTTGCGCTTCTATCTGCCGAGACTTGGAGCTGGCCAGCGCGCACCTTCCCGCGGTGTGTGCTGCAATCCGCAAAGAGCCACGAAACAAAGCAGGGTGCTAGGGCAAGAGAAGTAAGTGCCCCAGGAGGGAATCTGCCTGCGAGGGAAGCTGTGCAGCACATCCCTTGTTCCGCTCGCCACTTCCCTCACTCTTAGGCAAAGGCCATCTCAGCTGGCTTGTAGGCGTGCCTCCGTGCTCAGAAGCAGCCCCGTGGCAGGCAGGATACAGCGAGATGTCTTCTGGGCACGCAGCATGCTGCTTCCCATGCCCGGGACAAACCGCGAGCAGGTGCCTCGCTTGCCCTTCTATCTGCCGAGACTTGGAGCTGGCCAGCGCGCACCTTCCCGCTGTGTGTGCTGCTGTCCGCAAACAGCCTCCAAACAAAGCAGGGCGCTAAGGCAGGAGAAATAAGCACACCAGGAGGGAATCTGCCTGCGAGGGAAGCTCTGCAGCACATCCCTTGTTCCAGTCGCCACTTCCCTCACTCTTAGGCAAAGGCCATCTCAGCTGGCTTGTAGGCGTACCTCCGTGCTCAGAAGCAGCCCCGTGGCAGGCAGGACAGTGCGAGAAGTACTCTGGGCACGCAGCATGCTGCTTCCCATGCCCGGGACAAACCGCGAGCACCTGCCTGGCTTGCCTTTCTATTTGCCGAGACTTGGAGCTGGCCAGCGCGCACCTTCCCCCTGTGTTTGCTGCTGTCCGCAAACAGCCTCCAAAGAAAGCAGGGCGCTAAGGCAGGAGAAATAAGCACACCAGGAGGGAATCTGCCTGCGAGGGAAGCTGTGCAGCACATCCCTTGTTCCGCTCGCCACTTCCCTCACTCTTAGGCAAAGCCCATCTCAACTTGCTTGTCGGCGTGCCTCCATGCTCAGAAGCAGCCCCGTGGCAGGCAGGACAGAGCGGGATGTCTTCTGGGCACGCAGCATGCTGCTTCCCATGCCCGGGACAAATTGCGAGCAGGTGGCTGGCTTGCGCTTCTATCTGCCGAGACTTGGAGCTGGCCAGGATGCACCTTCCCGCTGTGTGTGCTGCTGTCCGCAAACAGCCTCCAAACAAAGCAGGGTGCTAAGGCAAGAGAAATAAGCACACCAGGAGGGAATCTGCCTGCGAGGGAATCTGTGCAGCACATCCCTTGTTCCGCTCGCCTCTTCCCTCACTCTTTGGCAAAGCCCATCTCAACATGCTTGTAGGCGTGCCTCCGTGCTCAGAAGCAGCCCCGTAGCAGGCAGGACAGTGCGAGAAGTACTCTGGGCACGCAGCATGCTGCTTCCCATGCCCGGGACAAATTGCGAGCAGGTGCCTCGCTTGCGCTTCTATCTGCCGAGACTTGGAGCTGGCCAGGATGCACCTTCCCGCTGTGTGTGCTGCAATCTGCAAACAGCCACGAAACAAAGCAGGGTGCTAGGGCAAGAGAAGTAAGTGCCCAGGAGGGAATCTGCCTGCGAGGGAAGCTGTGCAGCACATCCCTTGTTCCGCTCGCCACTTCCCTCACTCTTAGGCAAAGGCCATCTCAGCTGGCTTGTAGGCGTGCCTCCGTGCTCAGAAGCAGCCCCGTGGCAGGCAGAACAGTGCGAGAAGTAGTCTGGGCACGCAGCATGCTGCTTCCCATGCCCGGGACAAACCGCGAGCAGGTGCCTCGCTTTCCCTTCTATCTGCCGAGACTTGGAGCTGGCCAGCGCGCACCTTCCCGCTGTGTGTGCTACTGTCCGCAAACAGCCTCCAAACAAAGCAGGGCGCTAAGGCAGGAGAAATAAGCACACCAGGAGGGAATCTGCCTGCGAGGGAAGCTGTGCAGCACATCCCTTGTTCCGCTCGCCACTTCCC